>NC_092338.1:391091666-391803333 GCF_046630445.1 Rutidosis leptorrhynchoides
ACATGAATACATTCTTAATAACTCACACTCTCCTACCGAACCAGATCAAGGGGAGCCGGACTCTTCTTCAGATCAAATTCCGGTTATATCCACACATGCAGACATGATCACCTTCATCAATGATACCGATGAATTTGAAGACATTCTCGAAGCCATCCGAAAATCAACCGTTGATTTTTCGCTACGCTTAACAGAACGAATTATGGCTATCCGAGAAGAACACCACCTCTATCTCCGACGAGAAGACAATGATGTTGAAATCCTAGAAGAACGCATTCAAGACTTTATCAATTCTCTTCACGATCATATCTATCACGAAGAAAGGCAACGAGAGCACAATTCAGTGGTTCGCACTATTCTTGAGACAAGATTCTGTCGAGATCAGATGATCATTTACTCTAAGGTTTATAATGCCTTAGCTGGATCTGCACTTCCGTTCTCACGAAACCAACGAGCACTACTGACTCTCATCCGGAAGCATATGGATCTTTCCACCGGACGCCCGACTTATCACTCCAACTTGCAAATGATCGAGGATATTCACAGCTTTTTCGCTCTCTTAGAAAGAGATAATTTCGAAAGCACACCAGAGAGGCTAGTAATTTACGTAACCATTGATCACCACACCGATCTGATTATCAAAGAGCTACGAGACGTTGTTATGGAAGAAGCAAGGAGAAACAATCCGTTCTCTCATCTTGAACCAGACCGAGTCAACATTGCCACCTACGTTACTAAGCAGATAACACGTATCTTCCAAGAATCCACAGATCCTAGTTTCACATTTAAAGCTGGATGTCGGGAGATCTACTCAAAGATGGTGAAATTAATACTCGGATCAGGATTGCTGTTTACTTCTTTCCAGCTTCGTCTCTTAACTAATCTGTGCAAAGCAACAGACTCTTACTGTGGAGATCACCGTTCCGAAGACTTCGAAATTTTAAAGATACAGTTTCTGACATTATTTGAAGACCTCCGAAATGAGCATCCCATCAGAGAAATCATCAACACCAGCACTGCTTCTATGATTGACATTCATGGGTCAACCAGCAGAGCTGTGGATCATATCCTCATTGGACTTCAAGACTTATCAAGAGCCGAAACTACACACTACTTATCGTTCAGAAGATCTTCAAGAGAAGTACCGGATCTTCTACCACTATTGGTCCGACACTTTCTCAGGATTTTTCTGCCAAGACTCACATTCCCTCAAGAAGACCAAGATCACAACCATCAGCGAGGAATGTTTGCTTTTTAAAGCATCACTACGGTCGAGCCAACGACCTTAAATAAAAGCGCTTCTCGGGAGGCAACCCGTGCAATAAAGTAGAGTAGAAGAATAAAGAATGACAAATGAGCCGATAACGATGCAAGGATTGGAAACCAGCCGCATCTGCTAGGGGTATTTCTTTCTTCTCGCTACTAGCTCAAGATTTAAACTATGCCATATCCTAGCTTATCACTAAGTGTGGGATAACACCCAATAAAAGCACTAGACAAATACTCCCAAATCTCCAAGTGTGGGATACACTAGGAACATTGAGGACAATGTTCGTCTAAGTGCGGGATGTTGTGATAATGCAAAAAACGAACATATATTTCATAGCATTATCCCTCAAGAAAGACAAGCTTTTAGTTGAAATTGTTCTATTTACAAGTGATATTCGTTTAAATAATAAAAGGTGAAGATAAAAGACAGATTCGACGAATTGAAGACGCAAACGACCAAAAAGCTAAAAAGTACAAAGTACAATAAAAGTGGTTCAAATTATTGATAAGAAACGTCTCAAAATTACAAGAGTACAAGACGCAAAACGCAAAATACAAGATATTAAATTGTACGCTAGGACGTTCGAAAATCCAGAACCGGGACCAGAGTCAACTCTCGACGCTCGACGCAACGGACTAAAAATTACAAGTAAACTATGCACATAAGTATAATATAATATTTAAATAATTCTTAAAATTATTTATATATTATATATATATATATATATATATTTATAAACCGTCGGCAGAATGCAAACAAAGAAATGTGACCTGGAAAAGCAGGCCATACGATTGCATGGCCTGGAAGGCAAAAATCCAGGCGATCTCATGGCAGTAGGTACCATGCCACATGCCTATAAATTTCGCAGTTTTGAGCAACCTTTACACCATCTTTTTCTCTTCCTATCTATCAACGTATATATATTTATATTTATATTTTAATTTTAATTTTAATTTTAAATTCTAATAATAAAGGTATGTTAACGAATGTTGTAAGGGTGTAATTCGAAATTCTGTCCGTGTAACGCTATGCTATTTTTAATCATTGTAAGTTATGTTCAACCTTTTTAATTTAATGTCTCGTAGCTAAGTTATTATTTTGCTTATTTAATGTCGAAGTAATCGTGATGTTGGGCTAAATATTAAAATTGGATAATTGGGCTTTGTACCATAATTTGAGTTTGGACAAAAGAACGACACTTGTGGAAATTAGACTATGGGCTATTAATGGGCTTTATATTAACTAAATGATACCTCGTTAATTTAATATATAGACTTATAATTTGACGTATTTATATATAACCACATATGCTTGACTGGGTACGGTGGGCGGGATATCTATAAATACCAATAATTGTTCATTTTACCGGACACGGAACTGGATTAATAGTTAATAGACTTGTTGAAACAGGGGTGGATTACATTCAAGGGTAATTGGTGTAATTGTTAACAAAGTAGTAAAACCTTGGACTACACGCAGTCGATAACCTGGTGTATTCATTAAACAAAGTATTAAGACCTTGTTACAATTCGAATCCCCAATTAGTTGGAATATTTGACTTCGGGAATAATAATAATTTGACGAAGACTTCCGCATTTTATGATTATTACTGATGGACTATTATGGACAAAACCGTATGGACATATCAAATAATCCAGGACAAAGGACAATTAACCCATGGGAATAAACTAAAATCAACACGTCAAACATCATGATTACGGAAGTTTAAATAAGCATAATTTCTTTATTTCGTATTTAATTGCACTTTTAATTATCGCACTTTTATTTACTGTCATTTTATTTAATTGTGCTTTTAATTAACGTAATTTTTAATTATCGCAATTTTATTTTATCGCACTTTTATTTATTGCAATTTCATTATCATTATTTACTTTATGCTTTAAATTAAGTTATTTTTATATTTTACATTTGATTTTAACTGCGACTAAAGTTGTAAAATCGACAAACTGGTCATTAAACGGTAAAACCCCCTTTTATAATAATAATACTACTTATATATATTTTTGTATTTTTACAATTATAAGTTAAAAATATAGCGTTAAGCTTGGCTAAAGATCCCTGTGGAACGAACCGGACTTACTAAAAACTACACTACTGTACGATTAGGTACACTGCCTATAAGTGTTGTAGCAAAGTTTAGGTATATCCACTCTATAAATAAATAAATCACTTGTGTAAAATTGTATCGTATTTAATAGTTTTTCGTAGTAAAAATATAACTATTTCCTAGTACGCCTCGCACACATCAAGTATTTTTGGCGCCGCTGGCGGGGAAAGCTTAAACGCCGGAAGCTAAACGCTATCTAAAAAAAAAAAATTATTAAGTTCTTTGTATAAAAATATACGTTTTAAATTTTAAAAAAATACAAAAATATAAAAACAAAACCAAAATTTATATATTTTTTAAGAGTTTGTTAAATATATAAGTTTTATAAAGTTTCTTTAATTTTATTTTAAGTTTGTAAAAATATAAGTTTTATTATAAATATTTTATACAAAAAATTAAAACAGAAAAAAAAGAGAAAAAAAACACTCGGTCCGATCACTGTAGCAGCCCAGATCTTGGCCCGGATCCAATAGCCATGCGATCGCATGGCCTAGAGGCGTAGAACTCATGCGATCGCATGAGGCTGTCTGACACGCCAGGTTTGACCATCCAACTACAATAATTACGTAATTATTATTATTAATTATTAAAACCCTAATTAGGGTTGTTTATTTAATTAATTAGTTTAGTTTTATTTATTTAATTTGTATTATTTAGTTTAATTAGTTGTATAAATATATGAAATTAATAGTTATATAAAATAAATAATATAAAAATAATATTTTTATAAAAATTATACTTTTTACAACTTTAAGTTTTATTTTTATATTTTGTATCTTTTTATTCGTTTTAGCGTAATATTTATATTTTTCGATCGTAATTAGTTTTAAGATATAGTATTTGCCATAGTTATTTTTTATTTCTAGATTTTTAGGCTTTGCCGTAAAATCCCTTAAGTGCTTTTTCTTTACACTAAGATTTAGGTGCTTTAGAATTTTGCGACGCCGTTTTAAGTTTTTAGTACCTTTTTAAGTTATTGCCGTTTTGGATATAGAATTCCTCTTAAGCTTTAATATATTTATACGCATCTTTTAATTCTTAGTTTTTAGACTTTTAAGATTAGACGCGCTACGTTCTTCCTATTATTTTTTGACCTTTTATTTTTCAACGTTTTTCGACGTGCTCTTTTTCTTTCTTATTTTTCACCGCTCTAGTTTTTAGGACATAGAATTTTCTATTTCTTCTCTAAATTTCTTTAAATTTCAACGAAAAATTATTTTAAGTGGTTGAATTGATAGACATTCAAATTTTCTGTTTCGTAGTAATAGTTGGATTTGTTAGTGGCTGAGTTGTGAGCTTCCGATTTAAAGGGTTCTGGCTCCCTGCTGCATCTATTGGCTATTCGAAACGTGGGCAAAAGCAGAAAAGTCTATTAATTTGATAGCTTATATAATTATTATCTTTTATAACTAATAGGATATTCAGTGAATGCACCGAGCAAAACGTTCACCACCTTTTGTACGTTCACCACCTGTAACCAGATCAAGACATCTAGCCAATATTGTCGCCGTTGATTTTTCTTTAGAATCGTCATCCAGTTGACCAAGTACTCCAATTCAAATTTCCGATAATCCATTTTTTGAACCCGACCTCACAATTGAGAATTTGGAGGATATTCAAGGACAATTCAGAGATCCTGAACCACTAAACTTTCCTCCAGAACCACCAATCTTTCCTCCAGAACCACCAATCATTCAAACTGAGATTGTCGAGGAACAACCCATTAAATCAGAATACTCTAGTGATTCAGATTCAACAAATTCAATCATGGAAAATCTGGAACCTCTAAGTATGGAAGACCGAATGAGAGCTAAACGCACTGGCCAAGGTCATGCAATTACTCAACCTGACATAAATGCGCCAGATTATGAAATCAAGGGACAAATCCTACACATGGTAACTAATCAATGCCAATTTAGTGGTGCGCCGAAGAAAGATCCAAATGAACATCTTCGAACCTTTAATAGGATCTGTACACTATTTAAAATCTGAGAAGTAGAGGATGAACATATATATCTCATGTTATTTCCCTGGACTTTGAAGGGAGAAGCCAAAGATTGGTTAGAATCGTTACCTGAAGGGGCGATTGATACATGGGATGTTTTAGTTGAAAATTTTCTTAAACAATTCTTTCCGGCATCAAAAGCCGTAAGACTTCAAGGAGAAATTGTTACGTTCACAAAAAACCCAAACGAAACTCTATATGAAGCGTGGACAAGATTTGGAAAGTTATTGAGAGGATGTCCGCAACATGGTTTAGACACTTGTCAAATAGTACAAATATTCTACCAAGGATGCGACATCACTACAAGAAAAGATATCGATATAGCAGCTGGTGGTTCCATTATGAAGAAAACCGCAACTGATGCTTATAAAATTATTGATAACACTGCTTCCCACTCACATGAGTGGCACCAAGAAAAAGATATCGTTAGATCATCTAAAGCATCTAGAGCCGATTCTAGCCATGACTTCGATTCCATTTCTGCAAAGATAGATGATGTCGAGAGACGAATGGAAAAGATGACTAAGGATATTCACTCAATACGAATTAGTTGTGAGCAGTGTGGAGGACCACATTTGACAAAAGATTGTCTCAGTATTGATCTAACAATGGAACAAAGAGAGAATGTTTCATACATAAACCAAAGGCCTGGAAATAATTATCAGAATAATTATCAACCGCCAAGACCAATCTACAATCAAAATCAGAATTATAACCGAAATGTTCCATACAACAACCAACAAGGTCCTAGCAATCAACAAGTATCCAACAATACTTACAATCAACAAAGACCTATTTTTCAAAACAAACCACCACAAACCGATGATAAAAAACCAAATTTAGAAGACATGATGTCGAAGCTAGTTGAATCTCAAACTCAGTTTTTCATATCTCAGAAACAAACCAATGAAAAAAATGCTCAAGCATTTAGAAATCAACAAGCTTCTATTCAAAATCTGGAATAAGAAGTGAGCAACCTAGCAAGGTTAATAGGTGAAATAAAACCGGGAAGTCTACCTAGCGATACAAATGCTAACCCCCGGAATGAAACAGCTAAAGCCATTACCACAAGAAGTGGTATTACACTTAAACCACCTGAAATGCCTGTAATTTCTGATGAAGCTATTCCTACTCCACAAGAACCACAATCTAAACAAGATTAGGAAAAAGAACCGGTAGTTGAAAAGGTTAATGAAGATAACACAGTTAAGGCTAAACCTTATGTTAAACCATACCAACCACCACTTCCTTACCCAAGTAAAATGAGAAAAGAGAGACTTGAAGCCGAGCAATCCAAATTCTTGGATATGTTTAAATAGATAAATGTTAATCTTCCTTTCATTGATGTGATTTCAAGAATGCCTAGATATGCTAAATTTCTGAAAAATCTACTCACTAATAGAAAGAAAGTGGAAGAACTCTCGGCTGTTACAATGAATGCTAATTGTTCTGCAGTGATGTTGAATAAGATACCAGAAAAATTATCAGATCCAGGAAGTTTTACAATTCCATGTTTTTTGGGTAGTCTTTGTTCAATAGAAGCATTGACAGATTTAGGTGCTAGTATAAATTTAATGCTGTATTCACTAGACGCTAAACTAGACCTTGGAGAATTGAAACCAACAGAATAAGCATACAACTAGCAGATCGATCAGTTTAATATCCTAGAGGGATAATGGAGAACACGCTAGTTAAAGTTGGTACTTTAGTATTTCCAGTAGATTTTGTTATTCTGGACATGGAAGAAGATTCTCGAGTTCCTCTCATATTAGGAAGACCATTCTTAAACACGGCTAAAGCAATAATAGACGTGTTTGGTAAGAAACTGACCCTAAGTATAGAGGACGAGAGTGTTACCTTTTCTGTTGATAGAGCCATGCAACAACCTCAATCTGCAGATGATACATGTTATTATATTCAAACTATAGATTCACATGCAGAATTGTTAGAAGAATTTCCAGAATTACAAGGAACAGGAGAATGTTCTTTAGGAGAAGGAACTGAACCAATTGATGAAACTGAAATGTTAGCTACACTTATGGCTAATGGATATGAACTAACAACAGAAGAAATTCAAATGCTAAAAGAGGAAGACAGATATCGATATAAATCATCGATAGAAGAACCACCGACATTAGAGTTAAAGCCACTTTCAAACCATTTGGAATATGCTTATTTACATGGTGAATATGAATTACCTGTAATAATATCGTCTTCTCTTATTGAAAATGAAAAATCTCAACTCATTTCTGTGTTAAAAGCTCATAAACAAACTATTGCATGGAAGATTCATGATATTAAAGGAATAAGTCCTTCGTATTGCACACATAAAATCCTTATGGAAGAAGGTCATAAAACGTATGTGCAACGCCAACGAAGACTAAATCATAATATGCAAGATGTTGTTAAGAAAGAAATTATTAAACTACTAGATGCAACTACTAGTCCATGGGTAAGCCCAGTTCAATGCGTACCTAAGAAGGGTGGCATGACTGTCATCACAAATGAGAAAAATGAGCTTATTCCTACTAGAACTGTAATAGGATGGCGTGTTTGTATTGATTATAGAAAATTAAATGACGCCACCAGAAAAGATCACTTTCCCTTACCTTTCATTGATCAAATGTTGGAAAGATTAGGCGGGAATAGTTACTATTGTTTTCTTGATGGTTTTTCCGGATATTTTCAAATTCCAATAGCACCCGAGGACCAAGAGAAAACCACGTTCACGTGCCCTTATGGTACTTTTGCTTATAAACGCATGCTATTTGGACTTTGCAACACCCCTGTAACCTTTCAAAGGTACATGATGGCGATTTTTCACGACATGATAGAAGAATGCATGGAAGTTTTCATGAATGAATTTTCAGTCTTCGGTGATACTTTTGAAACATGTCTAGTTAATCTTGAATGAATGCTTATTAGATGTGAGAAATTCCATTTCATGGTTAAAGAAGGCATCGTTCTTGGACATAAAATTTCAAAGGAAGGAATTGAAGTAGATAAAGCTAAAGTAGATGTAATTGCTAAACTTCCACATCCCACCAATGTTAGAGGAGTTAGGAGTTTTCTAGGGCATGCCGGTTTTTACCGACGTTTCATAAAATATTTTTCTAAAATTGCCACTCCTATGAATAAACTCCTAGAAAAGGATGCTCCATTCATCTTTTCAGATGAACGCATCAAATCTTTTAATATTCTTAAAGAAAAACTCACTAATGCGCCGATCATGATAACTTCAAATTGGAATCTACCATTTGAACTTATGTGCGATGCAAGTGATTTTGCAATAGGAGCCGTTTTAGGACAAATGATTGAAAAACGATTTCAACCTATTTATTACGCTAGTAAGACGTTACAAGGAGCAAAAATGAATTACACAACTACTAAAAAAGAACTTCTTGCTATTGTTTTTGCTTTTGAAAAATTTCGTTCATATCTCGTTCTAGCTAAAACGGTGGTCTATACCGACCATTCTGCTCTTAGATACCTATTTTCGAAACAAGATGCCAAACCAAGATTAATCCGTTGGATCTTACTCTTACAAGAGTTCGATATTGAAATCCGAGATAAAAAGGGAGCAGAAAATTTCGCCGCTGATCATCTTTCTCGTCTTGAAAATCCTGAATTAGAAGTTCTAAATGAATTGGCCATACAAGACAACTTTCTTGATGAATATCTATTGAAGATAGATTATAATGAAATTCCATGGTTTGAGATTATGCAAACTACTTAGTATGTGGATTCCTTGAAAAAGGATTATCGTACCAAAAACGAAAGAAATTCTTTAGTGATATAAAACACTATTTCTGGGAAGATCCACATTTGTTTAAAAGTTGTCCCGATGGAATAATACGCCGATGTTTATTCGAAGATGAAGAAAGTCAAATCTTAAACCATTGTCACACAGGACCAATAGAAGGGCATTATGGCCCTCAACTCATAGCAAGAAAAGTTTACGATGCTGGATTCTATTGGCCTATAATTTTCAAAGACGCACACCTTCTTTGCAAATCTTGTGATGCTTGTCAAAGGGCCGGAAAAATAAGTCAACGTGATGAAATGCCACAAAATTTCATTCAAGTATGTGAAGTATTTGACATTTGGGGTATTGACTTTATGGGTCCATTTCCAAAATCTCATAATAATCTCTACATTCTCGTTGCCATTGATTATGTATCTAAATGGGCGAAAGCACAAGCTCTCCCGACTAACGATGCACGAGTTGTAGTCAATTTTTTAAAACGTATTTTTGCAAGGTTCGGAACACCGAAAGCTTTAATAAGTGATCGGGGTACTCATTTTTGTAATAATCAACTTGAGAAAGTTCTCAAAAGATATGGAGTAACTCATAAAATCTCCACTGCTTATCATCCACAAATAAGTGGACAAGTTGAAAATACCAACCGAGTATTAAAACGTATTCCAGAGAAAATCGTAGGATCAAATCCGAAGGAATGGTCCATGAAATTGGAGGATGCACTCTGGGCTTTTAGAAAAGCCTACAAAACTCCAATTGGAACCACACCTTTTAGACTCGTTTACGGAAAAGCATGTCATCTTCTAGTAGAAATTGAACACAAAGCATTTTGGGCTTTGAAGACATGTAATCTTGATTTACATGAAGAAGGATGTCTACGATTAAGTCAACTAAACGAATTAGAAGAATTAAGACTTGAGGCATATGAAAATTCCTTAATTTATAAGGAAAGAACGAAGAAATGGCATGATAAAAGAATCAGAAGTTCAAAAGAATTTAAAGAAGGAGACAGAGTTCTTCTTTTTAATTCAAGATTCAAGCTATTTCCTGGAAAATTGAAATCAAGATGGTCTGGACTATTCATAGTCAAAAGAGTTTACCCATATGGAACAGTAGAGTTGATAAATTCAAATGGGATTGAATTTAAAGTTAATGTTCACGGAGTTAAACATTACGTACATGATCCGATGGAAGTTGACAACGAAGTTAATCATAATTTTGACACCACAGCTAACTAAGTGTGGGGAGATTTGAATCTTTTTAAGAGTAATATGTATTTCTGTTAGAGTTAGATATTCTGTTTTCGTGTAGTTCTCGAGAATGGAATCCGAATGGTCTTTCCCTAGCAGACCCTAAAGAACTAGTCTTCTCCCCCCATTCTGAATTTTTATTTTTTTAGGTTTTACGAGATGAAGAATTCCTTTGATCTGAACCATGGTCTAATGCTACACGCTTTGATCACTAAACGTAATAATGACACACTTCCGAGTGACCTGGTATCAGTAATAAGAGCCAGATTGGACGGAGTAAGAAAAGAACTCAGAAACGATCATAATAAGTTACATTTTGGTAAAGGAAAATCAAAATCCGCAGCGAAAAGAAGAGCACGACACCTTGAAAGATGTCACAAATGCGGAAAATGGTCACACGAAGGAAAATGCTTGACGAATCAGACATATTCCAATACCGAGTTCATTACTTTATGCAGAGAAGGACCGTTCATATGTTGCGAAGAAAAATCGTTGAATGCTCGAGGTTATGCCTATGTAGCTATGGAAAACCAATTAGTCCGACTATCTTATGAGTGGGCTAAAGCAGGTCACTGAGAATTCTATCTCACAGGTAAGTATGTACAGTTTTTATTTTTATTTTATTGCTTTTAACCTTTTGATAATAAACGCTAAATTGTTCGCTATAAAGTATTAAATTGGTATTCAATAAAATTAGGTATGCGTAACCGAAATTATTGATATCATACAAAAATTTATTACATCACTGCGAAATTTACCGTTTATTCTTAAGGTATAAATATCTTTAATCAATCAACCCAAAATATTTCAAAAATTTGCCAGGAGTAAAACTAGGTAATATAGCCGAAATTACTTTACCGAAAAGAGGGGCGTATATTTTTGATAATATTTGATTGATTAAAGTGGGATAAAAGACAAAAAAAAATTATTTTTATTTTTACTTTGTTTTTAGAATTAATATATTAATATTAAATTGTTATTGTAAACTTTTTAAAATCAATATATTTAAGTTTGTAAATATTTGAAAAATTAATATTTTTAATATAAGTTTGTATGTATAAAAACAAAAATATAATATGAATTTGGTGTGAATTTTTAATTTTAATATGAATTTTTTATTTTATGCATTTTAAATTAAAGTTTGGTGTGAATTTAAAAACAAAAATTTACTTTATTTCGTTAAGTTAAAAATATGATTTTTAAAATTCGTCGTGAGTTGAAAACTAGGTCGTTGAACCGAAATTGCTCTACCCAAGGGAGGGACGAGAATTTTTATTATCATTATTTTTAATCTTATTGAATTAAAGTATGCCAAAAACATTTAAAAAACTCAAAAATCTTTGCTTTTAAAACTGCGCTTAAAATGACAAATTTTAAAATTTTGTCGAGGGACGGACTAGGACAACGATCCGAAACTCCCTTATCCTAAAAAAAAATTTTAATTTTTAATATATATGTTTTATTAGTAAAGGTTTCATTAAAAAAAAAGGGGGGGGGGGACCTCATGCGATCGCATGAGATTTACCCGGTAACCTCATGCGATCGCATGAGGCTGAAATTCAGGTCAGGAACAAAAGCTCCAGCGAGCTGTTCTCTGTATCCACACACGCACACATAAACACACGAACATACACCCCAAAACCACTCAAATTTCATCATTTTTTCACCAAATTTCACCAAATTTCTCGCTATAATCCGCTCTAAACATGAATTTGATAAGGAGTTTATCAAGATGGGTAAAAATTACATCCCTAAACCTCTTTAAATTTGATTTTTAGTGTTCTTGAGCTATATTTTTCATAATTTGATTTTGTTAATTTCTAGTGTAATTAGAGTTAAATTGTTAGTATTTTATGCATGTATAACCTAGATTGATGCTATTTAACATGATTTGAAGCCAAAAACTTCAAAAAATTTAGAAATCTAGGGTTTGTGTTCTTGAGCAATTTGGGGCTTTTTGATATAAACAGGTTATGGCCGATTTTTGTCATGAATTATTGCTAAATTAAGTAGTGTAACATATTTAGGTAGCTAAATGATCCAAACTTTGATCCTAAACATGATTTTTGAGAATTAAAGTGGACTTTTTAGGTATAAAATTCATGAACTTGATTAAATTGATATAAATACCATTTGAAACTTGTTTAATTACTAGTATTGGTTTTTTTAACATGTTATTTGAGTTAAATGCTTATGAACTTTGTAAACATTTTCATATATGTTTATTTGAAAAAGTGTAGAATTGTAAAAATTGTGAAAATGTGTATAAGTTTAATTTTGATTTAACATGTTGTTGTAATTGTTTCAATTTGTTATTTTGCTAACACTAATGCATATTTGGATGCACAAATTTTGTGTTTAATGTGTTTTGCAGAGATTTACAGATACTGATGGTGCAACATCATCATCTAGACAACCACAACCGGAACCTGAACCAGAAATGCAATATGAACCTGATCAACACGTACCTTATTATGATCCGCTATAATTTGTTGATGCCTTCACAGTATTTCCGATGCATCCGTCAGTAGAATACCCAACGATTCCTGAACACACGTTGCATCCTAATCTGAGATTCGATAGAAGCTGGAGAGATTTCCCATCATATCAAAGTAACAAATTCAAACTAATACCTAAAAATGTAGAAGTGCCTAGGGTAATTGATTGAAATCCTTTGGAAACTGTCCATCTAGCTGACCGTGTTAGACTGCTACTGATTCAAAGGTATGGCAGTTCTTCTTTTTCCGATTGGGAACGTTTATTCACCATTCGTAGACCTGTATATAAGGAATGGTGTATTGAACTTATGAGTACTATAGTGTTAAATGCAGATGTAGAGAGGTTAGATGATAGAAGTTTTCTTAGGTTTATACTTGGCCGTAGGATGTACAGGATGTTCATGTTGGACATGGCCAGGGATTTGTAGATATATACTCTCGGTGAATTACTACTACCCGATTGTATGAATTTGATTTATCGTGGTGAAAGGGTAGATAGGAATTTTGACGCAAACGCCATCTGGAGGCGTATGTCAGATTATAATGTTTTTACGCTGGGAGGAAAACACTCCTACTTACATATTAACAGAGCCGAGCTTCGTATAATTCATAGATTTTTGGCTAACTCGATTACACAGAGAGGTCACAATAAGGAGAAAATGACCATACATGATTTATTTTACCTAAAGTGTATTCGAGATCCATTAGGCTTTGTTAATATCCCTTACTGTGTTGGTTTTTATTTGTCTAAGATGGTGGAAGGAATACATGAAGGGGGAATAATAGAAGGAGGTATTTTTGTTACTCTCATTGGAGAGTATTTGGGTGTAGATAGGGACCAGGGGGGGTCCACTTTTGGAATGTAGGGAACAGGTTGAGCCTTTAGGATTGAAGGTCTATCAGGGTGCTAAGGTATTAAAGAGCAGACGCAACCAGGCAGTACCCTATGAAGGTAGTCATCCTCAGGTAGAGAGAGGTTCAGATGAGGAAATGAAGGAAGCGGATGACATTAGAGATGTCATTAGGGAGGCTATGACTGACGTCTACCAGTGTGTAGATGAGGTAGATATGACAAACGGGGAGAGATTTAGTCGGATGGAGCAGTGGCAAGCCCAGAATGATTACGAGCATTCCAGGAAACGACAGCATGATAGATGGGACGATCATCAGCGTCAGATTATGAGCTGGCTGTCACCTCAGGATCACTACATTCTGACCCGACCCGCTTACTATCCTCCACACCAGCCCGAGATGAGACCACCATATACTCTCTACGACCCTAACCAGGCCTACCAGTACACCTATCACCAACCATGGAACCCGGACGACAACATGAATTGGAACCCCTATCCATATTGATATAGTTCCGTTGGTGATTTCTATGATTTTTATTATTTATTATTTTTATTTATTTATGTTTAAACATATGATATTGTGATACATTAATGTATTGTTTAATATTTTTATTATGTTGTACTAATATTTCATATTTGATTTGAGAGTGGGATTTTAAGTCCCATTTCAAATTACCATGCATGTTTATATTTGTATGTATGTATATTGTCAATTGTACACAACATGGTAAAACAGCGCATTTTCAAAGACTGGCATTAAGTTCAGCAAAAGCTACTAATTTTGACGACAAAACGAAAAACAAATGTGATGTAACAACAAGACGGAATGAACAAATGATGTGCACCATTTATCATTCAGCAAACAAACGCCAATATGTTTGGAAACTTTGGTAAAATTTAATCATTTTTCTACGCTAATCACCCTCAATAATTTAAATTGTTACTGATTTCTTGCAAATGAGGCCATTGCAAGATCTTAAGTGTGGGAAGGGGTTAAATTCTTTCGGATTTTTAAAATTTTTGACTTATACACTTGGTTACCATTAGAAATTCTAGTAACGCATTAGTTGTATTAGAATCTAGTGCTCTCTGTTAATAAAGAACAGCCCTAGTCTTATATACTGACTACCCAATTCTAGTAAAAAAAATTCAAAATTTTCAATTAAATGAACTCAAAATCATGTTTATACATATTTATGAACGATAAAACTAGGTGTTAACACCGAAATTATTGTTACCTCATAAAGGACATAAATTGAGAAACAACTCAAAATGTTAGAATTCATTTAAAATGGAATAGAGGACAATAAAAAGGCAAAGAAAAAAAATAAAAGCCAAGTGTGGGAAAAATTTACCAAGTTATTTTGAACATATATCACATATTTTTGTACTAATAATTGAAGATACTTTTGTTTTGGACAAAATTAACTGTTTTACCCGAAAAACTATAATATATTTGAAAGAAAGATGGAGCTACATGATGAATCAATTCCATCATTAAAAGAAAGTAAAGTCTTCCAAAAAAGAAACGCGCTTCTTGATTTAGGTCAAGAAGTTGTCGTCCAGACCAGTTGTAGAGTCTACGAAAAATCTTGAAAAGTTTTCTCGAAAATCAGCTGGAAATCCACGGACCTCAGCATCAAACAGGGTCGCCAAGTGGTCAGACTTATCCTAACCATGAGAGGATCTGTCTCGTAAAATGGGGAGGGCGCCGAGCAAATTAGCTTGATAAGACTAATGAATCAGACCCCCAGAAAGGATAATCTCCTTAAAGATTAAAAATCAGCTTTTAAGCCTGATATTACTCAATCCTTGAGATTGACTTTAAAGATTGAGAATTACACACTCATGGAATTCAATGATATCTAAACTCGAGCTTGAACGAGAAAATATTTTGATCAAATTAAAACCGATTTGTTTTCTGAAAACCCTATTTTTAATGCGTTCATTACCATTGAACGTAAAATCCTAGGAATTCACCTGGAATTCATTAGGTCACCTGAACCAAATCGGGTGTCAACCGTAAGAACGGTGGTTGCATAGCATGGTCGAAGACAGGACCTTTTGCCAGACCGAAAAAATATAGGGTGAGCTTTACTATTGCTCCTACCAAGGATAGTAATTGCATCCGACACGTTATAGACCATAATTAAAAGCATGTCAGGGGACATTGCCTTAACAGTTGCTTGTTCAACGCTTTCCTTTACAACCGGACGGTAGTTTACCGAAAGGTAATATACGGAGCAAGTATACTGGACGTGTTGCTTTCCCAATACAAGGTTAGCAAGTGGGTGACACAAAACCGCAAGTTTTGAGCTAAAATTTTCAAATCTGAAACCCACCAAACCCACAAAAACAATTTCGCAAACACCGGTGAAGGATTATTCCGGAAAATTTATCTAGGGTAAAAGCTAGATTTAATTTTTTTTTTTTTAAAGATCAAATGTTTTCATAAAGATCAAATTTCCTAAAGGATCTAAATTTTTATAGTCATGTGGGACTGTAAACCACAACGTTACTACCATTGTTCATACCGCCGTTTAGAAATCACTGATGTATAAATTGTGAAGAATAAAGAAGTGATTCTAGTGTGTTTTTATTTCAAGACTATATTGCTTGAGGACAAGCAATGCTCAAGTGTGGGAATATTTGATAATGCTAAAAACGAACATATATTTCATAGCATTATCCCTCAAGAAAGACAAGCTTTTAGTTGCAATTGTTCTATTTACAAGTGATATTCGTTTAAATAATAAAAGGTGAAGACAAAAGACAGATTCGACGAATTGAACACGCAAACGACCAAAAAGCTAAAAAGTACAAAGTACAATCAAAGTGGTTCAAATTATTGATAAGAAACGTCTCAAAATTACAAGAGTACAAGACGCAAAACGCAAAATACAAGATATTAAATTGTACGCTAGGACGTTCGAAAATCCGAAACCGGGACCAGAGTCAACTCTCAACGCTCGACGCAACGGACTAAAAATTACAAGTAAACTATGCACATAAATATAATATAATATTTAAATAATTCTTAAAATTATTTATATATTATATATTATATATATATTTATAAACCGTCGGCAGAATGCAAACAAAGACATGTGACCTGGAAAAGCAGGCCATGCGATCGCATGGCCTGGAAGGCAAAAATCCATGCGATCGCATGGCAGTAGGTACCAGGCCACATGCCTATAATTTTCGCAGTTTTGAGCAACCTTTACACCATCTTTTTCTCTTCCTATCTATCAACGTATATATATTTATATTTATATTTTAATTTTAATTTTAATTTTAAATTCTAATAATAAAGGTATGTTAACGAATGTTGTAAGGGTGTAAGTCGAAATTCTGTTCGTGTTACGCTACGCTATTTTTAATCATTGTAAGTTATGTTCAACCTTTTTAATTTAATGTCTCGTAGCTAAGTTATTATTATGCTTATTTAATGCCGAAGTAATCGTGATGTTGGGCTAAATATTAAAACTGGATAATTGGGCTTTGTACCATAATTGGGGTTTGGACAAAAGAACGACACTTGTGGAAATTAGATTATGGGCTATTAATGGGCTTTATATTAACTAAATGATACCTCATTAATTTAATATATAGACTTATAATTTGACGTATTTATATATAACCACATATGCTTGACTGGGTACGGTGGGAGGGATATCTATAAATACCAATAATTGTTCATTTTACCGGACACTGAACTGGATTAATAGTTAATAGACTTGTTGAAACAGGGGTGTATTACATTCAAGGGTAATTGGTGTAATTGTTAACAAAGTAGTAAAACCTTGGACTACACGCATTCGATAACCTGGTGTATTCATTAAACAAAGTATTAAGACCTTGTTACAATTCGAATCCCCAATTAGTTAGAATATTTGACTTCGGGAATAATAATAATTTGACAAAGACTTCCGCATTTTATGATTATTACTGATGGACTATTATGGACAAAACCGTATGGACATATCAAATAATCCAGGATAAAGGACAATTAACCCATGGGAATAAACTAAAATCAACACGTCAAACATCATGATTACGGAAGTTTAAATAAGCATAATTTCTTTATTTCGTATTTAATTGCACTTTTAATTATCGCACTTTTATTTACTGTCATTTTATTTAATTGCGCTTTTAATTAACGTACTTTTTAATTATCGCAATTTTATTTTATCACACTTTTATTTATTGCAATTTCATTATTGTTATTTACTTTATGCTTTAAATTAAGTTATTTTTATATTTTACATTAGGTTTTAACTGCAACTAAAGTTTTAAAATCGACAAACCGGTCATAAACGGTAAAAACCCCCTTTTATAATAATAATACTACATATATATATTTTTGTATTGTTACAATTATAAGTTAAAAATATAGCGTTAAGCTTGGCTAAAGATCCCTGTGGAACGAACTGGACTTACTAAAAACTACACTACTGTATGATTATGTACACTGCCTATAAGTGTTGTAGCAAGGTTTAGGTATATCCACTCTATAAATAAATAAATCACTTGTGTAAAATTGTATCGTATTTAATAGTTTTTCGTAGTAAAAATATAACTATTTCCTAGTACGCCTCGCACACATCATGTTGGTATAATCTTTTTATGCTGCATTATAATAACCCATTACGAAGATTCCAAGTCCTTAAGCCAAATTTCAAAATTTTTGCAAAAGAAACCCTTTTTGAAAGAGTATTTTTGAAAACCTGAAACGTTTGTCAATAAAAATAAGGCTTAAGTAAGGTGGAAATCTTGTTAGATTTAAATCTCTAATAGAGCATTGCATGACTAAGGCATTATCGACCTAAATTGATTATGGTGAGGCACCCCAAATACGACCAGCATTCATCTTTAATGCTTCACTATTTTTCGTTGAGAGTGCCGATGTCTGTGCTCAGAATCAGAACTTGCTTTAGATCTACATCTCCAAGCAGCAAAACGCGATTCGGTTGTAATCAAAAGAGCTAGCCATTTGTCAAACATAAGCCTTCCGCACCTCCACTACTTCTACTCCACCACATCCACATTACCTTTGAAAAATCCCGAAAATGAGATTCCTTCCGAAAACCCGATGTTATAAACCTCTCAAGTATCATGGTAAAGGTCTTGAAAAAGTTTGCCGGCTAAAAGTTTCTCCAGATGAAGTCTCCAAAAAAAAAATTTAGTTCTGAGAAAAGGAGCAGAACTTAATAAGAGAAATGCCAAAGAGAACTCGACCGAAAATGATTATCAAATGAAGACAAGTTTAAAAGTGCTTCTCAAAATACTTCAGCACTCCTATCTATCCAAATAAAAGTCTGTATAAAGACCACATTACCCCTTTCATCTCACCCCTCAAAAACAACTTCACTACCACTTCAGAATTCCTTTCCCATCATTGACAAATGACCTATAAAAGCTGAGATTACTACCGCTCTCGCATTAGCAGCAAGGATTTGAGTCTTTATCAAGCCTATGACGATGGGTGCAGCATGACTGGCTATGAGTGTATTAATTTCTTAGATCTATAGGGAACCCTAAACACTTGATTGATTCAAGTGACCCGTGAAAGCTAGCCTATGTCATGTAACCTCTTCGCATGCTTGCAGAGATAATTTCAATCCTAACATAGATGACTCATCTTATCTTTTGCTCTTATAATAAAAGCAAACCGCTTAGGCTATTAGAAAAGAAATGCTGAAAAGATTCTTAAGAATGAGAGTTTGCTTGAGGACAAGCAAAATCTAAGTGTGGGATATTTGATATCGGCTAAAAAGTCACGTTTTCACCCAGGTATTAAGGCCCAAAAACAACAAAGATTCGAACTTTATGGGCAAAATACCCACTTCGTCAGTTAGAATTGAAGAACAAGTAATTATGAAGGCGGTGCAAAAAGAATCAAGAGAATCGGAGCTAAAATGAAGATTCTAGAGCGAAAATGGTGAAAGACAAGAAATCAAGTTACGATCCAGTGAATCAAGGATGACCAACATCAAAAACGGCCTGCCATACGGCCTACCAGTATGTAAATGACCTACCAAATACAGCTCACCAAGTGGCCTGCCATACGGGCTACCAGGAAAACGGCCTGCCAAATACGGGCCACCAAACGGGCTGCCATACGGCCTGCCAGCCATATTTTAGCAAATTCCTAGTCTATTTAAAGGGGCTTTGTCATTCATTCCAACACACACTTCAATTCACTTCTTTCTCTCTCTTGTACAATATTAGTCATACTCTCAAGGCCTTCGACTCCGTGCGGGAAACCTAGTACCCGGAGAAGAACGCTGAAGATTGTATTAGGAGCGGTCTGAAGTCTTGAAGTTGTCACTTTTGTATTCGGAACTCGTTTAATCTACTGATACTTCTATCTTTTATCTTATATAATGTTTTATGATATTGTTGCCATGATTAGCGAGTAGTTATCTTTAGTGTATGCTATGATGTAAGCAGTTATAATGCCAAAATAATATTATGGTCTGTGTATGTTGTTGAAATGCTTTTCGATTATGCTTTAAACTCAATCGCTTTTCCAACTAATAGAACGAAGTTATAGGCTCTATTATTGGGAAGTCGCGAACCCCGATTCAGAGTACGCTATATGTGTCACCCCTTGGTAAGAGAAGTCTACCGGATACAACGTAAGATCAACTGAGGCACACCGGTTGTAGTAAGTCTATCAAGCTCTGGATTCCGATTGAGGACTCTTTCGTAGTGAAAGATCTGACTAGACCCTTAGTACATTGTAGGTCCTAGACCATGCTAGTGTAGTCACCAAGCATATAAACTTCGTACGTGCACACTGAAGCACAGCGGTTGTTGTAAGCTGTACCTCTGCTAAGTAAGGCCATGGAACCCGGTTAGTATTGAAAGGACCCGTTCATATACATTATAAACGATTCACAATAGTTGATTACATTGCGAGGTATTTGACCTCTATATGATACATTTTACAAACATTTCATTCGTTTTTAAAAGACAATCTTTCTTTACATCGAAAATTGACAGGCATGCATACCATTTCATAATATCCACTATCCAACTATAAATTGATTTAATAATAATCTTTGATGAACTCAATGACTCGAATGCAACGTTCTTCGAAATATTCTACGAAAGACTCCAAGTAATATCTTTAAAATGAGCAAAAGCACAGCGGAAGATTTCTTTAACACCTGAGAATAAACATGCTTTAAAGTGTCAACCAAAAGGTTGGTGAGTTCATTAGTTTATCATAATCATTTATTTCCATCATTTTAATAGACCACAAGAATTTCATTTCCAGTTCTCATAAATATACGTCCCATGCATAGAGACAAAAATAATCATTCATATGGTGAACACCTGGTAACCGACATTAACAATATGCATATAAGAATATCCCCTATCATTTCGGGATCCTCCTTCGGACATGATATAAATTTCAAAGTACTAAAGCATCCGGTACTTTGGATGGGGTTTGTTAGGCCCAATAGATCTATCTTTAGGATTCGCGTCAATTAGGGTGTCTGTTCCCTAATTCTTAGATTACCAGACTTTAATAAAAAGGGGCATATTCGATTTCGATAATTCAACCATAGAATGTAGTTTCAATTACTTGTGTCTATTTCGTCAAACATTTATAAAAGCGCATGTATTCTCAGTCCCAAAAATATAAAGGGTAAAAAGGCAAATGAAACTCACCATACTATATTTCGTAGTAAAAATACATATAACGTCATTGAACAAGTGCAAGGTTGGCCTCGGATTCACGAACCTATATTAATTATATATATTTATATGTTGATCAATATTTGTATAGCAATTTAGGTCAGGTCATAGTGTAATCCTATCCTATAGCTCGATTCTGACTCTACAATATAGTAACATGTTATATTACTCATGCTCAATTAAGATTCTAGTAAAAGGTGACGTGTGAAACAATGTAACACAAATGGTTTCATAATCATAAAATAGTATTTTAGGTTTTTTTTTTTTTTGAGAAAATCAACACAAAACGTTAACTGAAAAGTTAACAGGAAAAGTCAAAGTTCAAAATCAAAAGTCAAAGGTTAAAGTCAAAAGTCAAAGGTCAAAGTAAAAATGAGGTCGCATGCAAAATAAATAATAACTTATACAAAAATGATTTTCGATCAAACATGACTAAACGGGCCACTTCAGCTATTTTTAGAAAAATTAACGGAACTCCGATTGATAAACGGCCAAAGATAAAAGTTAAACATTACCAAAAAGATTAAGCATAAATATTACAGAAGTAAACTAAACCTAGACAACTCGTAGTTGCCAACGCGTTTTCGACGTTTCAAAGTTAATTTTTCAGCTTTAATAAATTTCCAAAAGTGACCGAGTAGCCTACTTTGGAGATTTTTAGAAAATTCCTCAAAACTCGTATTGACAAACGGTCAAAGCCTGCAAATTCTCGTTACCACAAAGATATAACATGATTTTTAGCAAGAATAAACACATATCAGGCCGACCATGACAACTGATACAAAACTGACATTTTTAAATAAAAGAAGTTTCAGCTCTTTTTAGAATTTTAAAATGTGACCAAACCGTCAACTTTGATGATTTTTAGAAAAATCGTCGAGACTCGAATTGACAAACGGCCAGAGTCGTTTGTTAGACCTTACAGCAAAGAATTCAGTGGTATTTTTTTTTATATATGAAACAACGCAGATCAGCGAGAATTTCAGTTCCCGTTTCGACATTTCATCAAAATTTGCAAAACTTCTTTTGTCCATAACTTGACAACCGTTCAACGAAACGAGACGTGCTTTATATGAAAATTCATCTACTCGACGAGTAGAATCCAAATAACCACTTTTTATAACCCAGAAAATTAGTTCACTAATTATCATCAGCAATTTTAATTACGAAATTAATTATGCAATTTGTTTATTTCATAACTTTCTAACCGTTACTTCGATTCAATTGATTCTTAAACCAAAATTCAACTATTTTTTGCTAGCTTTCCAACTACATGCATATCTTATACCTTATCTCAATCGTATATGTAACTAATTCAGGAATCAACATAACCTATCTAATGGCAATATCAAAAGTACAAGCATGCATAATCCTATATACTCGAACACTAGTCAGGGATACACTATTAGTATGTAAAAATTAAATTATGAGTACTCACATATCAATATTGAGATTCAATATTGCAGGAAAGGTACGTAAACATAACGGAGATGATAAACACTATATTGACCTCATGAGCATACCCATGAACCATACTCAATCACCTCCATAGCTATAACCCATAATTTTCTTAATCCTATCCCACTCGAAAAAACAACTTCGAAATCACTCGGACAGCACTCTGTCGTAATATTTTATGTATACTAATAATATCTTGAGATAATACGGAGTAAATATATATATGTAAATCGATTGAGAGAGTTTAGAGAAAACTATTTTCAAGTTTTTATGAAATAATGAAACCTATTGAATTCTATTTATAATAGATTTTTGAATTATTAAAGTGAATTATTAAAGTATGAATTATTAAAGTGAATTATTAAAGTGAATTATTAAAGTATGAATTATTAAAGTGAATTATTAAAGTATGAATTATTAAAGTTAAAGTAAAGTAAAAATAAAGTAAAGGTAAAGTTTAAGTATAGTAAAAGTATAAAACTATGTACGTATAATACGCGTATAAATATATATAATATTAATTTAAATCGTTATATATATTTAATAAAATAAAATATAAATATCATTATCTTTATCATACTAGTTAAGTAATGAGTTGTCAAAAGTGGTTCTAGATATTTATAAAAGTTATATACGTTTTAATAATAAAGTTCTTTTTAAACTGAAAACATTTTTGTACGTTTGAAACTAAATAGATCAATCGAGTCTTTATGAGATTCAATCTTCCACTATCCTTTGTCTAGTTCTCAATGATTGACAATTTGTTCATATTTATAAATCACTTTACAATTTTCTGAATATTGTTAAAATGAAAAGATTTCTCAAATCAATGTGGGCCTTTCAACAGAGACTTGTAATCATAATTCAATATATCTGATAATTCAATCATTTGATCTTATCTTCTAATTTCATTGATAAACATTTTGAAACAGAAATAATCATATAAAGTATTTAATCTAATATTTTGTTTACGTTTCAAGTTATAATATATATACACATATACATATATAATCATATTCGTTTAATGGTTCGTGAATCTTTGGAACTTGATCGAGGTTGAATGAATGTATGAACATAGTTTAAAATTCTTGAAATTTAACTTAACAAATATTGCTTATCGTGTCGGAAACATATAAAGATTAAAGTTTAAATTTGGTTGGAAATTTCCGGGTTGTCACAGTACCTACCCGTTAAAGAAATTTCGTCCCGAAATTTGTGTGGAAAGGTTGTGAATGATAATAAGTATGTTTTCATGATACATACGGGCTGAAAATTAGAGTTTTATCATCAGCGAATAATTTGGATAAACAATCCATTTATATGAAGAGTACGAATGAAGCTAACATATAAGAGTGAAATGAGTAAGTGTAGATTCATCTTATCATTTGACGTAGATATGATTGATTCCCAGATTTTAAGGGATTTGAAGAAAATCTTCTTAAAAAGATTTGACTCTCCGGTAATCAAGGGAATTAGGATCCGCTTTAAATGCGATCGTCCATTTTAATTGTTCTGTCGGAGATTTTCTTATAAATTCACCTCCTTCGTTTCCTTACAACTCACACCATCTGTTGATGCATTTTATGCAAGTCCCTAGACATCTACCCACGTCCATTGCAGGTACAACAGTTTACAGGCCACCATGATTGCTCGTTATTATCCTATCCATGTTTGTATGTGGTTACAGGAACTGCAGGAACGAGATTTAGATGTTTGACTATGTTAGACTTAGTCAGACGTACGAGTGAAGCCTCACTAGTACGGCTGACAGGTTCATACGCATGGTTGATGCTGAGCTAAGTCACAATTACAACCTAAATGATAAGACACGAGTGAGTGATCACCCATACGGTTGATGAAGCCAACTCGTGCGTGTGATGAATGAATCGTATGGGTGTGTCAACAGCAGGGGTATATAAAGTCTTATGTTCTTCATTTTAGGTTAAGCCTCTCATTTGTTACAAACACTCAGATCTAGTGAGCTCCTTCGATTCTCTCTCAGTCCAAATCACCCAGGTGGTGAATAATAGCTCTAGGTATTGATCTAATCACACTTGATTTAGTTGTGGTTTGACTAAATTAATCAAAAAAAAAACATAACCTATTCACTAGAGGGTTTGATTCACTTATTCTGCCATTGTGTGAGTTAAATCTGTTGATTTCTAAGTTCCTAGTCATGTTTCATCACCTTCTATTCTTTCCCCCTCAACTCATATTTTAAAGTATTCATCAATATGCTCCATCCAGTTCTGATTCTCGATATACTTCTAACTTTCATATCGGTCATTCTTCTTTTTTTCATCTACCTCCGGAAGAATCTATTTACTTCTACTATACTCTTGGATTTATAGTGTTCCTAGTTCTCCCGTGTCTTTATATTTCTATATGCATCGATATATATGGTTTATAATTTCTGGTTTGTCGTTGGGCTTTATATGTTCCCTTATATTTCAAAGTCTCTGCTTCTGTCTTCTATAATCATTATCATTCACAGTTAATGCTCTCTTTTATTTGCTGCAATTTATACCCCAATTTCTATTTCGGAGTTTTGTCCTTTCGTTTCTTCTTCTTGCGATTAAGCACCGTTTGTAATGGTCCAGAATTCACAGATACGAATTTCGAAATGAACATTGTTAATGTTCTAGGAAGGAAATTGTGATGGCACGATCTTGACTTGTCAAATTACTAAAATACCTTGGAAAAGGCCGAATCATCAAGAAATATTTTCTTGATATTTTAGAGGTTAAATAGAATACAAGAGTCGTATAACATGGCACATGATGATGTTATGATCTGTGAATCATCACGTTCCATTTAGAAACTCAGCATGACTTACTGTAATATAATCACATTGATCAAGTGTCATTATATTATACTAATTCATGCTTCAGTTCCCAACACTACTTCAAAATATTCCTATTTTAAACTTGAATGTTTCAGAATTTAGAAACTAAAATAGTTTCTTTTATGATGTAATACAGATAGCGCGAAAAGGTAAATGATTTCAAATAAGAAAAATTAAGAAAATATCTTCAGAAATATGGAGGATATTTATAATGAAAGATATGATGATATTTTAGAATTTCTAATATCAGAGGATGATGAAGAATATTGTCCGCAGGGGTTTAGAGTCAGGAGCAAGGTATTCGTTAATGAATTCAGCAGATACTGAATTATTTGGATCCTTTGAAGTCAGGTTCAGTCTTTGTAATTTGTCCACAACCTCCTTCCTACTTTGCTCAATCCGTTTTCCAGTTCCAAGACTTCTCTTTTTCTGCGCTTTGCCAGCACACCTATTCATTATCATCAAACTTTTACTGTTAAGGTCGTTTATAGTTTTTTTGCTGCTTCATCAGTATTTTTCCATTTTCGGAGAACCAATTCGTAGTTCGAAGTGTTTTTCAGAATCTTCACATTCAAATTAAGTCCAGAAGATAGACGTTATATATACACATATAACTGTTGGCGTAGACATGCTGCGAGATTTCAAAATACTGATTGCTAATTCCCAATGATTCGTATGGAAATTCTCATTAAAAGATGCGAATGAGTAAATGATGGGGTTTCAATGAATAATTATAATGACTTTTTGGAGAGGCTAAAGTCAAAGGGTAATGAAGTTGTTGATACATCTGTTAATAATGTGGTGGAATGTAAAAGGTTCCCTGGTAACGATGGTGTATATCTCAAGGTTATAATAAGGTTAGTCTGACTAAAAAGTTGAAGTTGACTTGCTGGAGCTGTGACAAAACTGGCTACTTTGAATAGGAGTCGCAAAGTTATTTTTGCTAATAAATACTAAAGAATCTGACGCGGATACGTTGTTTAAACTTTTACTTTGGTTTCAAGAGTTTTTCAGGTACATAACTGTGGGTAACATGTGGTTGGATCATCATCTCGATTGCTCATCATTCGAAGTGTCTTCAGAAATTTTCGAAGGGTTTGAACACAGATTGTAATCGTTAACATACATTTGATGTTCTAACACAGTTTTGAAGTCAAAATATAGCTTGTGAAAGATGTAAGGATCTAAGAGTGATGATTTTGGTCATATCTCAAGTTGAATTTTGAGATTTCAAAATCAGAATATGTAATTAAATTTTGAATGAGTATGGTTGTTTTGATTTCTATAAAAGAATGTATATTGTTGTGAAAGTAGGGAGTATAATGGATGATTTGCCGAATCAGATTCGAAGAATGTAATATATTAATTGTGAATTTATATATCTCTCGGGTATTACCTACCCGTTAAAGAAAATTTCACAATTAATATTTTGTACAAAAGAATTTTATTACAGTCTTTATGAAAATATATATATGTATATTTTCTTCAGATGTAACATAGATTTAATGAGTTAATGTTAAATTAAACTCATTTGATTTACGGTTGAAACTAGAATTGAATAATCCCTAAAGGCTTTAAAAAGTACATAACTTTTACGCAGTATTTCTTTAATGACATTGAAATTATGAATCAATACTTCGTTATTTGTTGATGTATGATGTTCGGTTCGTGGAATTCTTGTGAATTTCGCAAAGTACGAATGATGTTATCTGAAAAGTTTCGGGTACATCGATGATGAAAGTGTAAAATCAAATATATACTTGATTTATTATGAATTAGAATTTGTTGAGTTGCGACAGAGATTGTAGTTAACGCTGGTTAAGTTGCGGCCGACGGACGTACATTATTGCATATTTGTAATATGAATTAACCGAGTAGTTAAGATTCACACACAATAGCTTAGCACGGAAAGATTTATTTTTATTTCAAAATATATAAAATATACTTATAATTTCTTCAAAGGGAATGAGTTAATTCTTCATAACTCGTTGATACAATATACGGGTTATTGATTCGTAATGATGTCCATAGTGATTCTGATGTTGACTGTACTGATGATGCTGGTAACGCTGACGGTACTGTTGATGCTGTTGGTAAAACAAGTTTAGCTTGTTAATCACACACCATTTTTGTCAGGGTTTCTATTCTTCCTTCTATCATTTTGGTTCGCTTAACTGATTTATGGTTAGGGCTAGATTAGATAATCTCTAAGACTTTAGAGATTACATAATCTGCGCGGAATGTTTCTCCAATGAAGTTATGAATTAATACTTCGTCGGTTATTGTTGTTGGTATTCCTTGGTATCTACAGGGCGTATGACATTGGTGCTCGTGGGACAGAGTGTAAAGTTGAGGTTTACGATGTGGTTGTGGTTGGGGTGGTAATGGTACTATTGGCGTTGATGATGGTGTTACTGGTTATGCTGCTGATGTTGCTGCTGGTGTTTGTAATCTCTGCACCATATTCTCCAAAGCCTATACACGAGCGCGAAGCTCGTTGACTTCTTCTATTACACCGGGGTGATTGTCGGTTCGGACGAGCGGATAAATAAAATCTAAAATTTGATGTAATATATAATCGTGACGAGATACTCTGGAAATGAGCGAGAAAATGGTGTTTCGGACAGGTTCGCCGGTAAGTGCTTCAGGTTCTTCGTCAAGAGGGCAATGTGGTGGATGGAAGGGATCACCTTCTTCTTGTCTCCAATGATTGAGGAGGCTACGAACCCATCCCCAATTCATCCAGAATAGGTGATGACTGATTGGTTGATCTATTCCGGTCACACTGCTTTCGGAGCTGGAGTGGGATTCCATTTCGAAATCCGAGGAACTTGAATTAATGATGAATTCCATTTCGTACGATTGAATAAGGATTTTTTTTTCGATATGAAATGATTTTCGGTTATCGGATGGTATTCTAATTACATAGAATATCCATATATATAGAACAAAAGATTTCGTAAATTACGGAGGAATTTACGGGATATATCAGGCAACGTTTACAGTAATAGATACGATAAGATATGATTTAGCAGATACGCTAAGATATGAATTTTTGTCTATACACTATTCATGCAATCAATGCAGCAAGACGTGTCTTAGACTAAAAATGATAAGCAGGTAATTTCCTGAGGATGATAAGTAGTTAATTTTTGACACAAAATGATAAGCAAAACTATTGACATGCAGACACGGTCGAAGTCCAGACTCACTAATGCATCCTATCGACTTATCTGTTAGACACACTAATGCAGACCTGGTTCGCTAAGACCACCGCTCTGATACCAACTGAAAGGACCCGTTCATATACATTATAAACGATTCACAATAGTTGATTACATTGCGAGGTATTTGACCTCTATATGATACATTTTACAAACATTGCATTCGTTTTTAAAAGACAATCTTTCTTTACATCGAAAATTGACAGGCATGCATACCATTTCATAATATCCACTATCCAACTATAAATTGATTTAATAATAATCTTTGATGAACTCAATGACTCGAATGCAACGTTCTTCGAAATATGCTATGAAAGACTCCAAGTAATATCTTTAAAATGAGCAAATGCACAGCGGAAGATTTCTTTAACACCTGAGAATAAGCATGCTTTAAAGTGTCAACCAAAAGGTTGGTGAGTTCATTAGTTTATCATAATCATTTATTTCCATCATTTTAATAGACCACAAGAATTTCATTTCCAGTTCTCATAAATATACGTCCCATGCATAGAGACAAAAATAATCATTCATATGGTGAACACCTGGTAACCGACATTAA
This sequence comes from Rutidosis leptorrhynchoides, assembly GCF_046630445.1. Taxonomy (NCBI): domain Eukaryota; kingdom Viridiplantae; phylum Streptophyta; class Magnoliopsida; order Asterales; family Asteraceae; genus Rutidosis; species Rutidosis leptorrhynchoides. The sequence continues at coordinate 391,121,231 of NC_092338.1, forward strand.
CAATATGCATATAAGAATATCCCCTATCATTCCGGGATCCTCCTTCGGACATGATATAAATTTCGAAGTACTAAAGCATCCGGTACTTTGGATGGGGTTTGTTAGGCCCAATAGATCTATCTTTAGGATTCGCGTCAATTAGGGTGTCTGTTCCCTAATTCTTAGATTACCAGACTTTAATAAAAAGGGGCATATTCGATTTCGATAATTCAACCATAGAATGTAGTTTCAATTACTTGTGTCTATTTCGTCAAACATTTATAAAAGCGCATGCATTCTCAGTCCCAAAAATATAAAGGGTAAAAAGGCAAATGAAACTCACCACACTGTATTTCGTAGTAAAAATACATATAACGTCATTGAACAAGTGCAAGATTGGCCTCGGATTCACGAACCTATATTAATTATATATATTTATATGTTGGTCAATAATTGTATAGCAATTTAGGTCAGGTCATAGTGTAATCCTATCCTATAGCTCGAGTCTGACTCTACAGTATAGTAACATGTTATATTACTCATGCTCAATTAAGATTCTAGTAAAAGGTGACGTGTGAAACAACGTAACACAAATGGTTTCATAATCATAAAATAGTATTTTAGGTTTTTTTTTTTTTTTTTTTTTTAGAGAAAATCAACACAAAAAGTTAACTGAAAAGTTAACAGGAAAAGTCAAAGTTCAAAGTCAAAAGTCAAAGGTTAAAGTCAAAAGTCAAAGGTCAAAGTAAAAATGAGGTCGCATGCAAATATATAATAACTTATACAAAAATGATTTTCGGTCAAACATGACTAAACGGGCCACTTCAGCTATTTTTAGAAAAATTATCGGAACTCCGATTGATAAACGGCCAAAGATAAAAGTTACACATTACCAAAAAGATTAAGCATAAATATTACAGAAGTAAACTAAACCTAGACAACTCGTAGTTGCCAACGCGTTTTCGGCGTTTCAAAGTTAATTTTTCAGCTTTAAAAAATTTACAAAAGTGACCGAGTAGCCTACTTTGGAGATTTTTAGAAAATTCCTCAAAACTTGTATTGACAAACGGTCAAAGCCTGCAAATTCTCGTTACCACAAAGATATAACATGATTTTTGGCAAGAGTAAACACATATCAGGCCGACCATGACAACTGATACAAAACTGACATTTTTAAATAAAAAAGTTTCAGCTCTTTTTAGAATTTTAAAATGTGACCAAACCGTCAACTTTGATGATTTTTAGAAAATTCGTCGAGACTCGAATTGACAAACGGACAGAGTCGTTTGTTAGACCTTACAGCAAAGAATTCAGTGGTATTTTTTTATATATGAAACAACGCAGATAAGCGAGAATTTCAGTTCCCGTTTCGACATTTCATCAAAATTTGCAAAACTTCTTTTGTCCATAACTTGACAACCGTTCAACGAAACGAGACGTGCTTTATATGAAAATTCATCTACTCGACGAGTAGAATCCAAATAACCACTTTTTATAACCCAGAAAATTAGTTCACTAATTATCATCAGCAATTTTAATTACGAAATTAATTATGCAATTTGTTTATTTCATAACTTTCTAACCGTTACTTGGATTCAAGTGATTCTTAAACCAAAATTCAACTATTTTTCGCTAGTTTTCCAACGACATGCATATCTTATACTTTATCTCAATCGTATATGTAACTAATTCAGGAATCAACATAACCTATCTAATGGCAATATCAAAAGTACAAGCATGCATAATCCTATATACTCGAGCACTAGTCAGGGATACACTATTAGTATGTAAAAATTAAATTATGAGTACTCACATATCAATATTGAGATTCAATATTGCAGGAAAGGTGCGTAAACGCAACGGAGATGATAAACACTATATTGACCTCACGAGCATACCCATGAACCATACTCAATCACCTCCATAGCTATAACCCATAATTTCCTTAATCCTATCCCACTCGAAAAAACAACTTCGAAATCACTCGGACAGCACTCCGTCGTAATATTTTATGTATACTAATAATATCTTGAGATAATACGGAGTAAATATATATATGTAAATCGATTGAGAGAGTTTAGAGAAAACTATTTTCAAGTTTCTATGAAATAATGAAACCTATTGAATTCTATTTATAATAGATTTTTGAATTATTAAAGTGAATTATTAAAGTATGAATTATTAAAGTGAATTATTAAAGTATGAATTATTAAAGTGAATTATTAAAGTATGAATTATTAAAGTGAATTATTAAAGTATGAATTATTAAAGTGAATTATTAAAGTATGAATTATTAAAGTTAAAGTAAAGTAAAAATAAAGTAAAGGTAAAGTTTAAGTATAGTAAAAGTATAAAACTATGTACGTATAATACGCGTATAAATATATATAATATTAATTTAAATCGTTATATATATTTAATAAAATAAAATATAAATATCGTTATCTTTATCATACTATTTAAGTAATGAGTTGTCAAAAGTAGTTCTAGATATTTATAAAAGTTATATACGTTTTAATAATAAAGTTCTTTTTAAACTGAAAACGTTTTTGTACGTTTGAAACTAAATAGATCAATCGAGTCTTTATGAGATTCAATCTTCCACTATCCTTTGTCTAGTTCTCAATAATTGACAATTTGTTCATATTTATAAATCACTTTACCATTTTCCGAATATTGTTAAAATAAAAAGATTTCTCAAATCAATGTGGGCCTTTCAACAGAGACTTGTAATCATAATTCAATATATCTGATAATTCAATCATTTGATCTTATCTTCTAATTCCATTGATAAACATTTTGAAACAGATACAATCATATAAAGTATTTAATCTAATATTTTGTTTACGTTTCAAGTTATAATATATATACACATATACATATATAATCATATTCGTTTAATGGTTCGTGAATCGTTGGAACTTGGTCGAGGTTGAATGAATGTATGAACATAGTTTAAAATTCTTGAAATTTAACTTAACAAATATTGCTTATCGTGTCGGAAACATATAAAGATTAAAGTTTAAATTTGGTTGGAAATTTCCGGGTTGTCACAAGTATTGACCAGTACACTGCACCATAACGCGGTCTCAAGCATTGCACCCCGCTTGAGGGATTCTTAGTTAATTAAGGAACTGTTTGTTTAGACACATAAAGGATTGGACCGTTAGGATAACCGAACGTGTTCATGGAAGTCAGCTTGACTTGGCCATGGTGTTCTTTATGGTTGAACTCTTTTTAAGGGCCTAACTATCTTTTACCAATCATTAACAAAAGCATAGAAAGGCATCACGTCTCTTGGATATGGTAAACTATGTATTCTATTATGCTTAAGAAAGTTTAGACCATTTCGAAATGTTAATACGTCACCCAACCGAGTCGCTCAATTGGATGAGCCGTCTGAACGTGTATGCCTGTAGTCACACTGCACGGGCGTCGGGGGTAAGGGACATTGTTGTCTATTCAGAATCTCGAAGCCTAACGCAGTACCCAGTGACATGTCTTATGACAGGGGCGTTTAGGACCAGTGTAATGAATACAAGGCCTCTGCCTATTCATGAGCCAGCATTCCATAATCTCGGCAGAATAACTGATGAAGTCATAGTATGCACTCACTTTAACCTTATCTGAATTACGAATTTTATCGCATTTACTTTATCTGTCTTATAAACTAGAAAAACCCCGAAATAAATATTCACTACTCCCTAACTATCTTAGGCTTAAATATAGGTTCGATTCTATTGATATCTCAAAAATATGACTCTAGGTCATACTTCTCTTACTTATAAGGAGTAGTAAGATTTAGGCCCCGCTAAATATAAATTTAAAATAGTACCTTCCTCCTACGAGTGGCTGATCCTGGTGAGCCGCGGCCTGATGACACCGCACGAATAAAAACTGTCCGTTTCAGCCATATCATGGAGACAATGTGGTTGCTGGTTCCACTGTTCTTACTGATAATGAGGAGTTAGCTACTGCTGATATTTCTGCTACTCCTCTTACTATTTCTGGTATTACTGCTTCAACCACTGATTCTGTAGTGGTTGAGGAGATGATAATGGAACCTCCTCCTACACTTGAAAAGGTCATTGGTAATATTGTTAAGGAGGTTCTTGATGTTGATATTTCTGACACTACCACTGTTACTTCTCCAACTGCTTCTATTGAGGAGATTATCACATGTAGTGACCAAGATGACGTGGTGCTTACTGATGAGCTTATCGCAGCAAATGCTGCCTATTCTGCATATGTCACTGGTTTTACGGAACCCACTATGGATGCTGGTACCTCTACTACTGCCACCACTGATTCTTCTCAGGCTACTACTTCTGCTGAGAAGAAACCATATGTGTGCCAGGTACCAGATCCTAATGAAGTTGTACCTAACTTCATCTATAGGGGAGCATCCATCACTCCCAGAGTTGCCTTGCTGGTGGATCAGCTAACTATTGATCCCCCAAAGTGCTATAGTCTCAGCCAGCAAATTACCAGAAGAGGAGCTGACTGAGCTATTATCTCAACTGGATCGACCAGCAAGAGAAAAGATATATGAGAGGTTGGCCACGCTACAATAAGTTAATGAGCAGCCATACTATCACTACTTTGGTATGGCTCCAGCTGCTTCTCCATGGCCTGGTACATGGAGGCCTCTCAAGTTCATCATAGATCCAGCTACTGGTAAATGTATTATGCAAAATGTCCATGATTCGCCAGTACTTTCTGATTCATCAGCTTCTTCCTCATCATCTTCTTCATCTGATAGTGATGCTAATAAAGGTACTGGTAAGGGCGGACCAGTCACTCATGATAATGTGACTGGTTCCAAAGACAAACCAGTGGATCTAACTGATGATGCTGATAAGAATACCAGTGGTTAAACCTTTGGGTGAAGGTAAAAATGATGGTGATCATGGTGACGAGTCAGATTCTAACCTTCCACCTCCACCACCCCATGGAGGTACTTCTATGTTGGCTGCTACTGATTGCCCCTCAACCAGCAACTTTAATGCTGATGAGGTGGCTGCCATCTCCACTCTAGCTGTCTATAAGACATTAGCCGAAGTTACACCAGATCTACAAAGCACCATTCGCTCTGCTATTGTTGATAGAATGACTGAATCTATACGCAGAGCTGGGGAGGTTACCACTTCTACCATTGAAAACCAGCTCAAACAAGGATGTGCTTTTGCTGATCTAGCGGTGGATGCTATTGTCAAACAATTTAAAGAAGAGGAGGATCTCAAGAGGCGAATCATCTCTCATAATGAATATACTGATCATATTGCCCGTCTTCAAATTGATCTTGATGCTACTAATTGAAGGAATCTTTATCTTAATGAAGAGAATCGGGTATTGACAGAGAGGTTGGATTCGCAGGAACAGCAAATGGCTAATATGGTTCCTGTCTCTGCTTATCTTCAATTGGTGGAGACTATGCAACAAATGGCTACCCTACAAGCAGATGTTAGGGCCACTGTTAATCAAATGGCCATGGGTGTTGCAAGAAATGAAGTTAGAACTTCAAATCTGTGTCTCCAACAATATAGTGTAGATCCTGGTGCCCATCTTTCTCCTGATGATGCTGACTGAAACAACTTTGTATTTTCAGTGCCTGAGTCAGATAGTGACCTTGATGCACATGTTTCCCATGATCACCCTTCTGCCCCTGCTGATGACAAAAAGGGGGAGAAGAAGTCTAAAAAGAAGTCCAAAAAGAGAAAACAATCTGAGGGGGAGCATGAGCATCAAAAGGCTCCTAAACAGCAAAGGAGAGATGGTGATGATGATGGTACTGGTGCTGATCAAGGTGCTGGTACTAAGCCCAGCAACGCTCATACTGAAGCTGATGTACAGGCAGCTTATGAATCTCAACCCAGTGTGTCTGCCACATCAGTGGATGATATTGGTTCTAGCAGTAAGCCAGTGATGTTTCTGAGCTGGCTGTTGCTGAATCTTTTGTTGTCTCTCAAACGATTGAAAGGAAAATGAAAAGAAAACTAGAGAGACATCAGAAGAGACAGCAAAATTTAAGTGATGCCTTTAATGCCAAATGGGAGGCTTATGTTGCTCGTAAGCATCACAGAATTGAACATAGAAGAAGCCTGGACCCAGACAAGTTGGATATTAATGATGAACTAATCCGCATTAAAAAGTACAAAAGAGATGCTCGTAAAATAAATACTAAGTTCATGGTTAAGTATGACAAGAAAAGGGCAAAGTTGTATGCTGAGCGAGTAGACAAGATCAAAAGAATGACCCCTGAAAAAATGAAAGATAATCTGCAATCTACTGGGTTAGGAGGAGTAAGAGCTGACATGTTCATGAAATGGCTAGATGCAATATTAGAAACTAGCTCATCTTCTCGACCAGCATCTTCTACTCAGCCAGCTACACAATAATAGCCAGCAGAAATAACAGACCTTGATGTTGATGATGTTAAGGGGGAGCATCTTGCTATTGTTCCCTATCTGCCTCCAGTTGATACTAATCAGTCAGCTGGTACTGAAGACACAGCAAGGAGGGCTGTGATAGAAGACCCAGCCAGTAGTGTGCTGCTGGGTGAAACAAGTGTTGAAGACCCAGCCAAGGTGACTGAGCTGGGTGTTAAAAAAGATGATGATATTGTTGATCCTGCTAACTTCATAGTCTGGGGTAGAGGAGATCACTTATTTGTTCAATCACCTATCTCTCCCCGGACTCTTGCTTATTTTAACAGAACACAGGATGAACGTATTAATCAGTTTTCAGTGAGTTCTTCAGGCATATCAGAATCAATCATGTATCCTCCATCTTCCCCAAAGCCACATGATAAACACACAACTTGGGAAGATGATTCAGTTGCCCGTGGTGAGCCAAATCTATTAAGAATGAATCCAGATGAAAGAGAGGCTTACAGGCTGGAGATCACTGTACCTGAATTGCTTGAGCAAAGACAAGTAGCTATTTCTGAAAGGATACACCAAGTTAGATTGCTGCATCATCCTCTTTGTTAGGACCCCAAAGTTGTATAGTGTTAATGTGAAATAAGCTTAATTGATGGTTCCTTAGAAGAGGGCTATATAAGGAACCTAAGTAGTCCTAATTAGATAGCCATTGCATTGTAACTGAGTTCTAGAAGCTGTGGAATGTAAATCTTGTTAATTCTCTCTAATACCGAATCTCCTTCACACTTACCGAATCTCATTCTAACTTGTCTTTTCTTCTAATCTCAACATGATTTGACCTATCATTTGGTATCAGAGCTTCCAGGGAGTGATATTACATCACTAGATCGATCCAGAGATTGAAGATTACAGAATCTGAGCACTCTCGGTATATTGAATCAGATTCGGTATAATCGAATCTTATAATCTGACTTTCAGATTCCTGTGATAAGTTCAGCGAAGGTGTATTAGGTTGATTATAAAGAGTTTTAATCATCGTTACAGCTTTTTAACATCAATTATGGTGAATCAAGTTGATTTTTAGAGTTCGTGGCTAAAACTCTCGGTATTCATCAATTACAGCTTGATTCTGTAGTTAAGTAAAGATTTGAGGTTTCAGTTGTGATCGTGAGGTGTTTAATCACATTTCTGACGGTTTAATTTCATCAATTCTTCAAGTTTTGAAGATTTGATACACATTCGGTATCATAACTGCCATACCAAATCTGCTTCAAAGCTATTAATTCTCAATCAGTGTTGCAGATTGTGGTGTGTTTGTGATTCTATCACATTCGGTTTGGTCATACGTAGCTAATTGGTGTGATTTGAGAAAGGATTCGTTTGAATTCTAAGTTTTCATACTTAGATTCGGTATTGTCAACTGCTACAGTTGACATTCGGTATCCTATACATTCGGTATCTTTGATATTTTGTGTGATACAAACTTGTTTCCTTGTGCAGCAAGGTTACAGAATCAAATTCAAAGGAATTGAATTGTGTTTGAATTCAAATTCATACAGAATCTGACTACCGAGTCAGATACCGAATCAGGATCTCGGTATCACTTAATTCATTGGTTTTAAGTGTTCTCGGGCTACAAATCTTGTGGTTACTGAATCTATACTGAATCTGGGTGTGTTACTTGTATTTCTGATCAGTTTCAAATACAGAATCTGGTATACCAAATCTATTACAGTACAGAATCTGTACCGAATATGCTACAGTACCGAATCAGTTACCGAATCTGACATTTGTGTTATATTGTTGTATTTTTCATTTTAGATTTGAGTAATACCGAATCTTTACTGAATCTACCTCATTTTCAAGATGTCTACTCAAGATACTTTGATCATTGGATCAGATTCCCGTCCTCCAGTGTTGTTTGATGGCAAGTACACTCAGTGGCTTCACCGTATCACTCAGTACATAGACTACAAGGGTGAGAAAGCAAAGTACATATGGGCTTCTCTGAGAGATGGTCCAGTTGTAGATTATCATCCGGATACTGGTATGCCAATTCCAGTCTATGAACTTTCTGGTGATAAACGTGAGAGAGCTCAGGGTGACATAGAGGCAAAGAACATTGTTATGCAAGCTATCCCGTATGAGTTGTTTGAAAATGTTGATAGCAACACAACAACAAAAGATATATGGGATGAGATCAAACGACAGCAAGAAGGTTATGACATGTCAGATGTTACTAAGCTGAATAAGGCTCTGGGATTTTATGAAGATTTCAAGCAGGAACTTGATGAACCACTCAAGGATACCTACCATCATTTCAATGGTGTTCTCAATGAGTTGAAAAGGTGCAAGATCATAAAAGTAAATGCCGAAGTCAACATAAAATTTCTCAAAAAGCTCAATGTTGATTGGCTTCCTTATGAAACCATTGTTTGATCGACCAAAGAGATTGACAAGTTGACTATTCATGAGCTTGTTAGAGTTCTTATGCATTACCAACCTGAAGTGTCTAAAATTCAAGAAGGAAGGAAAGAGTCATCTCCAAGTGATACTCTTGCTCTCATTGCCAAAAAGAAGAGCAAATCATTTACGACTTCCAAAAGCTTGTCCAAGAAAGTGCTTGTTGAAGAATCAACTGATTCTGAAGAGTTGAATCTATCTGATGTTGATGATTCTCACCTTGAATTAGTCAAGATGGTAGCCATGTTCACAAAAGCCTTGAACAAGTACAAGTTTAAAGGCAAATCAAGCAATCAATGCAAGAATTCATCGTCTTCCTCGTACTACAAGAAAGCTGATCAATCAAAACAACAACAATGTGCTAATGATTCCAAGAAGGATGATTCAATCTGTTTCAATTGTGGCAAAGCTGGTCATTACTCTCGTGAGTGCAAGATGCCTAAGAAGAAGGATGCAGCTTACTACAAGAAGAAAATGTTGATGGCTAAGATTGTAGAAACTGGGGAAGAGCTGAAACCTGTTGATGATACTTGGTTTAACTAGACTGACGATTCAGATTCAGAGGTTGAACATGAAAATGTTTGTAAGGTGACTAAGCTCATCAAAGCTACGGAAGTAATGAAGAATTCTGACTCAGCATCTGATGATGATGAGGTACAATCATCTGAAATTCCACCTGATTTTATCAAAGTGCAAAATGACATGATGAAGAACTTGCTCTCAATGTCAAAAGAAGTCAAAGGCTTGAAATCTGAAAACAAGGTTTTAAAAGATAAAATCAAACTTTTTGAGACCAAACCATCTTCATCTAAATTACAATCGGAATTGCAAAGATTGACTCTCCAACTCAGCTCCACGGAAACTGAGTTGGAAGATCTTAAAAAATCAATTCATCCGATTAAGGTCGAAAGGACAGATTATCGTCTAAAATCGAAACGACTTGCAGAAAAAGTTCAATTTCTAGAAAAAGATCTTTCTGATTTGAAAACTCAACATGAACCCACACTTTTTGTAAAGACCCGTCCTTATCCATCCGAACGATATCTTCAACATTTGGTTCCATTGCGATGATCGACTCCAAGTAATGTCTTTAGTATGAGCAAATGCACAGCGGAAGACTTAATTTGTACCTGAGAATAAGCATGCTTTAAAATGTCAACATAAAGTTGGTGAGATATATAGGTTTGATGCTAGCAGCGTTATAACAATGGACCACAAGATTTCATATGTAAACATTTTAATAGAAATATTCTAAGTGGTTGAGCACTTGGTAACCATACTTAACATTTAATCACGTCGCATATTCCCTTTATTATGAAATCTTACTACACTGTACCAAGTGTAGTCACGAAACGAAGTACTGTGCAACCGTTGAATACTGGTCGTCCAGTCCGGTTGGGGTTGTCAGGCCCGATAGATCTATCAACAGGATTCGCGTTTACAATACCGTTGTAAATAATAGTTACCAAGCTACAGGGAAGTATGCCAGTGGTACAACTCAACGTAGAATATATTTTTCAGTTACTTGTGTCCATAACGTAAATCATTTATAAAAACAGCGCATGTATTCTCAGCCCAAAAATATTTAGAGTTTAAAAGGGACTATATACTCACCTAATGTATTTTGTAGTAAAAATACATATAACATCATTGAATATGTGTAAGGTTGGCCTCGGATTCACGAACCTATATCAAGTATATATATATTAACACGTATGATCACATAATTCCATTTGTTAATTATATACTATTTATATATATTTAATGTTATAGTTATATAATTAAATTTTAAATAAAAATATGTATACTTTGCTTACAGGTTATTTATATTTATTTTGTAAAATAATTCCCATTTGCATATACAGTTATATTAATTTATATTTATTTGTAGTTGGTATCTTATCAAAATCATTAATTTATTATATGTAATATATGTATATAATATTTATTTACCATATGAAAATAATACTAATTATAATAAAAATGTTAATAAAGATAAAATAACAATTTACTAATAATGTTAATTGAAAATTTTAATTAATGTAATGATGATAATAATACCTATTTCCTAACAATAATAATAATAATAGTAATAAATAATAATATTAATAATAATAATAATAATAAAGATAGTATTAATGATAAGTAACTACCTCAAAAAGAAAACTTTAAAAGAAATAAACTGCCCGCGACGGGACTCGAACCCGTGACCTCCTACTCACACATAAACACGTCTAGCCATCAATCCGCCTCAGCATTTCTGTTTGTATCAGATTTTAATTATATAAAAATCCCGGTTTACGTATCTGTCTTCTCTTTTCTCCTAAAGTCCAATTGTGAGTTTTTATGTCTCAAGTCCAATAACCAACTAGACTTAGCCCAACAACTACACAAGTCCACTTAGCCATTAATGGCCCAATAACAATTGCAAAATAGATTACAGTTTCGGTATTCAAAGTGTAAACAGAAAACGTGTTCCAACAACCCCACATCACTATCATTATTATCGCTTTTTTTTTTTCAAGGAAACCAGCTGTAACCCTTCTAAATAATTAAATGGATCATTAGTTTAGGTGTTGTCGGTAGAATAAACATTAAAACCCATAACCACAGCCACTTCGTCGCATAAGAAACTTTAATTCCATAATAGCCGAATTAATTAGGGTTTTACAGTGATCAAAAATGGCGGTTCTTGCTTTGGTGTTCGTGGTTAGCGGTTGGGACAGAAAACCGTAGCGTAGTATCGATATGATGATATAAGGTGTCGGTTTTCAAAGAAGATAGAGTGAGGTGATGTGGGTTGAGACAAATGAAAACGGAAAATAGCAGTTTTGAACAAAGTGTGATGGTGAGTTGTGGTGACAATTTGTTGATGCTTTTCGAACAAGAAATAAGAGAAAAACAAGAAGAGAGAGAGATTGAGATCGTGGTGGTTTGTGGTGATCATGGTGGCCGATGGTGGTGGTTTGTTATGGTTTGTGGTTTCGTGTAGGAGAGTGAATAAGAGTAGGGGTGCCTCGGTTTTTAATTAACCCAAAGGTGGTGGAGTTTCGGCCGGTTAAAGGAGTGAGAGTTGTCGAATAGAATAGCACAGAAACAAACCGAGGAGAAAACAAATTGGAGGTCGATAATAAGTTTCATTTTGGAAGGTGACGATGGTTGCTGTGGTGGTTAGTTTGATGACAAAGAAAAGAGGAACAAAGAAGGTAAAGAGAAGTGTTTGTGGTGTTAAATAAAAATCTATCATTCTTTTCCCTGATTTTTAGTAAGTGTTGAGTTATATAGAATGTGTGAGTATAATACAGCTGTAAAATCGTTTAACATTTTGTTTTGTTGTTGAAATGGTCCGACAAGAGAATCATTCATAAACAGATAATAATCTAAAACAGATATTGATGGATACTGTATTTGAACTTATCTGTGAATATTTCGATCCTAGTCATCAGATTAAGGACACAAAACACGTTTATAAGCGATATGATACGTATATTAAACTGAATCGAATTACAAATAATATAAATATAATAATAGTAACAATAACACTAATTAACAATTCTATCATAAAAATCCTAATATTATTTGTAAGCTAATAATAATAATACATAAAAAAAAAAATAATGATAGTAATAATATAATGATAACAAAAAGAATATTAGTAATAAAAATGATATCAATTTTAATGGTATTTTATACTAATAATAATATAATTAACAAGAATAATATTATTTATTAATAATAAGGTTAGTAAAAATATTACTAATGTCATTAGTAACTATTAATGATAGAAATAATTAATAACAATAACAATGACATTAATCCTAATAACAATGACATTATTAATGATAATAATGATACTATTTATACTAATGTTAATATTAATCATAATATTAATAATATACTATAACATTTTATATATATCAAATTCTATTATATCGAAAAACATTTTAGTACGTTTGAAACTAATTCAATTAATATTATGAAATTTAGTCCCCCACTAATTTTTGTCCAGTTATCGTTAGTTATCACTTGTATTGAAACATAATACCGTCATGTAAGGTATTATATATTTAATAGTTTGTTAACGTTTTTAATTAAGAGGTATAATTTATATATATATATATACATATATATATCTATATACACATATATGTTCGTGAACCTTCAGACTTGGTCAAAAGGGTAACTGATTTTCCGAATATAGATTTCAAACTTTTGACTCAACATTACAGATTTTGCTTATCGTGTCGGAAACATATAAAGCTTAAGGTTTAAATTTGGTCGGAAATTTCCGGGTCGTTACACTTTTAAAGCTAAACAAGAAAATTATTCAATTGGAAAACACGATAATTGAAAAGAACTCTGAAATCTCTTCGTTGTCAAAAGAGTCTTTTCAAATGAAAGCACAACTTGCTCAATATGAGGAAAAACTCTATTGAACAGATCAATCCAAAGCTATCATGAATATGGAACTTTCAAAACAAACAATTTTCATGAATAGACCAAAAACAATTCATGGTGACAAGTGGGGGTTGGGTTATGAAGATCCTAAGATCTTAGAAAATGCTTCCAAAAAGATTCCAGGATTATATCATTCTTATTACTTTCAAGCTGGTTTACCATATCATTTTGTGCATGCTTCTGATGCTGATTTTGATGATATTAATGTTAATCGCAAATCTAGGAAATACCATCAAATTAGCTTAATGTATGAGAAAATCAATGCTAAAATGGGTAAATCAAATCTTGATTTCTTGAAGGAACTTGTTGAAACTGAAAAGAATATGCAACGTAAAAATTATGTGCCTAAGCATAGACTGGTTTATATCCCAACACTCATGCTAGAGAAATATATTTTAATGCTTGAGAATGAAGTGTTAACAAACCTAGTTCTAGCATTATTGCCATAGATGAGGTGTTTGATGAACCAACTTTTGATGTGAAACCAATTCTACCAGCTTTACCTGCATGTTCTGATAATGTTTTCCGTGAAGACCTAGCATATGAACTAACTATCTTCTTTGAGATAGAATCCCTAGGTCAACCTAATTTAGATGTAAAGGTAGAACCTCGAGATGAACCAAATGTTGAAAACGTGATAGACTTTGACACAACAATTAATGAATTTTATGAAAACATACCTGTTGTACGAAACTTGAAACGTATATTAGGTATAGTTGAAAAGGAAAATGTTGATTTGCAACTTAAGTGTCAATCATTAGAACAAATGCTTGCTTTGTGTGAAAAATTGCCTCCACTTCCTAAGAAAAAATGTACTTATGATTTTACGGAAGGTGAAGTGCTTGTTTCTGCAGAGGAATTATATCTTGAAATTAAGAGCTTAAAACAAAAAATAATTCAACTAAAACAGGCTAACACACTTAAGCAATCATCTACTGTTGAAACCAATGTGTCTGAATGTGTTGGTAGAATTTATAAGAAGGGGAAGGGAACAACAACATCTATGGATGCAAAACCCATTACTATTCTTAAAAACCCATTACGTTCTCAATTTGGTAAACGTGTTTCAAAAGTTGCACCTTTAACACAATTTGTTGTCAAGAAAGTTCATTCTCAAAATGGTTCAGTGTTAACTGAAAAGATTCCTATGATTCTAATGTCAAATCAATCAAAGGAAAGTCTTTTACCGAAATCAGTCAAGTCAACACAACACACGAGTCCAAAACCTGATTTGAGTGAGTATGATGCAAAGGAACGTAAAATCAAATTGGAAATTTTGCGAAATCAATCATCTCATGTGTCAACTGAAAAGTTTGGACGTCTAACTAACATAGGTGTTTTTCGTGTCATAGGTTATAATCCAAATTTGACTTACAAGTCTGTATGGGTTCCTAAGTTCACGACTAAGAAAGTAGCAACTAAACTAACGAAATCTGCTAGTCGACCTAGGAAATCATCTCATGTTTTTCGATTTTCTTCTGTGAACAAAACATCTACTTGGAATAAGTTGTGTGTTAAGACTTCTGATAACGATGTAAAACTTGATATTGCGTATGATGCTTCATGTATTTTGGTTTTAAATGATGCTTTATTATCTAAATAACATGATGCTTTACGTGATTATCTCATTGTTGATCCAAAGTTTATTGTTGGTACTAACCGTAAAGGACCCAAGAAACTTTGGGTACCTAAACTCTAGGAAATTAACGTTTACAGGGTTTTGACGTCTGTGTTTGGTATATCAATTCCAGTTGCTCTCGACACATGATGGGCGATAAATCCTTGCTTGTCAATTTCGACGACAAATTCCTAGGAACGGTTACTTTTGTAAATGATGAGATTGTAGCAATAACGGGTTATGGAGATTTTGTGAAAAATAAAATAACGATCAAACGAATCTCATATGTTGAGGGTTTGGGGTGCAGTTTATTTAGTATCAGCCAATTTTGTGACGGAGATCTCAAGGTTTTGTTTGAACGTCGTCAATGCTCGGTGCAATTCACCGATGGAAACGATCTCCTTGTTGGCAAACGTTGTGCTTCACTTTATACTATTGACCTCAATGATGCACCATCACATGGAACCATGTGTTTGGTCACTCATTCAACAAAGGAAAATTCATGGTTATGGCATCATTGGATGTCTCACCTGAATTACAAGGGTATTAATCGACTCGTCTCTAAAAACTTAGTTGATGGTATTCCAAGCTTTCAATGTGATAAGCATCATGTGTGTCCATCATGTGCAATGGGTAAGCTGAAACAGACTAATCATCCACTTAAGCAACACCCCAGTACTTCATCGTCCTTGCAATTATTGCATATGGACTTATGTAGACCCACGAGGATTTCTAGTCTTGGTGGCCGGAAACATGTGCTTGTCATTGTTGATGATTATACCCGATTTACATGGATTTTCCTTCTACGAACAAAGTCGGAAACCCCTGCCATTATCATTGAGTTCATTAAAAAGACTCAACGCTCTTTTAACAAACATGTTAAGAGTATTCAAACTGATAATGGGACGGAATTTAAGAATGACCTGCTTGATAGTTATTTGAAAGACCAAGGCATTGAACATCAGTTCTCTGCTGCACGAACCCTTCAACAGAATGGAGTAGTCGAACGACATAATCGTACATTATGCGAAGCAGCTTGAATGATGCTTGCTTACTCCAAACTACCTCCGAAAATATGGGGGGAAGCCATTTCTACTGCATGTTATACACAAAATCGATGCATCATTAATAATCATTTTGATAAAACTCCTTATGAGTTACTATATGGTAGACGCCCGAATGTCAAATATTTCCGTGTCTTTGGTTGTATATGCTATGTGCTTAACGATTTTGACTGCCTCAGAAAGTTTGATCCTCATGGCGATCAGGTCATATTTCTTGGTTATTCTTCGAACAAAGTTGCCTATCGTGTTTATCACAAACGGACAAAGATGATCAAGGAAAGCATTAATGTAAGGTTCGATAAATTATCGGGAATGGCTTTTGAACAACTCAGTTCAAAACCCGATCCTAACATGTCTATTACTTCTTCCGCGCAAAACTCAATTTTCTTGAAGAAGGGTGTTTCTACGGTAACAACAGAGGAACTGGATGTCTTGTTTGATAGTCTTTATGCTCCTCAACGGAATACAAATGTTCAAATCGTACCGGTTACACCATCACAGTCAACTAATATGGAGACTCAATCAAGTCTTTTCGATGAAGATACAACACTAACTGATTCACCCGTTGCTTCTTCATCCTCCCTTCCTCCTCCAGATACAGATAATCTTGAACCAATTCAAGATTCATCCGTTGCTACAACTCTAGTTGTTTCTCCATCTACTCAATTGAATCCATTAGATGGGGTTACATCAGATCAAACGGATCAAGGCTCAACGTTAACAACGGTTGATGTTTTAATGGATACCACTGATGTACAACCTCTTCCACATAACAATCGATGGACTAAAAGTCATCCAATTGATCATATAATTGGTGATGCATCTGCCCCAGTCTCAACTCGAAGGGCGACTCGGAATATGTGTTTATACACTGCCTTTCTTAGTACGATTGAACCAACAACGGTTGCTCAAGCTTTACTAGATCCGAACTGGGTAGTAGCAATGCAAGAACAGATCAGTCAATTTGATTGTTTGAAATTATGGCGATTAGTTCTAAGACTAACGGGTCAATGACCAATAGGGGTTAAGTGGATTTTTAAGAACAAGAAGGATTCTGATGGAATTGTAGTTCGAAACAAGGCACGTCTTGTGGCCAAGAGATATTGACAATAAGAGGGTATTGATTATGACGAAACGTTTGCTCCGGTTGCTAGGATTGAGGCTATTCGTCTTTTCCTTGCATTTGCTTCTCATATGAAGTTCACGGTGTTTCAAATGGATGTCAAAACTGCTTTTCTGAATGGTCATCTTCAAGAGGAAGTTTATGTTGATCAACCAGAAGGCTTTATCGATCCCATTCATCCAAACCACGTCTACTACTTGGAGAAAGCTTTATATAGTCTGAAGCAAGCACCGCGTGCATGGTATGAGACCTTAACAAAGTATTTGTTGGACAATGGCTTCTCTCGTGGAACGATTGATACAACGCTATTCATCCGTAAATACCACGGTCACATTCTCTTGGTTCAAATTTACGTTGATGATATTATTTTTGGTTCCACATCCCCGGCCTTATGCAAAGAATTTGGTGACCTTATGGCCAACAAATTCGAAATGAGCATG
The DNA here is from genome assembly GCF_046630445.1 of Rutidosis leptorrhynchoides. Taxonomy (NCBI): domain Eukaryota; kingdom Viridiplantae; phylum Streptophyta; class Magnoliopsida; order Asterales; family Asteraceae; genus Rutidosis; species Rutidosis leptorrhynchoides. The sequence continues at coordinate 391,138,759 of NC_092338.1, forward strand.
CTTGACCAGTTAAATTTCTTCTTGGGGTTACAAGTAAAACAATTACCAAATGGGATTTTTATTAGTCAAACAAAGTATATCAATGATATGCTAAAATGTTTTAAAATGACTGATTTAAAACCAATGACAACCCCAATGAGGACTTTACTGGATACTGATGCTAATGGGGAACCCTTTGACGTTACGCTTTATCGAAGCATGGTTGGTTCTTTAATGTATCTGACTGTAAGTCGACCAGACATTACACTTGCTGTAACTGTCTGTGCCCGCTTTCTGTCCAACCCTAAGAAATCTCACTCCAAGGCGGTTGTTAGGATTTTTCACTACCTTAAAGGTACACCTAACCTTGGGTTCTAGTATCCTCATGGATCCGATTTCAATCTCACTGCTTATACTGATGCGAATCATGGCGGTTGCCATGTTGATAGAAAAAGCACATCTGGATCAATTCAGATGTTAGGGAATAGGCTAGTTGGTTGGTTATCCAAAAAGTAGAACTGTATGTCTTTATCAACAGCTGAGTCTGAGTACATTGCTGCAGCTCACTGTTGTTCACAAGTTTTGTGGATGCAAACTCAACTTTTGGACTATGGCTTTAAGATTTCTAAGACCCCAATTTACTGTGATTCACAAAGTGCTATTGCAATTACGAGCAACCCGGTCCAGCATTCTAAGACTAAACACATTGATATTTGTTATCATTTCATTAAGGACCATGTAGAAAAAGGGGATGTAGAGTTATACTTTATGCCTACCAAAGTGCAATTAGCTGACATGTTCACTAAGCCCTTAGATGAACTTAGGCTAAAGTTCTTGATCAAAGAGATTGGCATGGTAGAGTATAGTGCTTGACATTCCTTAGATCTGTTGGGACTTATACTTAGGATTTTGTGTTTAGGGGGAGTAGATACATTCTAGGGGGAGTAACTACTTCTTATTCTTTAGCTAACATCTTTCAAAGGGGAGACTTACTTTTAGAATTCTGTTAACTTCCTGGGATTAAATTTCAATAGTTACGAAAGGGGGAGGTAACTCATTGATGTCATATTTCAAGGGGGAGTTAACTCATTTTCTTGGGAATATATCAAAATGGTGATTTACTTTCTTGTATATCACATTTTGAGGGGGAGAAAAAGGGAGAAAATGAAAAGAAAACTGTTTTTCAAAAGTGAATTTCATAATTTCCTTGTTCTTATCTGAAATAATTCACTAAGGCTTGTATACATCTCAATATGCAACCCGTTTGAGCAATTGGTATCACTGAAGATTTATACTTTGTACATAATTCAAAATTTTCTAAGTACAAATCTTGTTTTGATAAAATTCATAAAAAAGATAAAATCCAAAAAGATTTAAATTTAAATGAATAAATGCTAATTTTAGCATTATACCGAATCTGACAACCAACAATACTGTAACACCCCAGGTAAAACGTTCCCCGTAGCATGATATTGTCCGCTTTGCAGAGATAGGGACGTACCCTTGTCTCCCCCATAGGTTGCTCACGGATTTTTCTTGGCGACCAAACACGACAAGCACTTTCCCAGGAGGTCACCCATCCTGGTAGTGCTCTCGCCTGAGCACGCTTAACTGCAGAGTTCTCATGGGATCTGCTGCGCTTGTGGTCCCAAAACGCGTCATACTAGGAAAGGTCTCCACACCCTTATAAGGCATGCTTCGTTCCCCTCTCCAACCGATGTGGGACGGATGTAACACGGATGTTACAATCCTCCCCCCTAATGGGACACAGCGTCCTCGCTGTGCACGTTTGGTCCAGGGCCTGGCTCTGATACCATTCTGTAACACCCCAGGTAAAACGTTCCCCGTAGCATGATATTGTCCGCTTTGCAGAGATAGGGACGTACCCTTGTCTCCCCCGTAGGTTGCTCACAGATTTTTCTTGGCGACCAAACACGACGAGCACTTTCCCAGGAGGTCACCCATCCTGGTAGTGCTCTCGCCTGAGCACGCTTAACTGCAGAGTTCTCATGGGATCTGCTGCGCTTGTGGTCCCAAAACGCGTCATACTAGGAAAGGTCTCCACACCCTTATAAGGCATGCTTCGTTCCCCTCTCCAACCGATGTGGGACGGATGTAACACGGATGTTACAATACTGAAAGGACCCGTTCATATACATTATAAACGATTCACAATAGTTGATTACATCGCGAGGTATTTGACCTCTATATGATACATTTTACAAACATTGCATTCGTTTTTAAAAGACAAACTTTCTTTACAACGAAAGTTGACGGCATGCACACCATTTCATAATACATCCAACTATAATTGGCTTAATAATAATCTTGATGAACTCAATGACTCGAATGCAACGTCTTTCAAAATATGCCATGAATGACTCCAAGTAATATCCTTAAAATGAGCTAATGCACAGCGGAAGATTTCTTTAATACCTGAGAATAAACATGCTTTAAAGTGTCAACCAAAAGGTTGGTGAGTTCATAGGTTTATCATAACAATCATTTCAACATATTAATAGACCCCAAGATTTCCGTTTATAAATATATGTACACTCGCAAGTGTATAAAAGTATTCTATAAGTTGTAGGCACCCGGTAACAAGCCTTAACGTTCATGTTTTACCCTCTGAAGTACACCAGATCAGGTGTGTTTAATATAACCTCGAAGTACTAAAGCATCCCATAGTCAGGATGGGGTTTGTCAGGCCCAATAGATCTATCTTTAGGATTCGCGCCTACCGTACATAGACAAGTAGTTTAATGTTACCAAGCTAAGGGTATATTTCTGGTTTAAACCCACGTAGAATTAGTTTTAGTACTTGTGTCTATTTCGTAAAACATTTATAAAACAGCGCATGTATTCTCAGCCCAAAAATATATATTGCAAAAGCAATTAAAAAGGGAGCAAATGAAACTCACAATACTATATTTCATAGTAATAATACATATAACGTCATTTAACAAGTGCAAGGTTGGCCTCGGATTCACGAACGTATCAATATTGAGATTCAATATTACAGGAAAGTACGTCGACGCAACGGAGATGATAAATACTAGATTGACCTCACGAGCATACCCATGAACCATACCCATCACCTCCATAGCTATAACCCATAATTTCCTTAGCTTCGAATCATTCAAAAAAACTATTTTGAAATCACTCAGACAGCACTCCGTCGTAATATTTTATGTATACTAATAATATCTTGAAATAATACAGAGCAAATATATATATATATATAAATCGATTGAGAGAGTTTAGAGAAATATATTTTCAAGTTTCTATGAAATAATGAAACCTATTGAATTCTATTTATAATAGATTTTTGAATTATTAAAGTATGAATTATTAAAGTGAATTATTAAAGTATGAATTATTAAAGTGAATTATTAAAGTATGAATTATTAAAGTGAATTATTAAAGTATGAATTATTAAAGTGAATTATTAAAGTATGAATTATTAAAGTGAATTATTAAAGTATGAATTATTAAAGTGAATTATTAAAGTATGAATTATTAAAGTGAATTATTAAAGTTAAAGTAAAGTAAAAGTAAAAGTAAAGGTAAAGTTAAAGTATAGTAAAAGTATAAAAAACTATGTATGTATAATACACGTATAAATATATATAATATTAATTTAAATCGTTATATATATTTAATAAAATAAAATATAAATATCGTTATATTTATTATACTGGTTAAGTAATGAGTTGTCAAAAGTGATTCAAGATATTTATAAAAGTTATATATGTTTTAATAATAAAATTCTTTTTAAACTGAAAACGTCTTTGTACGTTTGAAAATAGATTAATAGAATATTATGAAAACCAATTCTCCACTAACTTTTGTCTAACTTTCGTAAATGACACTTTTTGTTTTTATTTATAAATAGCTTTACAAATTATTCTGAATATCGTTAAGATGAATAGATTTTCTCAAATCATAGTGGACCTCTCAACAGAGACTTGTAATCATAATTCAATGTTTCTGATAATTCAATCATTTAATATATTTTTTTTCGTTGAAAATCATATTGAAACAAATACGTTCGTGTAAAGTATTATACGTTTAATACTTTATTAATATTCTCAAGTTATAATATATATATACATATACATATCTATTTATATATAACGGTTCGTGAATCGTCGAAATTTGGTCGAGGTTATAATGAATGTATGAACACAGTTTAAAATTCTTGAGATTTAACTTAACAAACTTTGCTTATCCTGTCAGAATAATATAAAGATTAAAGTTTAAATTTGGTCAGAAATTTCCGGGTCGTCACAGTACCTACCCGTTAAAGAAATTTCGTCCTCGAAATTTGATAGAGGTCGTCATGACTAACAATGAGAATGTTATTATAACGATTATAGAGTTTTATCATGTTCAAGAAGAATGGATAAAATAATTCGATTACTCGAAGCGTGTGAGTGAAGTTATCGTAAATGAATGAAATAAGATAATAGTGATTCGTCGTATCTTTTGACGTCATCACGATTGATCTCCGAAAAGAAAATCTTTGCAATCTATATTGGATTTGATTATTCAGCGATTAAGGAAATTGTGATCCTCTTCGAATTAATGCGATAATCCATTTTGATTTCTCTGTCGGATATTTCACTATAAATCCACCTCATTTGTTTTCTTACAACTCACACCTTCTCAACTCATATTTTAAAGTATTTGTCAATATGCTTCATCCAGTGCTGATTCTTGATATACTCCTCACTTTCATATCTGTCGCTCTTCTTTTTCATCTGCCTCTGGAAGAATCTATTTACTTCTACTATACTCTTGGTTTTATAGTGTTTTTAGTTCTCCCGTGTCTTTATATTGCTATATGCATTGATATATACGGTTTGTGATTTCTGGGTTGTTGTTGGGTTTTATATCTTCCCTTATATTTCAAAGTCCTTGCTTCTTCTATAATCATTATCATCCACAGTTAATGCTCTCTTCTATTTGCTATGATTTATACTCCCATTTCTAGTTCGGAGCTTTGTCCTTTCGTTTCTTCTTCTTGCGATTAAGCACCGCTTGTAATGGTCCAGAATTCGCAGATATAATTTCGGAATGAACATTGTTAATGTTCTAGGAAGGAAATTGTAATGACACGATCTTGACTTGTCAAATTACCAGAATACCTCGGAAAAGGCCGAATTATCAAGAAATATTTTCTTGATATTTAGAGATCGAAGAGAATACAAGAGTCGTGTAACATAGCACATGATGATGTTATGATCTGTTAATCATCATGTTCCATTTAGAAACTCAACATGAATTACTGTAATATAATCACGTTGTGTAACGACCCGCACTTTTTCGATCGTTCTATACTTATAAGATTAATATTTACATAAATTAAACCTTACCAACATGATAAGCAATCCAAATTGTCGAGACTTATGTTTTTCGAAAAGAGTTTTACACAACGTTTGACCGTCTAGTTTGACCGATGATATCACGAACTATACAATATATGATAATTATACGTTTGTGTATATATATGTATATATACATATTTAACATGACCTAAGAATGTTTTAATATCTCATTTTGTATTAATAACAATAAGTTATAAGTATATTTTGAAACTACTAACTTAAGTTTTCAAAACGATAACCATACGTAACGTTATTTGACTTAAATACTTATGACCTATAATGTTTATACATATATCGTATAAGTAATGTATTTAATCACTTTTAAAGACTTAAATACATAAAACAATATAAGTATATTTACAAAAGATAACTATATTTGAATCCTCGTTCCGTTTTCTCAAAGATTTCTATACGTATACCTAGGGTATACGTACCCGTATCATACGCAGCTTCTAGATGTATTTACTATTGGTATATACCAATAAAAATCTGCTCCTTAGCAGCCTTAAATGATTAAGAAACATGTGGAACCAACCATTTGTCAAGTAGCATGAATTATTTAGCAAGAAAACAAAGTTAGGTATTTTTTTTTCCTTTATAACCTAAAAACGTTTTTATGCATGCACACCATTTCTTCACCCCATTTTCTCATACTTACACTTCCATTTCTCTCTCAAAATACTCTTAACTTCATACTTGATCATCTCCAAGCATTTTCCCCATCATTTAGCTTCAAAAACAACACTTAAACCTCATAAGAAAACCTTACAAAAACACTTCAAGAAATCCTTCCAAGAACACAAACTTACTTCCAATCTTTCATCCAATTCCATCACCCTTTTGGTTCTAGCTTTTTACTTCTCTTTTACAGCAACCTTGTCCAAGGAACTTGAGGTAGAATCTATGTTCATAACCTTATTCGATTCATATATATATAGCTATCTTATTTTGTGGTATAAAACTTTAACAACAAGAACATAGTTTGAATGTTTTCAAACTTGTTTGCAAACTAAATAGATCCTTCTAACTTAACTTTTAAAATACTTCAAGACCTGTAATATAACTTAATTATATGTTAACTTAACAAGGTTTAACTTGGTTTTTCAAAGAATACCTTAAAAACTGTTTTTACGACGTCGGAGTGTAACCGGGGACTGTTTTGGATTGGATAATTAAAAACCATCTTAAACTTTGAATTGAAGGTTTATTTTCTGGAAAATTGATTTTTATTATAAATATGATAACACATAAAAATTTCATGATTTAACTCAAAGTATAAGTATTTTTAGAAAAATAATCATTTAAGGTTGTTTACATAAAGGAAAATGTTTAACTTCATAAGTTTCACTAAAGTTTCACCTATGCCATGTGATTTTGAATACAAACTAAGGTATTTACAGTTCATAGTCTTAAAGAGGAACTCGATCCAAGGAGATGGCAAGTTGAATCAACGAAAACGGAGTTGTAACGAAGAAACTATGACCGAAACAAAATTGGTTATCCAAGACTAGTTTAACTTCGGGATTAATTGGGAAAAATTAAATAAATCACATCTTTCTTAGATAACATGATAATTTATATATATATGTACTCATAATTCAATTTTATATGGTTCAGGATCACCCGTAAACATTACGAGAAGATTAATCATAAGATCCCATGTTTGTACGCAACACGTCATTTGACAACACCGGTACTTTATGTACGCAACACGTCATTTGACAACACCGGTACCGTGGGTCAAGATTAATCTCGACCAATACATATACGATGGGGGTTTTTATTTATTTCATTGGGGGTTTATTAAACACCTAAAAATGAACCATTAAAATTGAATTACTAACATCGGACTGCTAACTACGGACTAAGAAATTATTAAAACTATTAAAAGTATAAAAAGTATATATATGTGACGATTGTTTAAAATAGAAATATATTGATAAACTATATATGGATAGGTTCGTGATATCAATCGGAGACCAAGTCGAAATTACATATCTTCAAGACAAAAGTGAGTATATAGTCCCACTTTTAAACTCTAAATATTTCGGGATGAGAATACATGTATTTTATGTTTTACGATATGGACACAAGTAACTGAAAAATATATTCTACGTTGAGTTGTACCACTGGCATACTTCCCTGTAGCTTGGTAACTATTATTTACAGCGGTATTGTAAACGCGAATCCTGTTGATAGATCTATCGGGCCTGACAACCCCAACCGGACTGGACGACCAGTATTCAACGGTTGCACAGTACTTCGTTTCGTGACTACACTTGGTACGGTGTAGTAAGATTTCATAATAAAGGGAATATGCGACGTGATTAAATGTTAAGTATGGTTACCAAGTGCTCAACCACTTAGAATATTTTTATTAAACTGTTTATATACGAAATCTTGTGGTCTATATATATATATATATTGCTGCCGGCATTAAACCTATATCTCACCAACTTTATGTTGACCTTTTAAAACATGTCTATTCTCAGGTGATTACTAAAGCTTCCGCTGCATTATGTTGAATTTGAGCAGGATCTTGCGTACGCATATTTGTGTCAAAAATAAAACTGCATACCCAAGGATTTGTGTTGTAAAATATGCTCGAAATCGTGTTGTTATCATTATATGTAAAGTTTGTAAGTCGAAGATTATCGCTAAATGATAATCATCTTTTTATTGTCTAAAGCTTGTAACAAAAATAATGGTTATGGTTTGTAATGTATAATATATGCAGTTTCTCTTTTAAAAATGTCGCATATAGAGGTCAATACCTCGCAATGAAATCATACGTTATCTAACACGTTCTTATGGTTAAGGACGGGTTATGACACGTTGATCAAGTGTCATTATATTATACTAACTCATGCTTCAGCTCCCAACACTTCTTCAAGAATATTCCTATTTTAAACTCGAATGTTTCAGAATTTAGAAACTAAAATAGTTTCTTTTATGATATAATACAGATAGCGCGAAGAGGTAAATGATTTCAGATAAGAATAATTATAAAAATATCTTCAGAAGTATGGATGATATTTATAATGAAAGATACGATGATATCTTAGAATATCTAATATCAGAGGATGATGAAGGATATTGTCCGCAGGGGTTTAGAGTCAGGAGCAAGGTATTCGTTAATGACTTCAGCAAGTACTGAATCATTTGGATTCTTTGAAGGCAGGTTCAGCCTTTGTGATTTGTCCACAGCCTCCTTCATACTTTGCTCAATCCGTTTTCCAGTTCCAAAGCTTCTCTTTTACTGAGCTTTGCCAATATACTATCCTTTATCATCCAACTTTTTACTGTTAAGGTCGTTTACAGTTTTTGCTGCTTCATCAGCATTTTTCAAAATTTCGAGAACTGGTTCGCAGTTTAGGGTGTTTTTTAGAAATTTCTCATTCAAAGAATGTAAGTCTTGGAGGTAGACGTTGTGTGTATATGTAATTGTTGATGTAGACATGCTACGAGGTTTCAAAATACTGATTGCTGATTCTCAATAATTGGTATGGCAATTCTTGTTATAAGGTACGAATGAGTATATGATAGGGTTTCGATAATTATAATGATTTTTTTTTTTTTTTTGGAAAGTCAAAGATCAATGAAGTTGTTGGTAAGTTTATTGCTAATGTGGTGATTATAAACGATTCCCCGGTAACATTGGCGAAAGGGCAACGTATCTATCGAGGTTATAATAAGACTGTTTTGATTGAGAAGTCGAAGATGACTTGCTAGAGCTGTGACAAAACTGTCTATTTTGAAACGGAATTGATGAGTTATTTTAGCTAGTAAATGCCAAAGGGTCTAACACGGATACGTGTCGAACTATGACTTGGGTTTTGAGAGTTTTTTTCAGGTGTATAACTGTGGGTAACATGTGGTTGGATCATCATCTCGATTGTTCCTTAGTTGAAGTGTCTTCAGGAATTTCGAAGGGTTTGAGCACATATTGTAATCGTTAATACATATGATGTTCTAACACAGTTTTGAAATCAAAGTATAGCTTTTAAAGATATAGGAATCTAAGAGTGATGATACTGGTTATATTTCGAATTGAATTATGCGATTTCAAAATCAGAATATGTAATTGAATTTGAATGAGTATGATTGTTTTGATTTATATGAAAGAATGGATATTGTTGTGAAAGTAGGGAGTATAGTTGATGATTGCTGAATCAGTTTCGAAAAATGTAATATATTAATTGTGAATTTATATATCTCTCGGGTATTACCTACCAGTTAAAAAAAATTTCACAATTAATATTTTGTACAAAAGAAGTTTATTACAGTCTTTATGAAAATATATGTGTATATTTTCTTTAGATGTAATATAGATTTAACGAGTTAATATTAAATTAAACTCATTTGTTTTATGGTTGGAACTAGAATTGAGTAATCCCTAAAACTTTATAAATTGCATAAGTATTTCTTCAATAATATTGAAATTATGAATCATTACTTTGTTATTTGTTGGTTTTCGTGAAATTCTTGTGAACTTCGCAAGGTACGAATGATGTTATTTGAAAAGTTTCGAGTACATCGATGATGAAAGTGTAAAATCAAACATATATTCGAATAATACACTTGATTTATTATGAATTGGATTTTTTATTGAATTGAGACAGAGATTGTAATTAACGATGGTTAAGTTGCGGACAAAGGACGTACATCATTGCATATTTGTAATATGAATTAACTGAGTAGTTAAGATTCACACATAATAGCTTAGTACGGGAAGATTTATTATGGTTTAAAAATTTATACATATAAAATATACATATAAATCTTTCGATTGGAAATGAGTTAATACTTCATAACTTGTTGACACAATATATTTGTTGTTGATTCGTAATGATGTCCACAATGATTCTTGAACTGACAGAGTTTGTGATGTTACAGGTGCTGTTGATTCTGACGATACTGACGGCACTGACTGTGTTGATGATGCTACGGTCCTGTTGATGCTGTTGGTAAAACAATTCTAGCTTGTAAATCGTACACCATTTTTGATCAAAGTTTCTACTCTACCATCTCCGTTCACTCATCCGATTTACGGTCAGAATTAAATAATCTCTAAAATTTTGGAGATTACATAACTACCGCAGAGATATCTCTTCAATGAAGTTTATGAATTAATACTTCATCGTTTGTTGTTGTTGATATTCCTGGATATTTACAGGGCGTATGACGTTGATGTTTGAGATACAGATTGTGATGTTGCGGTGTGGGATGTGGATGTTGTTGTTGGTGGTGGTGATGGTACTGTTGGTGTTGCTGATGGTGGTACTGTTTATGATGCTGGTGCTGCTGCTGGTGTTTGTAACCTTTGCACCATATTCACCAAAGCCACTACCCGAGCGCGAAGCTCGTTGACTTCTTCTATTACACCGGGGTGATTGTTGGTTCGGATGAGCGGATAAATAAAATCTAGAATTTGGTGTAGTATGTAATCGTGACGAGATACTCTAGAAATAAGAGAGAAAATGGTGTTTCGGATAGGTTCGCCGGTAAGTGCTTCAGGTTCTTCGCCAAGAGGGCAATGTAGTGGATGGAAGGGATCACCTTCTTCTTGTCTCCAATGATTAAGGAGGCTACAGACCCATCCCCAATTCATCCAGAATAGATGATGACTAATTGGTTGATCCATTCTGGTCACACTGCTTTCGAAACTTGAGTGGGATTCCATTTCGGAATCCGAGGGACTTGAACTAATGACGAATTCCATTTCGTACGATTGAATAAAGAATTTTTCGATATGAACTAATTTTCCGGCTATCGGGTGGTATTCTAATTATATAGAGCAAAAGGTTTCGTAGATTACGGAGGAATTTACGGAATATGTCAGACAAAGTTTACAGTAACAGATACGCTAAGATATGAATTAGCATATACGCTAAGATATGAATTTTGTCTATACACTATTCATGCAATCAATGCAATAAGATGTGTCTAGACTAAGAATGATAAGCAGGTAATTTCCGACAAGAATGATGAGCAAAACTTTTGAAATGCAGACACGGTCGAAGTCCAGACTCACTAATGCATCCTAACGACTATCAGTTAGGCACACTAATGCAGACCTGGTTCGCTAAGACCACCGCTCTGATACCAACTGAAAGGACCCGTTCATATACATTATAAACGATTCACAATAGTTGATTACATCGCGAGGTATTTGACCTCTATATGATACATTTTACAAACATTGCATTCGTTTTTAAAAGACAAACTTTCTTTACAACGAAAGTTGACGGCATGCACACCATTTCATAATACATCCAACTATAATTGGCTTAATAATAATCTTGATGAACTCAATGACTCGAATGCAACGTCTTTCAAAATATGCCATGAATGACTCCAAGTAATATCCTTAAAATGAGCTAATGCACAGCGGAAGATTTCTTTAATACCTGAGAATAAACATGCTTTAAAGTGTCAACCAAAAGGTTGGTGAGTTCATAGGTTTATCATAACAATCATTTCAACATATTAATAGACCCCAAGATTTCCGTTTATAAATATATGTACACTCGCAAGTGTATAAAAGTATTCTATAAGTTGTAGGCACCCGGTAACAAGCCTTAACGTTCATGTTTTACCCTCTGAAGTACACCAGATCAGGTGTGTTTAATATAACCTCGAAGTACTAAAGCATCCCATAGTCAGGATGGGGTTTGTCAGGCCCAATAGATCTATCTTTAGGATTCGCGCCTATCGTACATAGACAAGTAGTTTAATGTTACCAAGCTAAGGGTATATTTCTGGTTTAAACCCACGTAGAATTAGTTTTAGTACTTGTGTCTGTTTCGTAAAACATTTATAAAACAGCGCATGTATTCTCAGCCCAAAAATATATATTGCAAAAGCAATTAAAAAGGGAGCAAATGAAACTCACAATACTATATTTCGTAGTAATAATACATATAACGTCATTTAACAAGTGCAAGGTTGGCCTCGGATTCACGAACGTATCAATATTGAGATTCAATATTGCAGGAAAGTACGTCGATGCAACGGAGATGATAAATACTAGATTGACCTCACGAGCATACCCATGAACCATACCCATCACCTCCATAGCTATAACCCATAATTTCCTTAGCTTCGAATCATTCAAAAAAACTATTTTGAAATCACTCGGACAGCACTCCGTCGTAATATTTTATGTATACTAATAATATCTTGAAATAATACAGAGCAAATATATATATATATATATATAAATCGATTGAGAGAGTTTAGAGAAATATATTTTCAAGTTTCTATGAAATAATGAAACCTATTGAATTCTATTTATAATAGATTTTTGAATTATTAAAGTATGAATTATTAAAGTGAATTATTAAAGTATGAATTATTAAAGTGAATTATTAAAGTATGAATTATTAAAGTGAATTATTAAAGTATGAATTATTAAAGTGAATTATTAAAGTATGAATTATTAAAGTGAATTATTAAAGTTAAAGTAAAGTAAAAGTAAAAGTAAAGGTAAAGTTAAAGTATAGTAAAAGTATAAAAAACTATGTATGTATAATACGCGTATAAATATATATAATATTAATTTAAATCGTTATATATATTTAATGAAATAAAATATAAATATCGTTATATTTATTATACTGGTTAAGTAATGAGTTGTCAAAAGTGATTCAAGATATTTATAAAAGTTATATACGTTTTAATAATAAAATTCTTTTTAAACTGAAAACGTCTTTGTACGTTTGAAAATAGATTAATAGAATATTATGAAAACCAATTCTCCACTAACTTTTGTCTAACTTTCGTAAATGACACTTTTTGTTTTTATTTATAAATAGCTTTACAAATTATTCTGAATATCGTTAAGATGAATAGATTTTCTCAAATCATAGTGGACCTCTCAACAGAGACTTGTAATCATAATTCAATGTTTCTGATAATTCAATCATTTAATATATTTTTTTTGTTGAAAATCATATTGAAACAAATACGTTCGTGTAAAGTATTATACGTTTAATACTTTATTAATATTCTCAAGTTATAATATATATATACATATACATATCTATTTATATATAACGGTTCGTGAATCGTCGAAATTTGGTCGAGGTTATAATGAATGTATGAACACAGTTTAAAATTCTTGAGATTTAACTTAACAAACTTTGCTTATCCTGTCAGAATAATATAAAGATTAAAGTTTAAATTTGGTCAGAAATTTCCGGGTCGTCACAAATACAGATTCGGTAAGTTCAAAATTTTCAACAATTGTCTCAAAAATGTTTTTCATCAAAAATGTGATAATCTTGAATAATTTTTGATAAAGATTTGTCAAAGTTTGAAGTGCAATGTGTCTAAATATGAAAATGGACTGCATTCGGTACTTAAGGCCCATTCGGAAAAGCCCATGTCTTCAAAACATTCGGTATCTATAAATAGTAGGGTCAAAGTCAAACTTTCTTTTACTTTTACCTAATTGCATACCGAATCTGATCTAAACTATCGAGTCTGCCTAATCTACCGAATCTGTCTCTCTGTATCTTCAAATCTTTGGTATATTCTTGTTTTAATTGAATTTAAGTATCACATGTTGTAGATCTGAGATAATTGAACATTTATAAACCAGAAAATCAAGCAAATAACATGATTGTGACACTTAATTTTGAAAAATGTTACTTATACCGAATCTGAGTTGTATTTCTTAATTCTTTGATTAAACTCATCTGATTTGGTTGATTAACATGAAATCTTGTCTAATCCATGTTAAATTAGTTGATCTATCAATTGACTGAGTCTGATTACATGTTTAATTGAGTATTTGATAGATTCTGTACATACCGAATGTGTTCTTGCTACAGTACCGAGTCTGTTCAAGTCATTAACATGTTTTTCTGATTTGTTTGAGTTGTTAATTGATTGTGACTATGTTTTTGCATGATATAAGACTGAATATGCATGTTTGGGTGATAATATGTGATTTTTGAAGATACCGAATCTGTTCTTGGCATTATACTGAGTCTGCAATTTGCTACTTTCAAAATTTGAGATTTTCAACTTGATAAATCTTGCATGCTTTATTTAAGTCTTTGGTATGAAAACTCAAGCTTATTTGGCTACAGAATCTCAAGTTTTCATGACTACCGAATCTGCTTGATTTGTGCTTAAAATTGACTAAGTGTTGTTCTGATTCTTTGTGTTATATAATTGACTTTGTATGATGACTTTATATTGTAATGAATATCATATGAATGTCATGTTTGTCAATTACTTGTTCATATTTGGAATAAATGATGTTTTTAACTTAGAAAAATCATAAAAATTATAAAATTTGAAAAAATACAAAGAATTTTAAAGACAAATAAGAATAGAGATATGTGATTTATGTTAAATATCTTGTGGTCTTCTATTTCTTATTTATACAGCTAAATGGCGAACAATCACTTCATCAACTCTGAAACCAACATTCCTTGCAATTATTGGACTGCAATACTAGAGAGGCATACACTATGGCCTGCTCTAAGCTCAACTGTCAGTGTACCTGTGACAGATCTAGAGCTACTCAATAGAACCATTAAGTTTGTGGAAGCTACACAACCTACTGCTGTAAATCCAAAGGGTACACAAGCTCGATTTGAGGTTGAGCTAAGAGGAGTTCAAGGGATGAGGAGTATCACTAAGGCTGATTTTAGGAGGATCTTTAGGCTTCCTCTTGTACAGAATGCTCCTGCTTTCCCTGCTACTCAGCAGATGATGTCATCAATCTTTGATCTTGGTTATGTTGGAGCAAACAATGTTCCACCGACTAAGTTTCAGAAGAAATACATACACTCAAGGTGGTATGTGATCTTCCCAATCATCAACAGATGCTTGTTGATGACCAGGAGTGGATCCGACAGCCTGACTGTGCCAATGCTGAGATTGTTCTACTCTTTCACAAGAGTAGAGACTCCTGATTATGCAGAACTATTATGGGATTTGGTTCAGGCACAAGTTGATAAGCCAAGGTGTTCATACATCCCTTGTGAAAGGTTTTTCTGTATCTTTATCCATGATGCTATCACTGCTTGCAGAAATGAAAATATATTTGTTCCAGGTACACATGGATTACAGATGAAAAGATTTGGGGAGGTGAAGATGAATACCCCAATGGTATCTGACAATCAATTCACTGCGCCAATTCCAAATTGGCTTGTGGGGCTAGCTGCACCCAAAGACGTTCAAATGCGATCTTATTTTGAGGCTGTAGGAATACCTCTTCCGAACCCGGCACAACAAGAACAAGTTGAACCCGCCGCGGTTCCAGCCCTAGAGGTTGTAGAGGAACCTGTAGTACAACCACCCGGGCCAGCCAATCCTCCACTTAGGGTGAACCTCAAACGTTTTAGGGCAGCACACCAAGCTCAACCCATGAGGATCAGGGAGCCTAGTTCACCTAGGATTTAACCAACCCTTTCAACAACACCCGAAGTGAGCAGTGACACTGATTCTTCAGCAACTGAGTCATCTCCTGAACATTCTCCTAAGAGAACTCGATTTATACCTGATGAGATGATTCATACTCCGCCAACCCAACGAGTAACTAGATCTAGGACTTCGACACCTATCGTTCGCTAAACAGTTACTCCAACCGTTGGTAATACGGATCAATACCTAGAGCCAATTAGGTCACCCTCACCCATCTCCGTATCACATCCAATAATAACAGTAAGCCCTACGCTAAATGAAGCGCACGCTTCGGTAGGCAAGAGAGCTAAACGCAAGGATGGTAAAAAGGCCACTAAGCCCATCCAAACTAAACAGGACTTAATAATAAATCTTACACAGCAAGATGCTTCGGCATCTAAGGAAGTAAAGTCTTCCTCTGCAGTAAAGTCTGCGTTGAATCAATCGATTAAGGAAACTCAATCATTGAAGTCCAGAACGGCCGAAGGGGAGCCGAAAAGTCTTGAAAAGGCACCCTGCGTATCGGCTGGAAATCCTCCTGTGCCTCAACGTACAACAGGGTCTCGAGGTCCGGCTTATCTTTATGAGGGAGATCTGCCGCGTCCCAAGGAAACGAGTCAACATGACAATCCTTCGGGATATTTATCAGACTTCCAGCAGACTGACCCCTTGGTTCATGAAAGTGATCCATTGGTGCAAACCACTTCTCTTCTAGATTCTGAAACTCAGGGTCTGGAGGAAGAGTTGTTAACTGAAAGAGATGTACCACCTCATGGTATATCAATGATTTCAGGAGTCGGAGATAGCAATATCTCTGCGAGATCAAAACCGACGGGTAGTTCTACTACTTTGTCAGAGTCCCATGAGACTAAAGTCATGGAGGCGGATGCTTCGAAAGAAAATTCGTCGGTGACAACTCCGGTTGTTGCCCAAACTTCATCAGAAGGGGATATCACGAATCTGACTAGTAGTATGTACAGCCCTACATATAAGTATAATACCGCACATATATCATTACCTACCCTCACAGCAAATCAAACACTTCCACCGACATCGCCTCCAACCGATGCTGCGGCTGCTGTTCCTGTTGTCACTTTACCACCATCACCCTCGCATTCACCAAATTTCTATGATGCTTTGGAGCAAGAATATTTCAGTCGTATGTTTTCTCGAGTTAATCTTGATGTTCTTCGATGCACTTCGCTTCAAGCATTGTTTCGCGCTCGCGTATGATATCCACTTACTTCCTGCTCTTCTCCAATAAGTCCTCACCGTGATAATGAGCATGATGATTCTGATCCTCATGATAGTCATGAAGGGGAGATAGGAGTAGATGAAGATTATCTAGTGGTGAACATTTCAACTAAGGGTGGTGGTGTGAGGTCTTCATCAGTTTCTCAAGCTCAACAGGTTCAGACAGAATCATAAATGGTTTCTATTAATGATGAAATTGATGATAAGGAGCCTGAACAAGTTATAATTCCAATTGTGCATTCAGAGGCTGATAGTGGACCGGTAGATGAGGATTTGAACTTAAGTGATTTCTATCTTAAAGAAACAGATGATGATGGGTTTGTCATTCTAAGCAAATTATCTTCAGTATCTTCAATCCCGGAAAATGTAGAGATTGTAGATGAAGGGAATCCTGATCCAGTAACTGAAAGTGATGATGAAATGGATTCTTCTGATGACGATGAAGACAATCTTTATGTTAATCCAAATGATGATGATATCTTTGATCATATTGAAGATGATAATGTTCCAACTGATGATGCGACAAATCCTACTGATCATTCATCGAATTCTACACCTTCATCGAGTTCAAATCCAACAAATGCTAATGAAAGCTCAACTTCTGGTACATCTACATCAAGTGAAACAGTGAATTCCACATTCAAATACAACCATGGTATATTCTTTAAGAATCGGGAACAAAGATTGTTATTGGGAGTTGAACATGATTTCATAACTTTACGAAACACATTCACCGAGGAAAATGCTTACAAGATCTTCCGCATTAACGAAACACCAAGGAGTAAAAGATTTACTTATATAGGTTCACGATTGCTTCCAGTAAGTGAAAGAAATTGGTATGAGTTTATGTGGAGGAAACACATCAACAAAGATGAAGATGATTTGTGGCTTCAAATGAAATATTGTATTTCAGAAGTGTTGAATATTACTCGATTCGGAGTAGAGATAAGTGAGAAAAAGGACGTCATCAGTCAGTTCCACGTTATTAGAGAAGATGAGAAGGAATACAAGTTCACAGAAGCAGGTTTTCATAATCCAATTATGCTTGATATCATTCACATCTACAACTACCTCCGTATCATCACCATTCGACCTTTTGCTAAGGCTCAAGCTTTAGAAGCTGTGAAAAGATACATGATGGAGACAATCAAATTGATGAGACGTGAAGATTTTCAATTTGGTCTCGAAGCTAACAGGAAAAAGTTTCGAATAACCTGTCCGAATCAATAAACAGAGGGAGTAAAGGATATGAGAATGTTTCAAATGCAATTCGAACCCGAAGGGTTTATATTTGTGAATTCTCAGAAAGAAAAAGTGTTCATCCACACTAAAGAGTTGAACAAACACTCAGATGGTACACTCAAGGCTGCACTGAAGTATCTTAAAATTCGTCAAAGCAAGTTTGATGACATTGACATGAAAATGGGTCTTGGAGAGTTTATAAAGCATATCAGAGATCGTCAAAAGCTCCAGATCCATACAAGACAGTTTGAGATTCTTCGTGGCCAGAGAAAGAGAAGGTATTTCAAAGAAATGGATGAATATCCATTACATAAGGGAGATCCAAGAAAAGCGTGGGGCGTCTGGAAACCTTCTAAGCAAATTTATGAAAATCAAGTAGAAGTTTCAAAACCATACGACACACGATGGAAACTAACGTTTGGACCTCTCAAGATTACTCAATAGGATTATATTGTAAAGTTCACATTTAACACTAAGGGGGAGATTGTTAGGACCCCGAAGTTGTATAGTGTTAATGTGAAATAAGCTTAATTGATGGTTCCTTAGAAGAGGGCTATATAAGGAACCTAAGTAGTCCTAATTAGATAGCCATTGCATTGTAACTATGTTCTAGAAGCTGTGGAATATAAATCTTGTTAATTCTCTATAATACCGAATCTCCTTCACACTTACCGAATCTCATTCTAACTTATCTTTTCTTCTAATCTCAACATGATCTGACCTATCACTCTTGATCAGCCATTCTACATCACTGCCTTAACTTATGGCATTGAAATTGGCGTATATCTAAATAACAGTGGTCAAAGGCTACATACTGATGAAGAGAATGCTCAATTTCATGAGGCTCGGCAACTGGGTATGGATCTAAGGCAGTATCGTGATGCCCTTAGAACTAAAGAAGGAAGGAAAATGATTGAAACAGCAAAGTCCCTGAATATTACTGCCGATGATTATCTTTTAGGCTTTGAAGTTGAAAGGTAAAGAAGGGAGGATGCTGATGTTGAATATGCTGAAAGGGTAAGGCTTCAGGAAGTAGAAGCTAAATTTGCTGCTGATAGAAAGCAAGAGGCTGAGTCCCTCAAGCTAGCCAAAGCCATTGTTAAGGAACAAGATAAAGCTCTTGATGAACTGGAAGCTGCTGAGAAAGCACCTGCTACTGCTCCTAAAGAAACTGAATAAACAATTGAGCTATCTGATCACTATTATAGGAGCAAGTATGGTGATGTACTGACCAGGAGATCAAATCCCAGCAAGATCATCAAAGTGCACAAAGGAACAAAAAGAGCTTTCAGTATCAGCAGGAAAGATAACATTCAAAAGAGGGTAGACTACACTGATTTGAGAACCTTCGAATTCAGTGAATGGATGGAGATATTGGAGTACTTCATTGGTAAAGCTGAAAGTGGTATTAAAAAGACATTGAAGCCAGAACTCCAAGAGCTCTTCAACAAAGCAACAAAATTTGGGAATGCACCAGTAGTAAACGTAGAAGAAGTACTTTCTCAAAAGCCTAAAGGAAAGAAATCTACTGGTGAAGGCCCACACAGAAGAGATCCCATCATTCTACATCCTCATGTTCCAGTTTATGACCCTGCTGAGCTGCCTTACTTATTTCCAGAAGCCTGAGCTACTTTGAAAGTAAAAGAAGAAGAGCTATCTGGTGATGAACTAGAAAAGGTTAAAGATAAAGATAGATAGTCTTCTAGTGCTTAAATTGTATCTTTTGTTACTTCATTTTTCATTATGATGTCTTGTAATTACTGTATATACTCTGTTGTAATGAAGATGAAATGAGTTAATCTTCAAAATTATATCAAGTTATAAGATATAGATAACTCAGCAAAAGATCCGAAAACAAACTTAAAAGGGACAAATTTACTGCCTATTTTTCATTAGGTCTCTCAGTACTGGCTTTAGTATTTTCTATAAATGTCATAAGTTTTGTCATCATCAAATAGGGGGAGATTGTTAAATCCCCAAAATAATTAAGGATTTAATTATGACAAAACTATAATTTATTTACACTAAAATGTTATGTGCAGCCAGCACAAGTTTGTTTATGTATATACAGCAAATATTGTTGTGTCAAGTGTTCAGTATGCTGCCTAGTCTACCAGCACAAGGTAGAGTGCATTCTTCGAATCAGCACAGGATGAGTACTCAGCAATTTAAGAATATCAAGTGACTCAGCATAAGAAGAACCAGTAAACCTGGTAAGCAGCATACAACACAAGACAGCCATACTCCATTACAAGCATGGTGGTTTCTCGAGTGGTCTACATCAATTGTACTATTCAACAAAAGTTAAAGACAAAGTTGAACAGGAAAGGACATGCATCGGCAGCTGACAAGTGACCTTACAAGACCACGTGGGAATGCAGAAGTTTAACGCATGTGCAGACATGTGCTATACTTTGTCAATGCCTAGGGAACACAACATTCTATTTGTTTAAACGAATAGTGGTGCCAAACCAAATTGGGGTGTTCCTGCAAATAGCTACCAAAGAGGAAATAGGAGAGCACGCTCTCTGATGCAGTTGTCCCCACAAGTACAGACATCCTATGTACCAGTGGACAATAGAACCATTACACGGTTAATAGGACTACTATAAATTATTGTATCCACTATTGTAACAACTAGTGGTGTGGGTTTATTTATTTAGAGTCCAAAACGTGTAATAGCTTTAAGTTTATCCTCATAGCTATACTTAGGTAAATCTGTATTAACCAACTATCATTCCACCAAGGATAGTTGTAACTCTTTGTGATTTAATCAATAAAGAATAACAGTTGAAAAATTACTTTTGACTCTATTTACATTACATGCTTGAATACTAAACTGTGTTTAATTGGTTAGTTAATTAAAAGAAATTGTATTCACCCCCCCCCCCCCCCCCCTCTACAATACTCCTGTTGTTAATCAATGGACCAACAATTACTATAAATGATAACATCTGATACAGAATACAAAGTAAACATACAGCAACAAAGGGGACTAACTAACATATATTACAGTATATACATATATCGAAAGAGAACCTATATCTGAAACCAACGATCACGAATAATGAGGTCTTTAACCTACCCCTGTATGCACTGTTGAGAAGTCACACGTTCTCGGGTCGATTAGCCAAATATGCCAATCGAAGCAACAATTCTTAGATCGTTTGGTAATCCACTCAAAACTTTTACATTGAATCTCATTAAGGATAACCGAACTAGGGGAGGCTTTCTTACCAAACACCATGTGATTTCGATTCTTCCAAATTAAGTATCCACACACTCATTTTATCGCTGGCCAAATCATGTTCTTTCCATTTAAGTTAGGGAGAGGGTTACCGTCACGAAAAATCTCTTGCGTGTAGAATGTAGAAACATTACCGAACTTTCACCATTGAAAAACCTTCGACCAAACATCCATAGCACATTCACAAAAAAACCAAAGCATTATCGATAGTCTCTAGATCATCATCGCACATCGGACACCTTACCAAGTTGAGGTCGATACCTTTTTTATCTAGCTCCACCCGGGTTGGGATCCGTTTGCGAAGAGATCTCCAGGCGAATATTTCGATTTTCTTTGAAACTAAATTGTTGCGAATAGTCTCTTGATTTTGGAATGAATTATGTAATAGGTTTTCATCAATATAAAATGACATTACAAAACTTTTGAAAGTGCCGCTACTATGCAGTTGCCATCTCCAACCGTCTGTTTCCACAGAGCCGAAAGGAACAGTAGATAACATGTCTTCTAGTTGTTGCAGGTCTGAAGTGGATCTTCCCGTAGGGGGTCTTGTCCATTGCCAAGAAAACAATATGCCTGCGTCCTTTTTTTGAACCTGTCTCATACACATATATCTTTTGTAACCTCGAGGTGAAATAGTCTTGGAAATAAATCTTTTAGACGAACGTTCCCAACCCACAAGTCTTCCTAGAAGAGAGTAATTCTACCATTTCCAATTTCTCTAACAAAGGATAGATTAAAATCTAGACCACGGTTAGATAAAGTTGACCCCACGCTTATAATATCCGACCAAGTAGTACCCGTCAAGGGATGTGAGGGAGTGCCCAACCCACCGTCCCGCCCATATATGGTTTTAATAATTTCAACCCAAAACGACCCATTTTCCGTCCGAAAATGCCACCACCATTTGGAAAGTAAAGCTAGATTTTTTGCTTTTAGAGACCCAATATTTAACCCCCCCCCCCCCCCCCCCCGCCCCGCCCCGTAAGGAACAAGAATATCCTCCCATTTTACCCAAGGCATTTTGTTGTTATCACCCGTCCCGCCCCAAAAGAACTTACGACGTAAACACTCGAGGTGATTGATGGCACATGTGGGAGCTCGAAAGAGTGAGAAGAAGTACGACGGTAAGCTTGAGAGAACCGATTTGATAATAGTTAACCTACCCCCGAAAGACACCGCCCTAAACTTCCACCCCGCAATTCTCTTGTGAAATTTTTCAACCACCGGTTTCCAGTCGGCCATTTTGTTCATACGGGAGCCAACCGGTAACCCCAACTAAGTGATTGGGAGGGACCCGCTGGAACAACCTAACCGAGCTGCTAAATCGGTTACTTCCATTTGACTTGCGCCAACCCCATATAAAATGCTCTTTGAAGTGTTAACCTTTAAACCCGATGCACGTTCGAAGCATTCCAGAAGTTTCATCACATTTCTAACATTCCTCCTACTCCATTCGCCTATGAAAATGGTGTCGTCGGCGTATTGTAGGTGCGAGAGGACAACTTTGTTCGAACCAATTTCAACTCCTTTGAGATGCCCATGAGAACGCGCGTTGTTTGCTAGGTAATTCAGCCCTTCTCCAACTATTAGAAACAGGAATGGAGAAAGGGGATCACCCTGACGAAAACCCCTTTCGAGGGGGAACTCTGATGTTGGAGATCCATTAACTAGGACTGAGACCGAAGACGATTTAAAACATGACTCGATCCATTCTCTCCATTTTTCACCAAACCCCATCTTTCACGCCCCGTCCTAATCCATCTGGACGAAGTCCATATCGATTATAAAGGATTCGTAATAGTTGATTTCATCGCGAGGTACTTGACCTCTAAATGATACATTTTACAAACATTGCATTCGTTTTTAAAAGACAAACTTTCATTTCATCGAAAGTTAACAGGTATGCATACCATTTCATAATATCCAAACTGTAAATGACCTAATCTGTCATTTACTTAATAATTATCTCTAATGAACTTCAATGACTCGAATGCAACGTCTTTTGAAATATGTCATTAATGACTCCAAGTAATATCCTTAAAATGAGCTAATGCACAGCGGAAGATTTCTTTCAAACCTGAGAATAAACATGCTTTCAAGTGTCAACCAAAAGGTTGGTGAGTTCATTAGTTTATAGTAATCATTTCATTTTCATCATTTTAATAGACCACAAGATTTTTAAATATTATAAAACGTGCAGAAGTCCCATTCCAACTACACAAAAAAAATATCTTTCATATGAAGAACACCTGGTGAGGACTAAAAATATAATGGTAACCATCTGTGCCGGTCTTTCACCCCACGGCTGAATACATGTACCTTCAAAATATAGAACCTCTGTGCCGGTCTTTACACCTCACGGCTGAACACATGTTTATAAAATATAGGACAACCGGTGCCAAAATGTCATCAATAATAAACCATCCACCCGGCTCGGGAGCTCATACGCTCTAATGGAAACCGGGGGCTAATGCGTGTCATAATGATCAACCCCAATCCCAGATAATTCTTTCATAGAATACAGTTAAGGTACTTGTGTCTATTGCGTCATACATTTATAAAAGCGCATGTATTCTCAGTCCCAAAAATGTAAAGAGTAAAAAGGGAATCAAATGAAACTCACACATATAATTATTGTAAAATAGTTAATAAAACATTTGCATGTATTCTCAGCCCCAAAAATGTAAAGAGTAAAAGGGGAGCACATGAAACTTACCTAATGTATTTTGTAGTAAAAATACATATAACGACATTGAACAAGTATAGGGTTGGCCTCGGATTCACGAACCTATATAATTTGTATATTTATTAATATACGTAATTATAATCGAACAATATATGTATCATTATTTGTGAAGTAAATTATAATTTAACAAGTTTCATTATATATATACTTTCATTTTATATGTAGTAATATTAATGTAGTTAGGATATGTTTATTAAATATATTTTTAAATATATTATTTATCACTTGTTTATTAAAAATAGTAATTATATTAATACTAAATTATTATTAGTAGTGATTAAAATAATGATAATACTAGTGTTAATAATAATAATAATAATAATAATAATAATAATAATAATAATAATAATAATAATAATAATAATAATAATAATAATAATAATAATAATAATAATAATAATAATAATAATAATAATATAAATGATAATTTTTAAAAGAATAACAGTAGTTTTTAATAAAATAAAAAGTTTATTAATAATGATAATGAAAATAATAATTTTTATAGTAATACATAATACTTTATAATAATAACCATTATAGAAATTTCATTACTAATGATAATATTAATTACAATACTTATGTTAATCCTAATCAAAATCTTCATGTTTAATTTGTAAACTAATTACTAAAGTTTCGTAATCCTAATCATAATAATAAGAGTAATACTTATTAATAATAATCATAATAATAATATTTTTCTTAAATGTGACTATAATCTTAATACTAATAATAAATGATAACTAATACATATTTTAACAGTAATAATAATAATAATAATAACATTTATAATACTTGTAATGCCAATAATAATTAGAATAACAATAATTAATAATAACAATATTGTTAGTAATAATAATACTAATAATGATAATAATGATAATAATAATAATAATAATAATAATAATAATAATAATAATAATAATAATAATAATAATAATAATAATAATAATAATAATAATAGTTTTTAGATGATAATTCTAATAATAATTATGGTAATACCATAAATCATATTAATAATTATTTCGTTAATAATATTAACTAACTTAACAACTATAATAATAATTAATGATCATAATAATAATAGCAATAATGATAAGGAATTAAATAAAAAAATGACTACCTCAATGTAAGCTTTTAAAATAAAATTTTGCCATTGACAAGGCTCGAACCCATGACCTCTCGCAAACCCGCAACAACCCAAACCATTACTCTGTCCCTTGCTTTTTGGTTTTAAAACCGTAGACTATTTTATTTAATCGAAACTATCTAATCTTATATCTTCTTCTAGTCTGTTAATAACTCAATTAAAGTTCAGCCCATATAAACAAAAGGGATCCTTCAACAGCCCACTTCTGATTTGTTTGATCCAAGATTTAACGTTGTTTTTCACTTCCTGGTAATTTCGAAGCAGCCCCACATCAGTAGTCGACAACCCTAAAAAGAGTCTCGGTGCTTTGCTTTGTTTATTTATATATTTTTTTTATACGACTTTACACCTAATATTGCACTAACGCTTTCATCATTGTATTTAAATTATAATCACCGTGTCTTCATAATCATCTTAGTCATTCATCTTTAATCAATAGAAACCAAAAAGAGCAGCTGCAGACTGTCTGGATCGAGAGAAACAAAATATATATATATATATATATATATATATATATATATATATATATATATATATATATATATATATATATATATATAGCCACAAGCAAAAGCTGGAACAGGCACGACAGAAAAATAAATATGTTGGTTGAGGCTGTCGAATAGCTGCAGAAAACAGGAGCAATATTTGGTGATGGTTGGTTTAAAGGTTGAACCGAAATACTAAAAAAAATAGTTGTAGCAGCAAACAACGAGGAAAGGAAGAAAAGAAAAATATAAAGGGTTCGGTTGTGGTGTTGGGTGGCTGTGGAGTGGCTATTTAATCGTAACAGAAATTATAAACATTAACGGCAGTTGCAACATTAACATTTCGGTGGGTTTATGATGGTGGTGATTTAAGGTGGTCAATGGTGTTGGGTGATCACAACTAAGAATGAGAAAGAAAGAAACGGGTGTCGAATGGGTGGTGTCGAGCAGTTGGGTTCTTGTTTTATTAATAACAAGTAACATCAATGAGGTGTGGTCGAAGGAGGTGATGATTTGGGGGATGGTTTAAATCAAATGTTGTGAGGGTGGTTCTCAATGATAATGAAGGTAGCGGTCTTTGGTAATCAAAATAATCGAATAACAGCAGTTTGAATGAAACCGAAACATGGTAGCAGGTATGAGCAATTCGATAGGTTTATGTGGTGATTGTTTGTATTTAGATCATAGTACAGGAAGTAATATCAATCAACTAGAATATAAGTGGGTTTGTATGGGATTTTACGTTTAGAATAGAAGGAAAAGATCATAAGTAAATGGGTTTTCTATGATGGTGAACGAATCCTTAACAGCTAGTTAAAATTGATTAATATATTGGATTGATTGAAGTCGACAATGTCCCATCAGGAACAGATAAGATATAAATAAAAATAAATAAAGCAAATTCCATTCTAACTGAATTTGTTACTTTGTGTTTAGATGGGAATCAAATGGTACTGGTTTTGTTGTATATCAGATTTTAGAGACAAGATCCAGATTACCTACAGGGTGATAGTAACCAAGAACAGTTTATTATTCTAATTACTTATTTATAGTTATGTTATACTAGTATTGATATATTTACTGATATAAATCCTACTAATAACTAAATTCATTATTTTCCTAATAAATTATCATAATAATGATTTTTAATAATAATAAAATTAGTATAATACTGTAATCATTTAAATGTATCAACTTTCATATTTACATATTATATGTTATAATGATATTAATAATATAAATAATAATATTAATATTAACAACAATGATAAGAACAATAATAATAACATAACAATTATATTTTTAACTTGTAATTACATTTAATATATTAATATTACAATCATATAACATTATTTAATATTTATATATTACAAATAATTATAAATTATATATATTTATATATATTCATTTTAATAATAGCTTAATTATTTTATTTATTACTTTACATTCTTAATTCCAATTAATTAAAGTGTATTTTATTAATTCAAATTATTATATGTACACTTTCATTTATATATATATATATATATATATATATATATATATATATATATATATATATATATGTGTGTGTGTGTGTGTGTGTGTGTGTGTGTATATATATCTACATAATCATTTACACACAATTGTTCGTGAATCGTTGAGCATAGTCAAAGGGAAATTGATTACATGAATATAGTTTCAAAACTTTCGAGACTCGACATTACAGATGTTGCTTATCGTGTCGGAAACATATAAAGATTAAAGTTTAAATTTGATCGGAAATTCCCGGGTCATCACAGTACCTACCCGTTAAAGAAATTTTGTCCCGAAATTTGAGTGAGGTGGTCATGGTTAACAATAAAAATGTTTTCATGACGAATATGAGTGGATAAATAGGGTTTTATCCTCATTGAGTAATATGGATAAAACCATTTGATTTTTTTTTTTTTTTTTTTTTTGAAGAGTACAAGTGAAGCTATCACTAAAGAGTGAAATGAGTAGGTATAGATTCGTCATATCTTTTGATGTAGATAGGATTGATTTCCAAGTTCAAGAGATTTGGAGAAAACCTTTTTAATAAGATTTGATTCTTCGGTAATCAAGGAAATTAGGATCTCCTTTGGTTAAATACGATAATCTTGTTTTGATTGCTCTGTCGGATATTTTACTATAAAATCACCCTCTTCATTTCCTTTATATTATGGAGTTCCATCCTTTTGTTTTCCCTTTCTGACTTTAAGTCAAGCAGATAATGGTCCAGAATTCACAGGTATAAGGTTTTGGATGAACATAGTTAATGTTCTAAGAAGGAAATTGTAATGGCACGATCTTGATTTGGTAAACTACCAGAATATCCGAAAAGATAGAACTATCAAGAAGATATGTTCTTAATATGTTTAGAGATTGAGTAGAATGCATGAGTCATGTAAATGGCACATGATGACGGTATGTTCTGTGAATCATCACGCTCCATTAGTGATAATGCTAAAAACGAACATATATTTCATAGCATTATTCCTCAAGAAAGACAAGCTTTTAGTTGCAATTGTTCTATTTACAAGTGATATTCGTTTAAATAATAAAAGGTGAAGACAAAAGACAGATTCGACGAATTGAAGACGCAAACGACCAAAAAGCTCAAAAGTACAAAAGACAATCAAAGAGGTTCCAATTATTGATAAGAAACGTCTCGAAATTACAAGAGTACAAGATTCAAAATGCAAAGTACAAGATATTAAATTGTACGCAAGGACGTTCGAAAATCCGGAACCGGGACCAGAGTCAACTCTCAACGCTCGACGCAACGGACTAAAAATTACAAGTCAACTATGCACGTAAATATAATATAATATTTAAATAATTCTTATAATTATTTAATATATTATATTTATTTAAAACCGTCGGTAAACAAAGAGCCAAACTCCTCTGAGCTGTAAAAGCAAACTCCGCGACTCGCGGAGTTTGAAGGCCAAAAAGGCCGCGAGTCGCGGAGCCCCAATTTCAGAAACTCCCTATAAAGCTCGCGCATTCTGATCGTAATCATCTATCTTTCTCTTCTCTCATTTCATACGTAAAATTTATATTTATAATTTATATTTTAATTTTTATTTTAATTATAATTCTAATAATAAGGGTATGTTAGCAAATGTTGTAAGGGTGTAAGTCGAAATTCTGTCCGTGTAACGCTACGCTATTTTTAATCATTGTAAGTTATGTTCAACCTTTTTACATTAATGTCTCGTAGCTAAGTTATTATTATGCTTATTTAAAACGAAGTAATCATGATGTTGGGCTAATTACTAAAATTGGGTAATTGGGCTTTGTACCATAATTGGGGTTTGGATAAAAGAACGACACTTGTAGAAATTGGACTATGGGCTATTAATGGGTTTTATATTAACTAAACAATACCTTGTTAATTTAATATACAAACTTATAATTCGACGTATTTATATATAACCACATACGCTTTACTGGGTACGGTGGGCGGGATATCTATAAATACCAATAATTATTCATTTTACCGGATACGGAACTGGATTAATAGTTAATAGACTTGTTGAAACAGGGGTGAATTACATTCAAGGGTAATTGGTGTAATTGTTAACAAAGTAGTAAAACCTTGGTTTACACGCAGTCGATAACCTGGTGTATTCATTAAACAAAGTATTAAAACCTTGTTACAATTCGAATCCCCAATTAGTTGGAATATTTGACTTCGGGAATAAGAATAATTTGACGAAGGCTTTCGCTTTTTATATTTATGACTGATGGACTATTATGGACAAAATCCGTATGGACATATTAAATAATCCAGGACAAAGGACAATTAACCCATGGGCATAAAACTAAAATCAACACGTCAAACATCATGATTACGGAAGTTTAAATAAGCATAATTCTTTTATTTCATATTTAATTTCCTTTATTTTATATTTAATTGCACTTCTAATTATTGCATTTTTATTGATATTGTATTTAATTGCACTTTTAATTATTGTACTTTTTAATTATCGCAAGTTTATTTTATCGCACTTTTATTCGCAATTTCATTATCGTTATTTACTTTACGCTTTAAATTAAGTCTTGTATTATTATTTTACATTTGGTTTTAACTGCGACTAAAGTTTTAAAATCGACAAACCGGTCATTAAACGGTAAAAACCCCCCTTTATAATAATAATATTACTTATATATATATTTGTATTTTTATAAAAGTAAACTAATATAGCGTTAAGCTTTGTTTAAAAAGATTCCCTGTGGAACGAACCGGACTTACTAAAAACTACACTACTGTACGATTAGGTACACTGCCTATAAGTGTTGTAGCAAGGTTTAAGTATATCCATTCTATAAATAAATAAATATCTTGTGTAAAATTGTATCGTATTTAATAGTATTTCTTGTAAAATATAAGCTATTTTATATACTACTCTGCTAAAACATCAAGTATTTTTGGCACCGCTGCCGGGGAATCTCTTAAAAGCCGGAAGCGCAACGCTAATATAGAAAGAAAAAAAGATTTTTATTTTACTTTTATTAAAATTCGTTTTTATAAAAGTACGTTTTAAATATTCGAAAATATAAAAAGAAAAACAAAAAAAATTTATGTATTTTTAAGATTTTGTTAAATATTTAAGTTTTATAAAGTTTCTTTATTTTTATATAAGTTTTATTTAAGTATTTTGTTTTTATTTAAAAACATATAAAAAATATATATATATAAATCTAGTTTTAAGATTTTTATTTATAAAATTATAAAGTAATTCTATTTTTATTTAAGTTTTAAATATAAGTTTTTATTATACACATATTTTTTTTTATAAACAGAAAAATTAAAAACAAAAAAAAATAAAGAAAGAAAAACGCGTCGAATTTAAATAAGCTGTCATCTGAATTTCTGAACCCCGCGACTCGCGGGGTTTGCTGCATTAATTACCGCGACTCGCGGAGGGGACCTGACACCAACAGGAAGCCCTAATCCTGCATTTATTACGGAGTATTATTAATTATTATTAATTAATTTGTAATTAGGGTTAAATATTTAATTAATTTAGTATTTAATTTAAGTTTTAATTAATTTGTATATTTAGTTAAATTAGTTTTATTAAATTGTAAAATTAATAGTTTAATAAAATAAATAATATAAAAATAATATTTTTATAAAAATTTTAATTTTTACAACTTTTTGTATATTTTTATATTTTATCCCTTTTTAATTGTTTTAGCGTAATATTTGTATTTTTAGCTCATATTTAATTCATAGTTTTTGCCATAGTTATTTCTACTTCTAGATTTTTAGGCTTTGCCGTAGAATTCCTTAAGTGCTTTTTCTTTAGACTAAGATTTAGGTGCTTTAGAATTTTGCGACGCCTTTTTAAGTTTTAGTTTCTTTTTAAGTTATTTTCATTTGGGATTTAGTTTTCCTGTAAGCTTTAATATTTTTAGACGACTTTTACCTATGTATCAATTATCATTCCAATTAGTAATCTCAATTTGCGATTATAATTTTAAGTTAGTTGTAGTAATAAGGTTAGGTTAGTCAAGTATTTTTAAGTTTTATAAGTTTCTTTTATTTTTCCGTCACCTTTTATCTTTCTTTCTTATTTTTCTTTTTCGACCTTTTTCCGACGAACTCTTTTTCTTTCTTATTTCTCGCTATTCTAGTTTTAGGACATAGATTTTTAATCTACTTCTTATCTAAATTTCTTAAAATTACGAAAATTTATTTTAAGTGGTTAAATTAATAGACATCAAAATTTTCTGGTTCGTAGTAATAGTTGGATTTGTACGTGGACCGGGTTATTGGAGCCAAACAGTCCTCAATTATATTGAGACCAAACGAATCCTGCCCCTCTGCTGCATCTTTTGGCTATTCGAAACGTGGGCAAAATCAGAAAAGTCTATTAATTGGATAACTTATTATAATTTTTCTTTCCTTTTAAAAACTAATAGGATATTCAGTGAATGCACCGAGCAAGACGTTCACCACCTTTTGTACGTTCACCACCTGTAACTAGATCAAGACATTTAGCAAATATTACTGCCGTTGATTTTTCTTTAGAATCGTCATCCAGTCGACCAAGTACTTCAGTTCAAATTTCCGATAATCCATTTTTTGAACCCGACCTCACAATTGAGAATCCGGAGAATATTCAGGAACGATTCGTAGATCCTGAACCACTAAACTTTCCTCCGAAACCACCAATCATTCAAACAGAGATTGTTGAGGAATGAACCATTAAATCAGAATCCTCTAGTGATTCCGATTCAACAAATTCAATTATGGAGAATCTGGAACCTTTAAGTATGGAAGACCGAATGAGAGCTAAACGCACTGGCCAAGGTCACGCAATTACTCATCCAGACATTAATGCGCCAGATTATGAAATCAAAGGACAAATTCTACACATGGTGACTAATCAATGCCAATTTAGTGGTGCTCCGAAGGAAGATCCAAATGAACATCTACGTACCTTTAATAGGATCTGCACACTATTTAAAATCCGAGAAGTGGAGGATGAACAGATATATCTCATGTTATTTCCCTGGACTTTAAAGGGAGAAGCCAAAGATTGGTTGGAATCGTTACCTGAAGGGGCGATTGATACATGGGATGTTTTAGTTGACAAATTTCTTAAACAATTCTTTCCTGCATCTAAAGCCGTAAGACTTCAAGCAGAAATTGTTACGTTCACACAGAAGCCAAATGAAACTCTATATGAGGCATGGTCTAGATATGGAAAGTTGTTAAGAGGATGTCCGCAACATGGTTTAGATACCTGTCAAAAAGTACAAATATTCTACCAAGGATGCGACATCACTACAAGGAAAGACATAGATATAGCAGCTGGTGGTTCTATTATGAAGAAAACCGAAACTGATGCTTACAAAATTATTGATAACACTGCTTCCCACTCACATGAGTGGCACCAAGAAAAAGATATTGTTAGATCATCTAAAGCAGCTAGAGCCGATTCTAGCCATGACTTAGATTCCATTTCCGCAAAGATAGATGCTGTGGAGAGACGAATGGAAAAGATGACTAAAGATATTCACTCAATACGAATTAGTTGTGAGCAGTGTGGAGGACCACATTTGACAAAAGATTGTCTCAGTATTGAATTAACAATGGAACAAAGAGAGAATATTTCATACATAAACCAAAGGCCTGGAAATAATTATCAGAATAATTATCAACCGCCAAGACCTATTTACAATCAAAACCAGAATTATAACAGAAATATTCCATACAACAACCAACAAGGTCCTAGCAATCAACAAGTATCCAATAATACTTACAATCAGCAAAGACCTAATTTTCAAAACAAACCACCACAACAAACCGATGATAAAAAGCCGAATTTAGAAGACATGATGACGAAGCTAGTTGAAACTCAAACGCAGTTTTTCACATCTCAGAAACAAACTAATGAACAAAATGCTCAAGCATTTAGAAATCAACAAGCTTCTATTCAAAATCTGGAATAAGAAGTAAGTAACCTAGCAAGGTTAATAGGTGAAAGAAAACCGGGAAGTCTACCTAGTGATACAAATGCTAACCCCCGGAATGAAACAGCTAAAGCCATTACCACAAGAAGTGGTACAACACTTAAACCACTTGAAATACCTGTAACTTCTGATGAAGCTATTCCTACTCCACAAGAACCACAACCTGATCAAGATAAGGAAAAAGAACCGGTAGTTGAAAAGGTTAATGAAGATAACACAGTTAAGGCTAAACCTTATGTTAAACCATACTAACCACCACTTCCTTACCCGAGTAAAATGAAGAAAGAGAAACTTGAAGCCGAGCAATCCAAATTCTTGGATATGTTTAAACAGATAAATGTAAATCTTCCTTTCATTGATGTGATTTCAGGAATGCCTAGATATGCTAAATTCTTGAAAGATCTAATTTCAAATAGAAAGAAAATGGAAGAACTCTCGGCTGTTACTATGAATGCTAATTGTTCAGCAGTGCTGTTGAATAAGATACCAGAAAAACTATCTGATCCAGGAAGTTTCACAATTCCATGTTTTCTGGGTAGTCTTAGTTCAATAGAAGCATTGGCAGACTTAGGTGCTAGTATAAATCTAATGCCGTATTCACTATACGCTAAACTAGACCTTGGAGAATTGAAACCAACCAGAATAAGCATACAACTAGCCGATAGATCAATAAAATATCCTAGAGGGATAATGGAGAACATGCTAGTTAAAGTTGGTACTTTAGTATTTCCAGTAGATTTTGTTGTTTTGGACATGGAAGAAGATTCTCAAGTTCCTCTCATATTAGGAAGACCATTCTTAAACACGGCTAAAGCAATGATAGACGTGTTCGGTAAGAAATTGACCCTAAGTATAGAGGATGAGAGTGTTACCTTTTCAGTTGATAGAGCAATGCAACAACCGCAATCTGCAGATGATACATGTTATTATATTCAAACTATAGATGCGCATGCAGAATTATTAGAAGAATTTCCAGAATTACAAGGAACAGGAGAATGTTCTTTAGGAGAAGGTAATGAACCAATTGATGAAGCTGAAATGTTAGCTACACTAATAGCTAATGGATATGAACCAACAACAGAAGAAATTCAAATGCTAAAAGAAGAAGACAGATATCGATACAAATCATCGATAGAAGAACCTCCGAAATTAGAGTTAAAGCCACTTCCAAACCATTTGGAATACGCTTATTTACATGGTGAATCTGAATTACCTGTAATAATATCGTCTTCTCTTACTGAAAATGAGAAATCACAACTCATTTCTGTGTTGAAAGCTCATAAACCAGCCATTGCATGAAAGATTCATGATATTAAAGGAATAAGTCCTTCGTATTGCACACATAAAATCCTTATGGAAGAAGGTCATAAAACGTATGTGAAACGCCAACAAAGACTAAATCCTAATATGCAAGATGTAGTTAAGAAAGAGATTATTAAACTGCTAGATGCAGGTTTAATTTATCCAATTTCTGATAGTCCATGGGTAAGCCCAGTTCAATGCGTGCCTAAGAAGGGTGGCATGACTGTCATTACAAATGAGAAAAATGAGCTTATTCCTACTAGGACTGTAACAGGATGGCGTGTATGTATTGATTATAGAAAATTAAATGACGCCACCAGAAAAGATCACTTTCCCTTACCTTTCATAGATCAAATGTTGGAAAGATTAGCCGGAAATAGTTACTATTGTTTTCTAGATGGATTTTCCGGATATTTTCAAATTCCAATAGCACCCGAGGACCAAGATAAATCCATATTCACGTGCCCTTATGGTACTTTTGCTTACAAACGCATGCCATTTGGACTTTGCAACGCCCCTGCAACCTTTCAAAGGTGTATGATGGCGATTTTTCACGACATGATAAAAGAATGCATGGAAGTTTTCATGGATGACTTTTCAGTCTTCGGTGATACATTTGAATCATGTCTAATTAATCTTGAACGAATGCTTATTAGATGCGAACAATCAAATCTAGTACTTAATTGGGAGAAATGCCATTTCATGGTTAAAGAAGGCATCGTTCTTGGACATAAAATTTCAAAAGAAGGAATTGAAGTGGATAGAGCTAAAGTAGATATAATTGCTAAACTTCCACATCCTACCAATGTTAGAGGAGTTAGGAGTTTTCTAGGGCATGCCGGTTTTTACCGACGTTTCATAAAAGATTTTTCTAAAATTGCCACTCCTATGAATAAACTCCTAGAAAAGGATGCTCCATTCATCTTTTCAGATGAGTGTATCAAATCTTTTAATATTCTTAAAGAAAAACTCACTAATGCGCCGATCATGATAACACCAAATTGGAATCTACCATTTGAACTAATGTGCGATGCAAGTGATTTTGCAATGGGAGCCGTTTTAGGACAAAGGATTGAAAAACGATTTCAACCTATATATTATGCTAGTAAGATGTTACAAGGAGCACAAACGAACTATACAACTACTGAAAAAGAACTCCTTGCTATTGTCTTTGCTTTTGACAAATTTCGATCATATCTCGTTCTAGCAAAAACGGTGGTCTATACCGACCATTCTGCTCTTAGATACCTATTTTCAAAATAAGATGCTAAACCAAGATTAATTCGTTGGATCTTACTCTTACAAGAGTTTGATATTGAAATCCGAGATAAAAGAGGAGCAGAAAATCTCGCCGCTGATCATCTTTCTCGTCTTGAAAATCCCGAATTAGAAGTTCTAAATGAATCGGCCATACAAGACAACTTTTCTGATGAATATCTATTGAAGATAGATTATAAAGAAATCCCATGGTTTGCAGACTATGCAAACTACTTAGTTTGTGGATTCCTTGAAAAAGGATTATCGTACCAAAAACGAAAGAAATTCTTCAGTGAAATAAAACACTATTTTTGGGAATATCCACATCTGTTTAAAAGTTGTCCCTATAGAATAATACGCCGATGTGTATTTGGAGATGAAGCTAGTAAAATATTAAACCATTGTCACACAGGACCAACTGGAGGGCATTATGGGCCTCAACTAACAGCAAGAAAAGTTTATGATGCTGGATTCTATTGGCCTACAATTTACAAAGATGCACACCTTCTTTGCAAATCCTGTGATGCTTGTCAAAGGGCCGGAAAAATAAGTCAACGTGATGAAATGCCACAAAATGTCATCCAAGTATGTGAAGTATTTGACATTTGGGGTATTGACTTTATGGGTCCATTTCCAAAATCTCATAATAATCTATATATACTCGTAGCCATTGATTATGTATCTAAATGGGCGGAAGCACAAGCTCTTCCAACTAACGATGCACGAGTTGTAGTCAACTTTTTAAAATGTCTTTTTGCAAGGTTTGGAACACCGAAAGCTTTAATAAGTGATCGGGGTACTCATTTCTGTAATAATCAACTTGAGAAAGTTCTTAAAAGATATGGAGTAACTCATAAAATCTCCACCGCATATCATCCACAAACAAGTGGACAAGTTGAAAATACCAACCGAGCTTTAAAACGTATTCTAGAGAAAACCGTAGGATCAAATCCGAAGGAATGGTCCATTAAATTGGAGGATGCACTCTGGGCTTTTAGAACAGCCTACAAAACTCCAATTGGAACCACACCTTTTAGACTTGTTTATGGAAAAGCATGTCATCTTCCAGTAGAAATTGAACACAAAGCATTTTGGGCTTTGAAAACATGTAATCTTGATTTACATGAAGCTGGACGTCTACGATTAAGTCAACTAAACGAATTAGAAGAATTAAGACATGAAGCATACGAAAATTCGTTAATCTATAAGGAAAGAATGAAGAAATGGCATGATAAAAGAATCAGAAGTTCAAAAGAATTTAAAGAAGGAGACAGAGTTCTTCTTTTCAATTCACAATTCAAGCTATTTCCTGGAAAATTGAAATCAAGATGGTCTGGACCATTCATAGTCAAAAGAATTTTCCCATACGGAACGATAGAATTAATAAATTCAAATGGGATTGAATTTAAAGTTAATGGTCACAGAGTTAAACATTACATACATGGTCCGATGGAAGTCGACAACGAAGTTAATCACAATTTCGACACCACGGCTAACTAAGTGTGGGGAGAATCAAGTCTTTAAAGGATAATATGTATTTCTGTTAGAGTTAGATTGTCTGTTTTCGTGTAGTTCTCGAAAATGGAACCCGAATGGTCTTTCCCTAGCAGACCCTAAAGAACTAGTCTTCTCCCTCCATTCTGAATTTTTATTTTTTTTAGGTTTTTACAAAATGAAGACTGCCTGTGAACTAAACCATGGTCTAATGCTACACGCTTTGATCACTAAACGAAAAAATGACATACTACCGAGTGAATTAGTATCAGTAATCAGAGAAAGAATGGACGGAGTTAGAAAAGAATCCAGATGCGAAGATAATAAGTTACAATTTGGTAAAGGAAAATCAAAATCCGCAGCGAAAAGAAGAGCACGACACCTAGAAAGATGTCACAAATGCGGAAAATGGTCACATGGAGGTAAATGTTCAAATAATCAAACCTATTCAAATACCGAATTTGTTACTTTATGCAGAGACGGACCGTTCATATGTTTAGAAGAAAAGACACTGAATGCTCGAGGTTACGCCTATGTAGCCATGGAAAACCAATTAAACCGACTATCTTATGAATGGGATAGATCATATAACTAAGAAATCTATTTCACAGGTAAGTCTGTACAGTTTTTATTTTATTTTATTTTTAACCTTTTGATAATAAACGCTAATTTGTTCGCTAAAAAGTATTAAATTGGTATTGAATAAAATTAGGTTTGGCGACCGAAATTATTGATATCATTCAAAAATTTATTACATCACTGCGAAATTTAACGTTTATTCTTAAGGTATAAATATCTTTAATCAATCAACCCAAAATATTTCAAAAATTCGTCATGAGTTAAATTAGGTCTTGGAACCGAAATTACTTTACTGAAAAGAGGGGCGCATATTTTTGATAATATTTGATTGATTAAAGTGGGATAAAAAGCCAAAAAGATTTTTAATTTTATTTTTACCATGTTTTTAAAATTAATATATAAATCTTAAATTAATATTGTAAACTTTGTAAAAACAATATATTTAAAATTGTAAATATTTGAAAAATTCATATAAGTTTGGTGTGAATTTATAATATGAATTTTTAAATTAAGTTTGGTGTGAATTTTTAATTATTAAAATATAAATTTTTAATTTTATGCATTTTAAATTTTAAGTTTGGTGAAAATTTTTAATTTTTAAAATATAAATTTTAATTTTATGCATTTTAAATTATAAGTTTGGTGTGAATTTTTAATATTAATTTTGAATTTTTAATTTAAGTTGTGTGAATTTAAAAACAAAAATTTACTTTATCTCATTAAGTTAAAAATATGATTTTTAAAATTCGTCGTAAGTTGAAGACTAGGTCTTTAAACCGAAATTGCTTTACCCGAGGGAGGGACGAGAACTTTTATTATCATTATTTTTAATCTTATTGAATTAAAGTATGCCAAAAACATTAAAAAAAAAAAAACCCAAAAATCTTAGCTTTCAAAACAATCGCTACAAAAAGACAAATTTTAAAATTTTGTCGAGGGACGGACTAGGACATCGATCCGAAACGACCTCGTCCTAAATAACAAGGGAAACAAAATTTTAAAATTAATTACTTAATTGTTTTATAAGTTAAAGATTATATTAAAAAAAAAATAAAAAAAATAAAAAAATTAGCAAACTCCGCGACTCGCGGAGTTTGAAGTGTCCAAACACCGCGAGTCGCGGGAGGACCGAAAATCAGAAAAAAATAAAAAGAGCTGAATGATCAGTCTCGATCCACACAACCCAAAACTCAAAAACACAGCGAAATAACACTCGAAAAAACCCTCAAAAACACCCCCAAAATCACAATTTTTAACCGTTAATCATCAAATCTTTTACTAAAATCATGTTGAGAAGGATGCTATCTAGGAATTACTCAAGAAAAACGGTAAATTTCTACACCTAAACACCATTTAATCCGAAATTAGTGTTCTTGAGCAATTTTTTCCCCAATTTGATTTTGATGCTTTTTAGTGTAATTAGGCTTAAATTGTTTATGTATTATGCTTGTATAACCTAGATTGATGCTATTTAACATGATTAGAAGCCTTAAACTTCAAATTTTGAGTAATCTAGGGATTGTGTTCTTGAGCAAATTTAGGGCTTTTTGATATAAACAGGTTATGGCCGATTTTTGTCATGAATTGTTGCTAAATTAAGTAGTGTAACATGTCTAGGTAGTTAAATGATCCAAACTTTGAGCCTAAACATGATTTTGAGAATTAAAGTGGACTTTTTCAAGTCTAAAAATTCATGAACTTGATTTTTGAGAGATAATGCCATTTGAAACTTGTTTAATTGCTAGTAATGATTATTTTGACATGTTATTTGAGTTGAATGCTTATGAACTTGGTGAACATTTTCGTATATGCTTATTTAAAAAAGTGTAGATTTGATGAAAATATGAAAATAAGCTTAAGTTTGATATAAATTGATCATGTCATTGTAATTATTTTGATTGATGATTTTGCTGACACTAATGCATATTTGGATGCACAAAAATTGTGTTTGATGTGTTTTGCAGACTGAAAGGGGTGAATCTTCATCCCAAGCTCACAATGCTCCTGCTGAGAATGCGGAACAACAGGAGGTGGATAACTACTACAAGCAGGATATACCTCATCCAGTCATGACATTTTCTGATATGCACTTGGAAGATTTGCACCCGAACCTGAGATTTGACAGACTTTGGATAGATTATCCAAAGTACCAAAGGGGTTTGCATACTCTTCATTCTAAAGTTGTTGAGGTACCTAGGGTCATAGAATGGGGACCCTTAGAAGCTGTAGAATTGGCCGGGCCAATTAGGAAATTACTTGTACAAAGGTATGGTAATTCTACTTTTAATGACTGGGTACGTTTATTCACCATGCGTAGACCTGTATATAAAGTATGGTGTGAAGAATTGTTATGTAGTATAGAGTTGAATGATCGGGTAGCTAGTTTAACTGATCGATCTTTTATTAGATTTTTGTTAGGAGGTTCGATGCGCCACATGTCTTTACTAGACATGGCTCAGGCTTTACGTATATATACGCCTGAGGAGTTAGCATCTGCCGATTGTAGAGGGTTGATACTAAACGGTAGAAAGATAGATGAAAATTTTGATACACACGGTGTGTGGAGTCAAATGACAAGCCATCACCATTTCAAAGGGGGAAATTACTCTTATTTGGATATAGATAGAGCCGAATTAAGAGTGATTCATAGGTTTTTAGCTAATTCGATTACACAAAGAGGTAAGAACAAGGAAAAGGTAAATGAACAGGATTTGTTTTACCATATGTGTATTCGAGACCCACAAAGCGCTGTAAGTATACCTTATTGTGTGGGTTATTATTTATCAGCTATGGTTAGGGGGATGCGACCGCATAGCATAATAGGAGGTGGTATTTTTATTACTTTGATTGGTGAATATCTCGGTGTGGATATAAGTCGGGGGGGGATTATTAGTAGAAGAACCAGAACCCCGCGATACTATAGGTTTAAATGTATACCATGGTGGGAAAGTTTTGAAGAGGCAAAATAACGCCGCAGTACAATACCATGGTAGACATCTACAGGTTGAGAGAAACCAACAGCAAGGTAATGTAGGGGGGAAATGAGATGCAAGACATGCAAAGGTTTATAGCTTCACAGGAGTACGAAAATGCTAGACAGAGAGCATTTGAAGATTGGCAAGTTTATCAGAACCAAATCATAGCTCATTGCCAACATATAGGTAGAAACTATATTCCTACACCGAAACCCATCTTCCCTCCCTGGTCTATAGAGATGCAACCATCGTATCCTATGTATAACCATGCCGAAGCATTCTATAGCACCTATGGTTATGCCTGGAACCCCTATTGGTACCAGTATCATCCCTAGTCTACTTAGTTTTATTTATTTTGTAATTTGTAATGATTGATACGTTTAATACTTTTGTTAATATTGTAATAGTTTTTATAATTGTCTAACTTTTATTCTTAGATTTTAATAATTTTTGAATGTGGGGTAATATACCAAACTTCAAAAATATGTATATATGTTTGCAGTTTATCTTATGTACACAACAGGGTAAAACAACGCATTTTCAAAGACTGGCATTAAGTTCAGCAAAAGCAACTAATTTTGACGACAAGATGCAAAATATATGTGAAATAACAACAAGACGGAATGAACAAATGATGTGCACCATTTATCATTCAGCAAACAAACGCTAATATATTTGGAAACTTTGGTAAAATTTTATCATTTTCACACAAATCACCCTCAATAATTTAAATTGTTACTGATTTCTTGCAAATGAGGGCATTGCAAGATCTTAAGTGTGGGAAGGGGTTAAATTCTTTCGGATTTTAAAATTTTTATCTTAAACACTTGGTTACCATTAAAAATACTAGTAAAGCAGTAGTTGTATTAGAATCTAGTGCTCTCTGATAATAAAGAACAGCCCTAGTCTTATATACTGACTACCCAATTCTAGTAAAAAATTTCAAAATTTTCAATTAAATGAACTCAAAATCATGTTTATACATATTTATGAACGATAAAACTAGGTTTTAACACCGAAATTATTGTTACCTCGGAAAGGACATAAATTGAGAAACAAACCAAAATGTTAAAATTCATTTAAAATGGAATAGAGGACGATAAAAAGGAAAATAAAAGCCAAGTGTGGGAAAATTTACCAAGTTATCTTAAACATATATCACATATTTTTGTACAAATAACTGAAAATACTTTTGCTTTGGACTAAACTAAAAAGTTTTACCTGATTTACTGTAAGAAGGATGGATATACACGATGAATCAATTCCATCATTAAAAGGAAGTAAAGTCTTCCGAAAAAGAAACGCGCTTCTTGATTTAGGTCAAGAAGTTGTCGTCCAGACCAGCTGTAGGTTGACGAAAAATATAGAAAAGTCATCACTAAAATTAGCAGGAAATCCACGGACCTCAGCATTAAACAGGGTCGCCAAGTGGTCAGATTTATCCTAACCATGAAAAGGATTTATCTCGTACAATGGGGGGGCACCATGCAAATTAGCTGGATAAGACTAATAAATCAGATCCTCAGAAAGGATAATCTCCTTAAAAGATCAAAAATCAGCTTTTAAGCCTGATATTACTCAATCCTAGAGATTGACCTTAAAGATTGAGAATTACAAACTCATGGAATTCAATGATATCTAAACTCGAGCTTGAACGAGAAAATATTTTGATCAAAAATTACAAACCGATTTGTTTTCTGAAAACCCTATTTTCAATGCGTTCATTACCATTGAACGTAAAATCCTAGGAATTCACCTGGAATTCATTAGGTCACCTGAACCAAATCGGGTGTCAACCGTAAGAACGGTGGTTGCATAGTGGTCAAAGACAGGACCTTTTGCCAGACTGAAAAATTATAAGGGTGAGCTTTACTATTGCTCCTACCAAGGATAGTAATTGCGTCCGACACGTTATAGACCATAATTAAAAGCATGTCAGGGGACATTGCCTTAACAGTTGCTTGTACAACACTTTCCTTTACAACCGGACGGTAGTTTACCGAAAGGTAATATACGGGACAAGTAAACTGGATGTGTTGCTTTCCAAATACAAGGTTAGCAAGTGGGTGACACAAAACCGCAAGTTTTGAGCTAAAATTTTCAAATCTGAAACCCACCAAAACCACAAAAATATTTTGCAAACACCGGTAAAGGGTTATTCCGGAAAACTTATCTAGGGAAAAAACTAGATTTAATTTTCAAAAGATCAAATGTTTTCATAAAGATCCAATTTCCTTAATGGATCTAAATTTTTATAGTCATGTGGGACTGTAAACCATATCGTTACTACCATTGTTTATACCGCCGTATAGAAAATCACTGATGTACAAAGTGTGAAGAATAAAGAAGTGATTCTAGTATTTCAAGACGATATTGCTTGAGGACAAGCAACGCTCAAGTGTGGGAATATTTGATAATGTTAAAAACGAA
Source organism: Rutidosis leptorrhynchoides (assembly GCF_046630445.1). Taxonomy (NCBI): domain Eukaryota; kingdom Viridiplantae; phylum Streptophyta; class Magnoliopsida; order Asterales; family Asteraceae; genus Rutidosis; species Rutidosis leptorrhynchoides. The sequence goes on from NC_092338.1 coordinate 391,182,205, forward strand.
CATATATTTCATAGCATTATTCCTCAAGAAAGACAAACTTTTAGTTGCAATTGTTCTATTTACAAGTGATATTCGTTTAAATAATAAAAGGTGAAGACAAAAGACAGATTCGACGAATTGAAGACGCAAACGACCAAAAAGCTCAAAAGTACAAAAGACAATCAAAGAGGTTCCAATTATTGATAAGAAACGTCTCGAAATTACAAGAGTACAAGATTCAAAACGCAAAGTACAAGATATTAAATTGTACGCAAGGACGTTCGAAAATCCGGAACCGGGACCAGAGTCAACTCTCAACGCTCGACGCAACGGACTAAAAATTACAAGTCAACTATGCACATAAATATAATATAATATTTAAATAATTCTTATAATTATTTAATATATTATATTTATTTAAAACCGTCGGTAAACAAAGAGCCAAACTCCTCTGAGCTGTAAAAGCAAACTCCGCAACTCGCGGAGTTTGAAGGCCAAAAAGGCCGCGAGTCGCGGAGCCCCAATTTCAGAAACTCCCTATAAAGCTCGCGTATTCTGATCGTAATCATCTATCTTTCTCTTCTCTCATTTCATACGTAAAATTTATAATTATAATTTATATTTTAATTTTTATTTTAATTATAATTCTAATAATAAGGGTATGTTAGCAAATGTTGTAAGGGTGTAAGTCGAAATTCTGTCCGTGTAACGCTACGCTATTTTTAATCATTGTAAGTTATGTTCAACCTTTTTACATTAATGTCTCGTAGCTAAGTTATTATTATGCTTATTTAAAACGAAGTAATCATGATGTTGGGCTAATTACTAAAATTGGGTAATTGGGCTTTGTACCATAATTGGGGTTTGGATAAAAAAACGACACTTGTAGAAATTGGACTATGGGCTATTAATGGGTTTTATATTAACTAAACAATACCTTGTTAATTTAATATACAAACTTATAATTCGACGTATTTATATATAACCACATACGCTTTACTGGGTACGGTGGGCGGGATATCTATAAATACCAATAATTATTCATTTTACCGGATACGGAACTGGATTAATAGTTAATAGACTTGTTGAAACATGGGTGAATTACATTCAAGGGTAATTGGTGTAATTGTTAACAAAGTAGTAAAACCTTGGTTTACACGCAGTCGATAACCTGGTGTATTCATTAAACAAAGTATTAAAACCTTGTTACAATTCGAATCCCCAATTAGTTGGAATATTTGACTTCGGGAATAAGAATAATTTGACGAAGGCTTTCGCTTTTTATATTTATGACTGATGGACTATTATGGACAAAATCTGTATGGACATATTAAATAATCCAGGACAAAGGACAATTAACCCATGGGCATAAAACTAAAATCAACACGTCAAACATCATGATTACGGAAGTTTAAATAAGCATAATTCTTTTATTTCATATTTAATTTCCTTTATTTTATATTTAATTGCGCTTCTAATTATCGTATTTTTATTGATATTGTATTTAATTGCATTTTTAATTATTGTACTTTTTAATTATCGCAAGTTTATTTTATCGCACTTTTATTCGCAATTTCATTATCGTTATTTACTTTACGCTTTAAATTAAGTCTTGTATTATTATTTTACATTTGGTTTTAACTGCGACTAAAGTTTTAAAATCGACAAACCGGTCATTAAACGGTAAAAACCCCCCTTTATAATAATAATATTACTTATATATATATATTTGTATTTTTATAAAAGTAAACTAATATAGCGTTAAGCTTTGTTTAAAAAGATTCCCGGTGGAACGAACCGGACTTACTAAAAACTACACTACTGTACGATTAGGTACACTGCCTATAAGTGTTGTAGCAAGGTTTAAGTATATCCATTCTATAAATAAATAAATATCTTGTATAAAATTGTATCGTATTTAATAGTATTTCTTGTAAAATATAAGCTATTTTATATACTACTCTGCTAAAACATCAAGTATTTTTGGTGCCGCTGCCGGGGAATCTCTTAAAAGCCGGAAGCGCAACGCTAATATAGAAAGAAAAAAAAAAGATTTTTATTTTACTTTTATTAAAATTCGTTTTTATAAAAGTACGTTTTAAATATTCGAAAATATAAAAAGAAAAACAAAAAAAATTATGTATTTTTAAGATTTTGTTAAATATTTAAGTTTTATAAAGTTTCTTTATTTTTATATAAGTTTTATTTAAGTATTTTGTTTTTATTTAAAAACATATAAAAAAATATATATAAATCTAGTTTTAAGATTTTTATTTATAAAATTATAAAGTAATTCTATTTTTATTTAAGTTTTAAATATAAGTTTTTATTATACACATATTTTTTTTTATAAACAGAAAAATTAAAAACAAAAAAAATAAATAAATAAAGAAAAACGCGTCGAATTTAAATAAGTTGTCATCTGAATTTCTGAACCCCGCGACTCGCGGGGTTTGCTGCATTAATTACCGCGACTCGCGGAGGGGACCTGACACCAACAGGAAGCCCTAATCCTGCATTTATTACGGAGTATTATTAATTATTATTAATTAATTTGTAATTAGGGTTAAATATTTAATTAATTTAGTATTTAATTTAAGTTTTAATTAATTTGTATATTTAGTTAAATTAGTTTTATTAAATTGTAAAATTAATAGTTTAATAAAATAAATAATATAAAAATAATATTTTTATAAAAATTTTAATTTTTACAACTTTTTGTATATTTTTATATTTTATCCCTTTTTAATTGTTTTAGCGTAATATTTGTATTTTTAGCTCATATTTAATTCATAGTTTTTGCCATAGTTATTTCTACTTCTAGATTTTTAGGCTTTGCCGTAGAATTCCTTAAGTGCTTTTTCTTTAGACTAAGATTTAGGTGCTTTAGAATTTTGCGACGCCTTTTTAAGTTTTAGTTTCTTTTTAAGTTATTTTCATTTGGGATTTAGTTTTCCTGTAAGCTTTAATATTTTTAGACGACTTTTACCTATGTATCAATTATCATTCCAATTAGTAATCTCAATTTGCGATTATAATTTTAAGTTAGTTGTAGTAATAAGGTTAGGTTAGTCAAGTATTTTTAAGTTTTATAAGTTTCTTTTATTTTTCCGTCACCTTTTATCTTTCTTTCTTATTTTTCTTTTTCGACCTTTTTCCGACGAACTCTTTTTCTTTCTTATTTCTCGCTATTCTAGTTTTAGGACATAGATTTTTAATCTACTTCTTATCTAAATTTCTTAAAATTACGAAAATTTATTTTAAGTGGTTAAATTAATAGACATCAAAATTTTCTGGTTCGTAATAATAGTTGGATTTGTACGTGGACCGGGTTATTGGAGCCAAACAGTCCTCAATTATATTGAGACCAAACGAATCCTGCCCCTCTGCTACATCTTTTGGCTATTCGAAACGTGGGCAAAATCAGAAAAGTCTATTAATTGGATAACTTATTATAATTTTTCTTTCCTTTTAAAAACTAATAGGATATTCAGTGAATGCACCGAGCAAGACGAAAATATCTTAGAATGTTAGAACCAACTTGTGATGAAGAAATTCATTCACGATGATTTAGAGTGGTTAAGAAGTAAGGTATTCGCTAAAGATTTCATCAGAAACAGAATCATCTGGATTCTTTATGTACAAGTTTAGTCCTTGTAATTTGTTCAGAGTCTCCTTCATGGTTTGCTCAATCCGGTTTCCAGTTCCAACTTTTCTGAGCTTTGCCAATATACTATTCTTTATCTTTATACCTTCGACGATTAAGGTCGTGTACAGTTTTTGTTGCTGTATTCAGCTTGTACAGTTTTTGCTGCTGTATTCAGCTTGTACAGTTTTTGCTGCTGTATTCAGCTTGTACAGTTTTTGCTGCTGTATTCAGCTTTTTCAGAATTTGGAGTATTGATTTGTAGACTGGGTGCTTTTCAAAATTTCAGAGTGTAAGATCATAATTCTAAGAGATAAATATTATATGTGTACATATAACTGTTGATGTAGAAACGTTGCGAGATTCGAAATACTGATTGCTAATTATCGGTAATTGATATGACAATTCTCGTTATAAGATGCGAATAACTATATGATATGGTTTTAATGAACAAATATAATGATTCTTCGGAGAGATTTAAGTCAATGAGTAGTGAAGTTGCTGCTAAGTTTTCTGATAATGTGATGGGGTGTAAACGGTTCCCCGGTAACGATGACGAAAGGCAAACTTATATATCAAGGTTATAATAAGGCTAATCGACTGAAAAATTGATGTTGTCTTGCTGGAGCTGTGACAAAATTGGCTACTCGAACAGGAGTTGCAAAGTTATTTTCGGTAATAATATCGTCAAAGGAGCTAGCACAGATATGTGTTAAACGTTTACTCAGTTTCCGAGAGTTTTCAGGTGCATAACTATATGCTTAAATCTTTTCTTCTGTAGATGAAGTGCGGTTGATTCATCCTTCCGATTGAGGTGTTTTCAAGAATCATGAAAGGTTTGAACGCAGATTGTAATCGTCGAGATACAAATGAGGTTTAAGATGGAAATCAAGTGGCAAACTTGAAGAATTGTTTAGTTTCATATGTTATAATCAATATTTTAATTCTTTTTAATTGTCCACTATTGGTAGTTCTCAGTTGATTAGTCCACAGTTAGCTAGGAACAGTTAGCTAGGATTTTGTTAGCGTGGATTCTTAACAAAATTTCTCATTGTTAATTTGTTTGTTTCTAACAAATTTTATTCCGTCAAATGTTTTCTTCATTATGCCACTTGTTGGATTCTGATAGGTCAAAATCCGAATATGAAATTGAACTTGAATGAAAATAGTTGTTCTTTGGTGAACGGATACGTATATGTGTGAGTTTGAGCAGTGTTGTTAATGACTGCTGAATTTGAATTGAAGAATGTACATTGTAACTTATTAATGTGAAATATAAATATTCCTCGGGTATTACCTACCCGTTAAAATATTTTCATCATTAACAGTTTGTACGAAAGAATTTTTTTTTTATCACAATCTTTATGAAAATATATATACATATATATTTTCCTCAGATGTAATTATGGATTTAATGAGTCAATATAATATTAGACTCATTCAATTTTCGATTTGAGCTAGAATAAGTAATCTCTAAAACTATTAGGATCCACATATTCTTCGCAGAATATTGATGAAGTTATGGATCAATACTTCATCGTTAATTATTAGGATCCACATATTCTTCGCAGAATATTAATGAAGTTATGGATCAATACTTCATTGTTCATTTCTGTTGGTACTCCTTGATATCCATGGTACGTATGATGTTGATGTTCGTGGAACAGATTATGAAATTGAGGCTTGGGATGCGGATGTTGTTGTTGGCGGTGGTGATGGTACTGTTAATGTCGCTGATGGTGGTACTGTTGGTGCTGGTTATGTTGCTGAAGCTGGTACGTTTTGCACCATATTCTTCAAATTGATTACTCGAGCGCGAAGTTTGCTAACTTCTTCTATTATTCCGGGATGATTGTCGGTCGAAACGAGCGGATGAATAAGGTTTAGAATTGTAGATAGAATATAATCGTGTCGAACTACTCTGGAAATGAAAGAGAAAATGGTGTTTCAGATAGATTCCCCGGTAAGTGCTTCGGGTTCTTCACCAAGAGGTGAATTCGATTGGTGGAAGGGATCGCCTTCTTCGCGTCTCCAATGATTAAGTAAACTACGAACCCATCAGATAAATTGTGGATGGATGATTGATTGATTCATTCTGGTGACGCTGCTTTTGGAGTTGGAGTGGGACTCCATATCGGAATCCGAGGGACTTGAACTAGTTGTGAGTTCCATTGTGTACGATTGAATAAAGGATTTTTCGATATGAAATGATTTTCGGATATCGGATGATATTCTAATTACATAGAATATCTATTTACATAGAACAAAAGATTTCGTAGATTACGGAGGAATTTACAAAATATATCAGGCAAAGTTTATAGTAACAGATACACTAAGATATGGATTAGAATATACGCTAAGATATGAATTTTTGTCTATACACTATTCATACAATCAATGCAGTAAGATGTGTTTAGACTACGAATGATAAGCAGGTAATTTTCGACAAGAAATGATAAGCAAAACTTTTGACATGCAGACCAGGTTCAAGTCCAGACTCATTAATTTAACCTAACAACTACTAGGTCGAAGTCCAGACTTCACTAATGCATCCTAACAACTCCTAGTTAGACACACTAATGTCGACCTGGTTCGCTACGACCACCGCTCTGATACCAACTTTCACGCCCCGTCCTAATCCATCTGGACGAAGTCCATATCGATTATAAATGATTCATAATAGTTGATTTCATCGCGAGGTACTTGACCTCTAAATGATACATTTTACAAACATTGCATTCATTTTTAAAAGACAAACTTTCATTTCATCGAAAGTTGACAGGTATGCATACCATTTCATAATATCCAAACTGTAAATGACCTAATCTGTCATTTACTTAATAATAATCTCTAATGAACTTCAATGACTCGAATGCAACATCTTTTGAAATATGTCATTAATGACTCCAAGTAATATCCTTAAAATGAGCTAATGCACATCGGAAGATTTCTTTCAAACCTGAGAATAAACATGCTTTCAAGTGTCAACCAAAAGGTTGGTGAGTTCATTAGTTTATAGTAATCATTTCATTTTCATCATTTTAATAGACCACAAGATTTTTAAATATTATAAAACGTGCAGAAGTCCCATTCTAACTACACAAAAAAATATCTTTCATATGAAGAACACCTGGTGAGGACTCAAAATATAATAGTAACCATATGTGCCGGTCTTTCACCCCAAGGCTGAATACATATGCCTTCAAAATATAGAACCTCTGTGCCGGTCTTTACACCCCACGGCTGAACACATGTTTATAAAATATAGGACAGCCGGTGCCAAAATGTCATTAATAATAAACCATCCACCCGGCTCGGGAGCTCATACGCTCTAACGAAAACCGGGGGCTAATGCATGTCTTAATGATCAACCCCAATCCCGGATAATTCTTTCATAGAATACAGTTAAGGTACTTGTGTCTATTGCGTCAAACATTTATAAAAGCGCATGTATTCTCAGTCCTAAAAATGTAAAGAGTAAAAAGGGAATCAAATGAAACTCACGCATATAATTATTGTAAAACAGTTAATAAAACATTTGCATGTATTCTCAGCCCCAAAAATGTAAAGAGTAAAAGGGGAGCACATGAAACTCACCTAATGTATTTTGTAGTAAAAATACATATAACGACATTGAACAAGTATAGGGTTGGCCTCGGATTCACGAACCATTATAATTTGTATATTTATTAATATACGTAATTATAATCGAACAATATATGTATCATTATTTGTGAAGTAAATTATAATTTAACAAGTTTCATTATATATATACTTTCATTTTATATGTAGTAATATTAATGTAGTTAGGATATGTTTATTAAATATATTTTTAAATATATTATTTATCACTTATTTATTAAAAATAGTAATTATATTAATACTAAATTATTATTAGTAGTGATTAAAATAATGATAATGTTAATACTAGTGTTAATAATAATAATAATAATAATAATAATAATAATAATAATAATAATAATAATAATAATAATAATAATAATAATAATAATAATAATAATAATAATAATAATAATAATAATAATAATAATAATAATATAAATGATAATTTTTAAAAGAATAACAGTAGTTTTTAATAAAATAAAAAGTTTATTAATAATGATAATGAAAATAATAATTTTTATAGTAATACATAATACTTTATAATAATAACCATTATAGAAATTTCATTACTAATGATAATATTAATAACAATACTTATGTTAATCCTAATCAAAATCTTCATGTTTAATTTGTAAACTAATTACTAAAGTTTCGTAATCCTAATCATAATAATAAGAGTAATACTTATTAATAATAATCATAATAATAATATTTTTCTTAAATGTGACTATAATCTTAATACTAATAATAAATGATAACTAATACATATTTTAACAGTAATAATAATAATAATAACATTTATAATACTTGTAATGCCAGCAATAATTATAATAACAATAATTAATAATAACAATATCGTTAGTAATAATAATACTAATAATGATAATAATGATAATAATAATAATAATAATAATAATAATAATAATAATAGTTTTTAGATGATAATTCTAGTAATAATTATGGCAATACCATAAATCATATTAATAATTATTTCGTTAATAATATTAACTAACTTAACAACTATAATAATAATTAATGGTCATAATAATAATAACAATAATGATAAGGAATTAAATAAAAAAATGACTACCTCAATGTAAGCTTTTAAAATAAAATTTTGCCATTGACAAGGCTCGAACCCATGACCTCTCGCAAACCCGCAACAACCCAAACCATTACTCCGTCCCTTGCTTTTCTGTTTTAAAACCGTAGACTATTTTATTTAACCAAAACTATCTGATCTTATATCTTCTTCTAGTCTGTTAATAACTCAATTAAAGTTCAGCCCATATAAACAAAAGGGATCCTTCAACAGCCCACTTCTGATTTGTTTGATCCAAGATTTAACGTTGTTTTTCACTTCCTGGTAATTTCGAAGCAGACCCACATCAGTAGTCGACAACCCTAAAAAGAGTCTCGGTGCTTTGCTTTGTTTATTTATATATTTTTTATACGACTTTACACCTAATATTGCACTAACGCTTTCATCATTGTATTTAAATTATAATCACCGTGTCTTCATAATCATCTTAGTCATTCATCTTTAATCAATAGAAACCAAAAAGAGCAGCTGCAGACTGTCTGGATCGAGAGAAACAAAACAAAAAAAAAATATATAGCCACAAGCAAAAGCTGGAACAGGCACGACAGAAAAATAAATATGTTGGTTGAGGCTGTCGAATAGCTGCAGAAAACAGGAGCAATATTTGGTGATGGTTGGTTTAAAGGTTGAACCGAAATACTAAAAAAAAAATAGTTGTAGCAGTAAACAACGAGAAAAGGAAGAAAAGAAAAATATAAAGGGTTCGGTTGTGGTGTTGGGTGGCTGTGGAGTGGCTGTTTAATCGTAACAGAAATTATAAACATTAACGGTAGTTGCAACATTAACATTTTGGTGGGTTTATGATGGTGGTGATTTAAGGTGGTCAATGGTGTTGGGTGTTCACAATTAAGAATGAGAAAGAAAGAAACGGGTGTCGAATGGGTGGTGTCGAGCAGTTGGTTTCTTGTTTTATTAATAACAAGTAACATCAATGAGGTGTGGTCGAAGGAGGTGATGATTTGGGGGATGGTTTAAATCAAATGTTGTGAGGGTGGTTCTCAATAATGATGAAGGTAGCGGTCTTTGGCGATCAAAATAATCGAATAACAGCAGTTTGAATGAAACCGAAACATGGTAGCAGGTATGAGCAATTCGATGGGTTTATGTGGTGATTGTTTGGATTTAGATCATAGTACAGGAAGTAATATCAATCAACTAGAATATAAGTGGGTTTGTATGGGATTTTGCGTTTAGAATAGAAGGAAAAGATCATAAGTAAATGGGTTTTCTATGATGGTGAACGAATCCTTAACAGCTAGTTAAAATCGATTAATATATTGGATTGATTGAAGTCGACAATGTCCCATCAGGAACAGATAAGATATAAATAAAAATAAATAAAGCAGATTCCATTCTAACTGAATTTGTTACTTTGTGTTTAGCTGGGAATCAAATGGTACTGGTTTTGTTGTATATCAGATTTTAGAGACAAGATTCAGATTACCTACAGGGTGATAGTAACCAAGAACAGTTTATGATTCTAATTACTTATTTATAGTTATGTTATACTAGTATTGATATATTGATATATTTACTGATATTAATCCTACTAATAACTAAATTCATTATTTTCCTACTAAATTATCATAATAATGATTTTTAATAATAATAAAATTAGTATAATACTATAATCATTTAAATGTATCAACTTTCATATTTACATATTATATGTTATAATGATATTAATAATATAAATAATAATATTAATATTAACAACAATGATAAGAACAATAATAATAACATAACAATTATATTTTTAACTTGTAATTACATTTAATATATTAATATTACAATTATATAACATTTATTTAATATTTATATATTACAAATAATTATAAATTATATATATTTATATATATTCATTTTAATAATAGCTTAATTATTTTATTTATTACTTTACATTCTTAATTCCAATTGATTAAAGTGTATTTTATTAATTCAAATTATTATATGTACACTTTCATTTATATATATATATATATATATATATATATATATATATATATATATATATATACATAATCATTTACACACAATTGTTCGTGAATCGTTGAGCATAGTCAAAGGAAAATTGATTACATGAATATAGTTTCAAAACTTTCGAGACTCGACATTACAGATTTTGCTTATCGTGTCGGAAACATATAAAGATTAAAGTTTAAATTTGATCGGAAATTCCCGGGTCATCACACCATCAACCTCATATTGTCGAACAAGAACTCCCAATTGACGCTATCGAAAGCTTTTTCAAAGTCGATCTTAAAAATAAAGCTTTTTTGCTTTCTTTTCTTTAGGTCTACCACCACTTCATTTAGGATAAGGATGCCGTCCAAGATTAATCTACCTTTGCTAAACGCGCTTTGCTCCGACCCAATAATTTTTGGCATGATTTTCTTTATTCGGTTGGCCAAGATTTTCGAAACAATCCATATATATATATATATATATATATATATATATATATATATATATATATATATATATATATATATATATATATATATATATATATATATATATATGAAATAAGAATGTAGACAAACTAACGTGAGTGTAGAATGTTTGAAAGTGGGGTTACTAGTTATTTGGTTTTTTTTTTCTTGGTTGATACTATACAAGGTAGGTAATGACCAGTGGCGGTACCAGGATTCCAAGTCACCGGGGGCAAAAAAAAAATTAAAAATCGTGACAATTTTTTGGGCAAAATATGGAGATTTTGGGACAAAAAATGGAAGTTTTTAAGCAAATTAAGGAGGTTTTGGAGCAAAATTTTAACATTTGTGGACAAAATTTGAAGGTTTTGGGGTAAAATTTGGAGATTTTTGGACAAAATTTAAAGGTTTTGGGGCAAAAAAAAAATCCACTGGGGCAAAGTCGAAAAATTCAAAAATTTTACACTGAAAATTGCAAATCCACTGGGGGCGGCTGCCCCCGCCTGTCCCCATTAAAAACCGCCCCTGGTAATGACTCGTGAGGGTGAAATCCAATTATGAATTACTAGAATGATTCTTATTGTTATGGTTATATAATTGAAAATAAATGAAATATTAAATAAAATTCTTTTACTCCGTACTGCTTTTGTCGTGATGTAACTTTGATGTTCTAAATGCGCACAAATCAATGTTCTAAATGCACACAACTAAAGTCACAACGTGCATGAATGTATAATGATACTAGGACATACTCCGTATATAAGTAAACTTTTTAAGATACATAATATCTCTCTGTTTACTATTATAGCAAAAGCAATATTAACAAATCATTTTATTTAAAAGTTGACATGTCAACAAAAAGTAACCATTAAATTCAAAAGTTATAATCATTAAGAACCATTAGATTAAGATAAATAGTATTATTTGCCAATATATAAGTCCTAAATCCTAAACCTATCCTAATTCTAAACTTGCCATATATTAAGGTCAATGTTAATGTTAATACTTGCAAAAGTGTTTAATATATATTCAAACGTATATTTAGAAAAAGAAAAAGATAATACATATATAAACACACGGAATGCTGAATGGTTTAGCATTCTGAGCTAAACTATTCAATTAGAAATCACTCAAATGCACCCTAAATTTAAGTCCCGCGAATTCGCGGACTATAAACTAGTAGAAACTTGCAAATAGAAACTTGCAAACAATCAATAAATCGTTAATTACTAAATTATATACATTCTTATAGGTTATATACCTTCTTATAAAAAAAATACTTTTATCATTCATAATTTTAAATAAATAATATTAAATGGCGAGTTTCGAGTTTTTTCATAGGCTATTTTTATCATTCATAATAAGAAGAAAGAAACATTTACATACACTTTGCATTAACATAGTTGTTAATAAATGATTACTGTTATAATTCAGTAGGCTTATAACTACCTTTAGTGGTTTGATTCTTGATGTTATAATTCAGTAGGCTTATAACTACCTTTAGTGATTTGATTCTTGATTTAGAATACTAATAATGAAGTGTAAGAACAAAGATGATAATGGAGAGAAAGAAAGAAACACTTTGTAAGTGTGAGAAATGGTGCAAGTTTAATGCTTGCATTCATGGCTATTTATAGCAAAAATATCACAAGTTTAGGTAATACAATAATATTACTTTTGTGTATCAATAATTGACTATCCATTTATATATATATATATATATATTTATATATTATAACACTCCCCCTTGGATAGCAATTTTGTTTGTTGAAGATCAACTGTAAGTTACTGCCTCGTTAAAAACCTTGCTAAAGAAAACCCAGTGGGAAAAACTTTAGCTAAGGGAAAAAGAGTGCAGCATGGAGTTGACTCCCCCTCAAGTAGACATCGCTTCGGTTGTTACATCTTTTGAACATGTCTCATGCCAATGTTATGAACGTGTGTTCTGAAAATAGCAGTTGGAAGTGCTTTCGTGAAAAGATCAGCAGAGTTTTTGCTGGATTGAACATATCTCATTTCAATCTCGTTGTCCTTAATGAGATTTTGAGTGTATGAGAAGAATCTAGGAGGTATGTGTTTGGTTCGGTCACTTTTGATATACCCTTCTTTCATATGTGCTATGCAAGCTGCATTATCTTCATAGATAATTGTTGGACTTTTATCGCGTTCTAGTCCACAAGAATCAGTAATGATTTGTGTCATTGATCTCAACCAAAAACATTCCCGAGTAGCTTCATGTAATGCAATCACTTCGGCATGATTTGATGATGTAGCAACAAGTGTTTGTTTTTGAGAACGCCATGATATTGCAGTACCTCCATTTAGGAATACATATCCAGTTTGAGATTTAGCTTTATGTGGATCAGATAAATAACCTGCATCAGCATAACCAACCAAATCTTGTTTTGATTCGTTAGAATAAAATAATCCTAAATCAGTAGTTCCTCGAAGGTATCGAAATATGTGTTTGATCCCATTCCAGTGTCTTTTGGTAGGAGCAGAGCTGAACCTTGCCAACAAATTAACTGCAAAAGAAATGTCAGGTCTTGTACAATTTGTAAGATACATAAGAGCTCCAATTGCACTAAGATATGGTACTTCTGGTCCAAGAATATCTTCATGATCTTCACATGGACGAAATGGATCAGTTTCAACATTGAGTGATCTAACAACCATAGGAGTACTTAATGGTTTTGCCTTGTCCATATTGAAACGTTTCAAAATCTTTTCAGTATATGTTGTTTGATGTACAAGTAAACCATTAGGCATATGCTCAATTTGTAAACCAAGGCAATACTTGGTTTTTCCGAGATCTTTCATTTCAAATTCTTTCTTTAGAAGTTGAATGGCTTCATAGATCTCTTTATTTGTACCTATGATGTTAAGATCATCAACATAAACAGCTATGATCACATATCCGGATGTTGTTTTCTTAATGAAAACACAAGGGCAAGTAAGGTTATTTGTATACCCTTTGCTTATCAAGTAATCACTTAATCGGTTATACCACATACGTCCCGATTGTTTTAACCCATATAAAGATCTTTGTAATTTAATCGAATACATTTCTTTGGGTTTTGCATTTGATGCTTCTGGTACCTTAAATCCTTCAGGTATCTTCATATATATATCACTATCAAGTGATCCATATAGGTAAGCAGTCACAACATCCATGAGATGCATTTCTAAATTTTTAGAAACTGCCAGACTGATTAAGTACCTAAAAGTAATTGCATCCATAACAGGGGAATAAGTTTCTTCATAATCAATTCCCGGTCTTTGAGAAAAACCTTGAGCTACAAGTCTAGCTTTATACCTTGTAACTTCATTTTTCTCATTTCTTTTTCGGACAAAAATCCATCTGTATCCTACAGGTTTCACATCTTTAGGAGTGAGAATGATGGATCCGAAAACTTTTCTTTTATTGAGTGATTCTAATTCAGCTCGTATTGCTTCTTTCCATTGAGCCCAATCATGTCTATTTTGACATTCAACCATAGATGTTGGTTCTGGATCATCATCATTATTCATGATGTCATATGCAACATTAAATGAAAATTTCTCATCAAGATTTTTCATTTCATTTCGGTTCCATAATATTTTTGAATATGCATAATTGATTGCAATTTCTGTATTGACATCATCAATCTCCTCTGCAGTAGGAGTACTGATTTGTGGTTCTTCTTGAACACTTTCTTTTACTTCATTATCAGCTGATTTTCTTTTTCGAGGATTTTTATCCTTTGAACCAATTGGTCTTCCACGTTTCTGACGTGGCAAAGATTCATGAGTGACGTTATTGCCAGCTTTTGGAATTTCAATTCGAGCTGGAGTATTTACTGCTGGTATATATGATTTTGTCACCGTTTTTGTATCTGTAAATGCATCAGGCAATTGATTTGCAAGTTCTTGTATATGCATTATCTTTTGAACTTCTGTCTCGCATTCTTTTGTGCGAGGATCAAGATACTTTAATTGAGGTTCACACCATGAAACATCATTTTCTTTATTTTTCATTTCTCCCCCTAATCTAGGGAACAATGTTTCATTAAAATGACAATCAGCAAAACGTGCTGTAAAAACGTCACCTGTCATAGGTTCAATATACCTTAATATTGAAGATGTTTCATATCCAACATATATTCCCAACCTCCTTTGAGGACCCATTTTTGTACGTTGTGGTGTCGCAATTGGAACATACACTGCACAACCAAATGTTCTAAGATGGGAAATATTTGGCTCTTGACCAAAAGCAAGTTGTAGGGGGGAATATTTATGACTTGCACTTGGTCTGATGCGAATCAATGCAGCAGCATGTAAAATTGCATGACCCCATATAGATACAGGGAGTTTTGTTCTCATTATCAATGGTCTAGCGATTAACTGTAAACGTTTAATCAATGACTCGGCTAAACCATTTTGTGTATGCACATGAGCAACAGAATGTTCAACAACAATTCCTATAGACATGCAATAGTCATTAAATGCTTGAGATGTAAATTCACCAGCATTATCAAGTCTCACCCTTTTAATGGTGTAATCAGGAAAATGAGCTCTCAATTTAATAATTTGGGCAAGAAATTTTGCAAATGCCACATTACGGCTTGATAACAGACAAACATGAGACCATCTGCTAGATGCGTCTATTAGAACCATGAAATATCTAAATGGTCCACATGGTGGATGAATTGGTCCACATATATCACCTTGAATTCTTTCAAGAAACATTGGTGATTCTTTCTCAACCTTAAGTGGTGAGGGTCTAGTTATCAATTTTCCAAGAGAGCAAGATGTACATGGAACCATTGTATCATGATGGATTTTTCTATCCTTTAGTGGATGTCCATGAGTACATTCAATAATCCTTTTCATCATTGTTGATCCTGGATGGCCTAATCTGTTATGCCATAAACTGAATACACCAGGATCAATATATTTTTCGTTAACTACCATATGTATTTCTGGTACATTTATATGTGTATAATGTAATCCAGAACTAAGTCTTGGCAGTTTTTCAACCACATGACTCTTGTCAGTGATACTTAAATATTTCTCATTTTCTGTTGTCACTGACTGATAATCATACCCGTTAAGGTATATGTCGGAGAAACTCAATAAATTTCTGCTTGACTTGGGAGAAAATAAGGCATCATTTATTAAAAATTTTGTACCATTTGGTAGTATGAAATTTGCCTTTCCTATCCCTTTTATCAAGTTAGCAGGTCCTGATATTGTATGTATAGTTCCTTCCGTTGGTTTTAGATCAATAAAATATTTCTCGAATTTAAGTATAGTGTGTGTAGTTCCACTGTCTGCTATACAGAGATCTCCACCACTTGATTGATGTTGTATTCCAGCAAAATTCATATTGAACTTCATATATAAGAAATAAATAGTGAGTACATTAATATTACACAATATTTTAAACGCAAATAGATAGTACTGAAACATTTAGCAAACATAATGACAAAGACAGACGATATTAAATCGTTTATTTTTCGAAAGACACACAACTTAAACATTCAAGAAATCTTCATATAAATCAGATGGTTTCTCAGTGACTGTTGGATCGACGTTATCCACAAAGTTTACTTCCTTTTCTTTATCTTTCAGCGAATCCTGATACATCTTAACAAGATGTTTAGATGTTCGGCAAGTATTAGCCCAGTGGCCCATTCTACCACATCTGTAGCAAGATTCTTCAGAATTTTTAGAAGAATTTTCTTCAACATCTTGTTTAGTGGGCTTGTTTTGTGGTTGATATTTATATTTTCGTGGATTATTATTTCTTTGACCACCACGGCAACGACCACGACCACGTCCTCGCCCATTACCATTACCATAAGGATGGTTTCTACCATAGTTATGGCTTTTGGCATGATGATGGTGATGGTTATTATAACCACGACCTTGCCCGCGTCCTTGTCCCTGTTTATAATTATTTGCAGTATTTGCTTCAGGGATTGCAAGTGTACCAGTAGGACGGGATTGCTGATTTTTCATTAATAGCTCATCATTTTGCTCTGCAACTAAGAGATATGAATTAAGTTCAGGATATGTTTTGAACTTTAGCATTCTCAAATTTCTTTGCACTGTGATGTTTGCAGCATTCATTGTGGAGAAAGTTTTCTCCATCATGTCTGCATCACTTATTTCATGTCCACAGAATTTAAGTTGTGAACATGTATTATACAGAGCTGAGCTATATTCATTTACTTTCTTAAAGTCTTGGAACCTTAATGTTCTCCATTGTTCCATAGCAGCTGGAAGTAAAATTTCTCTTTGATTATTGAATCTGCTTTTGAGACCTTCCCATAAAATATGGGGATCTTCTACAGTCACATAATTATTTTGTAAGCATTCATCAATATGTTGATGAATAAAGCAACATGCCGTTGCTTGTTCTTTTTCAGAACAAGTGTTGTTTTCATTTATGGCTTCAAGAATACCCATTGATTTAAGATGCATTTTTACTTTTATAACCCATGGCATGTAGTTGTTTCCAGTTGATTCTAAAGGAGTAAATTTAAGCTTTTCCAGATTCGACATTTTCTATTAAAACAAACAACATGATAAATTATAGTCACTTTATATTCATAAGTATATAAAAATTAAACATAAATTTAATATAACATAAATGATAAGTAGGTGACAGTGTCGACCATATGTAAGCAATCATTAATAAATGTTATATAACATAAATATAAATATTAGTAAACATAAATGATAATTAGGCGACAGTGTCGGCCATATAAATGTTAGATAATAGAAATATAAATGTTAGTAACATAAATGATAATTAGGCGACAGTGTCGGCCATATAAATGTTAGATAATTGAAATATAAATGTTAGTAACATAAATGATAATTAGGCGACAGTGTCGGCCATATAAATGTTAGATAATTGAAATATAAATGTTAGTAACATAAATGATAATTAGACGACAGTGTCGACCATATATTATTCAGGTGGTATAACCGACCATATATCATTTAGGTGGCAGAGCCAACCATAATTAGTATTAAGATTATCGTGCTGATAACGTGTTATAATTCAGTAGGCTTATAACTACCTTTAGTGGTTTGATTCTTGATGTTATAATTCAGTAGGCTTATAACTACCTTTAGTGATTTGATTCTTGATTTAGAATACTAATAATGAAGTGTAAGAACAAAGATGATAATGGAGAGAAAGAAAGAAACACTTTGTAAGTGTGAGAAATGGTGCAAGTTTAATGCTTGCATTCATGGCTATTTATAGCAAAAATATCACAAGTTTAGGTAATACAATAATATTACTTTTGTGTATCAATAATTGACTATCCATTTATATATATATATATTTATATATTATAACAATTACTTCAATAGACACACAACGTTAAGTATTATTTGACAATGTCATCCAAAAGCATGACATATTTAATTTAATAATTTTAATAGAATTTCTTATCTACAATGTCTTCTTAACTCTATTTGTATTTATTTGACATTATTATTTGCATGCTTTATACGTGTAATTTTTATAACATTTTAGTTAAATAACTATATAATATCGTTATTTGAACTTATATGTACTTTTATTCATATAAAGTACTTTTAAATAGATCTCCAAATCCAAATGATATAAAGTAGTTTTAAGAGTGTGTTTGATAAAACAAAATGATTAAGTGTTAAATGGTTCAAAATTTAAATGATTCAAATGTTCTAACTAAACTTGGTTTCGAATAACAAAAACTATTTTAATAATCTTTCTAGACGAACTTTATAAATAATGTAAAATCAATATATTAACTTTATAAATCAATAAATAAAATAATATAATTATTTGAAATTTAATCTAGATATAGTTTAAGAAATATATGAAATGAAATGAATGTGCTGAGTGATAAATGAAATATTTTAGCTCTGAATGATTTAACATAGACTGTTGAATGGTTCTACATCATTTGCGATTCAGATATCACAAATAAACACACCGAATGCTGAACGGTTTAGCATTCAGCGCTAAACTATTCAGTTAGAAATCACTTAAATGCACCCTAAATTTAAGTCCTGCGAATTCGCGGGCTATAAACTAGTAGAAACTTGCAAATAGAAACTTGCAAGCAATCAATAAATCGTTAATTACTTAATTATATACCTTCTTATAAAAAAATACTACGTAATAATAATGAGTACATATTTTTCTAGGGGGATGATTCTCACACACTGTTTTTTTTATCCTCACACACCAATTTACTTGAACTCCTCCCTAATAATAGGGTAAAAGGGTGTGTGGGGATCAAAAAACAGTGTGTGAGAATCATCCCCCATTTTTCTATCTATTTAATGTTTTCTACCTATTATTCTACTCACTTTTTTTTGGAAAGCTAAACTTTTATTGACATATAACACCCACAAATTGTGAGAATTACAGAAACAGCTCCTATTACATATATTTTCCATATCTCACCATATAATTCACCATATAATTAGGATAAACATTACATTTTCTTAAACAATTAACTTCTACGATCTTCGCCTGCAAGTTAGCGTGGATCCCAAGCAGTTTCCGGGTTTGATTTCCATTCTTCAAAAGAAACATTCACCGTTAAGCACCTATTAGATATCCATAAATGAAATAATACCCGCAAGTTGGATGAAATATCTTCATTTAGAACTTGACTCCTCTCCTCTTGAGGTGCATGAACCAAACTATTGCGCCATTTTCAGATTAGCCATAGTAGAATGTAAAGGGATGCTAAACAGCACCTTCATATTATTAAACTCACTGACATAATAAAAATAATAGTACTAAGAAAGAAAATTAGCAATCAATACATTAAAACCTTATATTCAAATAAATACACATTTTCAAGTTGTATGTTCTACGGTCTTTTTTTCATTACTATAAAATGATAGGATAGCTCACCAAAATACATTTTTTAAAAAACTTTTTAACAAGATACATTTTTTCTTTTCAAAAAATTGCAAAAGTCCACCACAGGTTCGAACAAATTCCTAATGCATGGTGTTCAAAAAACAATTTTATCGGTCATTGTAATGTGACCATGGTTGAGTTATAACAAGGATGTGTTCGAACCTAGTGTCATGACCGGCCCTGAGTTTTGGATTTCCGGTGTGAGATGGTTGAAACTATGCCTCTGTCAAATATTTAAATAATGCAACGTAATTTCTAAGTTTTGAAACCTAGTCAAGCTGGACGGGTCAACCCTACGCAGATTTTTATTTAATAAATACAATACAATTTGAAGAGATAAACAATGAATTCAAGTTAATATACGAATCACCTAGCATGATAAAAACTTCAACTATTTTATCATAATCTATATTAGATAAAAACCTATTTTCAATACTCAAAATTACTAACCTTTTTAACCGTTCTTCACGTATTGTACATCGTAAACAATACTTAAAAAAGGATGTGTTCGAACCTAGTGTCATGACCGGCCCTGAGTTTTGGATTTCCGGTGTGAGATGGTTGAAACTATGCCTCTGTCAAATATTTAAATAATGCAACGTAATTTCTAAGTTTTGAAACCTAGTCAAGCTGGACGGGTCAACCCTACGCAGATTTTTATTTAATAAATACAATACAATTTGAAGAGATAAACAATGAATTCAAGTTAATATACGAATCACCTAGCATGATAAAAACTTCAACTATTTTATCATAATCTATATTAGATAAAAACCTATTTTCAATACTCAAAATTACTAACCTTTTTAACCGTTCTTCACGTATTGTACATCGTAAACAATACTTAAAAAAGGAGTAGTAAAACATAAATTAGTGTACTGTATAGACAATGTTTTTTCACAAACAGAATCATAGAATATAAAATAGATTATGTATATCAGAACGGTTATGTATATCAGATTTTCTATAACATAATATAAAACATATTGTGTATATAAGATTATCTAAATCAAATTATTTACAACAGAATATAAAACAGATTATGTCTATCAGAATCATAAAACATATGAATATTAATATTAATTAATCTATATAAGATAAATCATAATCACAAAACATATCATATTATGATTATTTATATCATCATCAGATTCATAAAACAGAATCATACCAGATTACAAGCCATCAGAGGATTCCGAAAACATTCAGGAATCAGGATGTGTACGCAAAATTGCCCAGAACTCCAAACAACCCTCATAATTGAGAATTGTTAGTTTGTCACCGATCGAATAATTGAATACAAAAGATGAGAAAAATATAAGAAGTATAGAACTATAAAAGATGGAATGATAGATGATAAGTATAGAAAAAATTGCACCTTTGGTCACTAATGTTTACTCTAAATTTCATGTTAGCCACTAATATTTATTTTGAACATGGTTGGTCGCTCAACTCTCAAGTATCCAAAAGTTCCATGATTGGTCACTGATATGGCCGAAACGGACCGTTTTATTCGTGCTTTGTCGTTAGGTCGCAAGGCTTCAGAATCAGTTGATCAGGGTAGCGAACAGTGGTTTATTATATATATTTGCGGGGCCTAAATTTACTTTTGACTTTCTAATGGTAGAAGGTGAAAGTTAACCTAGGGTCGTACTTTTGAATGGTTTAACGTATTGAAGATCAAGTGGATAATTGTCTTTGGTTAAATTACCTGGATAAAGGACAGTAGTTGGTTTTAAGCTAATAGTCCTAACTGCGGAAAGGTAAAGAAAGTGAAAGGATTCCGGAGTATGCAGATCAGAGAAATGTTGACCAAGATATTAGTTTGGGCTAGGGAAAGGTAATTATGTTTATGTTAAAGCTAAGATTGGAATGGTGTAGATCTGGTTGGATGAGCCGATTACATAGACCTACTTATCTCTAGACTCTCAGAGTTCTCGTTGAGTAGCGAAAAGTATGTCACTTGGTTGTATAATTGAAAGGTAACTATACCTTGGAGGTTATCCTCAATAAAGCACTAGGTTTATTAGTGAGTTGAGCTTTAATCCTAACCCTCGTTATCAGTTTAGTTAACTGAATAACAAAGTGCCGTGTTGATTGAACACTGATCACAAATGGAAGGAGTCTGTCGGGTTAAGTTGACAAAACCTTAAATGAAAACTAACAACCATTTCATCATACTAATGAGATAATACCAATCCAAACATTATACAACATTAAAGTTGATATACTGAAAGTAAAGCAGATAGAAACCTAACAGATACCTAACAGTTGATATGACTTAATCCTAGGGCAAGAATCAAACAAGAACATGCAATAGATTTGGGTCATATAGTCAAGGCACTAGCTAGATCTTAACAACTCCTAAGAGATCTCTTTGGAACAGTCAATAGGCATACTAGGTCATTCATGTCTCAATTCATAAGTTTCGTGTCCTAAAAGCTCATTAGATGCCTCTCGGGAACTCCGGCCATACCGAGTTCATAAAATCTTCAGATACAGTATAATCAGGGGTCTTAATTCTATGGAGTAGCTAAGTTCATATATGTGGACAAGTCCTGATTACAACCTTGGTTGGTCAATCCTTAAGATGCTAGTATACAAATCTATCAGACTTACAAGTTCAACATAACAATAGCAACCATACTAATTTAACATAACTACGCTAACCCAAACTTCTATCATGGCAACATACAGATTAATTAAGCTAACATAGTAATATCAGAACGCATTATTAAACGTAAATTGTAAAAACATGTTTAATACAAAAGACAAGCGTTTCGGATAAAAACCTGAAAAGGCTGAAGAAATCTGCCTAAGATCGTAGGGACTCGCCGGGACATCCTCCGGAAAATAAAAGCTAAGCTAGCTACTACTAAAAACTAACTAAAAAGCTTAAAAATATAAAGTGAAGTACAAATTGAGTGTGTATAAAAATGAATGGAAGAGGCCCTTTAAATAAGCAGAGTTTCAGCTGCTATACGGCTGGCAAGCCGTATGACAGGCCGTTTTTGCTGCCCGTTTGCTCTGTTCAGCCGTTTTTGCAGGGCCGTTTGCCCAGACCGGATAGCAGGCCGTTTTCCCTTATGGAAGGGCGTATGGCAAGCCGTATGGCCTGCCCTGGTCAGCTTGTTTCCTGGATCGTAACTTCATTTCCTTGATCGTAACTTGTCTTTCACCGTTTTCGCTATAGATTCTTCGTTTTAGCTCAATTTTACTTGATTCTTTTTGCATCGCCTTTGTAATTACTTGATCTACAAAATTAAATGAAAAGGCAATTATTTTTGCGACAACGTTTAGAACTTTATGGATTTAGGGCTCAATATCGGGGGTAAAAACGTGAATTTTTGGCCGATATCAGTCACCCTTTGAAATTTCTATCAAAAAACATTTCATCAAGTGAGGGTATAATCGTCCACACACATTGTGCTCCCTGCATAAATTGTCTTTGCATCTTCATCACAATACAAGAACACAAGAACAGAACCCTACATCTAAACTTAAATTATCTGTAAAAAAAAAAATTTCATTTCATCACCATGAAATTAAAATCAAAAGTAAAACTAAACCAAAACATCATCAGATATGCAAAATTATTTGAGAACAGTAAAGAACTTCATAAAATATGAAGAAAAAAAAAAGTGAAGAACTTCATGATGAACACCAAAAATTGAAATCGAGATCTGAGGCATTTTAGACTTTGAATCCTTCATGAATTATGTTCCAAATCATTTTCCTTACACTCGACAATCAACAACTGAACCTGAAATAACACAGAGAACTCGAATTTGAATCATGAAGATGAAGTTGACTTTTGAACTCAAACTTTGACTTCGAAAATCGTCCATGATTTTGTGAGTCTAGATCTGAGAATTTGCAGATAGCATCACGACGTGATTTAGAAACTCTGCAATTTTACTTTTCCTCAAATCATTTCATATTGATCCGGAGACCAAATTAATGAATGACGACATGAAGAACACAACATCAATCTCCTTCAATTTGTTGATGTTAATCAATTCTGAATGATGGATTTGATGTAGGAATACATTTCTGAAATCAATTTGTTATTTGGAATCAAACACCTGTGCAAATAATGGAATCAAACACCTGTGCAAATAATATATTGGTATTGGTGGATTAAAGTTAGAGATTATAATTTTGATTTGAATTTAACTTTTAACTTTTGGTTTATTTTTACTTTTAATTTTAATTTCATGGTGATGAATTCTCTTTTGACAGAAATTTTAAGTTTAGATGTAGGGTCTCTCTTGTATTGTGATGAAGATGCAAAAATGCAATTTATGCAAGGAGCACAATGTGTGTGGACGATTATACCCTCACATGATGAAATTTTTTTAAACTAAATTTGAAAGAGTGACCAGCCATGCAACTTTTGCATACTTGAATGACCAACCATGTTCTAAATAAATATAAGTGGCTAATATGAAATTTGAAGTAAACATGAGTAATCAACGGTGCAATTTTTTCATAATTATATATGTAAGCCGACCTATTTTCGCAAATCATATTTGATCTATCATTTATCAGATTTGAGAATTGATGAATACTGAATAGTTAAGTAAAGAACTGATGAAGAATATTTAAGCCGGCTGGGATCATACAGTGAATCAATGGAATCATCTACTTTGATCGAGAATTGTGAACTGGTAGAATTAAATTCTTTTCGACGTTTAGATGCCCAAACTCGGCTTTTATTAATCGAGAATCTCATGGCATTAGTCGATACGGTACAAAAAATATATTATATTGAGCTTTTATTATTCCTTTAAAAAAGAATTTAACTAAAAATATGGCCTAAATGAGTCTAGTATAGGTAAAGTTGGGTCCTAAAAATGTTGCCGCATGGATTATGATGTCTAATGCGATTGCACACCTCACCCACTATCTAGCTCGGCCATTGATGTTTCGCGAGGTGTATATAAAATAGCTTATATTTTTACAGAAAAAACTATTAAATACGATACAATTTTACACAAGATATTTATTTATTTATTGAATGGATATACTTAAACCTTGCTACAATACTTATAGGCAGTGTACCTAATCGTACAGTAGTGTAGTTTTTAGTAAGTCCGGTTCGTTCCACAGGGAATCTTTTTAAACAAAGCTTAACGCTATATTAATTTACTTTTATAAAAATACAAATATATATATAAGTAATATTATTATTATAAAGGGGGGTTTTTACCGTTTAATGACCGGTTTGTCGATTTTAAAACTTTAGTCGCAGTTAAAACCAAATGTAAAATAATAAATAAATACAAGACTTAATTTAAAGTGTAAAGTAAATAACGATAATGAAATTGCGATTAATAAAATGCGATAAAATAAACTTGCGATAATTAAAAAGTACGATAATTAAAAGTGCAATTAAATACAATAACAATAAAAATGCGATAATTAGAAGTGCAATTAAATATAAAATAAAGGAAATTAAATATGAAATAAAAGAATTATGCTTATTTAAACTTCCGTAATCATGATGTTTGACGTGTTGATTTTAATTTTATGCCCATGGGTTAATTGTCCTTTGTCCTGGATTATTTAATATGTCCATACGGATTTGTTCATAATTGAAATGTCCCGTTCTTATTGATTAAAAACGTTCCATATTAATTGATTTCGTTGCGAGGTTTTGACCTCTATATGAGACGTTTTTCAAAGACTGCATTCATTTTTAAACAAACCATAACCTTTATTTCATCAATAAAGGTTTAAAAAGCTTTACGTAGATTATCAAATAATGATAATCTAAAATATCCTGTTTACACACGACCATTACATAATGGTTTACAATACAAATATGTTACAACAAAATAAGTTTCTTGAATGCAGTTTTTACACAATATCATACAAGCATGGACTCCAAATCTTGTCCTTATTTAAGTATGCGACAGCGGAAGCTCTTAATAATCACCTGAGAATAAACATGCTTAAAACGTCAACAAAAATGTTGGTGAGTTATAGGTTTAACCTATATATATCAAATCGTAACAATAGACCACAAGATTTCATATTTCAATACACATCCCATACATAGAGATAAAAATCATTCATATGGTGAACACCTGGTAACCGACAATAACAAGATGCATATATAAGAATATCCCCATCATTCCGGGACACCCTTCGGATATTATATAAATTTCGAAGTACTAAAGCATCCGGTACTTTGGATGGGGTTTGTTAGGCCCAATAGATCTATCTTTAGGATTCGCGTCAATTAGGGTGTCTGTTCCCTAATTCTTAGATTACCAGACTTAATAAAAAGGGGCATATTCGATTTCGATAATTCAACCATAGAATGTAGTTTCACGTACTTGTGTCTATTTTGTAAATCATTTATAAAACCTGCATGTATTCTCATCCCAAAAATATTAGATTTTAAAAGTGGGACTATAACTCACTTTCACAGATTTTTACTTCGTCGGGAAGTAAGACTTGGCCACTGGTTGATTCACGAACCTATAACAATATATACATATATATCAAAGTATGTTCAAAATATATTTACAACACTTTTAATATATTTTGATGTTTTAAGTTTATTAAGTCAGCTGTCCTCGTTAGTAACCTACAACTAGTTGTCCACAGTTAGATGTACAGAAATAAATCGATAAATATTATCTTGAATCAATCCACGACCCAGTGTATACGTATCTCAGTATTGATCACAACTCAAACTATATATATTTTGGAATCAACCTCAACCCTGTATAGCTAACTCCAACATTCACATATAGAGTGTCTATGGTTGTTCCGAAATATATATAGATGTGTCGACATGATAGGTCGAAACATTGTATACGTGTCTATGGTATCTCAAGATTACATAATATATAATACAAGTTGATTAAGTTATGGTTGGAATAGATTTGTTACCAATTTTCACGTAGCTAAAATGAGAAAAATTATCCAATCTTGTTTTACCCATAACTTCTTCATTTTAAATCCGTTTTGAGTGAATCAAATTGCTATGGTTTCATATTGAACTCTATTTTATGAATCTAAACAAAAAAAGTATAGGTTTCTAGTCGGAAAAATAAGTTACAAGTCGTTTTTGTAAAGGTAGTCATTTCAGTCGAAAGAACGACGTCTAGATGACCATTTTAGAAAACATACTTCCACTTTGAGTTTAACCATAATTTTTGGATATAGTTTCATGTTCATAATAAAAATCATTTTCTCAGAATAACAACTTTTAAATCAAAGTTTATCATAGTTTTTAATTAACTAACCCAAAACAGCCCGCGGTGTTACTACGACGGCGTAAATCCGGTTTTACGGTGTTTTTCGTGTTTCCAGGTTTTAAATCATTAAGTTAGCATATCATATAGATATAGAACATGTGTTTAGTTGATTTTAAAAGTCAAGTTAGAAGGATTAACTTTTGTTTGCGAACAAGTTTAGAATTAACTAAACTATGTTCTAGTGATTACAAGTTTAAACCTTCGAATAAGATAGCTTTATATGTATGAATTGAATGATGTTATGAACATCATTACTACCTTAAGTTCCTTGGATGAACCTACTGGAAAAGAGAAAAATGGATCTAGCTTCAATGGATCCTTGGATGGCTCAAAGTTCTTGAAGCAAAATCATGACACGAAAACAAGTTCAAGTAAGATCATCACTTGAAATAAGATTGTTATAGTTATAGAAATTGAACCAAAGTTTGAATATGATTATTACCTTGTATTAGAATGATAACCTACTGTAAGAAACAAAGATTTCTTGAGGTTGGATGATCACCTTACAAGATTGGAAGTGAGCTAGCAAACTTGAAAGTATTCTTGATTTTATGAAACTAGAACTTTTGGAATTTATGAAGAACACTTAGAACCTGAAGATAGAACTTGAGAGAGTTCAATTAGATGAAGAAAATTGAAGAATGAAAGTGTTTGTAGGTGTTTTTGGTCGTTGGTGTATGGATTAGATATAAAGGATATGTAATTTTGTTTTCATGTAAATAAGTCATGAATGATTACTCATATTTTTGTAATCTTATGAGATATTTCATGCTAGTTGCCAAATGATGGTTCCCACATGTGTTAGGTGACTCACATGGGCTGCTAAGAGCTGATCATTGGAGTGTATATACCAATAGTACATACATCTAAAAGCTGTGTATTGTACGAGTACGAATACGGGTGCATACGAGTAGAATTGTTGATGAAACTGAACGAGAATGTAATTGTAAGCATTTTTGTTAAGTAGAAGTATTTTGATAAGTGTATTGAAGTCTTTCAAAAGTGTATAAATACATATTAAAACACTACATGTATATACATTTTAACTGAGTCGTTAAGTCATCGTTAGTCGTTACATGTAAGTGTTGTTTTGAAACCTTTAGGTTAACGATCTTGTTAAATGTTGTTAACCCAATGTTTATAATATAAAAAGAGATTTTAAATTATTATATTATCATGATATTATGATGTACGAATATCTCTTAATATGATATATATATACATTAAATGTCGTTACAACGATAAACGTTACATATATGTCTCGTTTCAAAATCATTAAGTTAGTAGTCTTGTTTTTACATATGTAGTTCATTGTTAATATAATTAATGATATGTTTACTTATCATAATATCATGTTAACTATATATATAACCATATATATGTCATCATATAGTTTTTTTACAAGTTTTAACGTTCGTGAATCACCGGTCAACTTGGGTGGTCAATTGTCTATATGAAACCTATTTCAATTAATCAAGTCTTAACAAGTTTGATTGCTTAACATGTTGGAAACATTTAATCATGTAAACATCAATCTCAATTAATATATATAAACATGGAAAAGTTCGGGTCACTACAGTACCTACCCGTTAAATAAATTTCGTCCCGAAATTTTAAGCTGTTGAAGGTGTTGACGAATCTTCTGGAAATAGATGCGGGTATTTCTTCTTCATCTGATCTTCACGCTCCCAGGTGAACTCGGGTCCTCTACGAGCATTCCATCGAACCTTAACAATTGGTATCTTGTTTTGCTTAAGTCTTTTAACCTCACGATCCATTATTTCGACGGGTTCTTCGATGAATTGGAGTTTTTCGTTGATTTGGATTTCATCTAACGGAATAGTGAGATCTTCTTTAGCAAAACATTTCTTCAAATTCGAGACGTGGAAAGTGTTATGTACAGCCGCGAGTTGTTGAGGTAACTCAAGTCGGTAAGCTACTGGTCCGACACGATCAATAATCTTGAATGGTCCAATATACCTTGGATTTAATTTCCCTCGTTTACCAAATCGAACAACGCCTTTCCAAGGTGAAACTTTAAGCATGACCATCTCTCCAATTTCAAATTCTATATCTTTTCTTTTAATGTCAGCGTAGCTCTTTTGTCGACTTTGGGCGGTTTTCAACCGTTGTTGAATTTGGATGATCTTCTCGGTAGTTTCTTGTATAATCTCCGGACCCGTAATCTGTCTATCCCCCACCTCACTCCAACAAATCGGAGACCTGCACTTTCTACCATAAAGTGCTTCAAACGGCGCCATCTCAATGCTTGAATGGTAGCTGTTGTTGTAGGAAAATTCTGCTAACGGTAGATGTCGATCCCAACTGTTTCCGAAATCAATAACACATGCTCGTAGCATGTCTTCAAGCGTTTGTATCGTCCTTTCGCTCTGCCCATCAGTTTGTGGATGATAGGCAGTACTCATGTCTAGACGAGTTCCTAATGCTTGCTGTAATGTCTGCCAGAATCTTGAAATAAATCTGCCATCCCTATCAGAGATAATAGAGATTGGTATTCCATGTCTGGAGACGACTTCCTTCAAATACAGTCGTGCTAACTTCTCCATCTTGTCATCTTCTCTTATTGGTAGGAAGTGTGCTGATTTGGTGAGACGATCAACTATTACCCAAATAGTATCAAAACCACTTGCAGTCCTTGGCAATTTAGTGATGAAATCCATGGTAATGTTTTCCCATTTCCATTCCGGGATTTCGGGTTGTTGAAGTAGACCTGATGGTTTCTGATGCTCAGCTTTGACCTTAGAACACGTCAAACATTCTCCTACGTATTTAGCAACATCGGCTTTCATACCCGGCCACCAAAAATGTTTCTTGAGATCCTTGTACATCTTCCCCGTTCCAGGATGTATTGAGTATCTGGTTTTATGAGCTTCTCTAAGTACCATTTCTCTCATATCTCCAAATTTTGGTACCCAAATCCTTTCAGCCCTATACCGGGTTCCGTCTTCCCGAATATTAAGATGCTTCTCCGATCCTTTGGGTATTTCATCTATAACGACCCTCATTTTTCCATTCTATATTTTTCCAATGTTAAAAGCCCAAACAATATAATTAAAACTTAATGATTAAACTTTAATCAACAATTGTTAAGTGTTAAGAGTTAGAAAACATATTAATTAACTTTGTACAAAAATTGACAAGTTAATAAAAGATGAAAATAATAAACTGTTAGTCGACACTCACTGCTAATTAAAATTTATGCATTTATGTAATATTATAACTAATAACCTATAAGTAATAAATAAAAAGTGATATTTATATAAATAATAAAACAATTGGGAACTAAATATATACAAGTCATGAATTAGTAAAAAGAAAATAATACTTATCATGTAGTAAATGTAAAAATAATAATAATAATAATAGTAATAATAATGAGACTAAAAAAATCTTACATCCTTATGTTGACTAAAAATAAAGTGTAAACTAGTACATCCTTATGTTGACTAATTATAAACTAGTACCACCTATTGTTGACTAAAAATTATAAAACAAAATAAAATCATTAATTAGAACATCCTTATGTTGACTAACACTCTAATACTTGCACTATATAAACACCTAGTTTTTCATTCACAAATCACACCAAAATCCTCTCTCAAAAACAATCTCTCCCTCTCCCTCTCTTGTGGTATTCGGATCTTCAAGCTTGTTCTTCATGTTCTTCAAGAATCTTCAAGGAGTTCTTCAAGATTTTCAAGGCTTTGATCTTCCATCTTCATCGTGTTCATCTTTTCTTTGTTAATTATCTTGAATCTTCAAAGGTATAACATAAACCCTAAACTATTTACATAAACTTTGATCTTTGATAATTCATATTCATATTATAAACTTGTTATTCATAAGTATATACATAAACACACCTAGATTTATATATACATATATACATGTAAAAAAAAATATTTTTATATATATATATATATACATATATATACGAATTATATATACATATACATATTAATACCTTAAACCCAAATTACACCTAAACTATAATTCTTAAACCCTAATTAATTAAACTCTAAACATTTATGAAACCCTAGGACATTAATTACTAAACTCTAGTTATTAATTACTACTTTAATTAACTAACCCTAATTAATGAAACCCTAATACTACTTATACTAGTACTTAACATGTATACACTATTACTATTACTAGCACCTATAACCTACTAATTATATTGTAGCACAAAAACATTTTGGGATATGTATTAGAGATGTATAGATCTTCGAACTTTCTTGACGAATGGTTTCTACGAGATTCTAGGCAGAGGGTTTGGATTTCCGATTTAAAGGGTCCTATGGCTCAAGCCCCTAGATCTAAATTAGCCATTCGAAGGGAAAGGGGTGATTGGAAGCTTATCTAATACGGCAAGTATCCTAAAATGGAAACACTCATAAAAGTAGAAACTCTCTAGTCATAGAAACTTAGTAAAATAAGAAACTTTCTAAAAATAGAAACTTTATAAAAATAGTAACTTACTAGGAATAGAAACTTAGTAAAACAAACTATACTTAAACACATACTTAAACTTAAACATGGGCAAAACACTTAACTACTCTTAAATGTCAATAGGTTGACTTTCCTGCTCACTCGTTCAACTCTCTATTCCGAGGAATAACTCTCTCTACTTACTAAGGTGAATTTCATAGCCCCACTTTTTACTATTTCATTACTGTTTTGAAACTATGGGGTGAGACACATGCTTGCTTTTAAATTTTTAACATGCAATATTTTAATAACAGTTTTACAATATTTATATACGTGAATTCATAGCCCCACTCTTTATTGCTAGCAAACTTATTTAACTTATTTGGGGTGAGACACATGCTGCTTTTACTATTTACAATTTAGACACAAGTACCAACTGCTAAAACTATGCTATACCCGGCTACGTCCGACTAAGTCCCTACAGTGATATTTTTAAGTGCTGCGGCATGCTTATTTATTGGGGGTAGGCCTATCGGGAGTAACGTCCCCGATACATTTGACTCAGTCTTTGTATTACTTGATAATGAAATTTAAACCGACAAGGACATACACAACTTGTCATGGGGCAAACTTGAACGTTTAGTCTAAATATCACGCACTGGCATAACTTTTGGATCTGCGAGATCTACTTTTTGATCCTGCGGGAGATCAACTTTACAACTAAATCTTGTGGTCTAAAAACAACGATAACTACTTTTGTTAAACCTATGAACTTCACTCAACCTTTTTGGTTGACACTTTAGCATGTTTTGTCTCAGGTGCTGTTTGATTCAAGCTTTCTTATCTACTACTTATGTGATGCTACTTGGACTTAGGATCAAGAGATATCGCATTTATTACTTCTGCATATGAACAATTACTTTATCGTTATTTCCATTATTGTAACGACATTTCATTTTCTGCTGCGTACTCAATAAAGTTAAATTTTCTCATTTAGTATTGTTCTCGTATTATAATATGTTGGTTTATTTGATATTAGTAACGTTTCTTCCAGACCCTATTGGGAGGATGTTACAGATTGGTATCAGAGCATAACCAGGCTGTTATAGAGAACCAGGATTGCATTTTTATGTGTGCCTTACTTGCTAGCTAGGGTGCCTTAGCAATCTAGGAAACTATAACCTTTCCTGCCTTAGACTTAAAGCATTTAGAATTGCCTTATAATCTTAACAATCATGCTTTACCAAACTTGAGTTAAAGATTCTAATCAAAGTCTCTTTCCTAATGTAGGACTACAACTTTCCTTGACCATAGTGCCTTTAATTGTTGCCTTTAACTGTTAAATGCTACACTATATTTTAGAAACTTTACTTATCTTAGAATGCCGAGCTAATCTAAGAACTCTGCTCACTTTCCTGAGTACTATCCAATTACACCACCGCATCTAAATGCGACACAATGATTTCAGAAATTCTTGACATTCATAAGTCATCTATCATGGTTATGTGTATTACATATGTATTACATGAAATATTATCCCTGATTTTGAAATTCTTATAATTGTTACTACTCACACTCAAACGTATATAACTCTCTGTTATATCACGTACCTATATGCCTTATGCCTTTATGCATCGGTTTGCGAATTGAAAAATGTCATTGGGTTATCACAGTATACGAATTGAAAGTCTTTAATCAAAAGATTATTAGATTACATACTTATCACTTTATGATCTCGACACGTCATACTGCCATTATTAAAGTAAAGACACATCATATCTTATTATATCTTATCGTATCTATCCTAATAGATTTTGTCTAACACTTTTCCTAAATTCCCTCCATAAATTACGGAAATCTTTTTGCTATATACATGTATTCGAGGAGACAAATATATCATCCAGTATTCAAAACTAATCTCATATCAAAAACCCTAATTCCAAACACATAATATGGATTCCTCGAACTCTTCGAGCTCCAATGGCAGCGTAACCGGAATGAACCAACCAATCAGCCATCATCTATTTTGGATGAATTGGGGATGGGTTCGTAGTAAACTTAATCAATGGAGACAAGAAGAAGGTGATCCCTTCCACCAACCGAATTCACCTCTTGGTGAAGAACCTGAAGCACTTACTGGCGAACCCGTTCGGAACACTATTTTCACCCTCATTTCCAGGATATCCAGTCACGAATATATAATATCTAAAATTTTAGATCTTATTCACCCACTTGTCCGAACCACCAATCATCCCGGAATAATAGAAGAAGTCAACGAGCTTCGCGCTCGAGTAGTGGCTCTGGAGAATATGGTGCGAAACCTACGAACACCAACAGCAGCACCAGCAGCATAACCAGTACCACCAGTACCATCGGCATCACCACCAACATCACCAGCTTCACCAACGAAAACATCCGCATTCCACGCCTCAACATCACACTCAGTACCTCAAACATCAACATCATACGCCCCATAGATACCAAGGAATATTAGTAATAATGAGTTAAGATGTATTGACTCATTCTTCCTGAAGAATTACATATGTATACTTTATATATATGGATTGGAACAATAATAAATCTTTTCATACTAAGCTACTACGTGTGAATCTCAACTAGTATGTACTACTTGATTAATTCATATCATTAATATGCTATGATGTACATCCTTCGTTAATGACTTAACAATCGTTAATCACTGCTTCAACACAATAAACTCCATTTCATAATAAACCAAGTGTATTACTCAAATACATGATTGATTGTATACTTTCATTTTCAATGTACTCGAAACTTTCTAGAAAACATCATTCGTGCCTTATGAATTTCACAAGAATTCCACGAGCACCAGCATCATATACTGAGGTATATCAATAACAATGAACGATGAAGTATTGATTCATAACTTCATTAGCGAAATATTTCGAGACAATTATGAAATCTCTAAGGTTTTGGAGATTATTTATTCTCGTTTCAACCGCAAATCAAATGAGTTTAATATTATATTAACTCATTAAATCTATATTATATCTGAAGAATACATATATGAACGTATATCTTCTCTTTTGTACAAACTGTTAATTGTGAAAATATTTTAATGGGTAGGTAATACCCGAGAAATATTTATATCTCACATTAATATGTTACATTGTACATTCTTCAAATTCTGATTCAATAATCAGTAACTATACTACTTACATCCACATATGTATCCGCGCACCAAAGAACAACCATTTTCATTCAAATCAAATTACATATTCTGAATTTGACATATCAGAATTCAAGTAAAGCTATAGCAGATGTTATCTTCCTAAAGATCACTACATTCATGAATTATATTCATTCATATTCTATGATGAATTATCACATCAAACCACCAAAATTATCATTCATTACTTTTGAAATCAACAACGCCTATTCGTCAACCATTAGATCCATTAACGATTACAATCAGCGTTTAATCATCTAAAAATAAAATTTCTTGAAACCATCTCGGGTTGTCAATCAATGATTCAGATTCGTTAACCTTGAGAATGCTGACGAAGCAGCAAATGCTATAGTTGTTCTTAAGGGCTAACAGTTTTATAGTAAAGAATGGTACGTTGGAAAAGCCCAAAAGAAAATTTGGAACTGAAAAACGGATTGAGCTAACCATGGAGGAGACCAAGGACAAACACAAGGGCCAAACCCTATATTCAAAGAATCCAGGAAATTCTGAATCCGGTGAAATCTTTAGAGAATATCTTGCTCCAAAGTCATGTTAAAAGCTTGCGGAAAATTTTTCTTCATCAACTTTCGAACTTAGAAATTCCAAAATATCATCATAAATATCCTCTATATTTCGGAAGATATCTTCATAACGATTCATGTCCGCAATTAAGTATCTCTTTAAGATATCTTTATAAAGGAAACTGTTTTAGTTTCTATATTCTGTAAAATTCGAGTTTAAATTATAAATGCTTTGAAGAAGTGTTGGGAATTGAAGCATGAGTTAGTATAATATAATGACGTCAGGCCAACGTGATTATATTACAGTAAGTCATGCTAAGTTTTTAATGGAAGATGATGATTCATAGATTTTATAATCATCATTTTCCATGTTACACGACTCTTACATTCTATTTAACCTCTAAACATATCAAGAAAATATTTTTCTTGATGATTCGGTCTTTTCCGGATATTCTGGTAATATGACAAATCAAATCGTGCTATTACCTTTCCTTTCTACTTTATATATTATGATCATTCAAAACTTCATACCTATGAATTCTGGACCATTACTCGCTTGACTTGAAGTCGGGAAGAAGAAACAAAAGCATAAAGCTCCGACATATAAGGGAAAATATAAAGCCCGATAACGACTCCGAAATTACAAACCGTGTATATCAATGCGTATAGCAATATAAAGACACGGGATAATTAAAAACACTATAACCCCAAGAGCATAGTAGAAGTAAACAGATTCCTCTGGCGGTAAAAGAAAAAGAAGAATGACTGCATAGATGGTCAATATAATAACCAGGATCAGAACTGGATTTAGCATTTTCTTAATCTTTTGGAAGTTTGAATTGAGAAAGAAAGTATAGAAGTGGTGAAGATAATGAAACGGAAGAAGCTAATTTATAGCAAAATTCCAAACACATCAATCGAGGCAAATCACCGCATTTAATCAAACAAATCTCAAAATTTCGTAAATACCGGAGAATCAAATCTTATAGATTACGAAGATTTCCTTTAATTCCTTGAATTCCGGAAATCAATCGTGACTACGTCAAAAGTTAAGGCGAACATTTAATTTTCTCATTTCACTCTTTTATGATAGCTTCATTTATACTCTTCCTATAAACGAATCGTTTTATCCATATTATTCAATAGTGATAAAACTTTATTTTTCAACTTATATTCATCATTAAAATATTCTTGTTGTAAACAATGAAGATCTCTATCAAATTTCATGACTGTGATTTTCACGAACTCCTCTTTGTTTGTCTGCCCTAATATTGTGGCATAAAATGCTCAAGGTTTTAAATGAGCTCAATACTATTCATAACACATTTCATGTATCCAATTTACTGAAATGACTTGTATAACATCATCATTTTGAATGATCTTCGCATTAATGATAAAATGCACTTCGTTGAATAACCTATAGAAATCATGGAAGGAGAGGTCAAACAAACGCGTAAAAGCAATATACCTATCGTTAAAGTCCGTTGGAATTCGCGTAGAGGCCCCGAATATACCTGGGAACGCAAAGACCATATGAAATGGAAATATCCCCATCTCTTCTCAACTGCTGATGCAAACGAGGAAACTACCTAAAAACTTCGGGACGAAGTTTTCAATAACGGGGAGGTACTATAACGACCCTCATTTTTCCATTCTATATTTTTCCAATGTTAAAAGCCCAAACAATATAATTAAAACTTAATGATTAAACTTTAATCAACAATTGTTAAGTGTTAAGAGTTAGAAAACATATTAATTAACTTTGTACAAAAATTGACAAGTTAATAAAAGATGAAAATAATAAACTGTTAGTCGACACTCACTGCTAATTAAAATTTATGCATTTATGTAATATTATAACTAATAACCTATAAGTAATAAATAAAAAGTGATATTTATATAAATAATAAAACAATTGGGAACTAAATATATACAAGTCATGAATTAGTAAAAAGAAAATAATACTTATCATGTAGTAAATGTAAAAATAATAATAATAATAATAGTAATAATAATGAGACTAAAAAAATCTTACATCCTTATGTTGACTAAAAATAAAGTGTAAACTAGTACATCCTTATGTTGACTAATTATAAACTAGTACCACCTATTGTTGACTAAAAATTATAAAACAAAATAAAATCATTAATTAGAACATCCTTATGTTGACTAACACTCTAATACTTGCACTATATAAACACCTAGTTTTTCATTCACAAATCACACCAAAATCCTCTCTCAAAAACAATCTCTCCCTCTCCCTCTCTTGTGGTATTCGGATCTTCAAGCTTGTTCTTCATGTTCTTCAAGAATCTTCAAGGAGTTCTTCAAGATTTTCAAGGCTTTGATCTTCCATCTTCATCGTGTTCATCTTTTCTTTGTTAATTATCTTGAATCTTCAAAGGTATAACATAAACCCTAAACTATTTACATAAACTTTGATCTTTGATAATTCATATTCATATTATAAACTTGTTATTCATAAGTATATACATAAACACACCTAGATTTATATATACATATATACATGTAAAAAAAAATATTTTTATATATATATATATACATATATATACGAATTATATATACATATACATATTAATACCTTAAACCCAAATTACACCTAAACTATAATTCTTAAACCCTAATTAATTAAACTCTAAACATTTATGAAACCCTAGGACATTAATTACTAAACTCTAGTTATTAATTACTACTTTAATTAACTAACCCTAATTAATGAAACCCTAATACTACTTATACTAGTACTTAACATGTATACACTATTACTATTACTAGCACCTATAACCTACTAATTATATTGTAGCACAAAAACATTTTGGGATATGTATTAGAGATGTATAGATCTTCGAACTTTCTTGACGAATGGTTTCTACGAGATTCTAGGCAGAGGGTTTTGATTTCCGATTTAAAGGGTCCTATGGCTCAAGCCCCTAGATCTAAATTAGCCATTCGAAGGGAAAGGGGTGATTGGAAGCTTATCTAATACGGCAAGTATCCTAAAATGGAAACACTCATAAAAGTAGAAACTCTCTAGTCATAGAAACTTAGTAAAATAAGAAACTTTCTAAAAATAGAAACTTTATAAAAATAGTAACTTACTAGGAATAGAAACTTAGTAAAACAAACTATACTTAAACACATACTTAAACTTAAACATGGGCAAAACACTTAACTACTCTTAAATGTCAATAGGTTGACTTTCCTGCTCACTCGTTCAACTCTCTATTCCGAGGAATAACTCTCTCTACTTACTAAGGTGAATTTCATAGCCTCACTTTTTACTATTTCATTACTGTTTTGAAACTATGGGGTGAGACACATGCTTGCTTTTAAATTTTTAACATGCAATATTTTAATAACAGTTTTACAATATTTATATACGTGAATTCATAGCCCCACTCTTTATTGCTAGCAAACTTATTTAACTTATTTGGGGTGAGACACATGCTGCTTTTACTATTTACAATTTAGACACAAGTACCAACTGCTAAAACTATGCTATACCCGGCTACGTCCGACTAAGTCCCTACAGTGATATTTTTAAGTGCTGCGGCATGCTTATTTATTGGGGGTAGGCCTATCGGGAGTAACGTCCCCGATACATTTGACTCAGTCTTTGTATTACTTGATAATGAAATTTAAACCGACAAGGACATACACAACTTGTCATGGGGCAAACTTGAACGTTTAGTCTAAATATCACGCACTGGCATAACTTTTGGATCTGCGAGATCTACTTTTTGATCCTGCGGGAGATCAACTTTACAACTAAATCTTGTGGTCTAAAAACAACGATAACTACTTTTGTTAAACCTATGAACTTCACTCAACCTTTTTGGTTGACACTTTAGCATATTTTGTCTCAGGTGCTGTTTGATTCAAGCTTTCTTATCTACTACTTATGTGATGCTACTTGGACTTAGGATCAAGAGATATCGCATTTATTACTTCTGCATATGAACAATTACTTTATCGTTATTTCCATTATTGTAACGACATTTCATTTTCCGCTGCGTACTCAATAAAGTTAAATTTTCTCATTTAGTATTGTTCTCGTATTATAATATGTTGGTTTATTTGATATTAGTAACGTTTCTTCCAGACCCTATTGGGAGGATGTTACATCATCCTTTAAATTTCCCTCTTTTAAAACTCCTTGTTGCGCCTCCTTTATTTGAGTAGTAATGTTATTATGAATCATTATATTCATAGATTTTACTCGAATGGGTTCTCTATCCTTCCTGCTCAAGGCATCGGCTACCACATTTGCCTTCCCCGGGTGGTAACGAATCTCAAAATCGTAATCATTCAATAATTCAATCCACCTACGCTGCCTCATATTCAGTTGTTTCTGATTAAATATGTGTTGAAGACTTTTGTGGTCGGTATATATAATACTTTTGACCCCATATAAGTAGTGCCTCCAAGTCTTTAATGCAAAAACAACCGCGCCTAATTCCAAATCATGCGTCGTATAATTTTGTTCGTGAATCTTCAATTGTCTAGACGCATAAGCAATCACCTTCGTTCGTTGCATTAATACACAACCGAGACCTTGCTTTGATGCGTCACAATAAATCACAAAATCATCATTCCCTTCAGGCAATGACAATATAGGTGCCGTAGTTAGCTTTTTCTTCAATAACTGAAACGCTTTCTCTTGTTCATCATTCCATTCAAATTTCTTCCCTTTATGCGTTAATGCAGTCAAGGGTTTTGCTATTCTGGAAAAGTCTTGGATGAACCTTCTGTAGTAACCAGCTAGTCCTAAAAACTGGCGTATGTGTTTCGGAGTTTTCGGGGTTTCCCACTTTTCAACAGTTTCTATCTTTGCCGGATCCACCTTAATACCTTCTTTGTTCACTATGTGACCGAGGAATTGAACTTCTTCCAACCAAAATGCACACTTTGAAAACTTAGCGTACAATTCTTCCTTCCTCAATACTTCTAACACCTTTCTCAAATGTTCACCGTGTTCTTGGTCATTCTTTGAGTAAATAAGTATGTCATCAATGAAAATAATGACAAATTTGTCAAGGTATGGTCCACACACTCGGTTCATAAGGTCCATGAACACAACTGGTGCATTAGTTAAACCAAACGGCATGACCATAAACTCGTAATGACCGTAACGTGTTCTGAAAGCAGTCTTTGGAATATCATCTTCTTTCACCCGCATTTGATGATACCCGGAACGTAAGTCAATCTTTGAATAAACAGACGAGCCTTGTAGTTGATCAAATAAGTCGTCGATTCTCGGTAGTGGGTAGCGGTTCTTGATGGTAAGTTTGTTCAACTCTCGGTAGTCGATACACAACCTGAATGTACCATCTTTCTTCTTGACAAACAAAACAGGAGCTCCCCACGGTGATGTGCTTGGTCGAATGAAACCACGCTCTAAAAGTTCTTGTAATTGGCTTTGCAGTTCTTTCATCTCGCTGGGTGCGAGTCTGTAAGGATCACGAGCTATTGGTGCAGCTCCTGGTACAAGATCTATTTGAAATTCAACGGATCGATGTGGGGGTAATCCCGGTAATTCTTTCGGAAATACATCGGGAAATTCTTTTGCAATGGGAACATCATTGATGCTCTTTTCTTCAGTTTGTACTTTCTCGACGTGTGCTAGAACAGCATAGCAACCTTTTCTTATTAGTTTTTGTGCCTTCAAATTACTAATAAGATGTAGCTTCGTGTTGCCCTTTTCTCCGTACACCATTAAGGGTTTTCCTTTTTCTCGTATAATGCGAATTGCATTTTTGTAACAAACGATCTCCGCTTTCACTTCTTTCAACCAGTCCATACCGATTATCACATCAAAACTCCCTAACTCTACTGGTATCAAATCAATCTTAAATGTTTCGCTAACCAGTTTAATTTCTCGATTCCGACATATATTATCTGCTGAAATTAATTTACCATTTGCTAATTCGAGTAAAAATTTACTATCCAAAGGCGTCAATGGACAACTTAATTTAGCACAAAAATCTCTACTCATATAGCTTCTATCCGCACCCGAATCAAATAAAACGTAAGCAGATTTATTGTCAATAAGAAACGTACCCGTAACAAGCTCCGGGTCTTCCTGTGCCTCTACCGCATTAATATTGAAAACTCTTCCACGGCCTTGTCCATTCGTGTTCTCCTGGTTCGGGCAATTTCTAATAATGTGGCCTGGTTTTCCACATTTATAACAAACTACATTGGCATAACTTGCTCCGACACTACTTGCTCCGCCATTACTCGTTCCGACACCATTTGTTCCTTTCGTTCTATTAACCCCTGGTCCGTAGACCTCACACTTCGCCGCGCTATGACCATTTCTTTTACACTTGTTGCAAAATTTGGTGCAGAACCCCGAGTGATTCTTTTCACACCTTTGGCATAGTTGCTTCTGATTGTTGTTGTTGTTGCGGTTATTATTGTTGTTGGGATGATTGTTGTAGTTGCTGTTGTTGTTGTTGTTGTTGTTGTTGGGCCGTTTGTTGTAGTTGCGATTGATGTTGCGATTGTTGGGATAATTGTTGCGATTATTGTTGTAATTGCTGTTGTTGTTGTATTGGTGATTCTTATCACCGTTTTCCTCCCACTTTCTTTTGACTTGCTTCACATTGGCCTCTTCAGCAGTCTGTTCTTTAATTCTTTCTTCAATCTGGTTCACTAGTTTGTGAGCCATTCTACATGCCTGTTGTATGGAGGCGGGCTCGTGTGAACTTATATCTTCTTGGATTCTTTCCGGTAATCCTTTCACAAACGCGTCGATCTTCTCTTCCTCATCTTCGAATGCTCCCGGACACAATAGGCACAATTCTGTGAATCGTCTTTCGTACGTGGTAATATCAAATCCTTGGGTTCGTAACCCTCTAAGTTCTGTCTTGAGCTTATTGACCTCGGTTCTGGGACGGTACTTCTCGTTCATCAAGTGCTTGAATGCTGACCACGGTAGTGCGTACGCATCATCTTGTCCCACTTGCTCTAG
The DNA here is from genome assembly GCF_046630445.1 of Rutidosis leptorrhynchoides. NCBI lineage: Eukaryota > Viridiplantae > Streptophyta > Magnoliopsida > Asterales > Asteraceae > Rutidosis > Rutidosis leptorrhynchoides. The sequence continues at coordinate 391,224,363 of NC_092338.1, forward strand.
ATAGGTATTCCACCATGTTAACGCAGAACCTGTGAAGGTATGCGTAGCGTACTTCACTTTGTCCTCTTCAGTACACTTACTTATGGCAAACACCGATTCAACCTTCTCGGTCCACCGTTTCAATCCGATCGGTCCTTCGGTTCCATCAAATTCCAAAGGTTTGCAGGCAGTGAATTCTTTGTAGGTGCATCCTACACGATTTCCTGTACTGCTAGATCCAAGGTTATTGTTGGTATGTAGCGCAGCCTGTACTGCGGCTATGTTTGAAGCTAGAAAAGTACGGAATTCCTCTTCATTCATATTCACGGTGTGTCGAGTAGTCGGTGCCATTTCCTTCAAAATAGTTAAATGGAACAAGTTAATCATACAGAATATTAAGAGTAGTTAATAGTATTTCGTAGCATAATATGAACTCATTTATAAAAGCTTTTTCTTCATATTAGCGTTTTATAAGTTTAAATTCGGGTAGTACCTACCCGTTAAGTTCATACTTAGTAGCTAATATACAATTCAACTACTACAATTCTATATGAAAAACTGATTATAATAATATTTCGCGTTCAAACTTTTATACAATATTTTACAAACTTACAATACCGCTTATTTTACATAAAGCATGAAATATAGCACACAATAACTTTGATACAAGATAGTTGTGAAGACAATTCTAGCTAGTACACAAGTCGTTCAGCAAAGGCAATAAAGACACGTAATTCATACGTCCAGAAACAAGTCATGCATTCTGGTTTTACTAGGACTACTTCCCATCCTTGGTCTTGTGCAACATAACCGTTATGGCCGTTGATAAGACAGCGTGTTGTAACGTCATCAAAGGGACGAGGGTTACGTAATGTCCAACAGTCCCGTAATAATCTAAAAACCTCATTTCTTACCCCAATTACCGACTCCGTCACTTGTGGAAACGTTTTGTTTAATAGTTGTAGCCCGATGTTCTTGTTCTCACTTTGGTGAGAAGCGAACATTACTAATCCGTAAGCATAACATGCTTCTTTATGTTGCATGTTAGCCGCTTTTTCTAAATCACGAAGTCCAATATTCGGATATATTGAGTCAAAATAATTTCTTAACCCGTTGCGTAAAATAGCATTTGGGTTCCCCGCAATATATGCGTCAAAGTAAACACATCGTAACTTATGGGTTTCCCAATGTGATATCCCCCATCTTTCAAACGAAAGTCTCTTATAAACCAAGACATTCTTGGAACGTTCTTCGAATGTCTTACAAACTGATCTCGCCTTAAATAGTTGTGCCGAAGAATTCTGGCCGACTCTAGACAAGATCTCATCAATCATGTCTCCGGGTAGGTCTCTTAAAATATTGGGTTGTCTATCCATTTTGTGTTTTTAAACTGTAAAATAGACAAGAGTTAGATTCATAAAAAAAATACTTATTAATACAAGCAATTTTTACATATATCATAAAGCATAAGAACACTATATTCCATATATTACACCACACGAATACAACTATCTTATTCCGACTCGCTCGTTTCTTCTTCTTCGGTTTTGGTTCGTTTTGCCAAGTTTCTAGGGATATATGATGTTCCCCTAATACGAGCCGTCGTTGTCCACATTGGTTTAGAAAAACCTGGTGGTTTAGAGGTTCCCGGGTCATTGTTACAACTTAAGGACTTCGGGGGTTGACGATACATATAAAGTTCATCGGGGTTGGAATTAGATTTCTCTATTTTTATGCCCTTTCCCTTATTATTTTCTTTTGCCTTTTTAAATTCAGTTGGGGTAATTTCTATAACATCATCGGAATTCTCGTCGGAATCCGATTCATCGGAGAATTGGTAATCCTCCCAATATTTTGCTTCCTTGGCGGAAACACCATTGACCATAATTAACTTTGGTCGGTTGGTTGAGGATTTTCTTTTACTTAACCGTTTTATTATTTCCCCCACCGGTTCTATTTCTTCATCCGGTTCCGATTCTTCTTCCGGTTCCGATTCTTCTTCCGGTTCCGACTCTTCTTCTGGTTCCTCTTCGGGAACTTGTGAATCAGTCCACAAATCATTCCAATTTACATTTGACTCTTCATTATTATTAGGTGAGTCAATGGGACTTGTTCTAGAGGTAGACATCTATCACATAATATCAAACACGTTAAGAGATTAATATATCACATAATATTCATATGTTAAAAATATATAGTTTCCAACAAAAATGTTAAGCAATCATTTTTAAAGAAAACACGGTCGAAGTCCAGACTCACTAATGCATCCTAACAAACTCGATAAGACACACTAATGCAAATTTTCTGGTTCTCTAAGACCAACGCTCGGATACCAACTGAAATGTCCCGTTCTTATTGATTAAAAACGTTCCATATTAATTGATTTCGTTGCGAGGTTTTGACCTCTATATGAGACGTTTTTCAAAGACTGCATTCATTTTTAAACAAACCATAACCTTTATTTCATCAATAAAGGTTTAAAAAGCTTTACGTAGATTATCAAATAATGATAATCTAAAATATCCTGTTTACACACGACCATTACATAATGGTTTACAATACAAATATGTTACAACAAAATAAGTTTCTTGAATGCAGTTTTTACACAATATCATACAAGCATGGACTCCAAATCTTGTCCTTATTTAAGTATGCGACAGCGGAAGCTCTTAATAATCACCTGAGAATAAACATGCTTAAAACGTCAACAAAAATGTTGGTGAGTTATAGGTTTAACCTATATATATCAAATCGTAACAATAGACCACAAGATTTCATATTTCAATACACATCCCATACATAGAGATAAAAATCATTCATATGGTGAACACCTGGTAACCGACAATAACAAGATGCATATATAAGAATATCCCCATCATTCCGGGACACCCTTCGGATATGATATAAATTTCGAAGTACTAAAGCATCCGGTACTTTGGATGGGGTTTGTTAGGCCCAATAGATCTATCTTTAGGATTCGCGTCAATTAGGGTGTCTGTTCCCTAATTCTTAGATTACCAGACTTAATAAAAAGGGGCATATTCGATTTCGATAATTCAACCATAGAATGTAGTTTCACGTACTTGTGTCTATTTTGTAAATCATTTATAAAACCTGCATGTATTCTCATCCCAAAAATATTAGATTTTAAAAGTGGGACTATAACTCACTTTCACAGATTTTTACTTCGTCGGGAAGTAAGACTTGGCCACTGGTTGATTCACGAACCTATAACAATATATACATATATATCAAAGTATGTTCAAAATATATTTACAACACTTTTAATATATTTTGATGTTTTAAGTTTATTAAGTCAGCTGTCCTCGTTAGTAACCTACAACTAGTTGTCCACAGTTAGATGTACAGAAATAAATCGATAAATATTATCTTGAATCGATCCACGACCCAGTGTATACGTATCTCAGTATTGATCACAACTCAAACTATATATATTTTGGAATCAACCTCAACCCTGTATAGCTAACTCCAACATTCACATATAGAGTGTCTATGGTTGTTCCGAAATATATATAGATGTGTCGACATGATAGGTCGAAACATTGTATACGTGTCTATGGTATCTCAAGATTACATAATATATAATACAAGTTGATTAAGTTATGGTTGGAATAGATTTGTTACCAATTTTCACGTAGCTAAAATGAGAAAAATTATCCAATCTTGTTTTACCCATAACTTCTTCATTTTAAATCCGTTTTGAGTGAATCAAATTGCTATGGTTTCATATTGAACTCTATTTTATGAATCTAAACAAAAAAAGTATAGGTTTCTAGTCGGAAAAATAAGTTACAAGTCGTTTTTGTAAAGGTAGTCATTTCAGTCGAAAGAACGACGTCTAGATGACCATTTTAGAAAACATACTTCCACTTTGAGTTTAACCATAATTTTTGGATATAGTTTCATGTTCATAATAAAAATCATTTTCTCAGAATAACAACTTTTAAATCAAAGTTTATCATAGTTTTTAATTAACTAACCCAAAACAGCCCGCGGTGTTACTACGACGGCGTAAATCCGGTTTTACGGTGTTTTTCGTGTTTTCAGGTTTTAAATCATTAAGTTAGCATATCATATAGATATAGAACATGTGTTTAGTTGATTTTAAAAGTCAAGTTAGAAGGATTAACTTTTGTTTGCGAACAAGTTTAGAATTAACTAAACTATGTTCTAGTGATTACAAGTTTAAACCTTCGAATAAGATAGCTTTATATGTATGAATTGAATGATGTTATGAACATCATTACTACCTTAAGTTCCTTGGATGAACCTACTGGAAAAGAGAAAAATGGATCTAGCTTCAATGGATCCTTGGATGGCTCAAAGTTCTTGAAGCAAAATCATGACACGAAAACAAGTTCAAGTAAGATCATCACTTGAAATAAGATTGTTATAGTTATAGAAATTGAACCAAAGTTTGAATATGATTATTAACTTGTATTAGAATGATAACCTACTATAAGAAACAAAGATTTCTTGAGGTTGGATGATCACCTTACAAGATTGGAAGTGAGCTAGCAAACTTGAAAGTATTCTTGATTTTATGAAACTAGAACTTTTGGAATTTATGAAGAACACTTAGAACTTGAAGATAGAACTTGAGAGAGTTCAATTAGATGAAGAAAATTGAAGAATGAAAGTGTTTGTAGGTGTTTTTGGTCGTTGGTGTATGGATTAGATATAAAGGATATGTAATTTTGTTTTCATGTAAATAAGTCATGAATGATTACTCATATTTTTGTAATCTTATGAGATATTTCATGCTAGTTGCCAAATGATGGTTCCCACATGTGTTAGGTGACTCACATGGGCTGCTAAGAGCTGATCATTGGAGTGTATATACCAATAGTACATACATCTAAAAGCTGTGTATTGTACGAGTACGAATACGGGTGCATACGAGTAGAATTGTTGATGAAACTGAACGAGAATGTAATTGTAAGCATTTTTGTTAAGTAGAAGTATTTTGATAAGTGTATTGAAGTCTTTCAAAAGTGTATAAATACATATTAAAACACTACATGTATATACATTTTAACTGAGTCGTTAAGTCATCGTTAGTCGTTACATGTAAGTGTTGTTTTGAAACCTTTAGGTTAACGATCTTGTTAAATGTTGTTAACCCAATGTTTATAATATAAAAAGAGATTTTAAATTATTATATTATCATGATATTATGATGTACGAATATCTCTTAATATGATATATATACATTAAATGTCGTTACAACGATAAACGTTACATATATGTCTCGTTTCAAAATCATTAAGTTAGTAGTCTTGTTTTTACATATGTAGTTCATTGTTAATATAATTAATGATATGTTTACTTATCATAATATCATGTTAACTATATATATAACCATATATATGTCATCATATAGTTTTTTTACAAGTTTTAACGTTCGTGAATCACCGGTCAACTTGGGTGGTCAATTGTCTATATGAAACCTATTTCAATTAATCAAGTCTTAACAAGTTTGATTGCTTAACATGTTGGAAACATTTAATCATGTAAACATCAATCTCAATTAATATATATAAACATGGAAAAGTTCGGGTCACTACAATAATAGTCCATCAGTCATAAATATAAAGAGCGAAAGCCTTCGTCAAATTATTCTTATTCCCGAAGTCAAATATTCCAACTAATTGGGGATTCGAATTGTAACAAGGTTTTAATACTTTGTTTAATGAATACACCAGGTTATCGACTGCGTGTAAACTAAGGTTTTACTACTTTGTTAACAATTACACCAATTACCCTTGAATGTAATTCACCCCTATTTCAACAAGTCTATTAACTATTAATCCAGTTCCGTGTCCGGTAAAATGAATAATTATTGGTATTTATAGATATCCCGCCCACCGTACCCAGTCAAGCATATGTGGTTATATATAAATACGTCGAATTATAAGTTTGTATATTAAATTAACAAGGTATTGTTTAGTTAATATAAAACCCATTAATAGCCCATAGTCTAATTTTTACAAGTGTCGTTCTTTTATCCAAACTCCAATTATGGTACAAAGCCCAATTACCCAATTTTAGTAATTAGCCCAACATCATGATTACTTCGGATTAAATAAGCATAATAATAACTTAGCTACGAGACATTAATGTAAAAAGGTTGAACATAACTTACAATGATTAAAAATAGCGTAGCGTTACACGGACAGAATTTCGACTTACACCCTTACAATATTCGCTAACATACCCTTATTATTAGGATTAAAATTAAAATTAAAATTAAAATATAAATTATAAATATAAATATTACGTATATATTAAGAGAGAGAGATATATGATGATTTTTGCGATCAGAATTCGGTTGCTTTTATAGGGAGTTTCAGAAATTGGGGCTCCGCGACTCGCGGCATTTTTTGCCTTCAAACTCCGCGAGTCGCGGAGTTTGCTTTTACAGCTCACACGAGTTTGGCTCTTTGTTTACCGACGGTTTTAAATATTTATATAATATATAAATAATTATAAGAATTATTTAAATATTATATTATATTTATGTGCATAGTTGACTTGTAATTTTTAGTCCGTTGCGTCGAGCGTTGAGAGTTGACTCTGGTCCCGGTTCCGGATTTGCGAACGTCCTTGCGTACAATTTTATATTTTGTACTTTGCGTTTTGAATCTTGTACTCTTGTAATTTCGAGACATTTCTTATCAATAATTGGAACCTCTTTGATTGTCTTTTGTACTTTTGAGCTTTTTGGTCGTTTGCGTCTTCAATTCGTCGAATCTGTCTTTTGTCTTCACCTTTTATTATTTAAACGAATATCACTTGTAAATAGAACAATTGCAACTAAAAGCTTGTCTTTCTTGAGGAATAATGCTATGAAATATATGTTCGTTTTTAGCATTATCAAATATTTCCACACTTGAGCGTTGCTTGTCCTCAAGCAATATCGTCTTGAAATACTAGAATCACTTCTTTATTCTTCACACTTTGTACATCAGTGATTTCTATATGGCGGTATAAACAATGGTAGTAACGATATGGTTTACAGTCCCACATGACTATAAAAATTTAGATCCATTAAGGAAATTGGATCTTTATGAAAACATTTGATCTTTTGAAAATTAAATCTAGTTTTTACCCTAGATAAGTTTTCCGGAATAACCCTTTACCGGTGTTTGCAAAATATTTTTGTGGGTTTGGTGGGTTTCAGATTTGAAAATTTTAGCTCAAAACTTATGGTTTTGTGTCACCCACTTGCTAACCTTGTATTTGGAAAGCAACACGTCCAGTTTACTTGTCCCGTATATTACCTTTCAGTAAACTACCGTCCGATTGTAAAGGAAAGCGTTGAACAAGCAACTGTTAAGGCAATGTCCCCTGACATGCTTTTAATTATGGTCTATAACGTGTCGGACGCAATTACTATCCTTGGTAGGAGCAATAGTAAAGCTCACCCTTATGATTTTTTCGGTCTGGCACAAGGTCCTATCTTTGACCACTATGCAACCACCGTTCTTACGGTTGACACCCGATTTGGTTCAGGTGACCTAATGAATTCCAGGTGAATTCCTAGGATTTTACGTTCAATGGTAATGAACGCATTGAAAATGGGTTTTCAGAAAACAAATCGATTTGTAATTTTTGATCAAAATATTTTCTCGTTCAAGCTCGAGTTTAGATATCATTGAATTCCATGAGTTTGTAATTCTCAATCTTTAAGGTCAATCTCAAGGATTGAGTAATATCAGGCTTAAAAGCTGATTTTTGATCTTTTAAGGAGATTATCCTTTCTGGGGATCTGATTAATTAGTCTTATCCAGCTAATTTGCATGGTGCCCCCCCCCATTTTACGAGATAAATCCTTCTCATGGTTAGGATAAATCTGACCACTTGGCGACCCTGTTTAATGCTGAGGTCCGTGGATTTCCTGCTGATTTTAGTGATGACTTTTCTAGGTTTTTCGTCAACCTACAGCTGGTCTGGACGACAACTTCATGACCTAAATCAAGAAGCGCGTTTCTTTTTAGGAAGACTTTACTTCCTTTTAATGATGGAATTGATTCATCGTGTAGATCCATCTTTCTTACAGTGAATCAGGTAAAACAGTTTAGTTTAGTCCAAAGCAAAAGTATTTTCAGTTATTTGTTTAAAAATATGTGATATATGTTTTGAATAACTTGGAGAATTTTCCCACACTTGGCTTTTATTTTCCTTTTTATTGTCCTCTATTCCATTTTAAATGAATTTTAACATTTTGGTTTGTTGCTCAATTTATGTCCTTTCTGAGGTAACAATAATTTCGGTGTTAAAACCTAGTTTTATCGTTCATAAATATGTATAAACATGATTTTGAGTTCATTTAATTGAAAATTTTTAAAAATTTTACTAGAATTGGGTAGTCAGTATATAAGACTAGGGCTGTTCTTTATTATCAGAGAGCACTAGATTCTAATACAACTACTGCTTTACTAGTATTTTTAATGGTAACCAAGTGTATAAAGTAAAAATTTAAAAATCCGAAAGAATTTAACCCCTTCCCACACTTAAGATCTTGCAATGCCCTCATTTGCAAGAAATCAGTAACAATTTAAATTATTGAGGGTGATTTGTGTGAAAATGATTAAATTTTTACCAAAGTTTCCAAATATGTTGGCGTTTGTTTGCTGAATGATAAATGGTGCACATCATTTGTTCATTCCGTCTTGTTGTTATTTCACATATATTTTGCATCTTGTCGTCAAAATTAGTTGCTTTTGCTGAACTTAATGACGGTCTTTGAAAATGCGTTGTTTTACCCTGTTGTGTACATAAGATAAACTGCAAACATATATACATATTTTTGAAGTTTGGTATATTACCCCACATTCAAAAATTATTAAAATCTAAGAATAAAAGTTAGAAAATTATAAAAACTATTACAATATTAACATAAGTATTAAACGTATCAACATTACAAATTACAAAATAAATAAAACTAAGTAGACTAGGGATGATACTGATACCAATAGGGGTTCCAAGCATAACCATAGGTGCTATAAAATGCTTCGGCAGGGTTATACGTAGGATACGGTGGTTGCATCTCTATAGACCAGGGAGGGAATATGGGTTTTGGTGTAGGAATATAGTTTCTACCTATATGTTGGCAATGAGCTATGATTTGGTTTTGATGAACTTGCCAATCTTCAAATGCTCTCTGTCTAGCATTTTCGTACTCCTGTGAAGCTATAAACCTTTGCATTTCTTGCATTTCATTTCCCCCTCCTACATTACCTTGCTGTTGGTTTCTCTCAACCTGTGGATGTCTACCATGGTATTGGACTGCGGCGTTATTTCGCCTCTTCAAAACTTTCGCACCATGGTATACATTTAAACCTATAGTATCGAGGGGTTCTGGTTCTTCGACTAATAATCCCCCCGACTTATATCCACACCGAGATATTCAGCAATCAAAGTAATAAAAATACCACCTCCTATTATGCTATGCGGTCTCATCCCCCTAACCATAGCTGATAAATAATAACCCACACAATAAGGTATACTTACAGCACTTTGTGGGTCTCGAATACACATATGGTAAAACAAATCCTGTTCATTTACCTTTTCCTTGTTCTTACCTCTTTGTGTAATCGAATTAGCTAAAAACCTATGAATTACTCTTAATTTAGCTCTATCTATATCCAAATAAGAGTAATTTCCCCCTTTGAATCGGTGATGGCTTGTCATTTGACTCCATACACCGTGTGTATCAAAATTTTCATCTATCTTTCTACCATTTAGTATCAACCCTCTATAATCGGAAGATGCTAACTCCTCAGGCGTATATATACGTAAAGCCTGAGCCATGTCTAGTAAAGACATGTGGCGCATCGAACCTCCTAACAAAAATCTAATAAAAGATCGATCGGTTAAACTAGCTACCTGATCGTTTAATTCTATACTACACAACAATTCTTCACACCATACTTTATATACAGGTCTACGCATGGTGAATAAATGTACCCAGTCATTAAAAGTAGAATTACCATACCTCTGTACAAGTAATTCCCTAATTGGCCCGGCCAATTCTACAGCTTCTAATGGTCCCCATTCTATGACCCTCGGTACCTCAACAACTTTAGAATGAAGAGTATGCAAACCCCTTTGGTATTTTGGATAATCTATCCAAAGTCTGTCAAATCTCAGGTTCGGGTGCAAATCTTCTAAGTGCATATCAGAAAAGGTCATGACTGGATGAGGTATATCTTGCTTGTAGTAGTTATCCACCTCATGTTGTTCCGCATTCTCAGCAGGAGCATTGCGAGCTTGGGATGAAGATTCACCCCTTTCAGTCGTTTTTCTTGAGTAATTCCTTGATAGCATCCTTCTCAACATGATTTTAGTAAAAGATTTGATGATTAACGGTTAAAAATTGTGATTTTGGGGGTGTATTTTCGGGTTTTTTCGTGTTTATGTTCGCAGTATTTGTGAGTTTTGTGGGTTGGGACTGATCTGTTCCAGCTCTTATATTTTTTTTTGTAATTCGATATCTCCGCGAGTCGCGGTGTTTAAGGCTTCAAACTCCGCGAGTCGCGGAGTTTGCTTTTTTTTTTTTTTTTTTTAACATCTTATATTAATTAAAACAATTAAGTAATTAATTTTAAAATTTTGTTTCCCTTATTATTTAGGACGAGGTCGTTTCGGATTGATGTCCTAGTCCGTCCTTCGACAAAATTTTAAAATTTGTCTTTTTGTAGCGATTGTTTTAAAAGCTAAGATTTTTGGGTTTTTTTTTTGTGTTTTTGGCATACTTTAATTCAATAAGATTAAAAATAATGATAATAAAAGTTCTCGTCCCTCCCTCGGGTAAAGCAATTTCGGTTCAAAGACCTAGTCTTCAACTTACGATGAATTTTAAAAATCATATTTTTAACTTAATGAGATAAAGTAAATTTTTGTTTTTAAATTCACACAATTTAAATATAAAATTCAAAATTAATATTAAAAATTCACACCAAACTTAAAATTTGAAATGCATAAAATTAAAAATTCATTTTTTTAAAAAAATTAAAAATTCACACCAAACTTAATTTAAAAATTCATATTATAAATTCACACCAAACTTATATTAATTTTTTCAAATATTTACAATTTTAAAAATATTGTTTTTACAAAGTTTACGATATTAATTTAAGATTTAAATATTAATTTTAAAAACATGGTAAAAATAAAATTAAAAATCTTTTTGGCTTTTTATCCCACTTTAATCAATCAAATATTATCAAAAATATACGCCCCTCTTTTCGGTAAAGTAATTTCGGTTCCAAGACCTAATTTAACTCATGACGAATTTTTGAAATATTTTGGGTTGATTGATTAAAGATATTTATACCTTAAGAATAAACGTTAAATTTCGCAGTGATGTAACAAATTTTTGAATGATATCAATAATTTCGGTCGCCAAACCTAATTTTATTCAATACCAATTTAATACTTTATAGCGAACAAATTAGCGTTTATTATCAAAAGGTTAAAAATAAAAAAAATAATAAAAACTGTACAGACATACCTGTGAAATAGATTTCTTAGTTATATGATCTATCCCATTCATAAGATAGTCGGTTTAATTGGTTTTCCATGGCTACATAGGCGTAACCTCGAGCATTCAGTGTCTTTTCTTCTAAACATATGAACGGTCCGTCTCTGCATAAAGTAACAAATTCGGTGTTTGAATAGGTTTGATTATTTGAACATTTACCTCCATGTGACGATTTTCCGCATTTGTGACATCTTTCTAGGTGTCGTGCTCTTCTTTTCGCTGTGGATTTTGATTTTTCTTTACTAAATTGTAACTTATTATCTTCGCATCTGGATTCTTTTCTAACTCCGTCCATTCTTTCTCTGATTACTGATACTATTTCACTCGGAAGTGTGTCATTATTACGTTTAGTGATCAAAGCGTGTAGCATTAGACCATGGTTTAGTTCACAGGCAGTCTTCATTTTGTAAAAACCTAAAAAAATAAAAATTCAGAATGGGGGGGAGAAGACTAGTTCTTTAGGGTCTGCTAGGGAAAGACCATTCGGGTTCCATTTTCGAGAACTACACGAAAACAGACAATCTAACTCTAACAGAAATACATAAACCCCTTGATTCTCCCCATACTTAGTCAGTTGTGGTATCGAAATTGTGATTAACATTATTTTCAATTGAATCATCAACAACTTGTATATCTTTGACTTTTACTTCAATCCATTTGTTGATTTCCTCCGTAACTTTCACAAATTCAACTAACATTGCCTTTTCTTTTGACGATAAATTGGATATTAATCGGTTATATAACTTAAAGTTTCCTTTAATCATAGCATCGTGAATCCGTTTATAAAGTTTCTTCGTTGAACTGTTAAAAATGGGTTCATCTAATTTCGTATCATCAACGGCATTCTTTGTGATTGGATCATCATTAAGTGTTTCTTCATCTTCCCCACACTTATGTGTTTTTATTGGTCTAACAGTTTTGGTTTGTGGAGATCTAAACTTTCGATTCACAAAGGTGATCGATGTATCACCATCCCTAAGTGTCATTCTACCTTCTCTTACATCAATGAATGCCTCGGTGGTTGCTAAAAATGGGCGACCTAGAATTAGAGGAATATCAAGGTTTTCCTCCATATTAATCACTATGAAGTTTGCAACAAAGGTCAAACTTCCCACGTTAACAAGTAAATTATTTGCTATTCCAACCGGGTGTTTAATGGTTTGGTCAAATGATTGAACACCTATTTTGGTTGGTTTTAATTTACCCATGCCTAATCTTTTGTATAAGGAAAGAGGCATAATATTTGCACTTGCTCCTAAATCTGCGAGTCCATTATATACAGCACCATCATTAAGTAAGCAAGAAATGATAAATTCACCCGGGTCTCCTGCTTTAGTAAGTCGAGTTGGTTTGTAAACCTTTTTCGGGTGTTCTTTCCTTGGTTCTTTCATTTCTATTTGAATTTCTTGTTCACATTTTTCTTCGTTTCTTGGAATGGGAGGTTTGTATAGGAATTCTTCTTCATCACTCCAATTTGAATCCTCCCTATATTCCAGTTTTGATTTTTCATATGTTGTTGATAACATATTTATGTTTTCATTTTAAAGGTTTTCTTGGGTGGTGAAATTATGATTAACTTCATTGTCAACTTCCATCGGACCATGTATGTAATGTTTAACTCTGTGACCATTAACTTTAAATTCAATCCCATTTGAATTTATTAATTCTATCGTTCCGTATGGGAAAACTCTTTTGACTATGAATGGTCCAGACCATCTTGATTTCAATTTTCCAGGAAATAACTTGAATCGTGAATTGAAAAGAAGAACTCTGTCTCCTTCTTTAAATTCTTTTGAACTTCTGATTCTTTTATCATGCCATTTCTTCGTTCTTTCTTTATAGATTAACGAATTTTCGTATGCTTCATGTCTTAATTCTTCTAATTCGTTTAGTTGACTTAATCGTAGACATCCGGCTTCATGTAAATCAAGATTACATGTCTTCAAAGCCCAAAATGCTTTGTGTTCAATTTCTACTGGAAGATGACATGCTTTTCCATAAACAAGTCTAAAAGGTGTGGTTCCAATTGGAGTTTTGTAGGCTGTTCTAAAAGCCCAGAGTGCATCCTCCAATTTAATGGACCATTCCTTCGGATTTGATCCTACGGTTTTTTCTAGAATACGTTTTAAATCTCGGTTGGTATTTTCAACTTGTCCACTTGTTTGTGGATGATATGCGGTGGAGATTTTATGAGTTACTCCATATCTTTTAAGAACTTTCTCAAGTTGATTATTACAGAAATGAGTACCCCGATCACTTATTAAAGCTTTCGGTGTTCCAAACCTTGCAAAAAGACGTTTTAATAAGTTGACTACAACTCGTGCATCGTTAGTTGGGAGAGCTTGTGCTTCCGCCCATTTAGATACATAATCAATGGCTACGAGTATATATAGATTATTATGAGATTTTGGAAATGGACCCATAAAGTCAATACCCCAAATGTCAAATACTTCACATACTTGGATGACATTTTGTGGCATTTCATCACGTTGACTTATTTTTCCGGCCCTATGACAAGCATCACAGGATTTGCAAAGAAGGTGTGCGTCTTTGTAAATTGTAGGCCAATAGAATCCAGCATCATAAACTTTTCTTGCTGTTAGTTGAGGCCCATAATGTCCTCCTGTTGGTCCTGTGTAACAATGGTTTAATATTTTACTAGCTTCATCTCCAAATACACATCGGCGTATTATTCCATCTGGACAACTTTTAAACAGGTGTGGATCTTCCCAAAAATAGTGTTTTATATCACTGAAGAATTTCTTTCGTCTTTGGTACGATAATCCTTTTTCAAGGAATCCACAAACTAAGTAGTTTGCATAGTCTGCAAACCATGGAATTTCTTTATAATCTATCTTCGATAGATATTCATCAGGAAAGTTGTCTTGTATGGCCGATTCATTTAGAACTTCTAATTCGGGATTTTCAAGACGAGAAAGATGATCAGCGGCGAGATTTTCTGCTCCTCTTTTATCTCGGATTTCAATATCAAACTCTTGTAAGAGTAAGATCCAACGGATTAATCTTGGTTTAGCATCTTGTTTCTAAAATAGGTATCTAAGAGCAGAATGGTCGGTATAAACCACCGTTTTTGCTAGAACGAGATATGATCGAAATTTGTCAAAAGCAAAGACAATAGCAAGGAGTTCTTTTTCAGTATTTGTATAGTTCGTTTGTGCTCCTTGTAACGTCTTACTAGCATAATATATAGGTTGAAATCGTTTTTCAATCCTTTGTCCTAAAACGGCTCCCATTGCAAAATCACTTGCATCGCACATTAGTTCAAATGGTAGATTCCAATTTGGTGTTATCATGATCGGCGCATTAGTGAGTTTTTCTTTAAGAATATTAAAAGATTTGATACACTCATCTGAAAAGATGAATGGAGCATCCTTTTCTAGGAGTTTATTCATAGGAGTGGCAATTTTAGAAAAATCTTTTATGAAACGTCGGTAAAAACCGGTATGCCCTAGAAAACTCCTAACTCCTCTAACATTGGTGGGATGTGGAAGTTTAGCAATTACATCTACTTTAGCTCTATCCACTTCAATTCCTTCTTTTGAAATTTTATGTCCAAGAACGATGCCTTCTTTAACCATGAAATGGCATTTCTCCCAATTAAGTACCAGATTTGATTGTTCGCATCTAATAAGCATTCGTTCCAGATTAACTAGACATGATTCAAATGTATCACCGAAGACTGAAAAGTCATCCATGAAAACTTCCATGCATTCTTCTATCATGTCGTGAAAAATCGCCATCATACACCTTTGAAAGGTTGCAGGGGCGTTGTAAAGTCCAAATGGCATGCGTTTGTAAGCAAAAGTACCATAAGGGCACGTGAATGTGGTTTTCTCTTGGTCCTCGGGTGCTATTGGAATTTGAAAATATCCGGAAAATCCATCTAGAAAACAATAGTAACTATTTCCGGCTAATCTTTCTAACATTTGATCAATGAAAGGTAAGGGAAAGTGATCTTTTCTGGTGGCGTCATTTAATTTTCTATAATCAATACACACACGCCATCCTGTTACAATCCTAGTAGGAATAAGCTCATTTTTCTCATTTGTAATGACAGTCATGCCACCCTTCTTAGGCACGCATTGAACTGGGCTTACCCATGGACTATCAGAGATTGGATAAATTAGACCTGCATCTAGCAGTTTAATAATCTCTTTCTTAACTACATCTTGCATATTAGGATTTAGTCTTCGTTGGCGTTGCACATACATTTTATGACCTTCTTCCATAAGGATTTTATGTGTGCAATACGAAGGACTTATTCCTTTAATATCATGAATCTTCCATGCAATGGCTGGTTTATGGGCTTTCAACATAGAAATGAGTTGTGATTTCTCATTTTCAGTAAGAGAAGACGATATTATTACAGGTAATTCTGATTCACCATGTAAATAAGCGTATTCCAAATGGTTTGGAAGTGGCTTTAACTCTAATTTTGGAGGTTCTTCTATCGATGATTTGTATCGATATCTGTCTTCTTCTTTTAGCATTTGAATTTCTTCTGTTGTTGGTTCATATCCATTAGCTATAAGTGTAGCTAACATTTCAGCTTCATCAATTGGTTCATTACTTTCTCCTAAAGAACATTCTCCCGTTCCTTGTAATTCTGGAAATTCTTCTAATAATTCTGCATGTGCATCTATAGTTTGAATATAATAACATGTATCATCTGCAGATTGTGGTTGTTGCATTGCTCTATCAACTGAAAAGGTAACACTCTCATCCTCTATACTTAGGGTCAGTTTCTTACCGAACACGTCTATCATTGCTTTAGCCGTGTTTAAGAATGGTCTTCCTAATATTAGAGGAACTTGAGAATCTTCTTCCATGTCCAGAACAACAAAGTCTACTGGAAATACTAAAGTACCAACTTTTACTAGCATATTCTCCATTATCCCTCTAGGATATTTTATTGATCTATCGGCTAGTTGTATGCTTATTCTGGTTGGTTTCAATTCTCCAAGGTCTAGTTTAGCGTATAGTGAATACGGCATTAGATTTATACTAGCACCTAAGTCTGCCAATGCTTCTATTGAACTAAGACTACCCAGAAAACATGGAATTATGAAACTTCCTGGATCAGATAGTTTTTCTGGTATCTTATTCAACAGCACTGCTGAACAATTAGCATTCATGGTAACAGCCGAGAGTTCTTCCATTTTCTTTCTATTTGAGATTAGATCTTTCAAGAATTTAGCATATCTAGGCATTCCTGAAATCACATCAATGAAAGGAAGATTTACATTTATCTGTTTAAACATATCCAAGAATTTGGATTGCTCGGCTTCAAGTTTCTCTTTCTTCATTTTACTCGGGTAAGGAAGTGGTGGTTGGTATGGTTTAACATAAGGTTTAGCCTTAACTGTGTTATCTTCATTAACCTTTTCAACTACCGATTCTTTTTCCTTATCTTGATCAGGTTGTGGTTCTTGTGGAGTAGGAATAGCTTCATCAGAAGTTACAGGTATTTCAGGTGGTTTAAGTGTTGTACCACTTCTTGTGGTAATAGCTTTAGCTGTTTCATTCCGGGGGTTAGCATTTGTATCACTAGGCAAACTTCCCGGTTTTCTTTTACCTATTAACCTTGCTAGGTTACTTACTTCTTATTCCAGATTTTGAATAGAAGCTTGTTGATTTCTAAATGCTTGAGCATTTTGTTCATTGGTTTGTTTTTCTGAGATGTGAAAAACTGCGTTTGAGTTTCAACTAGCTTCGTCATCATATCTTCTAAATTCGGCTTTTTATCATCGGTTTGTTGTGGTGGTTTGTTTTGAAAATTAGGTCTTTGCTGATAGTAAGTATTATTGGATACTTGTTGATTGCTAGGACCTTGTTGGTTGTTGTATGGAATATTTCTATTATAATTCTGGTTTTGATTATAAATTGGTCTTGGCGGTTGATAATTATTCTGATAATTATTTCCAGGCCTTTGGTTTATGTATGAAATATTCTCTCTTTGTTCCATTGTTAATTCAATACTGAGACAATCTTTTGTCAAATGTTGTCCTCCACACTGCTCACAACTAATTCGTATTGAGTGAATATCTTTAGTCATCTTTTCCATTCGTCTCTCGACAGCATCTATCTTTGCGGAAATGGAATCTAAGTCATGGCTAGAATCGGCTCTAGCTACTTTAGATGATCTAACGATATCTTTTTCTTGGTGCCACTCATGTGAGTGGGAAGCAGTGTTATCAATAATTTTGTAAGCATCAGTTTCGGTTTTCTTCATAATAGAACCACCAGCTGCTATATCTATGTCTTTTCTTGTAGTGATGTCGCATCCTTGGTAGAATATTTGTACTATTTGACAGGTGTCTAAACCATGTTGCGGACATCCTCTTAACAACTTTCCATATCTAGTCCATGCCTCATATAGAGTTTCATTCGGCTTCTGTGTAAACGTAACAATTTCTGCTTGAAGTCTTACGGCTTTAGATGCAGGAAAGAATTGTTTAAGAAATTTGTCAACTAAAACATCCCATGTATCAATCGCCCCTTCAGGTAACGATTCCAACCAATCTTTGAATTCTCCCTTTAAAGTCCAGGGAAATAACATGAGATATATCTGTTCATCCTCCACTTCTCTTATTTTAAATAGTGTGCAGATCCTATTAAAGGTACGTAGATGTTCATTTGGATCTTCCTTCGGCGCACCACTAAATTGGCATTGATTAGTCACCATGTGTAGAATTTGTCCTTTGATTTCATAATCTGGCTCATTAATGTCTGGATGAGTAATTGCGTGACCTTGGCCAGTGCGTTTAGCTCTCATTCGGTCTTCCTTACTTAAAGGTTCCAGATTCTCCATAATTGAATTTGTTGAATCAGAATCACTAGAGGATTCTGATTTAATGGTTCGTTCCTCAACAATCTCTGTTTGAATGATTGGTGGTTCCGGAGGAAAGTTTAGTGGTTCAGGATCTACGAATCGTTCCTGAATATTCTCCGGATTCTCAATTGTGAGGTCGGGTTCAAAAAATGGATTATCGGAAATTTGAACTGAAGTACTTGGTCGACTGGATGACGATTCTAAAGAAAAATCAACGGCAGTAATATTTGCTAAATGTCTTGATCTAGTTACAGGTGGTGAACGTACAAAAGGTGGTGAACGTCTTGCTCGGTGCATTCACTGAATATCCTATTAGTTTTAAAAAGGAAAGAAAATTATAATAAGTTATTCAATCAATAGACTTTTCTGATTTTGCCCACGTTTCGAATAGCCAAAAGATGCAGCAGAGGGGCAGGATTCGTTTGGTCTCAATATAATTGAGGACTGTTTGGCTCCAATAACCCGGTCCACGTACAAATCCAACTATTACTACGAACCAGAAAATTTTGATGTCTATCAATTTAACCACTTAAAATAAATTTTCGTAATTTTAAGAAATTTAGATAAGAAGTAGAATAAAAATCTATGTCCTAAAACAAGAATAGCGAGAAATAAGAAAGAAAAAGAGTTCGTCGGAAAAAGGTCGAAAAAGAAAAATGGTTGAAAAATAAAAGGTGACGGAAAAATAAAAGAAACTTATAAAACTTATAAACACTTGACTAACCTAACCTTATTACTACAACTAACTTAAAATTATAATCGCAAATTGAGATTACTAATTGGAATGATAATTGATACATAGGTAAAAGTCGTCTAAAAATATTAAAGCTTACAAGTAAAACTAAATCCCAAATGGAAATAACTTAAAAAGAAACTAAAACTTAAAAAGGCGTCGCAAAATTCTAAAGTACCTAAATCTTAGTCTAAAGAAAAAAAAACACTTAAGGAATTCTACGGCAAAGCCTAAAAATCTAGAAGTAAAAATAACTATGGCAAAAACTAAGTTTAAAACTAAATATGAGCTAAATATTACGCTAAAACGATTAGGAAGGGACAAAATATAAAAATATACAAAAAGTTGTAAAAAGTACAATTTTTATAAAAATATTATTTTTATATTATTTATTTATTAAAACTACTAATTTTACAATTTAATTAAACTAATTTAACTAAAATATATAAATTAAATAAAAAGTAAAACTTTAAAATAAAACTAATTATAATAATAATAAGTAATTAGGGTTTATAATAATAATAATTAATAATTACTCCGTAATTAATTGCAGTTAGGGTTTCTGTCGGTGTCAGGTCCCCTCCGCGAGTCGCGGTATTCGATGCAGCTCGCGGGGTTCCAAATTTCAACTCGGGTGCAGTTCAAAATTTGACGTTTTTATTATTTTTTTATTTTTTATTTTCTGTTTTATAATTTTCTGTTTTATAATCAAAAATTTGTATATAATAAAAACTTATATTTTTACAAACTAAAGATACTTTATAAAACTTAAATATTTAACAAAATCTTAAAAATATTTATATTTTTGTTTTTCTTTTTATATTTTCGAATATTTAAAACGTATTTTTATAAAAACAAATTTTAATAAAAGTAAACTAAAAATCTTTTTTTTTTATATTAGCGTTGCGCTTCCGGCTTTTAAGAGATTCCCCGGCAGCGGCGCCAAAAATACTTGATGTTTCGCGAGGTGTATATAAAATAGCTTATATTTTTACAGGAAAAACTATTAAATACGATACAATTTTACACAAGATATTTATTTATTTATTGAATGGATATACTCAAACCTTGCTACAACACTTATAGGCAGTGTACCTAATCGTACAGTAGTGTAGTTTTTAGTAAGTCCGGTTCGTTCCACAGGGAATCTTTTTAAACAAAGATTAACGCTATATTAATTTACTTTTATAAAAATACAAATATATATATAAGTAATATTATTATTATAAAGGGGGGTTTTTACCGTTTAATGACCGGTTTGTCGATTTTAAAACTTTAGTCGCAGTTAAAACCAAATGTAAAATAATAAATAAATACAAGACTTAATTTAAAGTGTAAAGTAAATAACGATAATGAAATTGCGATTAATAAAAATGCGATAAAATAAACTTGCGATAATTAAAAAGTACGATAATTAAAAGTGCAATTAAATACAATAACAATAAAAATGCGATAATTAGAAGTGCAATTAAATATAAAATAAAGGAAATTAAATATGAAATAAAAGAATTATGCTTATTTAAACTTCCGTAATCATGATGTTTGACGTGTTGATTTTAATTTTATGCCCATGGGTTAATTGTCCTTTGTCCTGGATTATTTAATATGTCCATACGGATTTGTCCATAATAGTCCATCAGTCATAAATATAAAGAGCGAAAGCCTTCGTCAAATTATTCTTATTCCCGAAGTCAAATATTCCAACTAATTGGGGATTCGAATTGTAACAGGGTTTTAATACTTTGTTTAATGAATACACCAGGTTATCGACTGCGTGTAAACCAAGGTTTTACTACTTTGTTAACAATTACACCAATTACCCTTGAATGTAATTCACCCCTGTTTCAACAAGTCTATTAACTATTAATCCAGTTCCGTGTCCGGTAAAATGAATAATTATTGGTATTTATAGATATCCCGCCCACCGTACCCAGTCAAGCGTATGTGGTTATATATAAATACGTCGAATTATAAGTTTGTATATTAAATTAACAAGGTATTGTTTAGTTAATATAAAACCCATTAATAGCCCATAGTCTAATTTCCACAAGTGTCGTTCTTTTATCCAAACCCCAATTATGGTACAAAGCCCGATTACCCAATTTTAGTAATTAGCCCAACATCATGATTACTTCGTATTAAATAAGCATAATAATAACTTAGCTACGAGACATTAATGTAAAAAGGTTGAACAAAACTTACAATGATTAAAAATAGTGTAGCGTTACACGGACAGAATTTCGACTTACACCCTTACAATATTCGCTAACATACCCTTATTATTAGGATTAAAATTAAAATTAAAATTAAAATATAAATTATAAATATAAATATTACGTATATATTGAGAGAGAGAGATATATGATGATTTTTGCGATCAGAATTCGGTTGCTTTTATAGGGAGTTTCAGAAATTGGGGCTCCGCGACTCGCGGCATTTTTTGCCTTCAAACTCCGCGAGTCGCGGAGTTTGCTTTTACAGCTCACACGAGTTTGGCTCTTTGTTTACCGACGGTTTTAAATATTTATATAATATATAAATAATTATAAGAATTATTTAAATATTATATTATATTTATGTGCATAGTTGACTTGTAATTTTTAGTCCGTTGCGTCGAGTGTTGAGAGTTGACTCTGGTCCCGGTTCCGGATTTTTGAACGTCCTTGCGTACAATTTTATATTTTGTACTTTGCGTTTTGAATCTTGTACTCTTGTAATTTCGAGACGTTTCTTATCAATAATTGGAACCTCTTTGATTGTCTTTTGTACTTTTGAGCTTTTTGGTCGTTTGCGTCTTCAATTCGTCGAATCTGTCTTTTGTCTTCACCTTTTATTATTTAAACGAATATCACTTGTAAATAGAACAATTGCAACTAAAAGCTTGTCTTTCTTGAGGAATAATGCTATGAAATATATGTTCGTTTTTAGCATTATCAATTACACCAATTCCATCAAATACTTGATGTTTCGCGAGGTGTATATAAAATAGCTTATATTTTTACAGGAAAAACTATTAAATACGATACAATTTTACACAAGATATTTATTTATTTATTGAATGGATATACTTAAACCTTGCTACAACACTTATAGGCAGTGTACCTAATCGTACAGTAGTGTAGTTTTTAGTAAGTCCGGTTCGTTCCACAGGGAATCTTTTTAAACAAAGCTTAACGCTATATTAATTTACTTTTATAAAAATACAAATATATATATAAGTAATATTATTATTATAAATGGGGGTTTTTACCGTTTAATGACCGGTTTGTCGATTTTAAAACTTTAGTCGTAGTTAAAACTAAATGTAAAATAATAAATAAATACAAGACTTAATTTAAAGTGTAAAGTAAATAACGATAATGAAATTGCGATTAATAAAAATGCGATAAAATAAACTTACGATAATTAAAAAGTACGATAATTAAAAGTGCAATTAAATACAATAACAATAAAAATGTGATAATTAGAAGTGCAATTAAATATAAAATAAAGGAAATTAAATATGAAATAAAAGAATTATGCTTATTTAAACTTCCGTAATCATGATGTTTGACGTGTTGATTTTAATTTTATGCCCATGGGTTAATTGTCCTTTGTCCTGGATTATTTAATATGTCCATACGGATTTGTCCATAATAGTCCATCAGTCATAAATATAAAGAGCGAAAGCCTTCGTCAAATTATTCTTATTCCCGAAGTCAAATATTCTAACTAATTGGGGATTCGAATTGTAACAAGGTTTTAATACTTTGTTTAATGAATTCACCAGGTTATCGACTGCGTGTAAACCAAGGTTTTACTACTTTGTTAACAATTACACCAATTACCCTTGAATGTAATTCACCCCTGTTTCAACAAGTCTATTAACTATTAATCCAGTTCCGTGTCCAGTAAAATGAATAATTATTGGTATTTATAGATATCCCGCCCACCGTACCCAGTCAAGCGTATGTGGTTATATATAAATACGTCGAATTATAAGTTTGTATATTAAATTAACAAGGTATTGTTTAGTTAATATAAAACCCATTAATAGCCCATAGTCTAATTTCCACAAGTGTCGTTCTTTTATCCAAACCCCAATTATGGTACAAAGCCCGATTACCCAATTTTAGTAATTAGCCCAACATCATGATTACTTCGGATTAAATAAGCATAATAATAACTTAGCTACGAGACATTAATGTAAAAAGGTTGAACATAACTTACAATGATTAAAAATAGCGTAGCGTTACACGGACAGAATTTCGACTTACACCCTTACAATATTCGCTAACATACCCTTATTATTAGGATTAAAATTAAAATTAAAATTAAAATATAAATTATAAATATAAATATTACGTATATATTGAGAGAGAGAGATATATGATGATTTTTGCGATCAGAATTCGGTTGCTTTTATAGGGAGTTTCAGAAATTGGGGCTCCGCGACTCGCGGCATTTTTTGCCTTCAAACTCCGCGAGTCGCGGAGTTTGCTTTTACAGCTCACACGAGTTTGGCTCTTTGTTTACCGACGGTTTTAAATATTTATATAATATATAAATAATTATAAGAATTATTTCAATATTATATTATATTTATGTGCATAGTTGACTTGTAATTTTTAGTCCGTTGCGTCGAGCGTTGAGAGTTGACTCTGGTCCCGGTTCCGGATTTTCGAACGTCCTTACGTACAATTTTATATTTTGTACTTTGCGTTTTGAATCTTGTACTCTTGTAATTTCGAGACGTTTCTTATCAATAATTGGAACCTCTTTGATTGTCTTTTGTACTTTTGAGCTTTTTGGTCGTTTGCGTCTTCAATTCGTCGAATCTGTCTTTTGTCTTCACCTTTTATTATTTAAACGAATATCACTTGTAAATAGAACAATTGCAACTAAAAGCTTGTCTTTCTTGAGGAATAATGCTATGAAATATATGTTTGTTTTTAGCATTATCAAATATTTCCACACTTGAGCGTTGCTTGTCCTCAAGCAATATCGTCTTGAAATACTAGAATCACTTCTTTATTCTTCACACTTTGTACATCAGTGATTTCTATATGGCGGTATAAACAATGGTAGTAACGATATGGTTTACAGTCCCACATGACTATAAAAATTTAGATCCATTAAGGAAATTGGATCTTTATGAAAACATTTGATCTTTTGAAAATTAAATCTAGTTTTTACCCTAGATAAGTTTTCCGGAATAACCCTTTACCGGTATTTGCAAAATATTTTTGTGGGTTTGGTGGGTTTCAGATTTGAAAATTTTAGCTCAAAACTTATGGTTTTGTGTCACCCACTTGCTAACCTTGTATTTGGAAAGCAACAAGTCCAGTTTACTTGTCCCGTATATTACCTTTCAGTAAACTACCGTCCGGTTGTAAAGGAAAGCGTTGAACAAGCAATTGTTAAGGCAATGTCCCCTGACATGCTTTTAATTATGGTCTATAACGTGTCGGACGCAATTACTATCCTTGGTAGGAGCAATAGTAAAGTTCACCCTTATGATTTTTTCGGTCTGGCACAAGGTCCTGTCTTTGACCACTATGCAACCACCGTTCTTACGGTTGACACCCGATTTGGTTCAGGTGACCTAATGAATTCCAGGTGAATTTCTAGGATTTTACGTTCAATGGTAATGAACGCATTGAAAATGGGTTTTCAGAAAACAAATCGGTTTGTAATTTTTGATCAAAATATTTTCTCGTTCAAGCTCGAGTTTAGATATCATTGAATTCCATGAGTTTGTAATTCTCAATCTTTAAGGTCAATCTCAAGGATTGAGTAATATCAGGCTTAAAAGCTGATTTTTGATCTTTTAAGGAGATTATCCTTTCTGGGGATCTGATTCATTAGTCTTATCCAGCTAATTTGCATGGTGCCCCCCCATTTTACGAGATAAATCCTTCTCATGGTTAGGATAAATCTGACCACTTGGCGACCCTGTTTAATGCTGAGGTCCGTGGATTTCCTGCTTATTTTAGTGATGACTTTTCTAGGTTTTTCGTCAACCTACAGCTGGTCTGGACGACAACTTCATGACCTAAATCAAGAAGCGCGTTTCTTTTTAGGGAGACTTTACTTCCTTTTAATGATGGAATTGATTCATCGTGTAGATCCATCTTTCTTACAGTGAATCAGGTAAAACAGTTTAGTTTAGTCCAAAGCAAAAGTATTTTCAGTTATTTGTTTAAAAATATGTGATATATGTTTTGAATAACTTGGAGAATTTTCCCACACTTGGCTTTTATTTTCCTTTTTATTGTCCTCTATTCCATTTTAAATGAATTTTAACATTTTGGTTTGTTGCTCAATTTATGTCCTTTCTGAGGTAACAATAATTTCGGTGTTAAAACCTAGTTTTATCGTTCATAAATATGTATAAACATGATTTTGAGTTCATTTAATTGAAAATTTTTAAAAATTTTACTAGAATTGGGTAGTCAGTATATAAGACTAGGGCTGTTCTTTATTATCAGAGAGCACTAGATTCTAATACAACTACTGCTTTACTAGTATTTTTAATGGTAACCAAGTGTATAAAGTAAAAATTTTAAAATCCGAAAGAATTTAGCCCCTTCCCACACTTAAGATCTTGCAATGCCCTCATTTGCAAGAAATCAGTAACAATTTAAATTATTGAGGGTGATTTGTGTGAAAATGATTAAATTTTTACCAAAGTTTCCAAATATGTTGGCGTTTGTTTGCTGAATGATAAATGGTGCACATCATTTGTTCATTCCGTCTTGTTGTTATTTCACATATATTTTGCATCTTGTCGTCAAAATTAGTTGCTTTTGCTGAACTTAATGCCAGTCTTTGAAAATGCGTTGTTTTACCCTGTTGTGTACATAAGATAAACTACAAACATATATACATATTTTTGAAGTTTGGTATATTACCCCACATTCAAAAATTATTAAAATCTAAGAATAAAAGTTAGAAAATTATAAAAACTATTACAATATTAACATAAGTATTAAACGTATCAACATTACAAATTACAAAATAAATAAAACTAAGTAGACTAGGGATGATACTGATACCAATAGGGGTTCCAAGCATAACCATAGGTGCTATAAAATGCTTCGGCAGGGTTATACGTAGGATACGGTGGTTGCATCTCTATAGACCAGGGAGGGAATATGGGTTTTGGTGTAGGAATATAGTTTCTACCTATATGTTGGCAATGAGCTATGATTTGGTTTTGATGAACTTGCCAATCTTCAAATGCTCTCTGTCTAGCATTTTCGTACTCTTGTGAAGCTATAAACCTTTGCATTTCTTGCATTTCATTTCCCCCTCCTACATTACCTTGCTATTGGTTTCTCTCAACCTGTGGATGTCTACCATGGTATTGGACTGCGGCGTTATTTCGCCTCTTCAAAACTTTCGCACCATGGTATATATTTAAACCTATAGTATCGCGGGGTTCTGGTTCTTCGACTAATAATCCCCCCCGACTTATATCCACACCGAGATATTCAGCAATCAAAGTAATAAAAATACCACCTCCTATTATGCTATGCGGTCTCATCCCCCTAACCATAGCAGATAAATAATAACCCACACAATAAGGTATACTTACAGCGCTTTGTGGGTCTCGAATACACATATGGTAAAACAAATCCTGTTCATTTACCTTTTCCTTGTTCTTACCTCTTTGTGTAATCGAATTAGCTAAAAACCTATGAATCACTCTTAATTCAGCTCTATCTATATCCAAATAAGAGTAATTTCCCCCTTTGAATCGGTGATGGCTTGTCATTTGACTCCATACACCGTGTGTATCAAAATTTTCATCTATCTTTCTACCATTTACTATCAACCCTCTACAATCGGCAGATGCTAACTCCTCAGGCGTATATATACGTAAAGCCTGAGCCATGTCTAGTAAAGACATGTGGCGCATCGAACCTCCTAACAAAAATCTAATAAAAGATCGATCGGTTAAACTAGCTACCCGATCGTTTAATTCTATACTACACAACAATTCTTCACACCATACTTTATATACAGGTCTACGCATGGTGAATAAACGTACCCAGTCATTAAAAGTAGAATTACCATACCTCTGTACAAGTAATTCCCTAATTGGCCCGGCCAATTCTACAGCTTCTAATGGTCCCCATTCTATGACCCTCGGTACCTCAACAACTTTAGAATGAAGAGTATGCAAACCCCTTTGGTATTTTGGATAATCTATCCAAAGTCTGTCAAATCTCAGGTTCGGGTGCAAATCTTCTAAGTGCATATCAGAAAAGGTCATGACTGGATGAGGTATATCTTGCTTGTAGTACTTATCCACCTCCTGTTGTTCCGCATTCTCAGCAGGAGCATTGCGAGCTTGGGATGAAGATTCACCCCTTTCAGTCGTTTTTCTTGAGTAATTCCTTGATAGCATCCTTCTCAACATGATTTTAGTAAAAGATTTGATGATTAACGGTTAAAAATTGTGATTTTGGGGGTGTATTTTCGGGTTTTTTCGTGTTTATGTTCGCAGTATTTGTGAGTTTTGTGGGTTGGGACTGATCTGTTCCAGCTCTTATATTTTTTTCTGTAATTCGATATCTCCGCGAGTCGAGGTGTTTAAGGCTTCAAACTCCGCGAGTCGCGGAGTTTGCTTTTTTTTTTTTTTAACATCTTATATTAATTAAAACAATTAAGTAATTAATTTTAAAATTTTGTTTCCCTTATTATTTAGGACGAGGTCGTTTCGGATTGATGTCCTAGTCCGTCCTTCGACAAAATTTTAAAATTTGTCTTTTTGTAGCGATTGTTTTAAAAGCTAAGATTTTTGGGTTTTTTTTTTGTGTTTTTGGCATACTTTAATTCAATAAGATTAAAAATAATGATAATAAAAGTTCTCGTCCCTCCCTCGGGTAAAGCAATTTCGGTTCAAAGACCTAGTCTTCAACTTACGACGAATTTTAAAAATCATATTTTTAACTTAATGAGATAAAGTAAATTTTTGTTTTTAAATTCACACAATTTAAATATAAAATTCAAAATTAATATTAAAAATTCACACCAAACTTAAAATTTGAAATGCATAAAATTAAAAATTCATTTTTTTTAAAAAATTAAAAATTCACACCAAACTTAATTTAAAAATTCATATTATAAATTCACACCAAATTTATATTAATTTTTTCAAATATTTACAATTTTAAAAATATTGTTTTTACAAAGTTTACGATATTAATTTAAGATTTAAATATTAATTTTAAAAACATGGTAAAAATAAAATTAAAAATCTTTTTGGCTTTTTATCCCACTTTAATCAATCAAATATTATCAAAAATATACGCCCCTCTTTTCGGTAAAGTAATTTCGGTTCCAAGACCTAATTTAACTCATGACGAATTTTTGAAATATTTTGGGTTGATTGATTAAAGATATTTATACCTTAAGAATAAACGTTAAATTTCGCAGTGATGTAATAAATTTTTGAATGATATCAATAATTTCGGTCGCCAAACCTAATTTTATTCAATACCAATTTAATACTTTATAGCGAACAAATTAGCGTTTATTATCAAAAGGTTAAAAATAAAAAAAATAATAAAAACTGTACAGACATACTTGTGAAATAGATTTCTTAGTTATATGATCTATCCCATTCATAAGATAGTCGGTTTAATTGGTTTTCCATGGCTACATAGGCGTAACCTCGAGCATTCAGTGTCTTTTCTTCTAAACATATGAACGGTCCGTCTCTGCATAAAGTAACAAATTCGGTGTTTGAATAGGTTTGATTATTTGAACATTTACCTCCATGTGACGATTTTCCGCATTTTTGACATCTTTCTAGGTGTCGTGCTCTTCTTTTCGCTGCGGATTTTGATTTTCCTTTACCAAATTGTAACTTATTATCTTCGCATCTGGATTCTTTTCTAACTCCGTCCATTCTTTCTCTGATTACTGATACTATTTCACTCGGAAGTGTGTCATTATTACGTTTAGTGATCAAAGCGTGTAGCATTAGACCATGGTTTAGTTCACAGGCAGTCTTCATTTTGTAAAAACCTAAAAAAATAAAAATTCAGAATGGGGGGAGAAGACTAGTTCTTTAGGGTCTGCTAGGGAAAGACCATTCGGGTTTCATTTTCGAGAACTACACGAAAACAGACAATCTAACTCTAACAGAAATACATAAACCCCTTGATTCTCCCCATACTTAGTCAGCTGTGGTATCGAAATTGTGATTAACATTATTTTCAATTGAATCATCAACAACTTGTATATCTTTGACTTTTACTTCAATCCATTTGTTGATTTCCTCCGTAACTTTCACAAATTCAACTAACATTGCCTTTTCTTTTGACAATAAATTGGATATTAATCGGTTATATAACTTAAAGTTTCCTTTAATCTTAGCATCGTGAATCTGTTTATAAAGTTTCTTCGTTGAACTGTTAAAAATGGGTTCATCTAATTTCGTATCATCAACGGCATTCTTTGTGATTGGATCATCATTAAGTGTTTCTTCATCTTCCCCACACTTATGCGTTTTTATTGGTCTAACAGTTTTAGTTTGTGGAGATCTAAACTTTCGGTTCACAAAGGTGATCGATGTATCACCATCCCTAAGTGTCATTCTACCTTCTCTTACATCAATGAATGCCTCGGTGGTTGCTAAAAATGGGCGACCTAGAATTAGAGGAATATCAAGGTTTTCCTCCATATTAATCACTATGAAGTTTGCAACAAAGGTCAAACTTCCCACGTTAACAAGTAAATTATTTGCTATTCCAACCGGGTGTTTAATGGTTTGGTCAAATGATTGAACACCTATTTTGGTTGGTTTTAATTTACCCATGCCTAATCTTTTGTATAAGGAAAGAGGCATAATATTTGCACTTGCTCCTAAATCTGCGAGTCCATTATATACAGCACCATCATTAAGTAAGCAAGAAATGATAAATTCACCCGGGTCTCCTGCTTTAGTAAGTCGAGTTGGTTTGTAAACCTTTTTCGGGTGTTCTTTCCTTGGTTCTTTCATTTCTATTTGAATTTCTTGTTCACATTTTTCTTCGTTTCTTGGAATGGGAGGTTTGTATAGGAATTCTTCTTCATCACTCCAATTTGAATCCTCCCTATATTCCAGTTTTGATTTTTTATATGTTGTTGATAACATATTTATGTTTTCATTTTGAAGGTTTTCTTGGGTGGTGAAATTATGATTAACTTCATTGTCAACTTCCATCGGACCATGTATGTAATGTTTAACTCTGTGACCATTAACTTTAAATTCAATCCCATTCCATCAGGTTATCGACTGCTTGTAAACCAAGGTTTTACTACTTTGTTAACAATTACACCAATTACCCTTTTAGTTAGAATATTTGACTTCGGGAATAAGAATATTTTAATTACACCAATTCCATCAATATTACGCAGTTTTTCACATCTCAGAAATAAACCAATGAACAAAATGCCCAAGCATTTAGAAATCAACAAGCTTCTATTCAAAATCTGGAACAAGAAGTAAGTAACCTAGCAAGGTTAATAGGTGAAAGAAAACCAGGAAGTTTGCCTAGTGATACAAATGCTAACCCCCGGAATGAAACAACTAAAGCTATTACCACAAGAAGTGGTACAACACTTAAACCACCTGAAATACCTGTAACTTCTGATGAAGCTATTCCTACTCCACAAGAACCACAACCTGATCAAGATAAGGAAAAAGAATCGGTAGTTGA
Organism: Rutidosis leptorrhynchoides; assembly: GCF_046630445.1. Taxonomy (NCBI): domain Eukaryota; kingdom Viridiplantae; phylum Streptophyta; class Magnoliopsida; order Asterales; family Asteraceae; genus Rutidosis; species Rutidosis leptorrhynchoides. The sequence continues at coordinate 391,255,193 of NC_092338.1, forward strand.
AAAGGTTAATGAAGATAACACAGTTAAGGCTAAACCTTATGTTAAACCATACCAACCACCACTTCCTTACCCGAGTAAAATGAAGAAAGAGAAACTTGAAGCCGAGCAATCTAAATTCTTGGATATGTTTAAACAGATAAATGTAAATCTTCCTTTCATTGATGTGATTTCAGGAATGCCTAGATATGCTAAATTCTTGAAAGATCTAATCTCAAATAGAAAGAAAATGGAAGAACTCTCGGCTGTTACCATGAATGCTAATTGTTCAGCAGTGCTGTTGAATAAGATACCAGAAAAACTATCTGATCCAGGAAGTTTCACAATTCCATGTTTTCTGGGTAGTCTTAGTTCAATAGAAGCATTGGCAGACTTAGGTGCTAGTATAAATCTAATGCCGTATTCACTATACGCTAAACTAGACCTTGGAGAATTGAAACCAACCAGAATAAGCATACAACTAGCCGATAGATCAATAAAATATCCTAGAGGGATAATGGAGAACATGCTAGTTAAAGTTGGTACTTTAGTATTTCCAGTAGACTTTGTTGTTCTGGACATGGAAGAAGATTCTCAAGTTCCTCTAATATTAGGAAGACCATTCTTAAACACGGCTAAAGCAATGATAGACGTGTTCGGTAAGAAACTGACCCTAAGTATAGAGGATGAGAGTGTTACCTTTTCAGTTGATAGAGCAATGCAACAACCACAATCTGTAGATGATACATGTTATTATATTCAAACTATAGATGCACATGCAGAATTATTAGAAGAATTTCCAGAATTACAAGGAACAGGAGAATGTTCTTTAGGAGAAGGTAATGAACCAATTGATGAAGCTGAAATGTTAGCTACACTTATAGCTAATGGATATGAACCAACAACAGAAGAAATTCAAATGCTAAAAGAAGAAGACAGATATCGATACAGATCATCGATAGAAGAACCTCCGAAATTAGAGTTAAAGCCACTTCCAAACCATTTGGAATACGCTTATTTACATGGTGAATCTGAATTACCTGTAATAATATCGTCTTCTCTTACTGAAAATGAGAAATCACAACTCCTTTCTATGTTGAAAGCCCATAAACCAGCCATTGCATAGAAGATTCATGATATTAAAGGAATAAGTCCTTCGTATTGCACACATAAAATCTTTATGGAATAAGGTCATAAAACGTATGTGCAACGCCAACGAAGACTAAATCCTAATATGCAAGATGTAGTTAAGAAAGAGATTATTAAACTGCTAGATGCAGGTCTAATTTATCCAATCTCTGATAGTCCATGGGTAAGCCCAGTTCAATGCGTGCCTAAGAAGGGTGGCATGACTGTCATTACAAATGAGAAAAATGAGCTTATTCCTACTAGGACTGTAACAGGATGGCGTGTGTGTATTGATTATAGAAAATTAAATGACGCCACCAGAAAAGATCACTTTCCCTTACCTTTCATTGATCAAATGTTAGAAAGATTAGCCGGAAATAGTTACTATTGTTTTCTAGATGGATTTTCCGGATATTTTCAAATTCCAATAGCACCCGAGGACCAAGAGAAAACCATATTCACGTGCCCTTATGGTACTTTTGCTTACAAATGCATGCCATTTGGACTTTGCAACTCCCCTGCAACCTTTCAAAGGTGTATGATGGCGATTTTTCACGACATGATAGAAGAATGCATGGAAGTTTTCATGGATGACTTTTCAGTCTTCGGTGATACATTTGAATCATGTCTAGTTAATCTGGAACGAATGCTTATTAGATGCGAACAATCAAATCTAGTACTTAATTGGGAGAAATGCCATTTCATGGTTAAAGAAGGCATCGTTCTTGGACATAAAATTTCAAAAGAAGAAATTAAAGTGGATAGAGCTAAAGTAGATGTAATTGCTAAACTTCCACATCCCACCAATGTTAGAGGAGTTAGGAGTTTTCTAGGGCATGCCGGTTTTTACCGACGTTTCATAAAAGATTTTTCTAAAATTGCCACTCCTATGAATAAACTCCTAGAAAAGGATGCTCCATTCATCTTTTCAGATGAGTGTATCAAATCTTTTAATATTCTTAAAGAAAAACTCACTAATGCGCCGATCATGATAACACCAAATTGGAATCTACCATTTGAACTAATGTGCGATGCAAGTGATTTTGCAATGGGAGCCGTTTTAGGACAAAGGATTGAAAAACGATTTCAACCTATATATTATGCTAGTAAGACGTTACAAGGAGCACAAACGAACTATACAACTACTGAAAAAGAACTCCTTGCTATTGTCTTTGCTTTTGACAAATTTCGATCATATCTCGTTCTAGCAAAAACGGTGGTTTATACCGACCATTCTGCTCTTAGATACCTATTTTCGAAACAAGATGCTAAACCAAGATTAATCCGTTGGATCTTACTCTTACAAGAGTTTGATATTGAAATCCGAGATAAAAGAGGAGCAAAAAATCTCGCCGCTGATCATCTTTCTCGTCTTGAAAATCCCGAATTAGAAGTTCTAAATGAATCGGCCATACAAGACAACTTTCCTGATGAATATCTATTGAAGATAGATTATAAAGAAATTCCATGGTTTGCAGACTATGCAAACTACTTAGTTTGTGGATTCCTTGAAAAAGGATTATCGTACCAAAGACGAAAGAAATTCTTCAGTGATATAAAACACTATTTTTGGGAAGATCCACACCTGTTTAAAAGTTGTCCAGATGGAATAATACGCCGATGTGTATTTGGAGATGAAGCTAGTAAAATATTAAACCATTGTCACACAGGACCAACAGGAGGGCATTATGGGCCTCAACTAACAGCAAGAAAAGTTTATGATGCTGGATTCTATTGGCCTATGATAATGCTAAAAACGAACATATATTTCATAGCATTATTCCTCAAGAAAGATAAGCTTTTAGTTGCAATTGTTCTATTTACAAGTGATATTCGTTTAAATAATAAAAGGTGAAGACAAAAGACAGATTCGACGAATTGAAGACGCAAACGACCAAAAAGCTCAAAAGTACAAAAGACAATCAAAGAGGTTCCAATTATTGATAAGAAACGTCTCGAAATTACAAAAGTACAAGATTCAAAACGCAAAGTACAAGATATTAAATTGTACGCAAGGACGTTCGAAAATCCGGAACCGGGACCAGAGTCAACTCTCAACGCTCGACGCAACGGACTAAAAATTACAAGTTAACTATGTATATAAATATAATATAATATATAATTAATTATATTAATTATATATATATTATATATATATTATAAACCGTCGGTAAACAAAGAGCCAAACTCCTCTGAGCTGTAAAAGCAAACTCCGCGGCTCGCGGAGTTTGAAGGCAAAAATGCCGCGAGTCGCGGAGCCCCAAAAGTCGACTTTTCCTATAAAAGCAACCGAATTCTGATCGCAATTCATCCATCTTTTTCTTCTCTTATCATACGTAAAAAATATATATATATTTATAATTTATATTTTAATTTTAATTATAATTCTAATAATAAGGGTATGTTAGCGAATATTGTAAGGGTGTAAGTCGAAATTCTGTCCGTGTAACGCTACGCTATTTTTAATCATTGTAAGTTATGTTCAACCTTTTTACATTAATGTCTCGTAGCTAAGTTATTATTATGCTTATTTATAACGAAGTAATCATGATGTTGGGCTAATTACTAAAATTGGGTAATTGGGCTTTGTACCATAATTGGGGTTTGGATAAAAGAACGACACTTGTAGAAATTAGACTATGGGCTATTAATGGGCTTTATATTTGTTTAACTAAATGATAGTTTGTTAATGTAAATATAAAGATTTACAATTGGGCGTCCTTATAAATTACCATATACACTCAATCGGACACGATGGGCGGGGTATTTATATGTACGAATAATCATTCATTTAACCGGACACGGGAATGGATTAATAGCCACTAGAATAATCAAAACAGGGGTGAAATTACATTCAAGGGTAATTGGTGTAATTGTTAACAAAGTAGTAAAACCTTGGTTTACACGCAGTCGATAACCTGGTGTATTCATTAAACAAAGTATTAAAACCTTGTTACAATTCGAATCCCCAATTAGTTGGAATATTTAACTTCGGGTATAAGAATAATTTGACGAGGACACTCGCACTTTATATTTACGACTGATGGACTGTTATGGACAAAAACCAGACGGACATATTAAATAATCCAGGACAAAGGACAATTAACCCATGGGCATAAAACTAAAATCAACACGTCAAACATCATGATTACGGAAGTTTAAATAAGCATAATTCTTTTATTTCATATTTAATTTCCTTTATTTTATATTTAATTGCACTTCTAATTATCGCATTTTTATTGTTATTGTATTTAATTGCACTTTTAATTATCGTACTTTTTAATTATCGCAAGTTTATTTTATCGCACTTTTATTATTCGCAATTTCATTATCGTTATTTACTTTACGCTTAAAATTAAGTCTTGTATTTATTTATTATTTTACATTTGGTTTTAACTGCGACTAAAGTTTTAAAATCGACAAACCGGTCATTAAACGGTAAAAACCCCCCTTTATAATAATAATATTACTTATATATATGTATTTGTATTTTTATAAAAGTAAACTAATATAGCGTTAAGCTTTGTTTAAAGATTTCCCTGTGGAACGAACCGGACTTACTAAAAACTACACTACTGTACGATTAGGTACACTGCCTATAAGTGTTGTAGCAAGGTTTAAGTATATCCATTCTATAAATAAATAAATATCTTGTGTAAAATTGTATCGTATTTAATAGTGTTTCGTTGTAAACTTTAATAGTATTTTATACCCCTTAGCTTTGACATCAAGTATTTTTGGCGCCGCTGCCGGGGACACTCTTAAACGCCGGAAGCGCAACGCTAATAAAAAAAAAAAGATTTTTAGTCGCTTTTGTAAAAATACGTTTTAAATATTCGAAAATATAAAAAGAAAAACAAAAATATAAGTATTTTTAAGATTTTGTTAAATATTTAAGTTTTATAAGTTTCTTTATTTTTATTTTAGTTTATAAAAATATAAGTTTTATTTAAATATCTTTTATTTATATAAAAACAGAAAACAGAAAATAAAAAAAATAAATAAATAAAGAAAAAACGCGTCGAATTTAATAAGCTGTCATCTGAATTTCTGAACCCCGCGACTCGCGGGGTTTTCTGCATTAATTACCGCGACTCGCGGAGATAACCTGACACGCCGACAGAAGCCCTAATTCAGCATTAATTACGGTTAATTATTAATTATTATTATTATAACCCTAACTAATTATTATTATTATAATTACTTTTACTTTTTATTTAATTTATATATTTTAGTTAAATTAGTTTAATTAAATTGTAAAATTAATAGTTTAATAAAATAAATAATATAAAAATAATATTTTTATAAAAATTGTACTTTTTACAACTTTTTGTATATTTTTATATTTTGTCCCTTTTTAATCGTTGTAGCGTAATATTTATATTTTTAGCTCATATTTAATTTTAAACTTAGTTTTTGCTATAAGTCATTTTTACTCCTAGATTTTTAGGCTTTGCCGTAGAATTCCTTAAGTGCTTTTTCTTTAGACTAAGATTTAGGTACTTTAGAATTTTGCGACGCCTTTTTAAGTTTTAGTTTCTTTTTAAGTTATTTCCATTTGGGATTTAGTTTTTCCTGTAAGCTTTAATATTTTTAGACACCTTTTACTATGTATCAATTATCATTCCAATTAGTAATTTCAATTTGCGATTATAATTTTAAGTTAGTTGTAGTAATAAGGTTAGGTTAGTCAAGTATTTTTAAGTTTTTATAAGTTTCTTTTATTTTTCCGTCACCTTTTATTTTTTTCAACCATTTTTCTTTTTCAATTTTTTTTCCGGCGAACTCTTTTTCTTTCTTATTTCTCGCTATTCTAGTTTTAGGACATAGATTTTTATTCTACTTCTTATCTAAATTTCTTAAAATTACGAAAATTTATTTTAAGTGGTTAAATTAATAGACATCAAAATTTTCTGGTTCGTAGTAATAGTTGGATTTGTACGTGGACCGGGTTATTGGAGCCAAACAGTCCTCAATTATATTGAGACCAAACGAATCCTGCCCCTCTGCTGCATCTTTTGGCTATTCGAAACGTGGGCAAAATCAGAAAAGTCTATTAATTGGATAATTTATTATAATTTTTCTTTCCTTTTTAAAACTAATAGGATATTCAGTGAATGCACCGAGCAAGACGTTCATCACCTTTTGTACGTTCACCACCTGTAACTAGATCAAGACATTTAGCAAATATAACCGCCGTTGATTTTTCTTTAGAATCGTCATCCAGTCGACCAAGTACTTCAGTTCAAATTTCCGATAATCCATTTTTTGAACCCGACCTCACAATTGAGAATCCGGAAAATATTCAGGAACGGTTCGTAGATCCTGAACCACTAAACTTTCCTCCGGAGCCACCAATCATTCAAACAGAGATTGTTGAGGAACGAACCATTAAATCAGAAACCTCTAGTGATTCCGATTCAACAAATTCAATTATGGAGAATCTGGAACCTTTAAGTATGGAAGACCGAATGAGAGCTAAACGCACTGGCCAAGGTCACGCAATTACTCATCCAGACATTAATGCGCCAGATTATGAAATCAAAGGACAAATTCTACACATGGTAACTAATCAATGCCAATTTAGTGGTGCGCCTAAGGAAGATCCAAATGAACATCTACGTACCTTTAATAGGATCTGCACACTATTTAAAATCCGAGAAGTGGAGGATGAACAGATATATCTCATGTTATTTCCCTGGACTTTAAAAGGGAGAAGCCAAAGATTGGTTGGAATCGTTACCTGAAGGGGCGATCGATACATGGGACGTTTTAGTTGACAAATTTCTTAAACAATTCTTTCCTGCATCTAAAGCCGTAAGACTTCAAGCAGAAATTGTTACGTTCACACAGAAGCCAAATGAAACTCTATATGAGGCATGGACAAGATATGGAAAGTTGTTAAGAGGATGTCCGCAACATGGTTTAGACACCTGTCAAATAGTACAAATATTCTACCAAGGATGCGACATCACTACAAGGAAAGACATAGATATAGCAGCTGGTGGTTCTATTATGAAGAAAACCGAAACTGATGCTTACAAAATTATTGATAATACTACTTCCCACTCACATGAGTGGCACCAAGAAAAAGATATCGTTAGATCATCTAAAGCAGCTAGAGCCGATTCTAGCCATGATTTAGATTCCATTTCCGCAAAGATAGATGCTGTGGAGAGACGAATGGAAAAGATGACTAAGGATATTCACTCAATACGAATTAGTTGTGAGCAGTGTGGAGGACCACATTTGACAAAAAATTGTCTCAGTATTGAATTAACAATGGAACAAAGAGAGAATATTTCATACATAAACCAAAGGCCTGGAAATAATTATCAGAATAATTATCAACCGCCAAGACCGAATTACAATCAAAACCAGAATTATAACCGAAATATTCCATACAACAACCAACAAGGTCCTAGCAATCAACAAGTATCCAATAATAATTACAATCAGCAAAGACCAAATTTTCAAAACAAACCACCACAACAAACCGATGATAAAAAGCCGAATTTAGAAGATATGATGACGAAGCTAGTTGAAACTCAAACGCAGTTTTTCACATCTCAGAAACAAACCAATGAACAAAATGCTCAAGCATTTAGAAATCAACAAGCTTCTATTCAAAATCTAGAACAAGAAGTAAGTAACCTAGCACGATTAATAGGTGAAAGAAAACCAGGAAGTCTACCTAGTGATACAAATGCTAACCCCCGGAATGAAACAGCTAAAGCTATTACCACAAGAAGTGGTACAACACTTAAACCACCTGAAATACCTGTAACTTCTGATGAAGCCATTCCTACTCCACAAGAACCACAACCTGATCAAGATAAGAAAAAAGAACCGGTAGTTGAGAAGGTTAATGAAGATAACACAGTTAAGGATAAACCTTATGTTAAACCATACCAACCACCACTTCCTTACCCGAGTAAAATGAAGAAAGAGAAACTTGAAGCCGAGCAATCCAAATTCTTGGATATGTTTAAACAGATAAATATAAATCTTCCTTTCATTGATGTGATTTCAGGAATGCCTAGATGATAATGCCAAAAATGAACACATATTTTATAGCATTATTCTCCAAGAAAGACAAGATTTTAGTTGGTATTGTTCGATTTACAAGCGATATTCGTTTAAATATTAAAAAGAGAAGATAAAAGGCAGATTCGACAAATTAAAGACAAAAAAGGTCCAAAGAGCTAAAAAGTACAAGATTCAATCAAAAAGGTTCAAAATATTGATGAGGAACGTCTCAAAATGACAAGAGTACAAGTTACAAGACGCAAAGTACGCGATTTAAAATAATACGCGAGGACGTCCGAAAATCCGAAACCGGGACCTGAGCCTAGAAGAAACGCGCGACGCAACGGACTAAAAAGATCTACTCAACTATGCATATAAATATAATATAATATATAAATAATTATTAAAATTATTTATATATTTATATTATTTATTTATTATGTCGACAAGCAATCTGAAAAAACAACATGAGCTGTAATTTCCTACCTTGCGACTCGCATGGCAGGAAGGCCAAAGTCATGCGAGTCGCATGGCTTACTTTTCCAGGCCAGGTCTATAAATCTCGCGTGTTTTGTTCAGTTTTAGGTACACCATATTATCTATCTTTCTCCATTTGTAATAAATAAATAAATTATAATTTTAATTTTAATTAATAATAATAATAAGGTTATGTTAAGGAGTGTTTTGAGTGTATAAGTCGAAATTCTGTCCGTGTAACGCTACGCTATTTTTAATCATTGTAAGTTATGTTCAACCTTTTTACATTAATGTCTCGTAGCTAAGTTATTATTATGCTTATTTAAAACGAAGTAATCATGATGTTGGGCTAATTACTAAAATTGGGTAATTGGGCTTTGTACCATAATTGGGGTTTGGACAAAAGAACGACACTTGTGGAAATTAGACTATGGGCTATTAATGGGCTTTATATTTGTTTAACTAAATGAAAGTTTGTTAATGTTAATATAAAGATTTACAATTGGGCGTCCCTATAAATTACCATATACACTCGATCGGACACGATGGGCGGGGTATTTATATGTACGCATAATCGTTCATTTAACCGGACACGGGAATGGATTAATAGCCATTAGAATAATTAAAACAGGGGTGAAATTACATTCAAGGGTAATTGGTGTAATTGTTAACAAAGTAGTAAAACCTTGGTTTACACGCAGTCGATAACCTGGTGTATTCATTAAACAAAGTATTAAAACCTTGTTACAATTCGAATCCCCAATTAGTTGGAATATTTAACTTCGGGTATAATAATAATTTGATGAGGACACTCGCACTTTATATTTATGACTGATGGACTGTTATGGACAAAAACCAGACGGACATATTAAATAATCCAGGACAAAGGACAATTAACCCATGGGCATAAAACTAAAATCAACACGTCAAACATCATGATTACGGAAGTTTAAATAAGCATAATTCTTTTATTTCATATTTAATTTCCTTTATTTTATATTTAATTGCACTTTTAATTATCGCATCTTTTATTGTTATTATATTTAATTGCATTTTTAATTATCGTACTTTTTAATTATCGCAAGTTTATTTTATCGCACTTTTATTATTCGCAATTTCATTATCGTTATTTACTTTACGCTTTAAATTAAGTCTTTTATTTATTTAATATTTTACATTAGGTTTTAACTGCGACTAAAGTCTTAAAATCGACAAACCGGTCATTAAACGGTAAAAACCCCCCTTTATAATAATAATATTACTTATATATATGTTTGTATTTTTATAAAAGTAAACTAATATAGCGTTACTCTTTGTTTAAAGATTTCCCTGTGGAACGAACCGGACTTACTAAAAACTACACTACTGTATGATTAGGTACACTGCCTATAAGTGTTGTAGCAAGGTTTAAGTATATCCATTCTATAAATAAATAAATATCTTGTATAAAATTGTATCGTATTTAATAGTTTTTTCTGCTAAAATTAATAACTATTTTATATACACCTCGCTTAACACCAAGTATTTTTGGCGCCGCTGCCGGGGAACGCCGAAGCGAAACGCCATATTTTTTTTTTAGTTATATTTAGTTTTTGTAAAATTTATATTTTTGTTTAAAAATTAAAAATATAATTAAAAAAAAATCTTTTAAAATCGAAAAAAATATATATATATTTTAAAGTGTATTTTAAGTTTTTCTTTATTATTTACAAAATATTAAAGTATTTGTATTTTATTTTAGTATTTTATTAAGTTTTTATTTAAATTATATATTTATATCTTATATTATATATAAAACAGAAATTAAAAATAAATATTAAATAATTACGTGACCTGTCATTTGAACCAGTCCAATTGAACCAGTTCAGAATGGCCATGCGACTCGCATGACCCACCCCCTTATTCCATGCGACTCGCATGAAGGGGTTGACCAGGCCACATACGAACCCTAATCTAGCAATAATTACGGGTATTAAATAATTAATATTCTCTAAACCCTAAATTATTATTATTATTATATTTAGTTTTTAATTTAGTTTTTATATTTACTTTTATATTTAGTTTTTAAAATATATAAACTTAATACTTTTATATAAAATATAAAAATAATATTTTTTATAAAATCTAATATTTTTATAACTTTTTAGTAACTTTTATATTTTGTATCTTTTTGTTGTTTTAGCGTAATTTTAGCATTTTTCTTCGTTCGTACTTAGTTTTTAAGTCTAGTTTTTTGCCGTAGTTTTTATTTTTATTTCTAGAATTTTTAGGATTGCCGTAAAATCCCTTAAGTGCCTATTCCTTAGATTAAGTTTTAGGTGCTTTAGAATTTTGCGACGCCATTTTTCGTGCTATTTTCTTATTTTTCGACGCTTTTACCTATGTATCAATTACAATTCCAAGTAGTGATCTCCATTTGCAATTTTAATTTTAAGATAATAGTCGTTATAAGGATCGATTAGTTGTGTGTCTTAAGCCGCTCTTCGCCTTTTTCATTTTTCGACACTTTTCGACGCGCAATCTATTTCTTCCTTATTTCTCGACATTCTAGTTATAGGACATAGAATTTTATCTACTTCTTATCTAATATTTCTTAAACGGAAAGAAAAATTATCTAAGTGGTTAAATTAATAGACGTTGACATTTTTCTGGTTCGTAGTAATAGTTGGATTTGTACGTGAAACGGGTTGTTGGAGCCAAACAGTCCTTAATTATATTGAGACCAAACGAATCCTGCCCCTCTGCTGCATCTTTTGGCTATTCGAAACGTGGGCAAAAATCAGAAAAGTCTATTAATTGGATAGCTTATATAAGTTTTTCTTATTATTTTTATAACTAATAGGATATTCTGTGAATGCACCGAGCAAGACGTTCACCGCCGGTCATACGTTCACCACCTGTAACTCGATCAAGACATCGTTTAACAAATATCACCGCCGTTGATTTTTCTTTAAACTCGCCATCTAGTCAACCAAGTACTTCAACTCAAATTTCCGATAATCCAGTTTTTGAAACAAACATCACAATTGAGAATCCGGAGAATACTCAGGGACAATTCCAAGACCCTGATCCACTAATTATTCCTCCGGAACCTTCAATCATTCAAACAGAGATTGTTGAGGAAGAAACCATTAAATCAGAAACCTCTAGTGATTCGGATACAACACTTCCAATCATGGAAAATCTAGAACCTTTAAGTATGGAAGACCGAATGAGAGCCAAACGCACTGGCCAAGGTCATGCAATTACTCAACCAAACGTTAATGCGCCAGATTATGAAATCAAAGGACAAATTCTACACATGGTGACTAACCAATGCCAATTTAGTGGTGCGCCGAATGAAGATCCGAACGAACATCTTCGTACCTTTAATAGAATTTGTACACTATTCAAAATCCGAGAAGTGGAAGACGAACAAATCTATCTCATGTTATTTTCCTGGACTTTAAAGGGAGAAGCCAAAGATTGGTTGGAATCGTTACCTGAAGGGGCGATTGATACATGGGATGTTTTAGTTGAAAAATTTCTTAAACAATTCTTTCCGGCATCCAAAGCCGTAAGACTTCAAGGAGAAATTGTTACGTTCACACAAAAGCCAAATGAAACTCTATATGAGGCGTGGACAAGATTTGGAGAGTTGTTAAGAGGATGTCCGCAACATGGTTTAGATACTTATCAAATAGTGCAAATATTCTACCAAGGTTGTGACATCACTACAAGGAAGGACATCGACATAGCAGCCGGTGGTTCCATAATGAAGAAAACCGCAACCGAAGCTTATAAAATCATTGATAACACTGCTTCCCACTCACATGAGTGGCACCAAAAAAAAGATATCGTTAGATCATCTAAAGCAGCTAGAGCCGATTCTAGCCATGACTTAGATTCCATTTCCGCAAAGATAGATGCTTTCGAGAGACGAATGGAAAAGATGACTAAAGATATTCACGCTATACGAATTAGTTGTGAGCAGTGTGGAGGACCACATTTGACAAAAGATTGTCTCAGTATTGAACAAACAATGGAACAAAGAGAGAATGTTTCGTACATGAACCAAAGGCTTGGAAATAATTATCAGAATAATTATCAACCGCCAAGACCTAACTACAATCAAAACCAGAACTATAACCGAAATGTTCCATACAACAACCAACAAGGTCCTAGCAATCAATAAGTATCTAACAATACTTACAATCAGCAAAGACCTATTTTTCCGATTAAACCACCACAAACCGACGAGAAAAAGCCAAATTTAGAAGATGTGATATCAAAGCTAGTTGAGTCTCAAACTCAGTTTTTCACATCACAGAAACAAACCAATGAACAAAATGCTCAAGCATTTAGGAATCAACAAGCTTCGATTCAAAATTTGAAACAAGAAGTGAGCAACCTAGCAAGGTTGATAGGTGAAAGAAAACCGGGAAGTTTACCGAGCGATACAAATGCTAACCCCCGGAATGAAACAGCTAAAGCCATTACCACAAGAAGTGGTATTACACTTAAACCACCTGAAATACCTGTAAATTCAGATGATTCTATTCCTAATCCACAAGAACCACAATCCGAGCAAGAAAAGGAAAAAGAACCGGTAGTTGAAAAGGTTAATGAAGATAACACAGTTAAGGCTAAACCTTATGTTAAACCGTACCAACCACCGCTTCCTTACCCGAGTAAAATGAGAAAAGAAAGACTTGAAGCCGAGCAATCCAAATTTTTGGATATGTTTAAACAAATAAATATAAATCTTCCTTTCATTGATGTAATTTCAGGAATGCCAAGGTATGCTAAATTCTTGAAAGATCTAATCACGAATAGAAAGAAAATGGAAGAACTCTCGGCTGTCACTATGAATGCAAATTGTTCAGCAGTGCTGTTGAATAAGATACCCGAAAAACTCTCCGATCCAGGAAGTTTCACAATTCCATGTTTTCTGGGTAGTCTTAGTTCAATAGAAGCATTGGCAGATTTAGGTGCTAGTATAAATTTAATGCCGTATTCACTATACGCTAAACTAGACCTTGGAGAATTAAAACCAACAAGAATAAGTATACAACTAGCCGATCGATCAGTAAAATATCCTAGAGGGATAATGGAGAACATGCTAGTTAAAGTTGGTAATTTAGTATTTCCAGTAGATTTTGTTATTCTGGATATGGAAGAAGATTCTCGAGTACCTCTCATATTAGGAAGACCATTTTTAAACACGGCTAAAGCAATAATAGACGTGTTCAATAAGAAACTGACCCTAAGTATAGAGGACGAGAGTGTTACCTTTTCAGTGGATAGAGCCATGCAACAACCGCAATCTGCAGATGATACATGCTATTATATTCAAACTGTAGATCCATATGCTGAATTGTTAGAAGAATTTCCAGAATTACAAGGAACGGGAGAATGTTCTGTAGGAGAAGGAACTGAACCAATTGATGAAGCTGAAATGTTAGCTACACTTATGGATAATGGATATGAACCAACAACAGAAGAACTTCAAATGTTAAAAGAGGAAGACCGATATCGATACAAATCATCGATAGAAGAACCGCCGATATTAGAGTTAAAGCCACTTCCAACCCATTTGGAATACGCTTATTTACATGGTGAATCTGAATTACCTGTAATAATATCGTCTTCTCTCACAAATGATGAAAAATCTCAACTCATTTCTGTGTTGAAAGCTCATAAACCAGCCATTGCATGGAAGATTCATGATATTAAAGGAATAAGTCCTTCGTATTGCACACATAAAATCCTTATGGAAGAAGGTCATAAAACGTATGTGCAACGCCAACGAAGACTAAATCCTAATATGCAAGATGTAGTTAAGAAAGAGATTATTAAACTGCTAGATGCAGGTTTGATATATCCAATTTCTGATAGTCCATGGGTAAGCCCAGTTCAATGCGTACCTAAGAAGGGTGGCATGACTGTCATTACAAATGAGAAAAATGAGCTTATTCCTACTAGGACTGTAACAGGATGGCGTGTATGTATTGATTATAGAAAATTAAATGACGCCACCAGAAAAGATCACTTTCCCTTACCTTTCATAGATCAAATGTTGGAAAGATTAGCCGAAAATAGTTACTATTGTTTTCTAGATGGATTTTCCGGATATTTTCAAATTCCAATAGCACCCGAGGACCAAGAGAAAACCACATTCACGTGCCCTTATGGTACTTTTGCTTACAAACGCATGCCATTTGGACTTTGTAACGCCCCTGCAACCTTTCAAAGGTGTATGATGGCGATTTTTCACGACATGATAGAAGAATGCATGGAAGTATTCATGGATGACTTTTCAGTCTTCGGTGATACATTTAAATCATGTCTAGTTAATCTGGAACGAATGCTAATTAGATGCGAACAATCAAATCTAGTACTTAATTGGGAGAAATGCCATTTCATGGTTAAAGAAGGCATCGTTCTTGGACATAAAATTTCAAAAGAAGGAATTGAAGTGGATAGAGCTAAAGTAGATGTAATTGCTAAACTTCCACATCCCACCAATGTTAGAGGAGTTAGGAGTTTTCTAGGGCATGCCGGTTTTTACCGACGTTTTATAAAAGATTTTTCTAAAATTGCCACTCCTATGAATAAACTCCTAGAAAAGGATGCTCCATTCATCTTTTCAGATGAGTGTATCAAATCTTTTAATATTCTTAAAGAAAAACTCACTAATGCGCCGATCATGATAACACCAAATTGGAATCTACCATTTGAACTAATGTGCGATGCAAGTGATTTTGCAATGGGAGCCGTTTTAGGACAAAGGATTGAAAAACGATTTCAACCTATATATTATGCTAGTAAGACGTTACAAGGAGCACAAACAAACTATACAACTACTGAAAAAGAACTCCTTGCTATTGTCTTTGCTTTTGACAAATTTCGATCATATCTCGTTCTAGCAAAAACGGTGGTCTATACCGACCATTCTGCTCTTAGATACTTATTTTCAAAACAAGATGCTAAACCAAGATTAATCCGTTGGATCTTACTCTTACAAGAGTTTGATATTGAAATCTGAGATAAAAGAGGAGCAGAAAATCTCGCCGCTGATCATCTTTCTCGTCTTGAAAATCCCGAATTAGAAGTTCTAAATGAATCAGCCATACAAGACAACTTTCCTGATGAATATCTATTGAAGATAGATTATAAAGAAATCCCATGGTTTGCAAACTATGCAAACTACTTAGTTTGTGGATTCCTTGAAAAAGGATTATCGTACCAAAGACGAAAGAAATTCTTCAGTGATATAAAACACTATTTCTGGGAAGATCCACATCTGTTTAAAAGTTATCCCGATGGAATAATACGCCGATGTGTATTTGAAGATGAAGCTAGTAAAATTTTAAACCATTGTCACACAGGACCAACAGGAGGGCATTATGGGCCTCAACTAACAGCAAGAAAAGTTTATGAAGCTGGATTCTATTGGCCTACAATTTACAAAGACGCACACCTTCTTTGCAAATCCTGTGATGCATGTCAAAGGGCCAGAAAAATAAGTCAACGTGATGAAATGCCACAAAATGTCATCCAAGTATGTGAAGTATTTGACATTTGGGGTATTGACTTTATGGGTCCATTTCCAAAATCTCATAATAATCTATATATACTCGTAGCCATTGATTATGTATCTAAATGGGCGGAAGCACAAGCTCTCCCAACTAACGATGCACGAGTTGTAGTCAACTTTTTAAAACGTCTTTTTGCAAGGTTTGGAACACCGAAAGCTTTAATAAGTGATCGGGGTACTCATTTCTGTAATAATCAACTTGAGAAAGTTCTTAAAAGATATGGAGTAACTCATAAAATCTCCACCGCATATCATCCACAAACAAGTGGACAAGTTGAAAATACAAACCGAGCTTTAAAACGTATTCTAGAGAAAACCGTAGGATCAAATCCGAAGGAATGGTTCATTAAATTGGAGGATGCACTCTGGGCTTTTAGAACAGCCTACAAAACTCCAATTGGAACCACACCTTTTAGACTTGTTTATGGAAAAGCATGTCATCTTCCAGTAGAAATTGAACACAAAGCATTTTGGGCTTTGAAAACATGTAATCTTGATTTACATGAAGCCGGAC
The DNA here is from genome assembly GCF_046630445.1 of Rutidosis leptorrhynchoides. Classification (NCBI taxonomy): domain Eukaryota; kingdom Viridiplantae; phylum Streptophyta; class Magnoliopsida; order Asterales; family Asteraceae; genus Rutidosis; species Rutidosis leptorrhynchoides. The sequence continues at coordinate 391,271,896 of NC_092338.1, forward strand.
GTCTACGATTAAGTCAACTAAACGAATTAGAAGAATTAAGACATGAAGCATACGAAAATTCGTTAATCTATAAAGAAAGAACGAAGAAATGGCATGATAAAAGAATCAGAAGTTCAAAAGAATTTAAAGAAGGAGACAGAGTTCTTCTTTTCAATTCACGATTCAAGCTATTTCCTGGAAAATTGAAATCAAGATGGTCTGGACCATTCATAGTCAAAAGAGTTTTCCCATACGGAACGATAGAATTAATAAATTCAAATGGGATTGAATTTAAAGTTAATGGTCACAGAGTTAAACATTACATACATGGTCAGATGGAAGTCAACAGCGAAGTTAATCACAATTTCGACACCACAGCTAACTAAGTGTGGGGAGAATCAAGTCTTTAAAGGATAATATGTATTTCTGTTAGAGTTAGATTGTCTGTTTTCGTGTAGTTCTCGAAAATGGAACCCGAATGGTCTTTCCCTAGCAGACCCTAAAGAACTAGTCTTCTCCCCCCATTCTGAATTTTTATTTTTTTTTAGGTTTTTACGAAATGAAGACTTCCTGTGAACTAAACCATGGTCTAATGCTACACGCTTTGATCACTAAACGTAATAATGACATACTCCCGAGTGAAATAGTATCAGTAATCAGAGAAAGAATGGACGGAGTTAGAAAAGAATCCAGATGCGAAGATAATAAGTTACAATTTGGTAAAGGAAAATCAAAATCCGCAGCGAAAAGAAGAGCACGACACCTAGAACGATGTCACAAATGCGGAAAATGGTCACATGGAGGTAAATGTTCAAATAATCAAACCTATTCAAATACCGAATTTGTTACTTTATGCAGAGACGGACCGTTCATATGTTTAGAAGAAAAGACACTGAATGCTCGAGGTTACGCCTATGTAGCCATGGAAAATCAATTAAACCGACTATCTTATGAATGGAATAGATCATATAACTAAGAAATCTATTTCACAGGTATGTCTGTACAGTTTTTATTTTTATTTTTATTTTTAACCTTTTGATAATAAACGCTAATTTGTTCGCTAAAAAGTATTAAATTGGTATTAAATAAAATTAGGTTTGGCGACCGAAATTATTGATATCATTCAAAAATTTATTACATCACTGCGAAATTTAACGTTTATTCTTAAGGTATAAATATCTTTAATCAATCAACCCAAAATATTTCAAAAATTCGTCATGAGTTAAATTAGGTTTTGGAACCGAAATTACTTTACCGAAAAGAGGGGCGTATATTTTTGATAATATTTGATTGATTAAAGTGGGATAAAAGACCAAAAAGATTTTTTATTTTTATTTTTACTTTGTTTTAAAACTAATATATATATATCTTATGATATAATATCTTTAAGTTTTTAAATATTTTAAAAATTAATATACAATATAAGTTTCTTAAATTAATATAAGTTTAAAAATATTAATGATATATTGCATCTTTAATTTTTTTTAAAAAAAAATATGAATTTTTTTATTTTATGCATTTTAGATTAAGTTGTGTGAATTTAAAAAAAAATTTACTTTATCTTATTAAGTTAAAAATATGATTTTTTAAAAAATTCGTCGTGAGTTGAAAACTAGACCATTGAGTCGAAATTGCTTTACCCGAGGGCGGGACGAGAATTTTTATTATCATTATTTTTAATCTTATTGATTTAAAGTATGCCAAAAAAATTAAAAAATCCAAAAAAATCTAAGCTTTTAAAGCAATTGCTTAAAAATGACAAAATTTTAAAATTTTGTCGAGGGACGGACTAGGGCATCGTCCCGAAACGACCTCGTCCTAAAGGAAACAAAATTTTTAAAATTTTATTTAATTTATGTTTTAAAAGTTTAAGGTTTTATATAAAAAAAAAAAAAAAAAAATCCTGGAATCTACCCCCATGCGACTCGCATGAGGGAAAGGGTTATACCATGCGACTCGCATGGCCACTGAAAACAGGCCTGGTACAAAATTTCCAGTCGACTTATGTTTTCTCACAACACACATACACAAACACGAAAACTCTCTCAATATCTCTCAAAATTTCATCATTTCTCACCAAATTTCTTGCAAAACTTCACAACAATCATGCCTAGATTCAGTAATCTCAACCCCTTCAGGAACATGGTAAAGATTTCACCCCTAATCTCTTTAAATTCGAATTTTTTGTGTTCTTGAGCTAGAAATTTTATATTTTGATTTTGTTAATTTTAGGTGTAATTAGAGCTAAATTGTTGTTATATTATGCATGTATATCCTAGATTGAAGCTATTTAACATGAATTGAAGCTAAAAACTTCAAATTTTTAGGAATCTAGGGTTTGTGTTCTTGAGCAATTTGGGGCTTTTTGATATAAACAAGTTATGGCCGATTTTTGTCATGAATTGTTGCTAAATTAAGTAGTGTAACATGTTTAGGTAGTTAATTGATCCAAACTTTGAGCCTAAACACGTTTTTGAGAATTAAAGTGGACTTTTTAAGTCTAAAAATTCATGAACTAGGTTAAATTGATATAAAGGCCATTTGAAACTTGTTTAATTGCTAATAGTGATTAGTTTGGCATGTAATTTGAGATGAATGATTAAAAACTTGATGAATATTTTCATATGTACTTATTTGAAAAATTGTAGACTTGACAAAAATATGAAAATGAGCACAAGTTTGATTTGAATGCCATATAATAAGTGTTTAATTGCTATAATGATTATTGTTGACATATTTAAGAGTTTAAATGTGATAAAACATTGTATACATTTTCGTATGTAAAAGTGTAGAATTGTTATTGTTAGGAAAATGTGTATAAAATGTGTTATGAATTAAACATGTCATCATAATTGATTCAGTTTGTTATTTTGCTAACACTAATGCATATTTGGATGCACAAATTTTGTGTTTAATGTGTTTTGCAGAGATTTACAAATATGGACGGTGCAACATCGTCCAGGCAACCAGAGCCCGAACCGGAAATGTTTCATGAACAAGAACAACATATGCAACAAGAAGAAGAAGAACATGAGGAGCAACATATTCCTTATCACGATCAAGATCAATTATTCGTGAATCAGTTTCGTCAATTCGCTCCACATCAAATGATTATGCACCCAGACATTAATGAGGCCGAGTTACATCCAAATCTGAGATTTGATCGATGTTGGATAGAGTATCCAGATTATAAAAAGAACATGCACGTTCTCTACTTTAAGGGAATTGAAATGCCAAAGGCAATTGACTGGGTACCTTTGGAAACAGTTGACCTCGGCGATCCAATTCGGGAATTGTTGGTGCAAAGGTATGGTAATTCTCAGTTTAACGATTGAATGCGCTTATTTTCCATTCGTAGAACCATATACAGGGAATGGTGTATAGAATTACTTAGTACTATTAAGTTGAACAGTGATGTTAGGAGGTTAGATGATCGAAACTTTATTAGATTTCTGTTAGGTGGACGCATGTACAGAATGTCCATGATCGATTTGGCCCGGGCTTTACAGATTTATACTCCGTCTGAACTTTTAACCCCCGACTGTAATGGCCTGATTGCCCAAGGAGAAAGGGTAGATAGGGAATTTGATATTAACGCCGTCTGGAGGCGTATGTCCCATTTTAATGAGTTTCAAGCCAGTGGAAATCATACATACTTAGATATTGATAGAGCCGAACTCCGGGTAATTCATAGATTCTTAGCAAACACAATTACACAAAGGGGTAAGAATAAGGAGAAATTAACCGTAAATGATTTGTTCTACCTTAAGTGTATTAGAGACCCGAGGAGTTTCGTGAACATTCCCTATTGTGTTGGTTATTATCTCGCTAATGTAGTTTCGGGGATGAAAGCGGGGAGTATTATAGGTGGCGGTATTTTCATTACTCTCATTGGAGAGTATTTAGGTGTGGATAAGCACCAAGGGGGTCCAATGAACGAAATAATAGACGAAGGTGAAACTATTAGTTCACAGCTTTATCACGGTGCAAGGGTATTATTGATGAGACGTGGTCGGGTATATCGATACGAGGGACCTCAGCGACAGGTAGAAAGAGGTTCGGATGACGAGATGGAGGAGGCGAACAACATTATAGGAGTTGTTCGGGAGACTGCTCTTGATTTAGGCGTTCGCATGGAAGATGAATACATGACGAACTATGAGAGGCATATATGCAGTATGAGGCGTGGGATCGTCGGAATGATTACGAGCATTCCCGGCAACGAGAGCATGATAAATGGGACTATCATCAACGCCAGATCATAAGCCAGCTGCAGCCTGGTGAGATGTATTATCCGACCCGACCCGCATACTATCCCGCACATCAGCCAGAAATGAGACCACCCTATGATTTATATGATTATGACGCAGCATACCAGTTCAGCTATCATCAGCCATGGAACCCGGACGCGAACATGAATTGGGATCCATATCCTAATTTTCCTCCTAACCCACCTCCTGATGAGTAGAGATAAGTTGGTAATTTTTATTTTGAACAATTAATACTTTATTACGTTTATGTAATGTTTGATATTTTTATTATTATTCTGTACTAATTTTTTGTTCTTATAGTTTGAAAGTGGGATGCTAAAGTTCCATTTCAAATTGCATGTATAATTATGTTTGTATTGTATGTAGTTTATTTTATGCACAAAACAGGATAAAACAACGCGTTTTCAAAGACTGGCATTAAGTTCGGCAAAAGCAAGTAATTTTGACGACAATGATGCAAAATATATGTGAAATAACAACAAGACGGAATGAACAAATGACGTGCACCATTTATCATTCAAACAATCAAACGACAATATGTTTGAAACTTTGGTAAAATTTAATCATTTTTCTACGCTAATCACCCTCAATAATTTAAATTGTTACTGATTTCTTGCAAATGAGGGCATTGCAAGATCTTAAGTGTGGGAAGGGGTTAAATTCTTTCGGATTTTAAAAATTTTTGATTTAAACACTTGGTTACCATTAAAAATGCTAGTAACGCAGTAGTTGTATTAGAATCTAGTGCTCTCCGATAACAAGGAACAGCCCTAGTCTTATATACTGACTAACCACTTCTAGTAAATTTTTCAAAATTTTTAACAAAATGGATTCAAAATCATGTTTATACATATTTATGAACGATGAAAACTAGGTCATTGAGCCGAAATTATCGTTAACTCGGAAAGGACATAAATTGAGAAACAACCAAAACGTTAGAATTCATTTAATAAGAATGGAATAGAAGAGAAAAAGGCAAAGAAAAATATAAATAAAAGCCAAGTGTGGGAAAAGTTTACCAAGTTATTCAAAATATCACATATTTTTGTACAAATTTTTTGAAAATACTTTTGTTTTGAACAATAATCAACTGTTTTATCCAATGAAACTATCGAAGAGAGATGGATCTACACGATGAATCAATTCCATCATTAAAAGGAAGTAAAGTCTTCCGAAAAAGACACGCGCTTCTTGATTTAGGTCATGAAGTTGTCGTCCAGACCAGCTGTAGGTTGACGAAAAATCTAGAAAAGTCATCACTAAAATCAGCTGGAAATCCACGGACCTCAGCATCAAACAGGGTCGCCAAGTGGTCAGATTTATCCTAACCATGAGAAGGATTTATCTCGTACAATGGGGAGGCACCGTGCAAATTAGCTGGATAAGACTAATGAATCAGATCCCCAGAAAAGGATAATCTCCTTAAAGATTAAAAATCAGCATTTAAGCCTGATATTACTCAATCCTTGAGATTGACCTTAAAGATTGAGAATTCAAACTCATGGAATTCAATGATATCTAAACTCGAGCTTGAACGAGAAAATATTTTGAAAAAAAAAAAAAAAATACAAACCGATTTGTTTTCTGAAAACCCATTTTCAATGCGTTCATTACCATTGAACGTAAAATCCTAGGAATTCACCTGGAATTCATTAGGTCACCTGAACCAAATCGGGTGTCAACCGTAAGAACGGTGGTTGCATAGCATGGTCGGAGACAGGACCTTGTGCCAGACCGAAAAAAAAATAGGATGATCTTTACTATCGCTCCTACCAAGGATAGTTCTAGATCCGACACGTTAAAAGACCATAATCATCTGCATGTCACGGGACATTGCCTTAACAGTTTCTTGTTCATCGCTTTCCTTTACAACCGGACGGTAGTTTACCGAAAGGTAATATACGGAACAAGTAAACTGGATGTGTGCTTTCCGATACCGGGATAGCAGTGGATTACACGAACCTAAAAGTTTTAAGCCAAAATATTGATCCACAAATATATTTTGCAACACCGAATGATGGATCAAATCAGAAAACTTGTCTAGGGTAAAATCTAGCTTGAATTTTTAAAAGATCAAATGTTTTCATAAAGATCCAATTTCCTTAAAGGATCTAAATTTTTATAGTCATGTGGGACTGTAAACCGCCTTTCAAATGTGCACTTTGCTTTAGAAACCGAAAGTAAATCGGCTATTTGATTGCCAGTGTCGTTGACCTAAACCCGAGGCAACCATAAAAAGACACACCCACCTTTAACCATATCGTTACTATCATTGTTTATACCGCCGTATTGAAGTCACTGATGTACAAAGTGTGAAGAATAAAGAAGTGATTCAAGTGTTTCAAGACTATATTGCTTGAGGACAAGCAACGCTTAAGTGTGGGAATATTGATAATGCCAAAAATGAACACATATTTTATAGCATTATTCTCCAAGAAAGACAAGATTTTAGTTGGTATTGTTCGATTTACAAGCGATATTCGTTTAAATATTAAAAAGAGAAGATAAAAGGCAGATTCAACAAATTGAAGACAAAAAAGGTCCAAAGAGCTAAAAAGTACAAGATTCAATCAAAAAGGTTCAAAATATTGATGAGGAACGTCTCAAAATGACAAGAGTACAAGATACAAGACACAAAGTACGCGATTTAAAATAATACGCGAGGACGTCCGAAAATTCGGAACCGGGACCTGAGCCTAGAAGAAACGCGCGACGCAACGGACTAAAAAGATCTACTCAACTATGCATATAAATATAATATAATATATAAATAATTATTAAAATTATTTATATATTTATATTATTTATTTATTATGTCGACAAGCAATCTGACAAAACAACATGAGCTGTAATTTCCTACCATGCGACTCGCATGGCAGGAAGGCCAAAGTCATGCGAGTCGCATGGCTTACTTTTCCAGGCCAGGTCTATAAATCTCGCGTGTTTTGTTCAGTTTTAGGTACACCATATTATCTATCTTTCTCCATTTGTAATAAATAAATAAATTTTAATTTTAATTTTAATTAATAATAATAATAAGGTTATGTTAAGGAGTGTTTTGAGTGTATAAGTCGAAATTCTGTCCGTGTAATGCTACGCTATTTTTAATCATTGTAAGTTATGTTCAACCTTTTTACATTAATGTCTCGTAGCTAAGTTATTATTATGCTTATTTAAAACGAAGTAATCATGATGTTGGGCTAATTACTAAAATTGGGTAATTGGGCTTTGTACCATAATTGGGGTTTGGACAAAAGAACGACACTTGTGGAAATTAGACTATGGGCTATTAATGGGCTTTATATTTGTTTAACTAAATGAAAGTTTGTTAATGTTAATATAAAGATTTACAATTGAGCGTCCCTATAAATTACCATATACACTCGATCGGACACGATGGGCGGGGTATTTATATGTACGCATAATCGTTCATTTAACCGGACACGGGAATGGATTAATAGCCATTAGAATAATTAAAACAGGGGTGAAATTACATTCAAGGGTAATTGGTGTAATTGTTAACAAAGTAGTAAAACCTTGGTTTACACGCAGTCGATAACCTGGTGTATTCATTAAACAAAGTATTAAAACCTTGTTACAATTCGAATCCCCAATTAGTTGGAATATTTAACTTCGGGTATAATAATAATTTGATGAGGACACTCGCACTTTATATTTATGACTGATGGACTGTTATGGACAAAAACCAGACGGACATATTAAATAATCCAGGACAAAGGACAATTAACCCATGGGCATAAAACTAAAATCAACACGTCAAACATCATGATTACGGAAGTTTAAATAAGCATAATTCTTTTATTTCATATTTAATTTCCTTTATTTTATATTTAATTGCACTTCTAATTATCGCATCTTTTATTGTTATTATATTTAATTGCATTTTTAATTATCGTACTTTTTAATTATCGCAAGTTTATTTTATCGCACTTTTATTATTCGTAATTTCATTATCGTTATTTACTTTACGCTTTAAATTAAGTCTTTTATTTATTTAATATTTTACATTAGGTTTTAACTGCGACTAAAGTCTTAAAATCGACAAACCGGTCATTAAACGGTAAAAACCCCCCTTTATAATAATAATATTACTTATATATATGTTTGTATTTTTATAAAAGTAAACTAATATAGCGTTACTCTTTGTTTAAAGATTTCCCTGTGGAACGAACCGGACTTACTAAAAACTACACTACTGTATGATTAGGTACACTGCCTATAAGTGTTGTAGCAAGGTTTAAGTATATCCATTCTATAAATAAATAAATATCTTGTGTAAAATTGTATCGTATTTAATAGTTTTTTCTGCTAAAATTAATAACTATTTTATATACACCTCGCTTAACATCACTAGATATGCTAAATTCTTGAAAGATCTAATCTCAAATAGAAAGAAAATGGAAGAACTCTCGGCTGTTACTATGAATGCTAATTGTTCAGCAGTGCTGTTGAATAAAATACCAGAAAAACTATCTGATCCAGGAAGTTTCACAATTCCATGTTTTCTGGGTAGTCTTAGTTCAATAGAAGCATTGGCAGACTTAGGTGCTAGTATAAATCTAATGCCGTATTCACTATACGCTAAACTAGACCTTGGAGAATTGAAACCAACCAGAATAAGCATACAACTAGCCGATAGATCAATAAAATATCCTAGAGGGATAATGGAGAACATGCTAGTTAAAGTTGGTACTTTAGTATTTCCGGTAGATTTTGTTGTTTTGGACATGGAAGAAGATTCTCAAGTTCCTCTCATATTAGGAAGACCATTCTTAAACACGGCTAAAGCAATGATAGACGTGTTCGGTAAGAAACTGACCCTAAGTATAGAGGATGAGAGTGTTACCTTTTCAGTTGATAGAGCAATGCAACAACCACAATCTGCAGATGATACATGTTATTATATTCAAACTATAGATGCACATGCAGAATTATTAGAAGAATTTCCAGAATTACAAGGAACAGGAGAATGTTCTTTAGGAGAAGGTAATGAACCAATTGATGAAGCTGAAATGTTAGCTACACTTATAGCTAATGGATATGAACCAACAATAGAAGAAATTCAAATGCTAAAAGAAGAAGACAGATATCGATATAAATCATCGATAGAAGAACCTCCGAAATTAGAGTTAAAGCCACTTCCAAACCATTTGGAATACGCTTATTTACATGGTGAATCTGAATTACCTGTAATAATATCGTCTTCTCTTACTGAAAATGAGAAATCACAACTCATTTCTGTGTTGAAAGCTCATAAACCAGCCATTGCATGGAAGATTCATGATATTAAAGGAATAAGTCCTTCGTATTGCACACATAAAATCCTTATGGAAGAAGGTCATAAAACGTATGTGCAACGCCAACGAAGACTAAATCCTAATATGCAAGATGTAGTTAAGAAAGAGATTATTAAACTGCTAGATGCAGGTTTAATTTATCCAATCTCTGATAGTCCATGGGTAAGCCCAGTTCAATGCGTGCCTAAGAAGGGTGGCATGACTGTCATCACAAATGAGAAAAATGAGCTTATTCCTACTAGGACTGTAACAGGATGGCGTGTATGTATTGATTATAGAAAATTAAATGACGCCACCAGAAAAGATCACTTTCCCTTACCTTTCATAGATCAAATGTTGGAAAGATTAGCCGGAAATAGTTACTATTGTTTTCTAGATGGATTTTCCGGATATTTTCAAATTCCAATAGCACCCGAAGATCAAGAGAAAACCACATTTACATGCCCTTATGGTACTTTTGCTTACAAACGCATGCCATTTGGACTTTGCAACGCCCCTGCAACCTTTCAAAGGTGTATGATGGCGATTTTTCACGACATGATAGAAGAATGCATGGAAGTATTCATGGATGACTTTTCAGTCTTCGGTGATACATTTAAATCATGTCTAGTTAATCTGGAACGAATGCTAATTAGATGCGAACAATCAAATCTAGTACTTAATTGGGAGAAATGCCATTTCATGGTTAAAGAAGGCATCGTTCTTGGACATAAAATTTCAAAAGAAGGAATTGAAGTGGATAGAGCTAAAGTAGATGTAATTGCTAAACTTCCACATCCCACCAATGTTAGAGGAGTTAGGAGTTTTCTAGGGCATGCCGGTTTTTACCGACGTTTCATAAAAGATTTTTCTAAAATTGCCACTCCTATGAATAAACTCCTAGAAAAGGATGCGCCATTCATCTTTTCAGATGAGTGTATCAAATCTTTTAATATTCTTAAAGAGAAACTCACTAATGCGCCGATCATGATAACACCAAATTGGAATCTACCATTTGAACTAATGTGCGATGCAAGTGATTTTGCAATGGGAGCCGTTTTAGGACAAAGGATTGAAAAACGATTTCAACCTATATATTATGCTAGTAAGACATTACAAGGAGCACAAACGAACTATACAACTACTGAAAAAGAACTCCTTGCTATTGTCTTTGCTTTTGATAAATTTCGATCATATCTCGTTCTAGCAAAAACGGTGGTCTATACCGACCATTCTGCTCTTAGATACCTATTTTCAAAACAAGATGCTAAACCAAGATTAATCCGTTAGATCTTACTCTTACAAGAGTTTGATATTGAAATCCGAGATAAAAGAGGAGCAGAAAATCTCGCCGCTGATCATCTTTCTCGTCTTGAAAATCCCGAATTAGAAGTTCTAAATGAATCGGCCATACAAGACAACTTTCCTGATGAATATCTATTGAAGATAGATTATAAAGAAATCCCATGGTTTGCAGACTATGCAAACTACTTAGTTTGTGGATTCCTTGAAAAAGGATTATCGTACCAAAGACGAAAGAAATTCTTCAGTGATATAAAACACTATTTCTGGGAAGATCCACATTTGTTTAAAAATTGTCCAGATGGAATAATACGCCGATGTGTATTTGGAGATGAAGCTAGTAAAATTTTAAACCATTGTCACACAGGACCAACAGGAGGGCATTATGGGCCTCAACTAACAGCAAGAAAAGTTTATGATACTGGATTCTATTGGCCTACAATTTACAAAGACGCACACCTTCTTTGCAAATCCTGTGATGCATGTCAAAGGGCTGGAAAAATAAGTCAACGTGATGAAATGCCACAAAATGTCATCCAAGTATGTGAAGTATTTGACATTTGGGGTATTGACTTTATGGGTCCATTTCCAAAATCTCATAATAATCTCTATATTCTCGTAGCCATTGATTATGTATCTAAATGGGCGGAAGCACAAGCTCTCCCAACTAACGATGCACGAGTTGTAGTCAACTTTTTAAAATGTCTTTTTGCAAGGTTTGGAACACCGAAAGCTTTAATAAGTGATCGGGGTACTCATTTCTGTAATAATCAACTTGAGAAAGTTCTTAAAAGATATGGAGTAACTCATAAAATCTCCACCGCATATCATCCACAAACAAGTGGACAAGTTGAAAATACCAACCGAGCTTTAAAACGTATTCTAGGGAAAACCGTAGGATCAAATCCGAAGGAATGGTCCATTAAATTGGAGGATGCACTCTGGGCTTTTAGAACAGCCTACAAAACTCCAATTGGAACCACACCTTTTAGACTTGTTTATGGAAAAGCATGTCATCTTCCAGTAGAAATTGAACACAAAGCATTTTGGGCTTTGAAAACATGTAATCTTGATTTACATGAAGCTGGACGTCTACGATTAAGTCAACTAAACGAATTAGAAGAATTAAGACATGAAGCATACGAAAATTCGTTAATCTATAAAGAAAGAACGAAGAAATGGCATGATAAAAGAATCAGAAGTTCAAAAGAATTTAAAGAAGGAGACAGAGTTCTTCTTTTCAATTCACGATTCAAGCTATTTCCTGGAAAATTGAAATCAAGATGGTCTGGACCATTCATAGTCAAAAGAGTTTTCCCATACGGAACGATAGAATTGATAAATTCAAATGGGATTGAATTTAAAATTAATGGTCACAGAGTTAAACATTACATACATGGTCCAATGGAAGTCGACAACGAAGTTAATCACAATTTCGACACCACAGCTAACTAAGTGTGGGGAGAATCAAGTCTTTAAAGGATAATATGTATTTCTGTTAGAGTTAGATTGTCTGTTTTCGTGTAGTTCTCGAAAATGGAACCCGAATGGTCTTTCCCTAGCAGACCCTAAAGAACTAGTCTTCTCCCCCCATTCTGAATTTTTATTTTTTTTAGGTTTTTACGAAATGAAGACTGCCTGTGAACTAAACCATGGTCTAATGCTACACGCTTTGATCACTAAAAGAAATAATGACATACTACCGAGTGAACTAGTATCAGTAATCAGAGAAAGAATGGACGGAGATAGAAAAGAATCTAGATGCGAAGATAATAAGTTACAATTTGGTAAAGGAAAATCAAAATCCGCAGCGAAAAGAAGAGCACGACACCTAGAACGATGTCACAAATGCGGAAAATGGTCACATGGAGGTAAATGTTCAAATAATCAAACCTATTCAAATACCGAATTTGTTACTTTATGCAGAGACGGACCGTTCATATGTTTAGAAGAAAAGACACTGAATGCGCGAGGTTACGCCTATGTAGCCATGGAAAACCAATTAAACCGACTATCTTATGAATGGGATAGATCATATAACTAAGAAATCTATTTCACAGGTATGTCTGTACAGTTTTTATTTTTATTTTTAACCTTTTGATAATAAACGCTAGTTTGTTCGCTAAAAAGTATTAAATTGGTATTGAATAAAATTAGGTTTGGCGACCGAAATTATTGATATCATTCAAAAATTTATTACATCACTGCGAAATTTAACGTTTATTCTTAAGGTATAAATATCTTTAATCAATCAACCCAAAATATTTCAAAAATTCGTCATGAGTTAAATTAGGTCTTGGAACCGAAATTACTTTACCGAAAAGAGGGGCGCATATTTTTGATAATATTTGATTGATTAAAGTGGGATAAAAAGCCAAAAAGATTTTTAAATTTATTTTTACCATGTTTTTAAAATTAATATTTAAATCTTAAATTAATATTGTAAACTTTGTAAAAACAATATATTTAAAATTGTAAATATTTGAAAAATAAATATAAGTTTGGTATGAATTTATAATATGAATTTTTAAATTAAGATTGGTGTGAACTTTTAATTTTTAAAATATGAATTTTTAATTTTATGCATTTCAAATTTTAAGTTTGGTGTGAATTTTTAATATTAATTTTGAATTTTATATTTAAGTTGTGTGAATTTAAAAACAAAAATTTACTTTATCTCATTAAGTTAAGAATATGATTTTTAAAATTCGTCGTAAGTTGAAGACTAGGTCTTTGAACCGAAATTGCTTTACCCGAGGGAGGGACGAGAACTTTTATTATCATTATTTTTAATCTTATTGAATTAGAGTATGCCAAAAACATTAAAAAACCCCAAAAATCTTAGCTTTTAAAACAATCGCTACAAAAAGACAAATTTTAAAATTTTGTCGAGGGACGGACTAGGACATCGATCCGAAACGACCTCGTCCTAAATAACAAGGGAAACAAAATTTTAAAATTAATTACTTAATTGTTTTAATAAGTTAAAGTTTATAAAAAAAAAAAAATTTACCAAACTCCGCGACTCGCGGAGTTTGAAGGGATATTCACCGCGACTCGCGGAGGGACCAATTTACAGAAAAAAAATAAAGAGCTGGAACAGATCAGTCCCAACTCCACAACTCAAAAACACAGCTGCGAATTACTCCGAAAATACCCGAGAAAAAACCCCCAAAATCACAATTTTTAACCGTTAATCACCAAATCTTTTGCTAAAATCATGTTGAGAAGGATGCTATCTAAGAATTACTCAAGAAAAACGGTAAATTTCTACACCTAAACACCATTTAATCCGAAATTTAGTGTTCTTGAGCAATTTTTTCCCCAATTTGATTTTGATGCTTTTTAGTGTAATTAGGCTTAAATTGTTTATGTATTATGCTTGTATAACCTAGATTGATGCTGTTTAACATGATTAGAAGCCTTAAACTTCAAATTTTGAATAATCTAGGGCTTGTGTTCTTGAGCAAATTTGGGGCTTTTTGATATAAACAGGTTATGGCCGATTTTTGTCATAAATTGTTGCTAAATTGAGTAGTGTAACATGTCTAGGTAGTTAAATGATCCAAACTTTGAGCCTAAACATGATTTTGAGAATTAAAGTGGACTTTTTCAAGTCTAAAATTCATGAACTTGATTTTTGAAAGATAATGCCATTTGAGACTTGTTTAATTGCTAGTAATGATTATTTTGACATGTTATTTGAGTTGAATGCTTATGAACTTGGCGAACATTTTCGTATATGCTTATTTGAAAAAGTGTAGATTTGATAAAAATGTGAAAATGAGCTTAAGTTTGATATAAATTGATAATGTCATTGTAATTATTTTGATTAATGATTTTGCTGACACTAATGCATATTTGGATGCACAAAAATTGTGTTTGATGTGTTTTGCAGAATGAAAGGGGTGAATCTTCATCCCAAGCCCGCAATGCTCCTGCTGAGAATTTGGAACAACAGGAGGTGGATAATTACTACAAGCAGGATATACCTCATCCAGTCATGACCTTTTCCGATATGTACTTGGAAGAATTGCACCCGAACCTGAGATTTGACAGACTTTGGATAGATTATCCAAAATATCAAAGGGGTTTGCATACTCTTCATTCTAAGGTTGTTGAGGTACCAAGGGTCATAGAATGGGGACCCTTAGAAGCTGTAGAATTGGCCGGGCCAATTAGGGAATTACTTGTACAGAGGTATGGTAATTCTTCTTTTAATGACTGGGTACATTTATTCACCATGCGTAGACCTGTATATAAAGTATGGTGTGAAGAATTGTTATGTAGTATAGAGTTGAATGATCGGGTAGCTAGTTTAACTGATCGTTCTTTTATTAGATTTTTGTTAGGCGGTTCGATGCGCCACATGTCTTTACTGGACATGGCTCAGGCTTTACGTATATATACGCCTGAGGAGTTAGCGTCTGCCGATTGTAGAGGATTGATACTAAACGGTAGAAAGATAGATGAAAATTTTGATACACACGGTGTGTGGAGTCAAATGACAAGCCATCACCGTTTCAAAGGGGGAAATTACTCTTATTTGGATATAGATAGAGCCGAATTAAGAGTGATACATAGGTTTTTAGCTAATTTGATTACACAAAGGGGTAAGAACAAGGAAAAAGTAAATGAACGGGATTTGTTTTACCATATGTGTATTCGAGACCCACAAAGCGCTGTAAGTATACCATATTGTGTGGGTTATTATTTATCAGCTATGGTTCGGGGGATGCGACCGCATAGCATAATAGGAGGTGGTATTTTTATTACTTTGATTGGTGAATATCTCAGTGTGGATATAAGTCGGGGGGGATTATTAGTAGAAGAACCGGAACCCCGCGATACTATAGGTTTAAATGTATACCATGGTGCGAAAGTTTTGAAGAGGCGAAATAACGCCGCAGTACGATACCATGGTAGACATCCACAGGTGGAGAGAAACCAACAGCAAGGTAATGTAGGAGGGGGGAATGAGATGCAAGAAATGCAAAGGTTTATAGCTTCTCAGGAATACGAAAATGCTAGACAGAGAGCATTTGAAGATTGGCAAGTTCATCAGAACCAAATCATAGCTCATTGCCAACATATAGGTAGAAACTATATTCCTACACCGAAACCCATCTTCCCTCCTTGGTCTATAGAGATGCAGCCACCATATCCTACGTATGACCCTGCCGAAGCATTCTATAGCACCTATGGTTATGCCTGGAACCCCTATTGGTACCAATATCATCCTTAGTTTACTTATTATTATTTATTTATTTTTTTTGTAATTTGTAATTATAGATACGTTTAATGCTTTTGTTAATATTGTAATCATTTTTATAATTATCTAACTTTTATTCTTAGATTTTAATAATTTTTGAATGTGGGGTAATATACCAAACTTCAAAAATATGTATATATGTTTGCAGTTTATCTTATGTACACAACAGGGTAAAACAACGCATTTTCAAAGACTGGCATTAAGTTCAGCAAAAGCAACTAATTTTGACGACAAGATGCAAAATATATGTGAAATAACAACAAGACGGAATGAACAAATGATGTGCACCATTTATCATTCAGCAAACAAACGCCAATATATTTGGAAACTTTGGTAAAAATTTAATCATTTTCACACAAATCACCCTCAATAATTTAAATTGTTACTGATTTCTTGCAAATGAGGGCATTGCAAGATCTTAAGTGTGAGAAGGGGTTAAATTCTTTCGGATTTTAAAAATTTTTACTTTATACACTTGGTTACCATTAAAAATACTAGTAAAGCAGTAGTTGTATTAGAATCTAGTGCTCTCTGATAATAAAGAACAGCCCTGGTCTTATATACTGACTACCCAATTCTAGTAAAATTTTTCAAAATTTTCAATTAA
The DNA here is from genome assembly GCF_046630445.1 of Rutidosis leptorrhynchoides. Lineage (NCBI taxonomy): Eukaryota > Viridiplantae > Streptophyta > Magnoliopsida > Asterales > Asteraceae > Rutidosis > Rutidosis leptorrhynchoides. The sequence continues at coordinate 391,288,624 of NC_092338.1, forward strand.
ATGAACTAAAAATCATGTTTATACATATTTATGAACGATAAAACTAGGTTTTAACACCGAAATTATTGTTACAAATTGAGAAACAAACCAAAATGTTAAAATTTATTTAAAATGAAATAGAGGACGATAAAAAGGAAAATAAAAGCCAAGTGTGGGAAAATTTACCAAGTTATCTTAAACATATGTCACATATATCTGTAACAAATAACTGAAAATACTTCTGCTTTGGACTAAACTAAACTGTTTTACCCAATAAAAGAAAAGAAGAGATGGATCTACACGATGAATCAATTCCATCATTAAAAGGAAGTAAAGTCTTCCGAAAAAGAAACGCGCTTCTTGATTTAGGTCATGAAGTTGTCGTCCAGACCAGCTGTAGGTTGACAAAAAAAAATCTAGAAAAGTCATCACTAAAATCAGCAGGAAATCCACGGACCTCAGCATTAAACAGGGTCGCCAAGTGGTCAGATTTATCCTAACCATGAGAAGGATTTATCTCGTACAATGGGGGGGCACCATGCAAATTAGCTGGATAAGACTAATGAATCAGATCCCCAGAAAGGATAATCTCCTTAAAGATTAAAAAGCAGCTTTTAAGACTGATATTACTCAATCCTAGAGATTGACCTTAAAGATTGAGAATTCAAACTCATGGAATTCAATGATATCTAAACTCAAGCTTGAACGAGAAAATATTTTGATCAAAATTATAAACCGATTTGTTTTCTGAAAACCCTATTTTCAATGCGTTCATTACCATTGAACGTAAAATCCTAGGAATTCACCTGGAATTCATTAGGTCACCTGAACTAAATCGGGTGTCAACCGTAAGAACGGTGGTTGCATAGCATGGTCAAAGACAGGACCTTGTGCCATACCGAAAAATTATAAGGGTGAGCTTTACTATTTCTCCTACCAAGGATAGTAATTGCATCCGACACGTTATAGACCATAATTAAAAGCATGTCAGGGGACATTGCCTTAACAGTTGCTTGTTCAACGCTTTCCTTTACAACCGGACGGTAGTTTACTGAAAGGTAATATACGGGACAAGTAAACTGGACGTGTTGCTTTCCAAATACAAGGTTAGCAAGTGGGTGACACAAAACCGCAAGTTTTGAGCTAAAATTTTCAAATCTGAAACCCACCAAACCCACAAAAAAATATTTTGCAAACACCGGTAAAGGGTTATCCCGGAAAACTTATCTAGGGTAAAAACTAGATTTAATTTTCAAAAGATCAAATGTTTTCATAAAGATCCAATTTCCTTAATGGATCTAAATTTTTATAGTCATGTGGGACTGTAAACCATATCGTTACTACCATTGTTTATACCGCCGTATAGAAATCACTGATGTACAAAGTGTGAAGAATAAAGAAGTGATTCTAGTATTTCAAGACGATATTGCTTGAGGACAAGCAACGCTCAAGTGTGGGAATATTTGATAATGCTAAAAACGAACATATATTTCATAGCATTATTCCTCAAGAAAGACAAGCTTTTAGTTGCAATTGTTCTATTTACAAGTGATATTCGTTTAAATAATAAAAGGTGAAGACAAAAGACAGATTCGACGAATTGAAGACGCAAACGACCAAAAAGCTCAAAAGTACAAAAGACAATCAAAGAGGTTCCAATTATTGATAAGAAACGTCTCGAAATTACAAAAGTACAAGATTCAAAACGCAAAGTACAAGATATTAAATTGTACGCAAGGACGTTCGAAAATCCGGAACCGGGACCAGAGTCAACTCTCAACGCTCGACGCAACGGACTAAAAATTACAAGTTAACTATGTATATAAATAAAATATAATATATAATTAATTATATTAATTATATATATATTATATATATATTATAAACCGTCGGTAAACAAAGAGCCAAACTCCTCTGAGCTGTAAAAGCAAACTCCGCGACTCGCGGAGTTTGAAGGCAAAAATGCCGCGAGTCGCGGAGCCCCAAAAGTCGACTTTTCCTATAAAAGCAACCGAATTCTGATCGCAATTCATCCATCTTTTTCTTCTCTTATCATACGTAAAATATATATATATATTTATAATTTATATTTTAATTTTAATTATAATTCTAATAATAAGGGTATGTTAGCGAATATTGTAAGGGTGTAAGTCGAAATTCTGTCCGTGTAACGCTACGCTATTTTTAATCATTGTAAGTTATGTTCAACCTTTTTACATTAATGTCTCGTAGCTAAGTTATTATTATGCTTATTTAAAACGAAGTAATCATGATGTTGGGCTAATTACTAAAATTGGGTAATTGGGCTTTGTACCATAATTGGGGTTTGGACAAAAGAACGACACTTGTGGAAATTAGACTATGGGCTATTAATGGGCTTTATATTTGTTTAACTAAATGATAGTTTGTTAATGTTAATATAAAGATTTACAATTGGGCGTCCTTATAAATTACCATATACACTCAATCGGACACGATGGGCGGGGTATTTATATGTACGAATAATCGTTCATTTAACCGGACACGGGAATGGATTAATAGCCACTAGAATAATCAAAACAGGGGTGAAATTACATTCAAGGGTAATTGGTGTAATTGTTAACAAAGTAGTAAAACCTTGGTTTACACGCAGTCGATAACCTGGTGTATTCATTAAACAAAGTATTAAAACCTTGTTACAATTCGAATCCCCAATTAGTTGGAATATTTAACTTCGGGTATAAGAATAATTTGACGAGGACACTCGCACTTTATATTTACGACTGATGGACTGTTATGGACAAAAACCAGATGGACATATTAAATAATCCAGGACAAAGGACAATTAACCCATGGGCATAAAACTAAAATCAACACGTCAAACATCATGATTACGGAAGTTTAAATAAGCATAATTCTTTTATTTCATATTTAATTTCCTTTATTTTATATTTAATTGCACTTCTAATTATCGCATTTTTATTGTTATTGTATTTAATTGCACTTTTAATTATCGTACTTTTTAATTATCGCAAGTTTATTTTATCGCACTTTTATTATTCGCAATTTCATTATCGTTATTTACTTTACGCTTAAAATTAAGTCTTGTATTTATTTATTATTTTACATTTGGTTTTAACTGCGACTAAAGTTTTAAAATCGACAAACCGGTCATTAAACGGTAAAAACCCCCCTTTATAATAATAATATTACTTATATATATATGTATTTGTATTTTTATAAAAGTAAACTAATATAGCGTTAAACTTTGTTTAAAGATTTTCCTGTGGAACGAACCGGACTTACTAAAAACTACACTACTGTACGATTAGGTACACTGCCTATAAGTGTTGTAGCAAAGTTTAAGTATATCCATTCTATAAATAAATAAATATCTTGTGTAAAATTGTATCGTATTTAATAGTGTTTCGTTGTAAACTTTAATAGTATTTTATACCCCTTAGCTTTGACATCAGCCTACAATTTACAAAGACGCACACCTTCTTGGCAAATCCTGTGATGCTTGTCAAAGGGCCGGAAAAATAAGTCAACGTGATGAAATGCCACAAAATGTCATCCAAGTATGTGAAGTATTTGACATTTGGGGTATTGACTTTATGGGTCCATTTCCAAAATCTCATAATAATCTATATATACTCGTAGCCATTGATTATGTATCTAAATGGGCGGAAGCACAAGCTCTCCCAACTAACGATGCACGAGTTATAGTCAACTTTTTAAAACGTCTTTATGCAAGGTTTGGAACACCGAAAGCTTTAATAAGTGATCGGGGTACTCATTTCTGTAATAATCAACTTGAGAAAGTTCTTAAAAGATATGGAGTAACTCATAAAATCTCCACCGCATATCATCCACAAACAAGTGGACAAGTTGAAAATACCAACCGAGCTTTAAAACGTATTCTAGAAAAAACCGTAGGATCAAATCCGAAGGAATGGTCCATTAAATTGGAGGATGCACTCTGGGCTTTTAGAACAGCCTACAAAACTCCAATTGGAACCACACCTTTTAGACTTGTTTATGGAAAAGCATGTCATCTTCCAGTAGAAATTGAACACAAAGCATTTTGGGCTTTGAAGACATGTAATCTTGATTTACATGAAGCCGGACGTCTACGATTAAGTCAACTAAACGAATTAGAAGAATTAAGACATGAAGCATACGAAAATTCGTTAATCTATAAAGAAAGAACGAAGAAATGGCATGATAAAAGAATCAGAAGTTCAAAAGAATTTAAAGAAGGAGACAGAGTTCTTCTTTTCAATTCACGATTCAAGCTATTTCCTGGAAAATTGAAATCAAGATGGTCTGGACCATTCATAGTCAAAAGAGTTTTCCCATACGGAACGATAGAATTAATAAATTCAAATGGGATTGAATTTAAAGTTAATGGTCACAGAGTTAAACATTACATACATGGTCCGATGGAAGTTGACAATGAAGTTAATCATAATTTCACCACCCAAGAAAACCTTCAAAATGAAAACATAAATATGTTATCAACAACATATGAAAAATCAAAACTGGAATATAGGGAGGATTCAAATTGGAGTGATGAAGAAGAATTCCTATACAAACCTCCCATTCCAAGAAACGAAGAAAAATGTGAACAAGAAATTCAAATAGAAATGAAAGAACCAAGGAAAGAACACCCGAAAAAGGTTTACAAACCAACTCGACTTACTAAAGCAGGAGACCCGGGTGAATTTATCATTTCTTGCTTACTTAATGATGGTGCTGTATATAATGGACTCGTAGATTTAGGAGCAAGTGCAAATATTATGCCTCTTTCCTTATACAAAAGATTAGGCATGGGTAAATTAAAACCAACCAAAATAGGTGTTCAATCATTTGACCAAACCATTAAACACCCAGTTGGAATAGCAAATAATTTACTTGTTAACGTGGGAAGTTTGACCTTTGTTGCAAACTTCATAGTGATTAATATGGAGGAAAACCTTGATATTCCTCTAATTCTAGGTCGCCCATTTTTAGCAACCACCGAGGCATTCATTGATGTAAGAGAAGGTAGAATGACACTTAGGGATGGTGATACATCGATCACCTTTGTGAACCGAAAGTTTAGATCTCCACAAACCAAAACTGTTAGACCAATAAAAACGCATAAGTGTGGGGAAGATGAAGAAACACTTAATGATGATCCAATCACAAAGAATGCCGTTGATGATACGAAATTAGATGAACCCATTTTTAACAGTTCAACGAAGAAACTTTATAAACGGATTCACGATGCTATGATTAAAGGAAACTTTAAGTTATATAACCGATTAATATCCAATTTATCGTCAAAAGAAAAGGCAATGTTAGTTGAATTTGTGAAAGTTACGGAGGAAATCAACAAATGGATTGAAGTAAAAGTCAAAGATATACAAGTTGTTGATGATTCAATTGAAAATAATGTTAATCACAATTTCGATACCACAGCTGACTAAGTATGGGGAGAATCAAGGGGTTTATGTATTTCTGTTAGAGTTAGATTGTCGGTTTTCGTGTAGTTCTCGAAAATGGAACCCGAATGGTCTTTCCCTAGCAGACCCTAAAGAACTAGTCTTCTCCCCCCATTCTGAATTTTTATTTTTTTAAGTTTTTACAAAATGAAGACTGCCTGTGAACTAAACCATGGTCTAATGCTACACGCTTTGATCACTAAACGTAATAATGACACACTTCCGAGTGAAATAGTATCAGTAATCAGAGAAAGAATGGACGGAGTTAGAAAAGAATCCAGATGCGAAGATAATAAGTTACAATTTGGTAAAGGAAAATCAAAATCCGCAGCGAAAAGAAGAGCACGACACCTAGAAAGATGTCACAAATATTCCATCAAATATATTTGATAACAATTACTTGATGTTGGTTTTCTTGTTAACAATCAGCCATGCCTAGTACACGTGTTGGAAATACCATATTATCGGTCATCGTAGCTAAAATGCGGGCTTTTTTGAGTTTGAACAAGGCAGTGTTTGAACCTACCTAGTATTTTTATAATTTTTTAAAAAAGTTCTATTTAAAAGAACTTCGAAAAAAGTATATATTGATGAATTTCTCGAGAATGATATAAAAATTTATTTTCCTAGAAGTCAATCTTATATATCTTACTCCGTACATTAGAAGTATGGAAAAACCGAATGGAAAAACCGAAACGAAACTGTTTTCCGGAACATCAAATCAAGTGTACCTAATATCGTAGCAAATATTCAAGCAAAATCGTTCGAATGGATTAATTGTCGGGCAAATAAGATTAATCTAGATTGGTCCATATGGCTAACCAACCCAGGTGTCTTCGATGCTAATCCAAAAGCCAACGAGGGCATCGGTTAATTCGTCAGGTTTTGTCATACTTATTCCTTCAAAATTCTGGGATGTGAGCTGAGTGAGTATGAAAAGGGTTGCTTTGTAGCTGATTAATTTCAGCACTGTAATCCTAATTGTGCTCGGCTTGCTTGGTCAATTACGCTTACCCTCAGCTATCTTGAAGGAACATAAGTATGTTTTTCCTGTCAAAGATATCGTGGTATAACCTCTCCCTCACATATCTGATTATGCTTCGAGTCTGTTTTTTTTCCTCACTTTTGTTTTTGTACAGTCCGTTTTACAGTTTCTAGCTTTGGGCTTTGTTATATAGGACTGTTATCCAGTTTCTTGCCTTGGGCTTGTAAATTGCCTAATGGCCCATCATGTAATTTCTCTTATATATATTTAATAAAAATTTTTGATCTTTCAAAAAAAAAAAACATTAGAAGTATGATTAATAAAATTAAAATATTTACATTTACATTTACAATAAGTATATTAGCCAACACCAATGAATAGTACTCTGATGTCACCACGACATCACCTATTTCGTTTTTTTTTTTTTTTTTACGGAATCTGGCCCAACGTAGTGGGCTACTTCGCACCTCCATCTAGTTTGTATTATTATTGTAGTTGTTAACACAATAATAAATCATCGACAATAATAAATCATCGTGTGCAAAATAAAACTTGGTTGTGATTATAATGTCGATCCAACAAAGGTGGAGAAGTGGATCACGCCTTTCCATTTTTTAAAGTTTATCAACCATTTTTTTTCTTCCGAAAAGTATATACAAATTTGTTTGAACATTTTATTTATTTAGTATTTATATTTATATTTATATTATATTTTTCTTTAATTTATTTTAAAGTATTATTATTGCAAATTGCAACTAGCAGTATCAGGTTCTTCCACATATCACTGGAATCACCTCGCACCATACATATCACATACCCTTCATTTTATATCTATCTAATCTAATATCTTCTATCTTCTATATACAAACATACCCGACGGAAAAATCATATTTTTAATTCCGGAAACAGAGGAAGATAACCGGTCAAACGGTTATTTTACAAAAGGGTCGCCGGAGTTAGCGCCGGTGATGATGACTATGGATCTCGACCTTGATGGGTCTTGGACTTTTGATCAGATCTTTTCATCTGAACCTTCTTTTATCTTATCAGCTGCTGAACAATCTCTTTCTCCTTTATGGGGTTTTAATGATGATAATAATAATAATAATAATAATATTAATCTTAATCTTAATAATAATAATAATAATGAAGTTAGTAATGGTTATGATAAACCCACCGGAAATGTCAATTTGACTTCTTCTGGAGTTGGTCAACCACTTCCTTCAGGTTAGTTTGTGTGTGTGTGTGGATATTTTTTATTTTTATTTTTTAAATGTGGGTTTAGCAGCTTTAGCTTAAATTGGATTTAGCTAAGTTCCTTTAGATCATAGGATTTTGTGTAATCATGATTGAAAGTGATTTTGTCTATTTTAAGTACCAATACAGTGAAATAGTAAGTGTGCTTGAGTATGTGTATATAAGCTGGACTAAAGATAGTACCTTTATGAAGGATAAGGGTTAAAATGGTATAGGAGATCATGTTTGAGTTGGGAGTCTAGTATTCAAGATTTTGCAAATGCCAAATATAGATATACAGTAATAAGTTTGATATTTTGCTTCAACATTTATTGTGTGCGTGTTCTAAGTGACGTGTCCATTTATTTTTTCTCGTATCCGATGTGGGATACACATAAACCGATTAGTTTCAACACTAAACATGTTCAACTTTGAACTTTTGTATATTTTGTTGTCTTCATAATCATAAAGGAAACACTTTATGACTTGGGTTGGTTAGAGGTATTGAGAAATAAAATTAAAGAATGTAGATAGAGAATAATAGAGCCTGAACTTTGAATGTTGTTTTGTCATTATATGCAAGGTTGTAAAAGTCGCTAGTCTGGAACTAGTCGGTCGAGACCTTGTAGGGACTAATCGTCTAAATCGGAGACCAGTTGGACAGTGACCAACTTTGACTCTGACTGTATTTGATCTAAATTAACCGATTTTGACCAAATAGATCCGACTTGAACTAATAAAGTTGACTCTTAACTACTTTGACCGAATAAGTTGGCCCAGTCGGAGACTAGTTGGGGACAAGTCGGACTACTTCGAAATCCCGACTAGTCGAGCCTTGTCGGGGGACTTTTACCACCATGTTTATATTTTAACTCTTTTATTCTTATGAGGGAACACTCGACCGTTTGGGTACCCCGAACAGGGAAAACCTTAAAACTTTAACTAAAATAACTGTCATATTCTTATGAGATTGAACGTGATCCTTCTAATTTGATGTCTTTGGACCTAGATGCTGATAATCCTAATCAAGTAACCAGAAAAGCATCTAACAATGATGTGAAAAGTCGACTACCAAAGCCAATTTTGGGAGTAAATTCGTCAGAGTTTCAAGACATGACATGTGTAATTAAGGAAAGAATGACAATGGCACTTCGTTACTTCATCGAACTAGGTGAAAAACACGTTCTTGCTCAAATCTGGGCACCTGTCAAAAACCGGGGTCGTAATGTCCTAACAACATCAGGTCAACCCTTTGTTCTTGACCCAAACTGCACAGGACTTCATCAATATAGAATGGCTTCTTTAATGTACTCGTTCTCCCTTGATGACGAAACGGACGGAGTTTTAGGTCTTCCGGGTCGGGTTTTTCGACATAAGCTTCCAGAATGGACTCCAAATGTGCAGTATTATTCCGACAAAGAATATCAACGACTTAATCATGCTTTAAATTACGATGTTCGAGGAAGTTTGGCTTTGCCTGTGTTTGAACCTACCGGGCAAACGTGCGTTGGTGTGATTGAGTTGATTTTGACTTCACAGAAAATAAATTACGGTCCGGAAGTTGATAAAGTCTGCAAAGCACTCGAGGTTGGTAGTCCTTGTTGTCTCTTTAGATGCTTTTGTAATTAGAGGTGGGGATATGGGCGGGTTGGATAACGAAATGAAATGGGTCATTTTTGTATGGGTTAAAACAGATTGGCGTGTCAAGTATGATTACCAAAAAGCTATAAATTTTTCAGTAACAAGCTAGTTTGTTGAATAAAATGAAGCATGGTTCAGTCGTTTAACTTAACAAAACGCGTGGGTGGTTAAGTCCCTGGGTGATCCCAATCTGATGTCCCAAAAAGAAAAATTATGCAAAAACGTGACGTATTCGTTGTATCCGATCAAATGCCATTTTTTATTAAAAAAAAAAATAGAGAACTTCCATTAAAAAAGTTGCCAGGATTTATTTTTGAAGTTAAGAGAGGTTCATACGTGTTTCTAAACATTACTTTCAAAATCTTCTTTTATCAAGGATTTGCATTTGGTAATCAGTTTTTTTTTTTTTTTTTTTTTTTTTTTGTTGTTGTTGTTGTTGTTGAGAAATATGTAATATAGCTTCAGTTTTGTTGCAGGCGGTAAATTTGAAAAGTTCAAATATATTGGATTCTCCGAATACGCAGGCAAGCAGTAAGATTAAATAATAGTTTATTCCTTTTATCTTCCTTAATTACAATTTTCTCAATATGTACCTAGTTTTTTCTGTAATCCAGATATGTAACGAAAGTCGACAAAATGCATTAGCTGAAATCCTGGAAGTATTAGCAGCCGTATGCGAAACACATAGTTTCCCGTTGGCTCAAACGTGGGTCCCATGCAGGCACCGAAGTGTGTTAGCCTACGGTGGCGGGTTCAAAAAAAGCTGCAGTAGTTTTGATGGAAGTTGTATGGGTCAAGTTTGTATGTCAACAACCGATGTCGCTTTTTACGTTGTCGATGCTCATATGTGGGGATTTCGTGAAGCTTGTGCCGAGCATCATTTACAAAAAGGCCAAGGGGTAGCGGGACGAGCGTTTGCGACACGTAGTTCGTGTTTTTGTGAAAATATAACGCATTTTGGAAAAACGGAATACCCGTTAGTCCATTACGCTCGTTTGTTTGGGTTGGTTGGATCGTTTGCGATTTGTTTAAGGAGTAATTATACGGGTGATGACGATTATATATTGGAATTTTTTCTTCCACCTAATATGGTCAACGTTGATGGTCAACAAAAGATGTTGGGCTTGTTGTTGACTTCGATGAAACAACATTTTCGTAGTCTTAAAGTTGCTTCGGGTGAAGAAATAGGTGATGATGGTAGATTGGTTGAAATTATTAAAGCGTCAGTGAATGGTGATGTTATAGATTCTGGTATGCAGTCGATTCAACTACCCGAAACTATGATTTCAACTGGACGACCACTATTTATGGATTCGAACGCATTGAATGAAAGTTGTTTAAAATCAGAGATAAATGAAACTGTCAAGAAATCGGCGAGAAAACGAGGGAAAGCTGAGAAATCGATTAGCTTGGATGTTCTTCAACAACATTTTGCTGGAAGTCTTAAAGATGCCGCCAAGAATCTCGGCGGTATGTTTATACAATTTTTGGCTGGTTTCTGTAAATTACACCAACGGTCCTTATCTTTTAAAAATTGCAGCGATAATCCCTCTAGCTTTTTTTTAAGTTACACCAATCATCCTTATCTTTTGAAAATTACATTAATCTTCCCTGACATACCTAAAAGTGTACGTTGATGGTTCCTCCTATTAATGCACATTTTGAATAAGTCAGGGACCGTCAATGTACACAGGGACAATCAGTATAATTTTAAAAGATAAGGACGATTGGTGTAATTTCAGTAAAACCGCATGGACGATCGCTATAAATTTCAAAAGATAAGGACGGTTGGTGCAATTTCATGTAAACCGCAAGGACTATTGGTATAATTAACCCAAACAATATTTGTAGTGAGTTTGACTTAAAAAGTCAGACATGAGTGTAATGTTTATAAGATTATTACTGTTTTTGCAGTTTGTCCAACTACAATGAAACGAATATGTAGACAGCACGGGATCTCAAGGTGGCCGTCTCGTAAAATTAATAAAGTTAACCGCTCGTTAACTAAGCTACAACGAGTAATTGAATCCGTACAAGGTGCTGAAGGCTCATTCAATATTCCTTCTTTAGCAACCACCCCACTCCATGTTGGTGTAGGCTCCCCATCTTGGCCAACAGCTCCAAACGGTTCACCGGTTAACCATCTAGGTTCACCCGGGTCCAAACCATACGTCTCTTCGAGTCCAAAGAACGATCACGGCCCACCTAATCAAACGTCTGAAAGTAGAGAAGCCAGCACTAGCAGCCCCAATTCCCACAGGTCTTGCCAAGGTAACCTTTATTTTCTTAAAAAAATCTAATATTTGTTTAATTACAATTAGACCTTTTTAATAATTAGAAACGTGTCCGGGTAGCAGAAAGTCGACCGTTTGAAGTCGTAGCACCGGCACAAACTGAAGAACCGTTTAGAGGATTGTTACTTGAGGATGCAGGAAGCTCACATGATCTAACAAATCTTTGTCCCATCACCGAGCCTCTTGAAAAGGTACAACAAATTATTCCAAAGGCACAACCTTTCACAGCCAGGAGTGAAATGAAAACAATAACGATAAAGGCAAGTTACAGAGAAGATATAATTAGGTTTCGCGTGGCTGCAAGTTCGGGTATTGTGACGTTGAAAGAAGAAGTTGCAAAGAGGTTGAAGTTGGATGTGGGTACGTTCGATATAAAGTATCTTGATGATGATCATGAATGGGTTTTGGTAGTTTGTGATGCAGATTTTCAAGAATGTGTAGAATTGTCGGTTTCATCAGGGTGTAATATAATCAGGCTTTTAGTTCATGATTTGTCGACCAATGTTGGGAGCTCGTGTGAAAGTTCAGATTAATCGAGTGTTAGAAGATCAATTCGTGAAATTGCAGAGTAGAACGTTCCGTTCAGCAAAGAAAAATCCAAGTGGTATTTTGCTGTTATTTTGAAGGTCTTTTTGTATGAAATTGAAGTGTTTTAGGTGTAAAAAACTGTTTGAGCAAATATGTTATAGTTTTGGAATTCTAGTGCATTTTCAGGTAAGATTAAGGTGTAGATTTATGGGGTCATAACAATATGACCAAGTTTTAGGGAGGACAATTCCCATATTCTTTGTTGTATAAGAAACTATTGAATGTTTATAATCGTATAATTTTGTGTTAGCTTGTTTTTTTATATTTTCTTTTTCGCGAATTTCTATATTAAAATCACTCCCATTACTTGGTCACTGAACTGTATTCTTTTGGTCTTGAGTTTTACAAGTCTTGATTTTTAAATTTTTAATGCAGATTATTAGTTACGTCAACTTGTATTTGGGAGGTGGAGTTTACATGATTTTTAACTTGTTAATTTTTTTTCTTTAATAACAACTAAAGTTAGTATCATTCAGACCGGCATGTGACAATTTAAAATGTATCGGTAGCTATTAGTGATCACCTGTAGGGGCGGAAACAGAGTGGGGTTGGTGGCAGGGGCGGAGCCAGGATTTAAGATCGTTGGGGGCACAAAATTTAAACCAGTATATATAAATTAACAAGCTATAATTTGTATAGTACTAAGAAGACAACCTTTGAAATTCATTATCTATTTGATTAGGCAAATATTATTTTACATACTTTATTCCCGAAAAGCATTAACAAGCTATAATTTGTATAGTACTAAGAAGACAACCTTTGAAATTCATTATCTATTTGATTAGGCAAATATTATTTTACATACTTTATTCCCGAAAAGCACCTCGCGACCATTATGATTGCGACGAGAATACTAAAACGAACTTTAATATCCGATTAATGATATAAAATTTGATTTCAATTTTAATCATCAAGGTCGTTATTGAGTTTTTATGCAAGCACATTGTAAGGAAATATAGGGGCAAACATTCATACTTATTGGGCTATCAATGAAAATCTGGTCCAAAATTAAAGACCTGGGATGTAAATTTAGTTGAAATAAATTGGTGTCACAATTCTTAATAGAGATGGCACTCAGTATAAAACCTAAATAAAATTCCACCACAAAAAGAAACTTGAGGTGGCACTCTAATTTAACGTGAAATAATTACACTACACATAAAACTTCAGTGGGGTCACAGGCACCCAGTGTTTACTGAGTGGCTCCGCCCCTGGTTGGTGGGGCGTCCACCCCTAATGGATTTGAAAATTTTAGGAATAAAATTGTGGATTTTCATATGTTGTCCTCAAAGCCTCCATATTTTGCCCCTAAAACCTCGATATTTTGTCAAAAGCCTCCATATATCTTCCAAAAAAAGTTGTAGCGGATGTGAACATTTTTTAAAAAATTCACCCCCGTGAAAAAAATTTCAAATTCCGCCACTGATGATCTTTGCATTGTAATCTGTAAGGAAGTAAGAAAGTTTATTGCTTGAGGCACCATTGAAATTGAAAATGTATTTTACTTACGTTACTTGATTTAAACGTCTAATAAGGTTTTATCTCGTGATCATCACATAGTTCATCCATCATCCATGCAAGAATAACAAAGTAAAACTTACTTTGACATTTGAATCGGTTAAAAATTCATGTTCGATGAAGAAGCCGTTAGGGTGTTATATATATTTAAAGAGAATTCTTGATGTTCAACTATCCATGAATAGTCACAATCCTTTCTTTCAAAGTTGTGACTTTTAACAATCGTTTCCATAAAAAAAAACCAGACGCGACTTTAGAGGATATATTATGTCACTTGGGCACTTAGGAGTCCCATTAAAGGGCTCGTCATCCAATTCACCATCTTAGTTACCATTTGCGCTCTTGAGTTGTGGGGTTGAGTTATGACTACGCTGTGCCGGACATAACACATGTGATATTTGACTTTGGCTATAAACATAAGTTAACAAGTGTTTAATAAATTTAAAGTTTCTATCTATATCTAATAATGGTTGAGCCTTAAATCCCATTTAATAGATCTCAAGTTCAAAAGTATATCTTTGGGTGCCAAAATGGTACGAAACAATAATGAAATACTTGTATACTCGCATTTGGTGAGGATGGTACTGAAGTATGATCGCTTTCTTTTAATTAAATGGTCAATAATTGAATAAGGGGCTGTTTGCCTCCATATTCATTTGCCTTTGTTAAGAAAAATGTGCATTTCCCTGATTCCTAGAAACATGATAATTTTCAGATCAAGTGATAAAATAAGTGACAAAGAAACATTAATTTTACTTAGTTAATAAAAAGCTGTATAGAAACAAGTCAGTGAGGTTTTAAGTAGTGTACATAGTTTTCATTTTTGTCCAAATACTTGGGCCAGTGGTTTGGACTTGACTAATGGGCCCAAACTTCTCAAATGTTATCAAACGGCCCATTATCTTAAACCAGTGTGCATCACATCTCATTCTCATTCTCATTTTTTTCTCCTAAAACAAAAGGGTTTTAAGCTTTTCTATTTTCTATTCAATTTCATCAGCCGGAAAATCATCAGTTCCCGGCATCGTACTCACTGATTTCATAAACTAAAATGACGGAAGTAGCTAGTAACGTCGTTCTCGAAGTATTAGGTCAAAAAGCACAGGATCTGGACCAACCGATTATCGATTACATAATCAACGTTCTAGCTGATGAAGATTTTGATTTCGGATTCGACGGTGAAGGTGCTTTCGATGCTATCGGTGAACTTCTTGTTGATTCCGGATGCGTATCTGATTTCTCCGAATGTCAACTTGTACGGATAATTTATCTCTAATTTTGCTGTTTCTTAACTTACTATTGATATTTATTTCAATTTCAAGTTTATTTTGATTTATGTTTGGTGATTGATGATATATTGATAAGGTTAGAGATGAAATCATACGGAGTATATAATATGTTAAAATTGAAGCAGTTATAGTTTGTATAACTTAAAAAACACGGCAAAATATCGAAAATGTGTATATCGAGTTTGGAATGATATATTTGGTTTGCGATATATGTTCTATTCATTGCTCATTGAATAATATTGTAGGTTTGTGGTAGACTATCTGAGAAATTTGATAAGCATGGTTTGATAAAAGAAAAGCCAGCTGTTAGAAGTCTTGCTACACCGTTCAGAATGAATGAGGGAATGGAGGAAGTGAAAGCTCCGAAAAAGAAGCCCGAACCAGTTGACGGTCCTCTGCTAACTGAGCGTGACAAAATTAAGCTTGAAAGGAGAAAGAGGAAGGATGATCGTCAACGAGAGGTAAGTTCCCTTCATATCATATATGTGTGTATATATATATATATATATATATATATATATATATATATATATATATATATATATATAGTTGTATGTCATTGTATCATTTATTTAGTTTATAGCAAATTTAGTACCATAATTTGTCAGTACTGTTTTGATTTAACTAGTGTGCTTAGTTTTATTCATTTGTTTTCATATATATTTTTTAATTTTGTTTTTTTTTTTAATTATTTGGTTAGGTGCAATACCAGATGCATGTAGCAGAGATGGAAGCTGCGAAAGCTGGAATGCCAGTTGTATCTGTAAATCATGACAATAGTGCAGAGGGAAGTACAGTTAGGGATATTCATATGGAGAACTTTAATGTGTCTGTTGGTGGGCGTGAACTTATTGTTGATTGTACCGTCACACTTTCTTTTGGACGACATTATGGTGAGTCTTGTCTTTAATTGGGTGAGAATTGCCCATTTGCCCTTGATTTATAGCAGCAAAATAGTTACCATATCAGCATCTGCTAGCTTTGCTGGTGGCTGTGTCTAGACTAGACTAATCTTTGCTATCTCACATGATTCTTTACTATGTACTTGTATGAGTGTTTAGTACCCGTTTCTTTTTATAGTATTTCTTGATTTTTATCACCAAAGTATAATGTTCTGAATCAGAATATCCTGACATTGATTATGGCCAAAAGATGAACAGTTTATAGAATCCATGATACATCTTGGTTCTCAATAAAGAATATCTTATTCATTTCCGTTCTGTTTTGATCATGTCTTAGTGTCTTGTTTGTATGTCTGCTTTTTGTGTATGCATGTGTGTATTGGTAATATCTGTTTATCAATAAGCAACTATTAAGAAGCATTTATCTCTGGTTGGTTAGGATTGATGTATTTCTTTGATGGCATTTTGACATGCTACATTTTTTACAGGACTTGTTGGCAGGAATGGTACAGGGAAAACAACTTTCCTAAGGTATATGGCTATGCATGCTATCGAAGGTATTCCTAAAAACTGTCAGATATTGCATGTGGAGCAAGAAGTCGTTGGTGATGATACATCAGCTTTGCAATGCGTTCTTAATTCTGATGTTGAAAGAGCAAAGCTTTTGGAAGAAGAAGCCCGATTAATTAAAATTCAGGTTAATTAATTATTATAGATTGTTACTTTACTAACATGGCTTTGTTCACTCTGTGTTTTGTGTTCTGTGTTTGAAGTTTTGAATGTGTGTTGTGTTTGTCAAAAAATATGTGACTAACACTGATTCAACATGACATGTTCTGATAACTTTAGAGAGACGCTGAGCTGGATGCTGAAGCAAAAAAGGACCCGAGTCTAATAAATGACAATGATGGAATTGCACAGAAGCTCGAACTGATATACAAACGGCTGGAGTTCATTGATGCGTATTCTGCAGAGTCTCGAGCGGCTTCTATTCTGGCGGTCAGGCCCTACCCCTTTGATTTAGTAACCATAACAACTTGACTTGCAGGCTATGCCAATATTATACCTGACAAACGGGTTGGGTTGGGTCAAGCTGGGTCGAGACCCAAACGTGTTGGGTCGAAACATGTCATGGGTCAAATTTGTCGGGTTTAAATGGGTTGGGTAGAGACCCATTTCTCAAAGTTTCTTAAACTCATAAAACCTCCAGATAATAATATTTTAAAGTCTCCTAAAGACCCGTAAGACCCATTAAGGACTCGTTGGACTCCATATATGTTTGTTTGGCTTCATATGGGTCTAAATTGGACCCATTTTATCAACTTTTTACTGTACCTAATTGGTTAAATACCTAACCCAAATGGGTCTCAATTGCCAGGTATAGCCAATATGATCATAAATACAATCTCTAGATCTTGTTAGCTTATTTATTATAGTAATTGGAACTCTGCTAAATTCAGTCAATTGATTGATACATCAGCTCATGTAAGAAAAGTTTGGTTTTTTTGAATTACTCAAAGAGTGCAACAATTATCACTATTTTCAAGTTTTGTTGTGATCGCGTTTTTTTTGCTTGAAGATACATAATCATATTTATTGCTGACTTGTTAAACGATTATATTTCGCATTTCACTAACATATAGAGTTTCAGGGTCTAAGTTTCACACCAGAAATGCAGAAAAAGCCAACACGAGCTTTTTCAGGAGGATGGAGAATGAGAATTGCTCTTGCTCGTGCACTTTTCATTGAGCCTGATTTGCTACTACTCGATGAGCCTACAGTTAGTCACACAGACTATTATGATACCTTTTATCAGTATTAAAGAAATTGGAAATGGGATATGTTTAGACCCTTTTAACATTTTGTGTGTGTGTGTGTGTGTGTGTAGAATCATCTTGATCTTCATGCGGTTCTGTGGCTGGAAGCTTACTTGACTAAGTGGCCGAAAACATTTATTGTTGTTTCTCATGCTAGGGAATTCTTGAACACGGTAACACTTTTGGTAATTTTTATTACAGTATTTAGTTGAAGCTTTTGCTACATTTCTTACTTGTATTGTATGCAGGTAGTTACAGATATTTTGTACCTTCAAGGGCAGAAGCTGACTACATACAAAGGAGATTATGATACATTTGAGAGAACACGAGCTGAACTTCTTAAAAATAAACAGAAAGCATTTGAGTCCAATGAGCGTTCAAGAGAACATATGCAGGTTTTGATTGTTCTATATACTTTTGAATGAGCTTCATAGTTAATTAGTATGCTTTTAGAAGAAAAATAAAGTATCTATAACAATAGTATTGGTATTGGCTCAGTCTACATTAATAGGGTATCAACACTAATCTTTGTTTTTTTTTTTTTTTTTTATTGCAGTCTTTCATCGATAAGTTTCGATACAATGCGAAACGTGCATCTCTTGTGCAATCTAGAATCAAGGTAGAGTTTAATTGAAAATTTTACATATCATAATAACAGTCACTAAGTTTTCCATTTTAATAATGTTTTTGTTTCCCACTTTTGTCAGGCACTGGAACGTTTAGGTCATGTTGATGAAGTTGTTAATGATCCAGAGTGTGTACCACTACCACCCATTTTATATAACTGTGTTCTCATATGCATAAGTAACATTATGGGTTAATATTGCATCCTATTGATTACATCTTGGTTAGTCTAACTTGCTACCTTTTGGTATTGTGCATGCAGTTACAAGTTTGAATTTCCTACACCAGATGATAGACCTGGCCCACCTATAATAAGTTTCAGGTTTGTTAGAAAATTTCTTGATTTACCTCGAAATGTTTTATGATTCAATCTTGTCAATTGTTTAATCCCTGAGGAACAGTTTGCCTTTATGTTCTTTTAATCAACTTGTTACATTGGTTCTTATTGTCTTCCATATGTCAAGAAGCTAAGGTGACTTCTGTAATTAAATTTGTCTAAATAATTTTATAGTATTTATTTATATGTATTTACAAATTGATTGCAGTGATGCTTCATTTGGTTATCCCGGAGGCCCATTGCTGTTCAAGAATTTGAATTTTGGGATAGATCTGGACAGTCGTGTAGCAAGTAAGGACTATGCTTCAAAGTTTCTGTTCTGGATTTGTTTGCATATGATCCAGTTTAATGTCATTATTGGTGTGCACATGTTTATATATGTATGTGTGTATATATACGTGTACATGTGTATATTGCATGGATGTCTATACATAGTGTTTTTCCCTCTTTGTGTCTATATATATAATTTCAGATGTATTATAGTTGACTTTCCATGTGATGAAAACCTATTATGATCTGATGTCATATCTAAATAGTTGATTTCTTTTATGTAAGACTTTATGTTGCATTTTCATTTGCTTTAATTTCTAACTATGGGATGCAAATGAGTTTTCAGTGGTTGGTCCCAATGGTATTGGTAAATCCACCATACTTAAGCTGATTTCAGGGGAGCTTCAACCAAGCTCAGGAACAGTTTTTCGTTCAGCTAAGGTAAATATACTGCAATCCTCTACCAAATTTAAGTAATGACAACCATATGGCCAACTTTTTTTTTGCTTCTAGGTTACTATCTTTTGCTAGCTAAATATAGTACTGTTATACTGCCTATTTTCATTTTTTTATTCATCTGATTGATTGTCAATATCCTAAACAGGTTCGTATTGCAGTATTCAGTCAGCACCATGTGGATGGGCTTGACCTTACCTCCAATCCACTTCTATATATGATGCGTTGCTTCCCAGTAAGTTTCCCTTTCAATTTCTCATTGTGTGTATGTGCTTGTAAGTTCATGTTTGGATGTTCACATATATGCTTGGAGTTGATTTCTTTTTGTAAAATTATGATGCTGTGGATTACAACTCACATGTAAGGGTGCAAACCAAAGTCCCACATCGATCATGGGATAAAACAAATGTATGTATATAAGTCTAAGGGGAAGTCCCTCTATCACCAATTGGTTTTAGAAAAGGATGGACTCTTGGGCTTATATTGCAGGACATTGTGTTTGGGCTATACGATCCTTACAAGTGGTATCAGAGCTAGGCTATAGCCCTGATGTGGTGGACGGCGCAGTATGGCGCACCCCTGAGCGCACTCAGCGACGTGGCGCACCCCTCGGTCTTGAGCAGCAGTGAGTGGACCCAGCTCTCGTTCGAGGGGGACCCTGGCACGATGAGTTGATCCTGGAAGCCTTGTATCGAAATCTCCCTGCCCTCCCACCAGGTTGAGAGTTCCGAGTTGGCGGCAGTAACGGTTGGATCCAGACTATCGTTGGAGGGGAGGCCTAGATGGACTTAGGTTTGAGGGGAGGTTTGTAAGGGTGCAAACCAAAGTCCCACATCGGTCATGGGATAAAACAAATGTATGTATATAAGTCTAAGGGGAAGTCCCTCTTATCACCAATTGGTTTTAGAAAAGGATGGACTCTTGGGCTTATATTGCAGGACATTGGGCTATACGATCCTTACATCACAAGCACCTAGATATACTCTTAACGGAGTTTTTAACAATTGCATGTTGAATGCACTTTACGCACTATGCTATAAGTGGCTTAATACCATTCTTTTACATATATTATTGGGGTTAATTTAATTTGTTTTTTGGCTATCGCAGGGAGTGCCTGAACAAAAACTTCGTGGCCACTTAGGTTCATTTGGGGTAACTGGGAATCTGGCTCTTCAGCCCATGTACACCTTGTCTGGTATAATTCTTGTTTTTATTGCATTTTCTGCATCTAATATATGTTTCTTATTGTTGTGGATAATGTTTCATTGGCACCATCTTAACTTTAGATCTGTGGTGATACAACTGTTTTATCACCAGTCACAACATAGATTTAGGACTCACTGTTGTGGGTCATGGCACAGGTGGTCAGAAAAGCAGGGTTGCATTTGCAAAGATAACTTTCAAAAAGCCTCATATTATATTGCTCGATGAGCCTTCTAACCATCTTGTAAGTCATTATTCTACTCCTGTTCTACTTGATTTTATACTATTAATTGTTTTTTAACATTCAAATGTATGTCATTTGAGTTAAAAAAAGGTTCAGAATAGGTAAACTCTAGTGACTAGTTATTTTATTTTATTTTTTTATTTATAACTATATTTGCTTCCTAAATGCAGGATCTGGATGCTGTGGAAGCATTAATACAGGGTCTTGTTCTCTTCCAAGGAGGGGTTCTGATGGTAAAAAAATCAATTATTCATTTTTTGTGTATCTATTTTATATTATGAGTTCAATTTATAATGTGTAAAGTTTGTGGTAGACATAGATTTGAATCTAGGTCCCATTAACTTAGCAGCGTAGTTGGTCAGCATCTGTGTTTCTCTCTAAGACATCACCGGTTCAATTCCATGCAGCCTAGTTTTGTTCCTTTCTTTTTTTCTTTTTTTTTTTAAAAAAAAAAAAAGACCTTTATATAAAAGAATGAAGGGCAAAGGAATATCATAAACGAAATAACCGCTCAGGCTTTCATTATTTTAGCTAGCTCATGTTTTCTGAGTTTGGGCTATCAAGCATTTTTTTATCTTGCAGGTCTCACATGATGTGGGGAAAATGAACTTTTAATTTTGGTTCACATTATTCAATTTCCTTTTGGTTCGGATTCTTCATACGCCTGCTCTAATATTTTTACCATAAATGTGTAAACTTTTGCAGGTAAGTCACGATGAGCATTTGATTTCTGGTAGCGTTGACCAGTTGTGGGCGGTGTCTGAAGGCAGGGTGACACCTTTTAGTGGCACGTTCCAGGATTACAAGAAGAAATTGCAATCTTAGAAACTTTCAACACTACTACTTTATGAGTAATTGTTTGTTATATTTTACAGTCTCTAAAAACAGCGTTAATCATTTGTGTATGGTCATAGCAACGATCTTTTGATAAATGAACTTATCAAGTGATACATTTTAGTTATGATTATCAGAAGGTGAATATTGTTATGATGATATCTGTGATGGGTCCCAAAGGTTGTAGACAATGGAGATTATACTGAGTCTCCACAAATATCTCATATAGCATTGGATTCTGTAACATGATCTTTTGTATAGGTGGGATTGGGGTTGACGAATACGTTTCTCCAAAAACTACTTTTGAGTAACATTTCCTACCAATCCTGATATGTTAATTTTGTGCTTGTTACAATGTTATTAAAGACAATGTATTTGCATCCCAATTCTTAGGTTTTTCTCAAATTTGTTTTCTGCATCAAGTCTTGACGAGATGATTTACAATGGATCCTAGATAAAGCAATGGTATGAATGCTTAATGTCTTAACGAGATGATTATATAGATAACAATCTACTTATTAACACTTGACCGGTTCTGTCTTAACAAGTTAGCAATGGTGTTATTTTAGCTAGATGATATAAATTTCATTCTGTATGATCTGATGTAACAAATAGATTCGGGATAATAATTAAAACTTCTAATGCAACATGATAAAAACGTAAAGGGGAGATGGTGTTGCAAAAAGACTATAGAACAAACTTCTATCTAGGTCAATTTTTTAGGTTCAATCTCTTTAAGCCTATATTAATCATGTTTTCTATCATCAATACTAACAAGTAATGAACAAACTTCCTGCGTACCGGTTTTGAGATGCAGAGGATGTGTACTGCCGGTTTTGAGATGCTTAGGTTGTTGCGTCTTGTTAGCTTCATGTTGTGGCAGGTATTCAGTTAGTCTTGGGGTTCTTTTGGGTTTTTAGCAGTTGTTCATGCATATTTTTTCCAAGGGAAAACCTACACACGAATAGCAATGCGAAAGGGTTTTTTTTAGGCGTCAATGTCGTTGATCTCCGGTCCGGTTACCGTGAATAACCCGTACCCGAGATGATGATCTCGGGAGGGTGGCCAACGAATTGCCCGCCGGTCGATAGTCGGACCCTATTGACGGCAAAGGGAGAAAAAACCCTACAAGACCCGTAGGTAAAAACCCTAGTGTTGCGATCGTGAAGACGATCGTGGAGAAGATCCGGCGAGAACTGCCGTATGCGTTGCGGACTTGCGGTGGTGGAGGAGTTGCGGTGTGATCGAATGACCGTATGAGATGTATGCGATTGGGAGATTGTGAACTTGATGTAGGTTTTGCCCCATATTTATAGATGGGAATTAGGGTTACTTGACTTGGGGCCCAAGTTAATTGCGTAGACCCTAATTGGGCCAAAACCCTACGTCATCAAGTCCCCCAAGTTCGGTATGATATTTTTGTCAAGTATCGTATCGAACTTCTCATTATGCTGCGGAAAATAAGTTCACGGGAGCCTGCGCAAACAACTGTGCGTAAACCCGCGAACATATGCGCAAAAAACCGCATGCAAAATGCGTGGGGAAACCGCATGAACTAGCATGCGTAAAACCGCATGAAAATTGCGTCTAAAGTCGCGGACAACTGTGCGCAAAGCGTGCGTAACCTGGACAAAAGCGTGTGGACAGTTGCGCAAGCGCGCGAACATCTGCGCTAAATATTCATGTACTTGAACCGCATATAACGAATTAAAAGCTCAATAAGAAAAGACAAACCTTCTCAAACCGAACGATAGACGGTAGAAACACGAGACATAATGCATCGTGCCCCACGGTGGGCGCCAATTGTTCATGCATATTTTTTCCAAGGGGAAACCTACACACGAACATCAATGCGAAAGGGTTTTTTTAGGCGTCAACGTCGTTGATCTCCGGTCCGGTTACCGTGAATAACCCGTACCCGAGATGATGATCTCGGGAGGGTGGCCAACGAATTGCCCGCCGGTCGATAGTCAGACCCTATCGACGGCAAAGGGAGAAAAAACCCTACAAGACCCGTAAGTAAAAACCCTAGTGTTGCGATCGTGAAGACGATCGTGGAGAAGATCCGGCGAGAACTGCCGTATGCGTTGCGGACTTGCGGTGGTGGAGGAGTTGCGGTGTGATCGAATGACCGTATGAGATGTATGCGATTGGGAGATTGTGAACTTGATGTAGGTTTTGCCCCATATTTATAGATGGGAATTAGGGTTACTTGACTTGGGGCCCAAGTTAATTGCGTAGACCCTAATTGGGCCAAAACCCTACGTCATCAGCAGTGGTTCAAGCTTGTTTTCAATTTGTATTCACTAGACGATTTAGAATCATTGGTTGTGTTGTTGCATTTTGTTGGTTAGTATGTTAGATGCATTTGGTTGGTTAGTATGTTGTTGCAATAGGTTGGATACCAAGGTATTAGGTGGTTGTTAGACTTCAGTTATTGGCTCGTACAATATTGTATTGGTTGTAGATCATCAGATCTTCACACAGGCTTTTGAGTGTAACTCATGATCTTCAGATCCTTTATATATATATATATATATATATATATATATATATATATATATATATATATATATATATGTATGTATATATATATATATATATATATATATGTACGTATGTAGTAACGCCAAAAAAAGCAAAGAACAAACTTCCTGCATACCCAAATTTGCACCTTTTTCTCTCTACAGAATAAGTTTTTATTCTATTATAATTTTTTCTGTCCAACAGAGGGAAGCCAAGTCCTCTCATATTTTAGAGTAGGATCATATACAGAACACATGGGGAAAGAAGAAATGACAAAGAAAAACGTTTATATACTCTTCTACCAGTTCCGTACTCTTGTCGAGATATGTCAAAATTAACAAATTAACGATAACCCCAAGGGGTTGGCTTGGTGGTAGGATGCTTGGAAAGTTCCAAAGGGACCCAAGTTCAATCCTCACTTGCTACACTTTGGGGGGCTTGCCTTTCAAAAAAAAAAAAAAAAAAAAAAAAAAAAAAAAAAATATTCATGGATGGAAGTCATGGAACTGAACTAGTATCCTATCTAGACATGTTTCACTGTTCAGCATTGATTCCGAAAATCCGGACCTTGTGCATGTTTGGGAACTTGGCAACCACTAGCACAAAAACTGCTAGTGTGTTCAAGAAGAGCATCGGGTTTTGATAGTCGGTTGTGTGGGATGCTATCAAGTACCTTTAAAAACATCAATAAGACAATACATAAGATTACATCAAATAAAGTCAGCATTCATAATCCAGTGAAAACCAATCAACATATATTTCAGGCGTGTATAATGGTAACATTGAGGAAAAAAAAAAACATCACAATAAAGGATAACACCGCTTCCCATTACTCAATAGGGCAATTCCTCGCACATAATTAAGGGAGCCATTGACTAGAGGTCTTAGAGATGACGATTATTTATATCAAACTTCACAATCAAATGGATTTTAGAGTTGTTGAGCAATTTGACAAAGCCAAATCAACATAAACTGCCATGTTTCAGTACAACTTAGATACATAGAGTGAGAACATGTAAAGTTAAACCTGGATTTTGGACGGGTCATATGGGGTTATGATTTATCATAAACAGGTCAATCAATCAAGGTCATTATGATCAAAGTCACAAAAAAATTTAAAAAAGGGAAGCTAAAACTTTAGTTATTGTTTCTTTACTTGATAATTTATCAGCATACGATCACTTAGTCTTTCATCACTATTGATTATGTTAAGAGCAAGAGTGTTATATGTGTCGATACATATTTCTAGTAAGCTAGTATACAAAACAGTATCAAAATATTCAATGGACTACAGGTTCATATAGAAACTCATGAAACAAATCATTTTAAATTTCATTAGGTAGCTAAATAAACAATAATACGAGTAGCTGTTTTGTTCTCCTTTTGAAAACAGGGTTTTCTCTCTGTATTGGAATGTGTGCCTCACCTTTTTTCTCACCGGTAACGTTACTTTTTCAATTTTTCCGATTTGTTTTCACCTTCTAAACTCGACTCCGGTAACATTTAAACCTCTTAATCATCTCATCTTCAATTACATTTTAACTCTGACTCAGTTCATACTGATTCATCTTTCCTTCTCACTAAACTCGATAATGCCTTGTTCTCCCTAAACCCACAAATTCCACCATTCCACCTCACTTTTCTCCTCCCTTGTCTGTTGATCCTATTGTACAACCGGAAGTACTCTCGGATCCTCCAACTTTCGGCAATCTGGATTTTTCAAGAGCTTTTGTTGCGAATCCGGTACATAGAATTTCCGGGCATGCTCCCGTCGACAGAGTTCAACCAGAACAGGTTCCTTCGGAAGTACACGACAGGACTATTTTCATCGGGCGTATTGTTAGTTCTGTTAATCGGAACATGATTGAATCGGTTTTTTCTAAGATGGGGGCGATCTCAGAATTGAAATTCTGGTCGGGATGCAGGTACGCTTTCATCACGTTCGTTAATATGGTTGCTGCTCAAAAAGCCATTGATGAACTGAATGGTTCTAGAATTTATGGGGAGACCTAGAACACCAACGAATGGCCGCTTTGAGAGGTCGAAGATTAACCCTGTTGCAAGGCTTCGATGTAAAATTTACCCTCGTGATTCAGTAACTATTTTTTTACAGTATGCGGTTCTATTAATTGACGTCGTCCCTTTGGAGGAAACGAAAGTATCGAGCTTTTTAATTTCCTGTAACGCTCACGTGTCCAAGATTTACCAACTTTGGTCCTTACGGTTGTATTTGCTTCTGTGGCGATTCAACTAGTTTCAACAATGTGATCAATGCTAGTTCTGGGGTTTTTAGTTTGATCTCTCCACTTGCGGAATTGGGTAATGCTTTCTTTCGATTTGTATGGATTGAGATTACGGGTATCCCTGTTATTTGCGCGTCTAAGAAGAGTGTGTTAGCTGTGGCGGAGTTGTTTGGTGATGTTATCACTGTGGCTCGTTCATCCTCGGAATTAGAAAGTGTGGGTTCGTTTTACGCGTTCATTAAAACGACAAGTGTTAAGCACGTACACGACTTAGTTTTGGACGACGTGGAGGATTCGGTTTGTTGTAGAAGTGAAGTATGGGTCTCCGAAGTTTCTGACGCGTCTAATGTGAGTCGTTTTATTTTTAACTCGTTCGATCATAATTTGTTGGTTTCTACCAATCGTTTTGTGGTTTCTAGTGGCCCGTTGGTTGATGCTGGTTTTCGTTGCGTTGAAGACACTTCGAAAAATAAGACACATGAGACGTTACATGATTCTCAATATGAGGACGTCCATATTGGTTTGAAGAAATCATCTTTATTTAATTTGGATGGTGCGCCTGCTGTTGATTACGAGCAAGCATGTGGTTCGGATAGCGGTTTGAATTCGGAGATCCCACCTTCAGTCATTAAATTCGGCACTTTGGATGACGTTGTTGTGGGTGATTCTGTTTCTGTTTCAATTTTTTCTGGTATCCACACGATTGAATCCCCTGGATGTGGTGAAGAGATTAATTTTGATGCTATTAAGAAGAAAATGGGTCTAAGAGTTAATGTGGGTTCTAAACAGGTGGTTAATGAATGTGGTGATAACATAGATGACATCATTGCCGTGTCTAAAGGTGTTTCGGTTCCAAATGATGATAACATTACATTTGCGGTTAGATTGGCCCAATTGAAGGCGGCGAAGAAGGATAAGAAAAAAGAATTGTTGGCTAAACGTAACTTCGAATAGAACGAAGAAAGCCTGTTACCGATTATGATTGGTCGAAGTGGAAGAAGTATTGCGATTGCGAGGTCCCCTCGTGTGAAGGTTTTTGTAAATCGTGGTACGTCTTGATTAAAGAGGTTTCAAGAAGTTTACTTGGTGAAGCCAATCCGAGGTCAAGAAAGAAAGCGGACGAGGCTTCCACTTCCGACACTTATAAGCTTAAAGATCACATCAATGACTTGAATTTTGGGGACGCGATTGAAAACTTGTTTATGGGTTCTCATGATAGAAGAGACGGCGGTTCATCGGCAAATGGGATAGGAAATATGTCTGTGGAGGCTTTTGCGGCTTTCGATGACAAGACGACACGTTTGGCCGGGGAGAGTGTACCGGGTGATGGATCCGCCAAAGTGTTATCTTACAAGATAGAGAATCGGTCCGGGAA
This sequence comes from Rutidosis leptorrhynchoides, assembly GCF_046630445.1. Taxonomy (NCBI): domain Eukaryota; kingdom Viridiplantae; phylum Streptophyta; class Magnoliopsida; order Asterales; family Asteraceae; genus Rutidosis; species Rutidosis leptorrhynchoides. The sequence goes on from NC_092338.1 coordinate 391,316,453, forward strand.
GAACACTTTGAAAGAGACGGTTAATGGTAAGTTACATAGGGCGGGACTTAGAGGTTGAGAACTTGTGTTTGTCTCGTGATCCTTCGTTTATTTTTTTGTTGACTTCTACTTAGATCACTTGGTTTGGATCCTGTTACTATCATGTCGGATCGATATAGAATTGTTTAGTTTGTTTTAAGGTTTTTCGGGTTGTTAGTGGAGACTCGTTTATAGATAGCTTTTGTCTTAGATGATTGCTTCTTGAGCGAGTTTCCGTTCCCGTGTTTCTTTTGTAATCTTTGTTGAGGGCGTTTTCCTTTGGAAAACGACCTCGTTTCTACATGAGTTTTGGTTTTTTCGCCAAAAAAAAAAAAAAAAAAAAAAAAAGAAGCTAAATAAACGATCTAGGTTTTATGAATGGTTAGAAACCTATTTAATGTGACTCTACATGTGCTACGATATTTCCATTGTCCACGCATCTTCTTGTATGAAAGATATATCATATATGTAACCAAAATCTAATTTGGTTCTCAATCTATTTCCCTAATGAGACAAAAGTAGGCATGAATATTTATCAAAATACTTGCATCACACAAACAGACAAGTATTCTCTGACCAAATATACACGGTGAGAGATATTCGAAACAATATATGAAATTGCCATTTAAAATCTCATTGCATAAGGCTATCTAATTAGAGACTTTATTAATAATACGTTTATATATGAAGTAAGCACACAATAACAAAACAAATTGATGCATCATTAAAACTTACAGCACCACAGGTACGACAGTAAGAAACTTCCTGTTGCGAGTGAGCTGCTTGCCGCTATCAATTTGCTCCCACCAAGTCAACCTGTTGTAGATACCTTGATCATCAGCAAAAGGTGTTCCCTTCTTCCAGTGGAAGAAGTGATATGTAACCTGATGTGAAGATCAAAAAGAGATATTAAAACTCAGATTCACCAAAATAGAAAACAAATTGCACACGTATGCAAGCTACAAGACAAAGTCGACTTCAATTACGACGTCGAAAACAATCATAAACACAGATCAACCAACCTATTCATATATTCATACTCAAAAATCCTAAAATACATCACCAGATCACATCCTTACATATAGTGATTGCGTACGATTTACTACGATCGAAATTCAAACTGAAAAAAAAATGAAATCGGAGAAGTTCAAAAACTAAACATACAACAGAGACCTAAATTAGTAATATGAACCTAAATACATGATAAAATCGAGTTCAATTACAGTATAACGAACTGTTGACACTCCAAAACCCTAACCTACATAACACGAGATCAAATTCACATCAACAAAAATTAAACTAAAGCAATTAGCAACCAACACGATCACAATTGATAAGCTACTGATCTAATTAGCCCTACGACAAATTCAAAATTCGAAATAAAATAAAAATAGGATAGGAGCGTACGAGAGCGTGACCGAGATTAACGGTGGTCCAAGCCATGCCGGGAGAACAACCGGTGACGGAGAGAACGACGAGCCAAGCGAAGAATAAAATGAGTATGTAAGTTGTCCAAACGCCGGGATACATGAACCATTCGGTGTTCCGGTTAAGATCAGTTGGTGGTACCGCTTGCACATATAAGTTTTTCATTTTTGTTATTGTGTAAATTGTGATTGTAGAAGGTTTAATTGTTGTGTATATGTATCTATTATCTATATGTATATGTATATTTTGATGGTGAAGTAGATGTATTACCGGTGATGATAATTGGTAACGGCAGATGGTGGTGTAGTGGGGTACTGGTGGTACTTATTAGCACGCAAATTTAGAGATAATTACGTATAACCAACCAAAATGAACATAAATTCTATGCTTATCACTTAAATATAATAAATCCTATAAATATAAGTAATAAATATAAATAATATACATAAAAATGCATGGGAAGTACCTAGAGATGGCAATGGATCTAAAAAATCCGAGATCTGCGGGTATCGGCGCTCGTGATAGGCAGATAAAATCAAAAATCTTTATCCGTGGGCGGACGATGGATTTAATTTTGTATGGGTGATGGATGTAATAGATACGTCGCGGGTAAAATCCGATCCGAAAATCCGTAATACCCGTTTGAAGACTTAGCGAATATACTTGTTCTAAATGGGTGGAAATCGCCACCTTGAATAAATGGCAAATAGGTAATAATTTATAAGTTTCTACATTCCTCATATCATTTTGGTATCGAACATTTTAGTAACTAGAGTATCTCACAACCACACATTACATATGTTATATAATCAAAGCATGATGTTGTATGTTTTGTTTATTGGACTATCTTAATAAATCTAATTTTTTCTATCACTTTAGTAATTCGTCAACCTACTGTATAATTAGTTTTAACAACTAAATTTTGATTTTGTATTTTAAACATTGTAACTTCATATATATATTAGCAAAAAAGTATAATTAATATATGTTTTCTCATTTCGATTATACTATAAACATGGATATATGATTTGATAATATTTTCATGTCATTTTGAATTATGTAATGATATTTATTTTTAAATAGTTTGATAAACATATACTTTATGAATAAGATCTGATGGTAAACCCGTGACCCGCGAATATCCGTGGATACGGGCATAGATCTAAATATAGTTCCGCTAACCAAGATCCGCGGGCTAATGGATCATCAAAAAATCCGCAGGTGCGGGTGATGGATGTAGTAGATCCGCACCCACGACCCGCGGGTGCCATCGCTAGAAGTACCTTTATTCACCACAACAAAATTCTTGAGAAAACCTTCACTAAATTCGAATCTACGCCAACTAGTGCTCAGATTCAATACAGAGCTTATACCACTCAGACAATGCCTTGGTGGTTTAATTATTCATACTCTTAATATTAATGTTTAAAATTTACTTTATTTACTTTAATTGATTTTAAAGTAAGAATATTTATCTTGATATCGATTTTAATCTTGTTAAGTTCATTCGTTTGTTCTTTTGAGTAGTCTGAATAACAAAATTTTTAATCTTTTAGCGGTTTATTTTGTAAATTAATATCTTGTTTCGAATTAAAAAAATCTGGAGTATTGTTTGAATTTGTATTTGTTTGTATGATGTTAAAACTTTAAAATACGTAACGAGCTGAAAAATATAATAAATATAGTATATATAAGCAATTTCAGATGTAAGATTCATTATGATTAAAATATCATACTTGTTTCTTAACATAATAATCATTCTATGTATCTCATTGGTATGTATTTTGGCTTGTTAGATAAAAAAAGAAATTTATTTACTTATAAGAGAAGAAATTCAATTACTTGGAGATGACGATAAAGACTTAAGATTATGGATGTAGAAGTTGTTATTGCAGGCAACCTTAAATTAGTAACTTGTTGCTATATTTATTTTGTTTCCAACGTCAATGTGATTTGGTTTGCCACTTTACTAAATCTGAAAACCCTTTGTATAAGGGACATAGTAATAAATTAGTAACTTCCTCCGTCTCAAAAAAACAGTCCTGATTGACTTTTTGTTGATTTAAGGTATATTAATAAATTGTCTAATTTATCCTTCATTTAATGTAGTTATAAAGAGTAACTAATAAATTAATTGATATATTTAAAGTTAAATTTTTAAAATTAAAAGGGACATAGTTGGAACTTTAATGATGTTTAATGATTATTTAGAGAAAGAGACAATAATTTTGAGACAAACCAAAATAGAAAGGTGGACAGTTTTTTTGAGACGGATGAAGTATTAATTTACTGCTTATATCTTCTATAGTATCATATAAATCTTTAAAATGATGATGTCATATATAATAATTATCCAAGCTTAAAAAAAATTCAAAAATAAAGAAAAAATTTCTAAGCACCTCATTATGATGTCATTAAAATAATTATTTATATCTAATAAAAATATTAACATATTCATTATATAATATATGAAGCATTATATACAATCTTATTATAAAAAACCCCATGATCATATGTGCAATAATTGAATCATTATGTACAACCATATGGTAAAACACCTTCATTACCATATGTACATCATTTAAAGCATTATGTACAACCTTATGATAAAACATTCCGATGACCATATGTACAAACTTTACAACAAATTGTACAATCTTTTACAGAACAACTCATGAACACATGTACAAACTTTGAAGCATATTGTACAACCTTCATATAATTATTGTATTTTAAACTTAAAAAAAAATTAAATACAAATTTGTTATTACTAATAATAATTATTAAAAATATAAATACTCAATTTTAGAGCAAACTTTATTGTTATTATTCAAATATGTGTTCTCATTACGGGATTAATTACGTTACATATGTATATGAAATACATGTCTCAATAAAATGCTATAATGTAAGCTTTTATGACAAGGAAATAGTAATTATGATGAAAATTGAAAGAAGATCGTGGGAGAATAAATGTAGTTCATTTATTCAGACCAAGTTAAGTATATCAATATGTTTGTAAATGTGATGCCCCGTACAAAACCATCGTGTACGAATCATCATCAACAGGATCATTACAAGGTCAAATACTATATGCTGTTTTAAAATAAGTTGCATTCATGAATAAAGGTGACGTTTTAACCAACGTCAAATGTTTAACAACCAAAAGTATGCTTCTACGAATAGCAAGCAATAATAGTACGTGACCCATAGGTCGTTACAAATACATCGTTTCAAAAGTAATATAGTTTGAATGTAAAATAAACGTTTCATGCGGTGACATCTCTAATAAGCGCAGCGGGTGTCTACAAAGCATGACTAGTACAGCGGAAGCAAGCAAACCTTAAGCACCTGAGAAAAACATGCTTAAAAACGTCAACACAAAGGTTGGTGAGCTATAGTTTAAGTATAACAATAATGTAAGGTAGGCCACGAGATTTCAGTGCTTCAACAGCGTTTCAAAACAGTATGAAAAGTATATGTTTAACCGTGGGCACTTGGTAACTAACTTAACGTTTATCACCCCCTAAAAGTACACTTGGTGAAATGTCCCGTTCATATTGATTATAAAAGTTCCATATTAATTGATTTCGTCGCGAGGTTTTGACCTCTATATGAGACGTTTTTCAAAGACTGCATTCATTTTTTAAAACAAACATAACCTTTATTTTATCGATAAAGGTTTAAAAAGCATTACGTAGATTATCAAATAATGATAATCTAAAATATACTGTTTACACACAACCATTACATAATGGTTTACAATAACAATATATTACATCAAAAATAAGTTTCTTGAATGCAGTTTTTACACAATATCATACAAGCATGGACTTCAAATCTTGTCCTTATTTTAGTATGCAACAGCGGAAGCTCTTAATAATCACCTGAGAATAAAGATTCTTAAAATGTCAATAAAAATGTTGGTGAGTTATAGGTTTAACCTATATATTTATCAAATCGCAATAATAGACCACAAGATTTCATATTTCAATATACATCCCATACATAGAGATAAAAATCATTCATATGGTGAACACCTGGTAACCGACATTAACAAGATGCATATAAGAATATCCCCTATCATTCCGGAAAATCCTTCGGACATGATAAAAACAACATCGAAGTACTAAAGCATCCGGTACTTTGGATGGGGTTCGTTAGGCCCAATAGATCTATCTTTAGGATTCACGTCAATTAGTAGATCGGTTTACTAATTCTTAGATTACCAAGCAAAAGGGGCATATTCGGCTTCGATCATTCACCCATATAATGTAGTTTCAATTACTTGTGTCTATTTCGTAAAACATTTATAAAACTGCATGTATTCTCATCCCAAAATATTAGATTTTAAAAGTGGGACTATAACTCACTTTCACATATTTTTACTTCGTCGGAAAGTAAGACTTGGCCACTGATCGATTCACGAACCTATACAAATATGTACATATATATCAAAGTATGATCAAAATATATTTACAACATTTTTTATTACGTTTTAATGATTTGAGTTTGTTAAGTCAGCAGTCCTCGTTAGTAACCTACAGCTAGTTGTCCACAGTTAGATGTACAGAAATAAATAAATATAAATTATCTTGGATCAATCCACGACCCAGTTTATACAAGCCTCAGGCTAGATCACAACTCAAACTATATATATTATTTTGGAATCAACCTCAACCCTGTATAGCTAACTCCAACATTACTGCATATAGAGTGTCTATGGTTGTTTCAAAATATATTATATAGATGAGTCGATATGATATGTCAAAACATTGCATACGTGTCTATGGTATCCCAAGATTACATAATATATATTAGAATACATGAATAATACAATATAAGTTTGTTAAGTTATGATTTGTGTAGAATTGTTACAATATTTCCCGTAGCTACAACAATAAAAAAAAAATCCAATCTTGTTTTACCCATAACTTCTTCGTTTTAAATCCGTTTTGAGTGAATCAAATTGCTATGGTTTCATATTTAACTCTATTTTATAAATCTAAACAGAAAAAATATAGGTTTATAGTCATAAACATAAGTTACAAGTCGTTTTTGTAAAGGTAGTCATTTCAATCGAAAAAAACGACGTCTAGATGACCATTTTGGAAAACATACTTCCACTTTGAGTTTAACCATGATTTTTGGATATAGTTTCATGTTCATAAGAAAAATCATTTTCCCAGAAGAACAACTTTTAAATCAAAGTTTATCATAGTTTTTAATTAACTAACCCAAAACAGCCCGCGGTGTTACTACGACGGCGTATATCCGGTTTTACGGTGTTTTTCGTGTTTTTCGGTTTCAAATCATTAAGTTAGCATATCATATAGATATAGAACATGTTTTTAGTTGATTTTAAAAGTCAAGTTAGAAGGATTAACTTTATTTGCGAACAAGTTTAGAATTAACTAAACTATGTTCTAGTGATTACAAGTTTAAATCTTCGAATAAGATAGTTTTATATGTATGAATCGAATGATGTTATGAACATCATTACTACCTTAAGTTTAGTAGGTAAACCTACTGGAAGTGACAAGAAATGATCTAGCTTCAAAGGATCTTGGATGGCTTGAAAGTTCTTGAAGTAGGATCATGACACAAAAACAAGTTCAAGTAAGATTTTTACTCGAATTAAGATTGTTTATAGTTATAGAAATTGAATCAAAGTTTGAATATGATTATTACCTTGAATAAGAAAGATAACCTACTATAAATAACAAAGGTTTCTTGATCTTAGATGATTACTTGGAATGGATTAGAAAGCATGGATGTAAACTAGTAAACTTGAAAGGATTTTCGAAGTGTTCTTGAAGTGTTCTTCCTAAGATGATTATAGCTTGATTCTTGAAGTAATTTTTGATGAAGATGATGATTAGCTACTGGAAAAATTCGTTCATAAGTGTGTGTGTGTGTGTGTGTGTGTGTTGAGAGAGAATTAGAAAGAGAATTGGAAGTGAAATGGAGTGAATGATGAGTGGTAAGTGGTGAGTGGTGAGTGGGGTTAAAAGGAGTTCTAGTTAGTTGACTAGTTAATGGTAGAAGTTAAAATTGATTAGTCATACATGACATAATTAAGAGTGGAATCACATGCTAGTTCCTATTGGTATATACCCACAGTAAGTACGTCTAGAAGCTGTGTATAATACGGGTATGAATACGACTAGAATTCTTGATGAAAAAAGAATGGGAATGTAACTGTACCCATTTTCGTTAAGTATTAGTGTTTTGATATATGTCTTGAAGTCTTCCAAAAGTATATTAATACATATAAATACACTACATGTATATACATTTTAACTGAGTCATTAAGTCATCGTTAGTCGTTACATGTAAGTGTTGTTTTGAAACCTTTAAGTTAACAATCTCATTTAATGTTGTTAACCCATTGTTTATTATATCTAATGAGATATTAAATTATTATCCTATCATGATATTATGATATATTAATATATCTTAATATGATATATATACATTTAAATGTCATTACAACGATAATCGTCACATATATGTCTCGTTTCGAAATCCTTAAGTTAGTAGTCTTGTTTTTATGTATATAACTCATTGTTAATATACTTATGGAGATACTCACTTATCATAATCTCATGTTAACTTTATGTATATCCATATATATATTGTGACGACCCGAAAATTTCCGACCAAATTTAAACTTTAATCTTTATATTATTCCGACACGATAAGCAAAGTTTGTTAAGTTAAATCTCAAGAATTTTAAACTGTGTTCATACATTCATTATAACCTCGACCAAATTCCGACGATTCACGAACCGTTATATATAAATAGATATGTATATGTATATATATATTATAACTTGAGAATATTAATAAAGTATTAAACGTATAATACCTTACACGAACGTATTTGTTTCAATATGATTTTCGATGAAATTAAAAAAATATATTAAATGATTGAATTATCAGAAACATTGAATTATGATTACAAGTCTCTGTTGAGAGGTCCACTATGATTTGAGAAAATCTATTCCTCTTAACGATATTCAGAATAATTTGTAAAGCTATTTATAAATAAAAACAAAAAGTGTCATTTACGAAAGTTAGACAAAAGTTAGTGGAGAATTGGTTTCCATAATATTCTATTAATTTAGTTTCAAAAGTACAAAAAACGTTTTCAGTTTAAAAAGAACTTTATTATTAAAACGTATATATCTTTTATAAATATCTAGAACCACTTTTGACAACTCATTACTTAACCAGTATGATAAAGATAACGATATTTATATTTTATTTTATTAAATATATATAACGATTTAAATTAATATTATATATACTTATACGCGTATTATACGTATATAGTTTTATACTTTTACTATACTTTAACTTTACCTTTACTTTACTTTTATTTTACTTTAACTTTAATAATTCATACTTTAATAATTCACTTTAATAATTCACTTTAATAATTCATACTTTAATAATTCACTTTAATAATTCACTTTAATAATTCATACTTTAATAATTCACTTTAATAATTCACTTTAATAATTCATACTTTAATAATTCACTTTAATAATTCATATTTTAATAATTCACTTTAATAATTCAAAAATCTGTTATAAATAGAATTCAATAGGTTTCATTATTTCATAGAAACTTGAAAATATATTTCTCTAAACTCTCTCAATCGAATTACATATATATATTTTCTTTGTATTATTTCAAGATATTACTAGTATACATAAAATATTACGACGGAGTGGTGTCCGAGTGATTTCAAAATAGTTTTTTTGAATGAGTCGAAGCTAAGGAAATTATGGGTTATAGCTATGGAGGTGATGAGTATGGTTCATGGGTATGCTCGTGAGGTCAATCTAGTGTTTATCATCTCCGTTGCGTCTACGTACTTTCCTGCAATATTGAATCTAAATATTGATACGTTCGTGAATCCGAGGCCAACCTTGCACTTGTTAAATGACGTTATATGTATTTTTACTACGAAATATAGTATTGTGAGTTTCATTTGCTCCCTTTTTAATTGCTTTTGCAATATATATTTTTGGGCTGAGAATACATGCGCTGTTTTATAAATGTTTTACGAAATAGGCACAAGTACTAAAACTAATTCTACGTGGGTTTAAAACAGAAATATACCCTTAGCTTGGTAACATTAAACTACTTGTCTATGTACGGTAGGCGCGAATCCTAAAGATAGATCTATTGGGCCTGACAAACCTCATCCTGACTATGGGATGCTTTAGTACTTCGAGGTTATTTTAAACACACCTGATCTGGTGTACTTCAGAGGGTAAAACATGAATGTTAAGGCTTGTTACCGGGTGCCTACAACTTATAGAATACTTTTATACACTTGCGAGTGTACATATATTTATAAACGGAAATCTTGTGGTCTATTAATATATTGAAATGATTGTTATGATAAACCTATGAACTCACCAACCTTTTGGTTGACACTTTAAAGCATGTTTATTCTCAGGTATTAAAGAAATCTTCCGCTGTGCATTAGCTCATTTTAAGGATATTACTTGGAGTCATTCATGGCATATTTTGAAAGACGTTGCATTCGAGTCATTGAGTTCATCAAGATTATTATTAAGCCAATTATAGTTGGATGTATTATGAAATAGTGTGCATGCCGTCAACTTTCATTGTAAAGAAAGTTTGTCTTTTAAAAACGAATGCAATGTTTGTAAAATGTATCATATAGAGGTCAAATACCTCGCGATGTAATCAACTATTGTGAATCGTTTATAATGTATATGAACGGGTCCTTTCAGTTGGTATCAGAGCGGTGGTCTTAGCGAACCAGGTCTGCATTAGTGTGTCTAACTGATAGTCGTTAGGATGCATTAGAAAGTCTGGACTTCGACCGTGTCTGCATGTCAAAAGTTTTGCTCATCATTTTTGTCGGAAATTATCTGCTTATCATTCTTAGTCTAGACACATCTTATTGCATTGATTGCATGAATAGTGTATAGACAAAATTCATATCTTAGCGTATCTGCTAATTCATATCTTAGCGTATCTGTTACTGTAAACTTTGCCTGACATATTCCGTAAATTCCTCCGTAATCTACGAAACCATTTGCTCTATATAATTAGAATACCACCTGATAGCCGGAAAATCATTTCATATCGAAAAATTCTTTATTCAATCGTACGAAATGGAATTCGTCATTAGTTCAAGTCCCTCGGATTCCGAAATGGAATCCCACTCAAGTTCCGAAAGCAGTGTGACCGGAATGGATCAACCAATTAGTCATCATCTATTCTGGATGAATTGGGGATGGGTTCATAGCCTCCTTAATCATTGGAGACAAGAAGAAGGTGATCCCTTCCATCCACCACATTGCCCTCTTGGCGAAGAACCTGAAGCACTTACCGGCGAACCTATTCGAAACACCATTTTCTCTCTCATTTCCAGAGTATCTCGTCATGATTATATACTACACCAAATTCTAGATCTTATTTATCCGCTCGTCCGAACCGACAATCACCCCGGTGTAATAGAAGAAGTCAACGAGCTTCGCGCTCGGGTAGTGGCTTTGGAGAATATGGTGCAAAGGTTACAAACACCAGCAGCAGCACCAACAACATAACCAGTACCACCATCAACAACATCAACAGTACCATTACCACCACCAACAACAGCCGCATCGCAAACCTCAACTTCACAATCTGTCCCATGAGCATCGACGTCATACGCCCTGTAGATACTAAGGAATACCACAACGATGAAGTATTGATTCATAACTTCATTGGGAAAACATTCTATGACGATTATGTAATTTCTAAAGTTTAGAAATTATCTATCCTAGCCTTAACCATAAATTAAGTGAGTTTAATTTAATATTAACTCATTAAATCAATATTACATCTGAAGAAATATACACATATATTTCCATAAAGACTGTAATAAAATTATTTTGTACAAAATATTAATTGTGACAATTTTTTTAACGGGTAGGTAATACCCGAGAGATATATAAATTCACAATTAATATGTTACATTCTTCGAATCTGATTCAGCAAATCATCCATTATACTCCCTACTTTCACAACAATATACATTCTTTTATAGAAATCAAAACAACCATACTCATTCAAAAATCTAATTACATATTCTGATTTTGAAATCGCCGAATTCAATTCAAGTTATAACCGGTATCATCACTCTTAGATTCTTACATCTTTCAAAGTTATACTTTAACTTCAAAACTGTGTTAGAACATCGTATGTATATTAACGATTATAATCTGTGTTCAAGCCCTTCGAAATACCTGAAGACGCTTCAAATAATGAACAATCGAGATGATGATCCAACCAGATGTTATCCACAGTTACGTACCTGAAAAACTCTTGAAACCAAAGTCATAATTTAACATGTATCCATGTCGGACCTTTTGGCATTTACTAGCTAAAATAACTTTTCAATCCCTTCTAAAAATAGACGGTTTTGTCACAGCTCAGCAAACCAACTTCAATTGTTCAATCGAATAAGCCTTATTATAATGATTACCTCTTCATCAATATTACCGGGGAACCTTTCATATCTCGCCACATTAGCAGTAAACTTATTAATAACTTCATTGATCTTTGATTTTCCGAAAAATCTTTATATTTATCAAAACCCCATCATTTACTCATCTGCATCTTGTAACGAGAATTGCCATACGAATCATTGAAAATTAGCAATCAGTATTTTGAAATCTCGCAGCATGTCTACGCCAACAATTATATGTGTCTATCTTCTGGACTTATATACTTTGAATGTGAAGTTTCTGAAAAACACCCTAAACTGCGAACTAGTTCTCGAAATACTGATGAAGCAGCAAAAACTATAAACGACCTTAACAGTAAAAAGTTTGATGATCAAGAGTAGTGTGTTGGCAAAGCTCAGAAAAAGAGAATATTTGGTACTGAAAAATACGGATTGAGCAAACCATGAAGAAGGCTGTGGATAAATCACAAGGACGAAATCTACCTTCAAAGAATCCAAATGATTCCGTGTCTGCTGAAGTCATTATCGAATACCTTGCTCCTGACTCTAAACCCTTACGGACAATATTCTTCATCATCCTCTGATATTAGAAATTTTAAGATATCATCGTATCTTTCATTATAAACATCCTCCATATTTCTGAAGATATTTCCATAATTATTCTTATCTGAAATCATTTACCTCTTCGTGCTGTCTGTATTACATCAAAACTATTTTAGTTTCTAAATTCTGAAACTTTCGAATTTAAAATAGGAATATTTTTGAAGTAGTGTTGTGAACTGAAGCATGAACTAGTATAATATAATGAAACTTGATCAACGTGATTATATTACAGTAAGTCATGCTGAGTTTCTAGATGAACGTGATGATTCACAGATCATAACGTCATCATGTGCTATGTTACACGACTCTTGTATTCTCTTTAACCTCTAAAATATCAAGAAAATATTTCTTGATGATTCGGCCTTTTTCGAGGTATTCTAGTAATTTGACAAGTCAAGATCGTGACATTACAATTTCCTTCTTAGAACATTAACAATGTTCATTCCGAAATTCATATATGCGAATTCTGGACCATTACAAGCGGTGCTTAATCGCAAGAAGAAGAAACGAAAGGACAAAACTCCAAAATAGAAATTGGGGTATAAATCGCAGCAAATAAAAGAGAGCATTAATTGGGGATGACAATGATTATAGAAGAAGCAAGGACTTTGAAATATAAGGGAAGATATAAAACCCAACAACAACCCAGAAATCACAAACCGTATATATCAATGCATATAGCAATATAAAGACACGGGAGAACTAAAAACACTATAAAACCAAGAGTATAGTAGAAGTAAATAGATTCTTTCGGAGGCAGATGAAAAAGAAGAGCGACAGATATGAAAGTGAGGAGTATGTCAAAAATCAGCACTGGATGAAGCATATTGACAAATACTTTAAAATATGAGTTGAGAAGGTGTGAGTTGTAAGAAAACAAATGAGGTGGATTTATAGTGAAATATCCGACAGAGAAATCAAAATGGGTTATCGCATTAATTCGAAGAGGATCATAATTTCCTTAATCGCCGAATAATCAAATCCAATATAGATTACAAAGATTTTCTTTTCGGAGATCAATCGTGATGACGTCAAAAGATACGACGAATCAATATTATCTTATTTCATTCATTTACGATAACTTCACTCACACGTTTCTATTAATCGAATTATTTTATCCATTCTTCTTGAACATGATAAAACTCTATAATCGTTATAATAACATTCTCATTGTTAGTCATGACGACCTCTATCAAATTTCGGGGACGAAATTTCTTTAACGGGTAGGTACTGTGACGACCCGAAAATTTCCGACCAAATTTAAACTTTAATCTTTATATTATTCCGACACGATAAGCAAAGTTTGTTAAGTTAAATCTCAAGAATTTTAAACTGTGTTCATACATTCATTATAACCTCGACCAAATTCTGACGATTCACGAACCATTATATATAAATAGATATGTATATGTATATATATATTATAACTTGAGAATATTAATAAAGTATTAAACGTATAATACCTTACACGAACGTATTTGTTTCAATATGATTTTCGATGAAATTAAAAATATATATTAAATGATTGAATTATCAGAAACATTGAATTATGATTACAAGTCTCTGTTGAGAGGTCCACTATGATTTGAGAAAATCTATTCCTCTTAACGATATTCAGAATAATTTGTAAAGCTATTTATAAATAAAAACAAAAAGTGTCATTTACGAAAGTTAGACAAAAGTTAGTGGAGAATTGGTTTCCATAATATTCTATTAATTTAGTTTCAAAAGTACAAAAAACGTTTTCAGTTTAAAAAGAACTTTATTATTAAAACGTATATATCTTTTATAAATATCTAGAACCACTTTTGACAACTCATTACTTAACCAGTATGATAAAGATAACGATATTTATATTTTATTTTATTAAATATATATAACGATTTAAATTAATATTATATATACTTATACGCGTATTATACGTATATAGTTTTATACTTTTACTATACTTTAACTTTACCTTTACTTTACTTTTATTTTACTTTAACTTTAATAATTCATACTTTAATAATTCACTTTAATAATTCACTTTAATAATTCATACTTTAATAATTCACTTTAATAATTCACTTTAATAATTCATACTTTAATAATTCACTTTAATAATTCACTTTAATAATTCATACTTTAATAATTCACTTTAATAATTCATATTTTAATAATTCACTTTAATAATTCAAAAATCTGTTATAAATAGAATTCAATAGGTTTCATTATTTCATAGAAACTTGAAAATATATTTCTCTAAACTCTCTCAATCGAATTACATATATATATTTTCTTTGTATTATTTCAAGATATTATTAGTATACATAAAATATTACGACGGAGTGGTGTCCGAGTGATTTCAAAATAGTTTTTTTGAATGAGTCGAAGCTAAGGAAATTATGGGTTATAGCTATGGAGGTGATGAGTATGGTTCATGGGTATGCTCGTGAGGTCAATCTAGTGTTTATCATCTCCGTTGCGTCTACGTACTTTCCTGCAATATTGAATCTAAATATTGATACGTTCGTGAATCCGAGGCCAACCTTGCACTTGTTAAATGACGTTATATGTATTTTTACTACGAAATATAGTATTGTTAGTTTCATTTGCTCCCTTTTTAATTGCTTTTGCAATATATATTTTTGGGCTGAGAATACATGCGCTGTTTTATAAATGTTTTACGAAATAGGCACAAGTACTAAAACTAATTCTACGTGGGTTTAAACCAGAAATATACCCTTAGCTTGGTAACATTAAACTACTTGTCTATGTACGGTAGGCGCGAATCCTAAAGATAGATCTATTGGGCCTGACAAACCTCATCCTGACTATGGGATGCTTTAGTACTTCGAGGTTATTTTAAACACACCTGATCTGGTGTACTTCAGAGGGTAAAACATGAATGTTAAGGCTTGTTACCGGGTGCCTACAACTTATAGAATACTTTTATACACTTGCGAGTGTACATATATTTATAAACGGAAATCTTGTGGTCTATTAATATATTGAAATGATTGTTATGATAAACCTATGAACTCACCAACCTTTTGGTTGACACTTTAAAGCATGTTTATTCTCAGGTATTAAAGAAATCTTCCGCTGTGCATTAGCTCATTTTAAGGATATTACTTGGAGTCATTCATGGCATATTTTGAAAGACGTTGCATTCGAGTCATTGAGTTCATCAAGATTATTATTAAGCCAATTATAGTTGGATGTATTATGAAATGGTGTGCATGCCGTAAACTTTCGTTGTAAAGAAAGTTTGTCTTTTAAAAACGAATGCAATGTTTGTAAAATGTATCATATAGAGGTCAAATACCTCGCGATGTAATCAACTATTGTGAATCGTTTATAATGTATATGAACGGGTCCTTTCATATATCGTCATGTCGTTTTTACAAGTTTTAACGTTCGTGAATCGCCGGTCAACTTGGGTGGTCAATTGTCTACATGAAACTCATTTCAAATAATCAAGTCTTAACAAGTTTGATTGCTTAACATGTTGGAAACATTTAATCATGTAAAAATCAATTTCATTTAATATATATAAACATGAAAAAGTTCGGGTCACTACACTTGGCGAGTGCGTATGTTTACGAAGTATTAAACACCCGTTAAATGCTAGCGCTACTAGCCCGAGTGGGGATGTCAAACCCTATGGATCCATATCTAAGATTCGCGTTCACCGGTTCAAAGACCAATAACTAAATGTTACCGAGCTAAGGGGAAAGTTTATGCCGTTGTATAACCCACATATATAATAAGTTTAAGTACTCGTGCCTAGTATGTAAAACGTAAAATGCACATGTATTCTCAGTTCCCAAAATAGTTAAAGTAAAAAGGGATGCTATAACTCACCGTGGAATAGTAGTAAAAGTCGATACGCGGGAAAAGTAAGCAAGTGGTTGGTCCGAAAGATCCTCAACCTAAGTCAAAAGTTACTAAGTCAGTAAATCATTCTCAAAGGTTTAAAAGTATGTAAATTAGGTCTTAAGTATCATCATCATTCATCATTTAACAAAAAGTGTAAAGTAAGTTTCAAGTAAAGACTAGGGTTTGAAACAAAGTCTGAATTCGTTCAGTCTCCACGACCTATATACAAACTGAAATGAGGTGAGACCAGTGGCCATGACTCCGTATATGAGTCCCCTAGGTACTGACCAATTTCCAGAACCAAACTCGTCTTTGTTTGACCGTGTTGGCAGTTTAAGTACGAGTAGGTCAGAAATTTCAGCACAACGTTAATAGAGTGTAGTGAATTTCGGGAGGCCATAGATCCTAAACCGTAACTCGGATTAAGATGAGGTCTAAATGGAAAATAATCTACTCGAACCGAACTAACTGAAAATAAACTTTCCAGTAGCTCAGGTAGTCTGATCAGTTCCATAAACAGTAAGAAAGGTGTTCCGGTGGGTTCTTGGTGCTTGTTGCTCATCACGGTTCTCATCCTTGATGCGTATAGCTTCAAGTGTACAACTCGTTGATGTGTTTGCATCATCTTAACCAAGTTTTGACCATCATAACACTAGTGTAATTCTAAGATAAGTAGCACAACTCATTTAAGGGTTGTAAGTAGTTTGATGAACCAAAGTTACATCAAGATCTTAGATCCGACACATACATGAACTCTAAAAGTAATATTAACCAAGTTTTGACTATCATGACACTAGTGTGAGTCTAAGACATGTAGCATAACTCAATTAAGAGTTGTATGAAGTTTGATGAACCAAAGTTGCATCAAGATCTTAGATCCAACACATACATGAGGTATAAAAGTAATATTAAGCTACAAACTTGAAAGTAAACTTATATAAACAAGATCTTAAATTGTAGAACATAGTTCTTAGTTAGATCTTGAAGATCCTAGACCCAAAAGTCTAGATCTAACATAAGTGTACAAAGTTATAATTAAAAAGTTTTACTTACATGTTCTTGAACTTACAAAGTAGTTTCAAGAAATATGAGATCAAGATTAACTAGTAATACTTGACCAAATTAACAACACTACAACTTTAAATAATTGAAATGAAGAAATAAATTAAAGCTACAAGTATTATGTTCATATTTGCTTCATACTTGAGAAGATTCAAACCAAAGTTTAGATCTTAAGAATTCAAGTCTACAAAACATAAACATAAAGAAGATCATCAAGTTTATGAATTTTAGACCTTGAAAACATTTAAGAGTAGAACCTTAAACTAACAAGTTTAGATTTTTGTTATTGGTTCTTCATCAAAAAGATGGAAGTAACCAAGATTACATGAAGATACAAACTAGAAAGTTTGATCTTGAATAACAACCAACAAACAAACAACAAAACAAGAAGAAATGATGATGATGTTCATGTTTATGCTACGGTTTTCACAAGAAAAAGAAGAGAAATAATGTTGTTACTTACTAGTTTTTGAGAGAAAATGCTAGAGAGAAAAGTATGTGCAAGTAAGTGTGTGTGAAAATGAAGTGAAATACAAGTAGATATGTAGCAAGAAAATAAAAAAAGAACTCCCTCCTTGTACAAGAGAGTCGACGGTCATGAGGCTTAAAAGAGGAAGTCAAATGGTGCTTTCCAAGTATGGGATAATGATGAGAGCTAGAAGGGGTAATAAGGTTAAAAGACTCTTGCATGCTTGAGACAACTTGGTCACCTAATTAGCTTAATTAACCATGATTAACCTTGAAGTAATACTAGTATATAACATGGGCTTACAAGTCCATTAAGTGTGTAGGGTGGGCTTACTAGTCCATGAAATAAAAGTCCAAGCCCAAGTAACCAATAAATAAATAAAAGCCCAAGTAATTAACTACTAACCTTAGTTAATTAAAATGATTAATAAAAATTAATCATGAATGTAAATAATATTCAAAAATATTATTCGTGAAAAGTACGTGTGTCACAAAGACAAGTCGGGCCATGGTAATTCAAATATGATAACAAGTAAATGTATATAAATACATTTATTAAAGCGCAAGTATTAATAATAAATATTAATAAATAAACGATGGAAAATACAGGGTTGCTACAGTAAAAATAACGACAAGTTTTTTAGTCGAAATCTGTGGTTCCACGGGTCATTAAACTTAATGACTTTAACATTTACGTTCACTTAATACCTAAAACATTCATTAAACTGTTTCGTTTAAACAAACTCGTGATTCTACGGATCATTTCACTAGTATATTTAATAAATGTCATTTCTTACCACTTGATTTTCTCGCTTTTCAAAAAAATTCTCTAACCAACGTTTTGGAACTAATGTTTGTTAACTTTTTTTACGACGGTTGGAGTCACTGACGGGATCCGAACGCAAGGTCGGAACCCACTCACTCGATCATTTTCGTGGACGAACCAATTACAGTCCTATCGCATCTTGGGAGGAAACCGCACGACGAATTCATATGGACATCATGTGTGGTAAAACCTCCTCAGATGAAAGTCAAACTTATAGACGTCTGAAACCTCGTAGACCCAATGAAATTTTGAAAAAAGTCATAACTAATCATACTTCCCTCTTTAAAAACAGTTTTAAAAATAATAATAAACTAAAAAGACAATTTGATATATATATATATATATATATATATATATATATATATATATATATATATATATATATATATATATATATATATATATATTTGTGTGTGTGTGTGTGTCTATGCTGGACATTTTTTTTTATAAAAAACAAATAAAAAAATTACTTAGTTAATGTAATAAGTGGTTGTTAATACTTACCCGGTTGATTAGTAGTCTTAGTATTACACTTAAATAACAATTTTGATAAGACGTTTCTCTGTCTATAGTTAAAAGAGGCGTTAAACTCAAGCAAGTTAAATTTTCACCAAAATAGGCAGCGACTAGCTAAAGGTTGCGCCAGCCATTTTAATGGCACTGGTTGACAGAATACTTTGAGTCCACATACTTTTTTATTTTGTAACTTTTGCTTGGCAACTTGTACACTATATTATACATTTGTAGGTGTTACGAACGAATATTGTTTAGTAAAATGATAGGGAGTGTATTGTAAAAATTGTTGATGCTGATGTGACGTTAATGTAAAGGAATGGATTTCAGTTAAAAATTGCCAAAATAATAAGTGGCTTAATTAACTTTTGCTTGGTAATTTGTATATTTTATATTTGTAGGTGTTACTTATGAATATTATTTAGTGATTATGATAGGGAGTGTATTGTGAAAAGCTGATAACTACAATTACATTTGGACTTGCACTCAAGCTCTTGGCCACGTACTATCTCAATGTAACTTTGTGTTGTAGCTCATGTGATAGTGGTCTACCTCTTTTAATAAGAGGTCAAGAGTTCGACTCTCGTGGGGTGCAGCATTGCACACTTACTCTTGAATTCCACCCAAGGGTACATTCCGCACATCGCGTTGCGGTGGCAGTGGGGGTTTAACACGCATGCCTTCGGATTGGGCCGGGTTTACTCCAGGGCAGCCGTTGGGGACGGATTATGCAATTGTGGGAGATGAACGCGTGGGTGGTTAAGTCCTCCTGGGTGATCTCGTACCACTATTAAAAAAACGTGCTACCTCAATGCACTAAGACTGTTTGTAACCAGGCGTCAAAAGGCACTCCGTTAACTGATTTGGCAAACTTTGACGCCCCTGACGTCATTAACGGGGCGTCAGAGTTTGACAGAATGAGGCGTAAGTCAGTAAATTGACTGAAGCTTGACACTTTCACCTACTAATAAAAAATTACTAATATTATATATTTTTTTGTTATTAATCTATTTTTCCTCACTCTATTTCCAATCAGATTTTACCACAACACACCACAAATATTTGATAAAAGAATTTGACCTTTTGAGTTAATGAATGTCAATACAGTCACAGTTAAAAAAAATCCACTTTTTCATCAAAAAAATACACAAATTGCCTGTAACATAATTATAGTCTAATCTCTCACCCTGTATACATATTGAAAAGGATTTGACACTGCCATCTCTTGCATCCCACACATTGAAATTTTTACTTAGAGTTACTGTACAAGTTTTATCATGAGAATTGCCAGATGATTCCGATCAACTATTAACCATCCTTTATTGGTTTCTTGATCCTGGGATTAGTCACATTATTCAAAGAGTTAACGACTGATCCCTCCCAATCCTCACACATTTTACACTCAGGTTATTTGTTACTTGATGATCCCTCCTAATCCCATAACATTTTGCACTCAGGTAATTTATTACTTGATCAATTAGCATCATCTTCTGTTGGATACACAACATCACGTTGAAACAACCCAACCCGTATTTCATACGATAATTTTTTTTTTATAATACACATTTATGCGCCAATTAAATATGTAAACCATTCCACAAGTTCCATTTAAACATACATCAATTTAAATGTTTACAAAAGGCACGAAAGCCATTAATTAAGTTTAATACAAGTTTGACCCACTACAAGGATAGTTTATAATCCAAACGACCTCGAGCATGGTTTGGGGCTAAACTACCCAAAACGTTAGGCCAACTTCAAAAGCTAACACCAAAAGCACCCCTGACAACATAAGCGGGAGACCACTAGTCCAAACGTATGCCTTTACCCTTGTCCAAGCCGGAACCTATAAAATGGTAAACAACGAGAGGGTAAGCAAGGCTTAGTGAGTGCAACAATTATATATACATATATATAACCTACTTACTTGCAAACACTTAACAAATCCGCATACATACTAGTTACCTAATTAGCATACCCTTCACATGTATAACGCTAAGTATCACGATAACAAGGCTAGTATAACAATAGCTTATAACACAACAATACAATATGCTAAAACACAAGTATAACGATGATGTTCACAACATCCGTAGTACTCAAGATCTCAAGGCTAGCCCAACGAATGGTATCGTCAACATCGAACTTAAATCCCATTCGCCTATATTAATGTGGTATCGTCAACACCTAACTTTAAACCCACATATGAGGTATCATCAACAACAAACTTTAAACCCTCATCAATGTCACTACAATAATCGTATGGCATCGTCAACATCGAACTTTAATTCCATACGTATGAGGTATCGTCAACAACGAACTTTAAACCCTCATCAACAACACAAGTATACACTAGGGTATGGTATCGTCAACATCGAACTTTAACCCATACCCCACAAGCAAATAAATCATATACATGCATATATAATTATTCCACTCACCTTATCACAAGGATGATGATTTAGCACTTTCGAGCTTCAACGCAATGTACCTAAATCATTAAGTGCACATTCAATTTCACAACTAGTGGGATTAACCACAATACTCCCACTTGAGCATTTAATGACCCAATTTGCATTAAATGACTCAACTACTCACAACCGCCCATAAATGGCCAAGACTCGACTTTAATCACTAAGACTAGTGAATTAAAGTCTATTAACTTCAATTAACACAAAACTTAGGGCAATCCATACCCATTTCATCTAATTAGGTCAACTAGTACATTTTGACCCATTTTATATTTCTTAGATTCACAATCAAGTCAAACTTACCCATTTACACTTCTTTCATTAATCTTAAAGTGCATTAGTGACTAACAACACCAATTGGCACTTACAACCTCAAATCACAAGGCCAAAACCCTAAATTGTGGCTATTAGGGTTTCATTACAACAACATAACCCAAACTCGCCCATTTTACTCTCAAATGGGTCATACAAATCTCTAGTAACCCAAACCCTAGCCATTACCCAATCAAAACTTAAAACATAAAGTTAGAACTTACCAAGACTATCTTCTTGTAGCTAGTAACAAGGAGAACAACTTTAAATCTCGCTCCTAGGTTTGATTCACAAATCTCCAACTCCAAATCTCAAGATTAAACTAAGTAGGTTTTATGTTTTGGGAGAGAAATAGGAAAGAAAAAGGAAAAGGAAATGAAATAAATGGATGTGTGGTGGAGAGTTAATGCCCCCTTCAGATTTACATGTCAAATTACCATTTTGTCCCTTAAAGTCATTTAATTTAAGCTAAAACTGGAATCAGAACTGCAGAATTGCCGCGGCGCGGCGCTAAATGTCGCGGCGCGACGTTACAAAGGAAAAACCACCACTCTTAACTCATGTTCTGATCCAGATTTGCTTTGCTTGTCTCGTCGCGGACCCATTTCTCGCGGCGCGGCAGTGGCCTGATCCTGATCCCTTCGACAAGTTAGCATAAAATGATGGCTCAAACCACTAACATACCTCATTCACTCTTCTTATGCTCATCTAAGCTTCGACCTTAAGCCTCATACGACTCAATACCAATGCGACACACATACATATGTATATATATATATATATATATATATATATATATATATATATATATATATATATATATACTCATTAACTAACACTAGGCTCATTTACAAACGTGCTAATAATTAAGTTTGTACCTTTAGACGTGCACGGGAAAACGGGGTGTTACAACTCTCCCCCACTTAAATCAGAGCGCGTCCTCGCGATCCAAGCCGCATGACAAGAAGGAAGATAAACCAATACAAACTCTTCGGGCTCCCAAGTAAACTCGGAACCCTTACTACGACGCCATTGAACTTTAAAAGTCCTAACCTCTTTATGTCTCAACCTTTTGACCTTCTCATCAAGTATGGCAATCGGTTCCTCGATATACTCTAACTTATTATTTAGCTCAATCTCGTCTAATGGCACCCAAGATGAATCATCCTCAAGACACTTACGGAGGTGGGAAACATGAAATGTATTATGGATCCCCGCATGCTCTTCGGGTAATTCCACACGATACGCGACCTCACCAACACGAGCTAAAACCTTAAACGGCCCAATAAACCGAGGAGCTAACTTTCCTCGTTTCCATAATCGAATAATACCTTTCCATGGCGAAACCTTAAGCATCACCATGTCACCTTCTTGAAATTCGATCGTTCGTCTACGTTTATCGGCATAAGATTTTTGCCTATCTTGAGCCTTTTTCAAATGCTCTCGAATCACATCAATCTTGCTATTCGTCTCTAAAACCAAATCGGTACTCCCGATTTCCTTTTGTCCCACTTCATCCCAACAAATCGGGGTTCGACACCTACGCCCATAAAGCATCTCATAAGGTGGCATCCCAATACTAGTATGATAACTGTTATTGTACAAGAATTCCACCAAAGGTAAGTGCTCGTCCAAATTACCACCAAAATCGATAATGCACGCACGTAACATATCTTCCAAAGTTTGATTCGTACGTTCAGTTTGACCGTCCGTTTGAGGATGATACGCCGTGCTCAATTTCAATTGTGTACCCATATCCTCATGAAACTTTTCCCAAAATCGAGATGTAAAACGAGTATCTCGATCCGAAACAATCGATATAGGAACGCCGTGTCGAGAGATGACTTCCTTGATAAACAACTTAGCCAAAGTCTCCGACGATATCGCTTCCTTAATGGGAAGAAACAAAGCACTCTTCGTCAATCGATCTACTATAACCCAAATCGAATCAAATTGGGTTCTCGCCGTTTTAGGTAACTTTGTGATGAAGTCCATGGTAACGTGCTCCCATTTCCATTTTGGGATTTCTAACGGTTGTAACTTACCATACGGATTTTAGTGCTCGGCTTTAACTTGCAAACACGTGAGGCATGGCTCAACATACTTCACAACATCACGTTTCATGCCCGGCCACCAATAATCTTTCCTTAAATTAAGATACATTTTTGTCGCACCCAGATGAATGGAATACTTTGACTTATGTGCTTCATCGAGTAGCACTTGTCGGTAATCACCCATCTTAGGCACCCGCAATCTTCCTTGAAAAGACAACAAACCACGCGAGCCCATAGTAATGAACTCCAATTGTCCCACAATTCGCTCCGCATGCTTGTTGTGAACGTAAGCCTCTATTTGAATCACACCGAGTTTTTCAAGAAAATCATTAGTAATAATCATACGTAACAATCCCAATCGTAACGCCGGGTGGTGACTCTTTCGACTTAACGCATCCGCGACCACATTCGCCTTGCCCGAATGATAAAGTATTTCACAATCATAATCTTTCACCACATCCATCCACCTACGTTGACGATAATTCAAATCTCGTTGATTAAAGAGGTGTTTCAAACTCTTATGATCCGAATAAATCGTACACTTAACACCATACAAGTAATGGCGCCAAATTTTCAACGCATGCACAACCGCCGCCAACTCAAGATCATGAGTCGGATATCTCGTCTCGTGTTCCTTTAATTATCGAGAGGCATAAGCGATGACTTTACCTCTTTGCATTAGAACACACCCGAGTCCATTTAACGAAGCATCACAATAAACCTTCATGTCTTCCACTCCTTCCGGCAACACTAACACCGGAGCTTGACATAACTTCTCCTTTAATAATTGAAAGGCAACTTCTTGCTCGTTCTCCCAAACAAACCTCGCGTTCTTCCTCGTCAATTTCGTCAATGAAGAAGCGATCTTAGAAAAGTCTTGGATAAACCGATGATAATAACCGGCCAATCCGAGAAAACTTCGGACCTCCGTAGGCGTAGTCGGTTGTCTCCAACTCTTCACCGTCTCTATCTTCCCCGGATCTACTTGAATACCCTCCTTGTTCACAATATGACCAAGGAATTGAACTTCCCTTAGCCAAAATTCACATTTGGAGAACTTAGCATACAACTTCTCCTTTCGTAATGTCTTCAATACTTCACTCAAATGACGTTCATGTTCGTTCATACTCTTTGAATAAACAAGTATGTCATCAATGAACACAATTACTGACTTGTCCAACATAGGTTGGCACACTCGGTTCATAAGATCCATGAATGCCGCCGGTGCATTCGTAAGACCAAAAGGCATAACTACGAACTCAAAGTGCCCATAACGCGTTCAAAAAGCCGTTTTCTCAATATCTTCCTCACGGACCCGCATTTGGTGATAGCCGGACCGTAGGTCGATCTTAGAGAAATACGTCGTACCTTGGAGTTGGTCAAACAAATCGTCAATCCGAGGCAATGGATAACGATTCTTGATCGTCACTTTGTTCAACTCCCGGTAATCGATGCACATCCGCATACTACCATCCTTCTTTTTCACGAATAAAACCGGAGCGCCCCACGGTGAAGCACTCGGTCGAATAAAACCCTTCTCAAGCAACTCTTGGTTTTGATTTAACAACTCTTGCATTTCCGTTGGTGCTAAACGATAAGGAGTTTTAGCAATGGGAGTAGCTCCCGGAACCAACTCAATACGAAATTCAACTTGTCTTTCCGCCGGAACACCCGGTAACTCATCCGGAAATACGTCTTCGAATTCACTAACCACCGGAATTTCACGAATGGGTGGTGACTCGTCACGGGTATCAACAATATGGGCAAGAAAAGCCAAGCCACCACTAACAAGAAAACGACGTGCCCGTGATAAAGAACATATCGGCACAAGTCTTCTTCATCTATCGCCATGAATAATCAACTCTCTCCCACTTGGGGTCTTCACACGAATAAACTTTTCATGGCATGCAATATCGTCTCTATTTCGATCGAGCCAATCCATACCAACAACGATTCAAAATCGCGCAAAGTCATAGGGATGAGATCAATTTTAAAGTTTTCGGCACCAAAAACGACATCACAGTTCTTACACACATCAACCACTAGCACCGTCTTGCCGTCTGCTATTTTGAATTCTACCGGACGACTTAACTTAGCTAACGGTCTATCAAGTTTAGGCACAAATTTTAGAGACACAAACGACAAATTTGCAACGCTATCAAAAAGAATCCTTGCCGGATTAGAATTAACCAAGAAGGTACCTGAGACAACTTCGTTGGATTACTTGGCTTCGTCGTTAGTCATCAAATAGTTTTGACCTCGAGCCGTACCCGCCGCCTTCTCTAGCCTTTTAACATTATCGTTGTTCAAATCGGGACACTCTGACTTTCGGTGTCCTACTTTATTGCAATTAAAACAAGTGAGCTTGTTTGTTGTATTTGGATTCGGACAATCTCGAGCCATATGTCCACGTACCCCACAATTGTAGCAAGTAGGAACAAAGTTCCCAAAACCACCGGTAGCGCCCTTCTTCACACTATTGACACTTTCGGAACCCTTTTTGTTCTTGTTCTTTTTATTTGAAAAATTCGAATAACTCGAACCTTCAAACTTTCTTTTTGAAAAAGTGAAATCACTCTTCCTCGGAACCTCCGGTTCAAAACCCCGAGCCAACTCGAATAGCTCTTCAAAAGTCTTAGACATTCCCCGACTAATCTTACCCTTTAACTCATCGTTCAAGGTACGGTAGAAATCTTTCATTAGCTTGTGATTGTCACCAACATATTCCGGGAAAAAGCGAGTCTTTGCCAAAAAGGTAGACTTGAGAGTAACCAAGTCCATCGAACCTTGTTGCAAATGATGCAACTCGTCCCGGATTCTATCAAGGTCGGAAGAAGTTCGGTATTCTTGGAAGAATTCCTTCTTAAACTCCTCCCATGTCAAGCTCATGCATTGCTCTTCACCATATAAATTGATTTTGTCGTCCCACCACAACTTGCCTTCTTCACGTAGCATGCTAGACCCATATCTCGTCTTCTTCTCGGGAGGACATTCAGCGGTACGGAAAGCTCCCTTGATATCGGAAATCCAACAAGTGCTTTTCAATGGATCCCTCACTCCATTAAACATCGGAGGTTGAGTATCCTTGAAATTCTTGTAGTGGAAGTCCCGCCTTCCACCCCCACCATTACCTTCACCCCCTTCGCCTCGAGGATAAATGTTTCTAGCCTCTAAAGCCTCCTCTATTGCGGCTTTCATTCGATCGTTGATCATTTCGGTCACTTGTCCATCGACCGACTCTTGGAAGACCTTCCGGACATCTTCAAGAAAATCCTTCTTTAACTTTTTAAAAATGGCCTCAACCTTGGCCGTGAGTTCAACATCCTCACTCGTACCACCGTTATCATTATCGTGTCCGTTTCTCGTCTTCATTCTATAAAACGGAAAAGATTAAACAAAGAACGAAAAGACATAACATGTAAGTATATACATGTACACCACACTACTCCATCTCGCTCGACAATTGTCGTACATTACTTGTTTGACACGATTTGCACCCGTAACAACGGTAGCTAATCGTTGTTACGCGAGCACGTCGCATTAACTCGCTAGTACAATGTCCGTCTTGCTTGATGATTGCTAAACACAATACAAAACAATTAGCACAATGTTAGTTCATATAAACCAAAGCACTAACAATTCCTGATTAGACCCAAAGTCCTACAAGTCCCGCATAAAGCGCTCACACAATAAAGTCCAAGTCTAGGCACCTATCTCAAGTCACCTAAATCCCTTAGACCATGCTCTGATACCACTTGAAACAACCCAACCCGTATTCCATACGATAATTTTTTTTTATAATACACATTTATTCGCCAATTAAATATGTAAACCATTCCACAAGTTCCATTTAAACGTACATCAATTTAAATGTTTACAAAAGGCACGAAAGCCATTAATTAAGTTTAATACAAGTTTGACCCACTACAAGGATAGTTTATAATCCAAACGACCTCGAGCATGGTTTGGGGCTAAACTACCCAAAACGTTAGGCCAACTTCAAAAGCTAACACCAAAAGCACCCCTAACAACATAAGCGGGAGACCACAAGTCCAAACGTATGCCCTTACCCTTGTTCAAGCCGGAACCTATAAAATGGTAAACAACGAGAGGGTAAGCAAGGCTTAGTGAGTGCAGCAATTATACATACATATATATAACCTACTTACTTGCAAACACTTACCAAATCCTCATACATACTAGTTACCTAATTAGCATACCCTTCACATGTATAACGCTAAATATCACGATAACAAGGCTAGTATAACAATAGCTTATAACACAACAATACAATATGCTAAAACACAAGTATAACGATGATGTTCACAACATCCGTAGTACTCAAGATCTCAAGGCTAGCCCAACGAATGGTATCGTCAACATCGAACTTAAATCCCATTCGCCTATATTAATGTGGTATCGTCAACACCGAACTTTAAACCCACATATGAGGTATCGTCAACAACAAACTTTAAACCCTCATCAACGTCACTACAATAATCGTATGAAATCGTCAACATCGAACTTTAATTCCATACGTATGAGGTATCGTCAACAACGAACTTTAAACCCTCATCAACAACACAAGTATACACTAGGGTATGGTATCGTCAACATCAAACTTTAACCCATACCCCACAAGCAAATAAATCATATACATGCATATATAATTATTCCACTCACCTTATCACAAGGATGATGATTTAGCACTTCCGAGCTTCAACGCAATGTACCTAAATCATTAAGTGCACATTCAATTTCACAACTAGTGGGATTAACCACAATACTCCCACTTGAGCATTTAATGACCCAATTTGCATTAAATGCCTCAACTACTCACAACCGCCCATAAATGGCCAAGACTCGACTTTAATCACTAAGACTAGTGAATTAAAGTCAATTAACTTCAATTAACATAAAACTTAGGGCAATCCATACCCATTTCATCTAATTAGGTCAACGAGTACATTTTGACCCATTTTATATTTCTTAGATTCACAATCAAGTCAAACTTACCCATTTACACTTCTTTCATTAATCTTAAAGTGCATTAGTGACTAACAACACCAATTGGCACTTACAACCTCAAATCACAAGGCCAAAACCCTAAATTGTGGCTATTAGGGTTTCATTACAACAACATAACCCAAACTCGCCCATTTTACTCTCAAATGGGTCATACAAATCTCTAGTAACCCAAACCCTAGCCATTACCCAATCAAAACTTAAAACATAAAGTTAGAACTTACCAAGACTATCTTCTTGTAGCTAGTAACAAGGAGAACAACTTTAAATCTCGCTCGTAGGTTTGATTCACAAATCTCCAACTCCAAATCTCAAGATTAAACTAAGTAGGTTTTGTGTTTTGGGAGAGAAAAAGGAAAGAAAAAGGAAAAAGAAATGAAATAAATGGATGTGTGGTGGAGAGTTAATGCCCCCATCAGATTTACATGTCAAATTACCATTTTGTCCCTTAAAGTCATTTAATTTAAGCTAAAACCGGAATCAGAACTGCAGAATTGCCGCGGCGCGGCGCTAAATGTCGCGGCGCGACGTTACAAAGGAAAAACCACCACTCTTAACTCATGTTCTGATCCAGATTTGCTTTGCTTGTCGCGTCGCGGACCCATTTCTCGCGGCGCGGCAGTGGCCTGATCCTGATCCTGATCCTTTCGACAAGTTAGCATAAAATGATGGCTCAAACCAGTAACATACCTCGTTCACTCTTCTTATGCTCGTCTAAGCTTCGACCTTAAGCCTCATACGACTCAATACCAATGCGACACACATACATACATATATATATATATATATATATATATATATATATATATATATATACTCATTAACTAACACTAGGCTCATTTACAAACGTGCTAATAATTAAGTTTGTACCTTTAGACGTGCACGGGAAAACGGGGTGTTACACACGTCTCGTGTTTCTACTGTCAAACGTTCAATTTTTTTTTCTTTTAACATATTGAACCATCAATTAAATACTCTGTTTCAAATAGTTACTGTATTTGAGAAATCGGGGATAAGTTGCTATATGTGGCCCAACCGCCCAAGCATAAAAGTATTCTACGATGCTATTATGTAGTGATGTTCCACGAATATGTTACGTGAACCTATTCCGTAAATATGTTACGCGAATATGTTCCGTGAACCTGTTCCTCGAATCTATAATTGTGAACCTATTATATTCCACGAACGTGTTCTGCAAATCTCTTCTGCGGACTCATTCCGCAAACATGTTCATGCCGCGATGCAATGATGAGTTCAATATGTACCGAAATGGGGACTTAATGAATAGGGTTACAGTTTGCCAGTTGGGCTTATATTAAAACTTGACCATGAGCTAACCAAAAACCCTAATATTTTTCTTGTAAATTAAGGGGATACACCCTACAGAAGATGGACCATGACACGGCTATCCCTGAAATCTATTCGCATGTCTTGCTCCTCATAGGCTCATACCATTGCCCTATGCACAATTAGGATTTTGCTTATCTCTTCCATTTCTAACTGAATTTGCACTAATGTATTTATTTACTTGATCTATAGGAATTTTCTTCGTTATTAAGGTACATGATTTGATCTAATCCCATGAAGGGCATGTTTAGGATGGTATCGTTTGGAAGGAATTAGGGTGATATTACTGCATATATTGATTTTGGTCTAATTTACAAACAAGTGGAAACTATTCTCATGGAACCACAACGAGTGGTAAAATTTGGGTTAACTTAGAAGGTTAATTCTATAACCATTCACCAAACATGTTTCATTGTCATCATGAGTGCCTCAGATTAATAGTAATGATCTGTTTATGTACAACTCTTAATTCAGTAAGTAAGTAAGATTGCTGTTATATTGTCACTTAATTTGAAAATTGATCTGTTTCTAGGAGACATAGGAAACATTGTAACATTGTTTTGACCCACTACCCAACTTGCCCAATTTTGCACATCTACTAAACTTTAAATCTTTAATACACATAGGTTTTCACCACTCGTAAGATGAGTTGTTTTTCAGCTCTTGTTCGGATTTTAAAACTGAATAACATCAACGATAACCAGGTTCATTTTCATTGTAAGGTTATGAAAGAAAGGAATCAATGCTGCTGAATTGTACAGTAAATAGTGATTGGGAGACTGATTATGTGGATTATTCATATTCCTTTTCATGCAAGAAGTTTTAATGAGATGTTCATATATTGAAACAAACAAATAGAACAGATCTACACTGTAGGCTTACAACCATCATTTTTGTATTAACATCTAACCAAGCTTTGATCAATGTTTCACTTTCATATTAGAATATCTTTATCAATTTATTTCTATTTTTTGTTTTGTTTCAACAGTATTCATCTTGTAAAGGATAGGGCATCATTAAACTATACTAACTAAGCTTTAGGCTAATGTGGTTATCAAGAAGTCTTGGACTAATGTACTCTCCATAAAATCACAAAATTTAACATGGTTCTTGTTTAATTTGTATCAATTCATCCACTAATCAAATCTAAATCAAACACTAAACCATTAAAACATTTTTATGAAAGGCGAAGAAATCTTTAAAACTAATTCATCGAACTGAACTAAATTTTCAGATACAAAGTCAAAGGATTGTCCGGTTTTGACACATGGCTACATTGCAATGAAGAACATGATGAGAACGAGATATGATTGGCCGGTTGACCCTATTGTACGTGTGTTATGACAAATTGCCTAGCGTACCCACACCAGCGGAAGCGATGATATAATTTGCTTGAGACAAACTTGCAAGTAATAATAGAAAGCAAATAAAGCAACTGATAACATGACGATTTAACATGGTTCGGCAAAACCCTACCTACATCTACCCCAAGAGTATCCTTTATTCTTATAATATAAAAGAACCTGATACCAAAAAAAGTACACTATGAGTTAAACCCAAAACCAATCCCCTTAGATTTTAGTATGAAATCTAAGTTTCTCGTACATTCTTTTTGTAGCGACCCCGATAAATCGTCAAATGACGGCGTCATCTACGTATGGTCCCATTACATGTGTCGTAGGTCTTTATAACAAAGTTTGACCGAAAATATGTCGCATTCATTTCATAAAAGGATGTTTCAATGTTTACAAAAGAAGTTCCCATAACGAGTACATAACAATGGTTAAAGTTTGTATGAAACACATGCGACACAATTTAAAGTAGCCAAAATACGCTCCACGTATGCAATATACTCGACATCCAATGCAAGTATCAAAAAGTATGTGCGGAAGCATGCATCACCTAAGTTCAAGGACCTGAGAAAACATAGAGAATCTGTCAACGAAAACGTTGGTGAAATCATAGTTGTATGCATAAAGTATATTTGTATCACAAGGTTTAGTATAAAACGTTTATCAAGCGTATACATCTCAAAAGATGTGTTTGTATCACGAGCACCCAATTATCAAGCTTAACTGAATCTTACCTCTGCATAATAGTGTTAGAACCTACACTATACATTGAAAGAACGTTTCATTCCTTCGAATGAGGGTTCGTTAAACCCGCATGGCCACACAACATAATTTCTCGCTTACACCCTACAAGTGTAACTAATGATAATTGGACTTGAGGCTTTTCGTTCTAACTCGTATGTATCTTTGCTTTTGTATAGTATTCAAAACGTTAAAGTATGAAAAGTATATGTAAGTATGTATTGTATATGTTTTCTCATCCCACGATTTTTAAAGTATAAAAGTGTTTGAAGAGTGGGCTATGATCTCACCTTTGATTGCAAGAGTGTATTAGTACTCCGACAAGTAAACGTGCAAAGAACAGTGCTAGTCTCGACCTAAACAAATAGGTTGTATCAATAACGATAGTCACGCAGGGTCAAAGATGTTCAATTAGTCCTGTGGCTCGACACGACTCGATTATGTAGCATGTGAAGCAAATTGTCAAGTTTCATGCAAGATACAAGTATAGAATCATGTTAGAAAGATTGCATAATTAATTGGTTAAGTTTGACAAAAAGTCAAACTTGGTCGGGTCAAAGTCAACGAAAAAGTCAACATGTTCGGGTCGGGTCCCGGACTATTTTTCTATGCTAATTATTCTTATACAAGTGTATTAAAACAAGTTTCATGTGAATCGGAGGTCAATAGCTAGTCAAACATTTCGCGTGAAATGGGACAATTTGAGCAGATTCTGGCCAGGCCTATTGGCGCGCCGCGCAGGTATAGGGGCGCGCCGCGCCACCCACTGGGCAGGTCTGTTTCTGCTTTTCCACAAGTATGCACGAGCCAAAACCAATTCTAACACAACACTTGACCCGCAAACACTTATAATGCCTATCATACATCGTTGGAAAGGTATTTTGACGAGGGATGCAACTAAACACATATCATCAATCAAATTTCCACTTACAACAACCAAAAACCACAATTAATGTTCCTCATTCAATGCATACAAGTCATAAATGCCATTTAATGATTTGGTAACCAAATTACATGAACAATATGCCGTTTCGAAGGTAATTAAGCATACAACACAACCTAACACTTACAATTAGCATTTCGTGTCATTTAAAGCATCAAAAGTCCATTTCTAGTTCATGAAACCCTAACTCAAATTCACCAAATTTCATAATCAAGTTTAGAAGGTTTCTTTAACCAAACCATACATCATAACGAAGCTAGTAACACTAGGAATAAGATTAAAACATGAACTCTTAGCATCAAACAACATATGAACACTCAAAATTCAAGAT
Source organism: Rutidosis leptorrhynchoides (assembly GCF_046630445.1). NCBI lineage: Eukaryota > Viridiplantae > Streptophyta > Magnoliopsida > Asterales > Asteraceae > Rutidosis > Rutidosis leptorrhynchoides. Next base: position 391,350,312 of record NC_092338.1, read on the forward strand.
TAAGCATGTGAACTTTCAATATGAACTAGTTACATCAAAATAGCAAGAACAAGCATACAAAACACATAATCATACTAGACTTGAGCCATAGACACTAATTAACAACCTTTTAACTCAAAAATCTCAAGAACACATAATATTAGTGATTTTAGAAAGTTACCCAAATTTGATGAAATCGGTATGGAATCGAAGAGGAGATCACGAGGAGTTCAAATATGTAATTTGTTTTGATCGAATCCTTCTTGAACGAATTTGGATGAGGAATTACTTTTTGATGAATTTAAAGAATGGTGGAAGTATTAGATGAAAAGGAAAAATTAAATTAAGAAATGAGGTGGAAGAGTTTGACTAGTCAAGTGGCTAGTCACCACTTTGGTGTCTTGGCGAAACAAGTCCCTCAAGTTGCAATCGGGTGCGTTAAATTACCTAAAACAAGATAATTGAAACGCGTATTAACGGAAGATGTTATAAACATATAACGGAGTTTAAAATAGTTAAACGTAAAAGTTGACAGAAAAAGGCGGGATGTTACATTACCTACACCTTAAAAGAAATTTCGTCCCGAAATTTAGGTAGGCGTAGTGGTCGTTGTTTCTTCCTCGGAATCTGACGTTTCCAGAACCGGGAATAGATGAGGGTGTTTCTTTCGCATTTGATCTTCTCTTTCCCAAGTAAACTCGGGTCCCCTTTTGGCGTTCCAACGGACCTTAACAATCGGGATCCGGCTTTGTTTCAATTCCTGCTCGACGTAGTCCACAATTTCAACCGGTTCCTCCACAAAATGGAGTTTGTCATTAATAGTAAGTTCCTCGAGAGGAACGACAATATCGGGCTCGGCAAGACATTTCTTCAAGTTAGATACATGAAAAGTAGGATGGACGGAGCTTAGTTGAGGCGGAAGATCCAAACGATACGCAACGGTCCCAACACGCTCTAAGATTTCGAAAGGACCAACGTACCGCGAATTTAGTTTCCCACGTTTCCCAAAACGGATGACACCTTTCCAAGGTGCGACTTTTAACATGACGCGGTCACCGACTTGAAATTCGAGGTCTTTGCGTCTTTTGTCGGCATAGCATTTTTGACGACTCCGGGCCGTCCGAAGCCTATCTCGGATTTGAAGAATCTTCTCGGTGGTTTCGTGAATGAGTTCGGGCCCGGAAATTTGCACGTCACCCACTTCGGCCCAACAAAGAGGAGAGCGACATTTTCGACCATATAACGCTTCAAAAGGTGCGGCCTTAATACTCGCGTGATAACTATTGTTGTAAGAGAATTCGGCGAGAGGTAAGTGATTGTCCCAAGCTTTTCCAAAATCAAAAACGCAGGCTCGTAACATATCCTCTAAGGTTTGTATTGTACGTTCACTTTGCCCATCGGTTTGGGGATGATATGCGGTGCTCATGTCCAAACGCGTTCCCAACGCTTCTTGTAACGTACGCCAAAATCTAGAAACGAAACGACCATCTCGGTCGGAGATAATCGATAACGGTACTCCGTGTCGGGCTACAATCTCTTTAATGTAAAGTCGTGCAAGTTTCTCCATTTTGTCGGTTTCTTTCATGGCGAGAAAGTGCGCGGATTTGGTGAGACGGTCAACAATGACCCAAATTGTATCATAACCGCCCGACGTTTTCGGTAGTTTGATGATAAAATCCATCGTGATCCTTTCCCACTTCCATTGCGGGATCTCGGGTTGTTGAAGTAACCCGGACGGTCTTTGGTGTTCGGCTTTGACTTTAGCGCAAGTCAAACATTTGGCGACGTATCTAGCAACCTCCTTTTTGATGTTCGGCCACCAATATTGTTCTTTAAGGTCATGGTACATCTTATTGGGGCCGGGATGAATCGAGTATCGCGATTTGTGGGCTTCGTCTAGGATGAGGTTAGTAGATCGCCATATCTAGGCACCCAAATTTTTCCGGCGTAATATCGAAGTTCGGTCTCCTTAACTTCGAATCGGGAGACGAGAATGTTTAAAAGTTCGCGTGCGATGTTGTTGTCCTTAAGAGCTTCATCTTGGGCTACCCGAATTTGGCTATTAAGGTTGGAGTGGATGGTGATATTCAAAGCTCGGACACGAAGAGGCACCGCTCTTTCCTTTCGACTTAAGGCATCGGCCACTACATTTGCCTTCCCGGGGTGGTAACGAAGCTCGCAATTATAATCGTTCAAGGTCTCAATCCACCTTCGTTGTCTCATGTTTAGTTGCTTTTGATCGAAGATATGTTGGAGACTTTTGTGATCGGTAAAGATGGTACTTTTGGTACCAAGAAGATGATGTCTCCATAACTTAAGTGCAAAGATGACGGCACCGAGTTCAAGATCATGTGTCGTGTAGTTTCGTTCGTGGACTTTGAGTTGTCGAGAGGCATAAGCAATGACTTTCTTTCGTTGCATTAATACGCATCCATAACCATTTTTCGAGGCATCACAATATACAACAAAATCATCATTGCCTTCGGGAAGTGACAAGATAGGAGCGGTGGTTAGCTTAGTTTTCAAGATTTGAAAAGCGGTTTCTTGTTCGGATGACCAAATGAACTTTCGGTCCTTGTGAGTTAACGCGGTTAAAGGGCGAGCGATTAAGGAAAAGTCCTTGATGAATTTACGATAGTATCCGGCGAGACCCAAGAATTGACGAATTTGAGTAGGAGTAGTAGGAGCCTCCCATTTACTAATGGCTTCGATTTTCGCTGGATCGACTTTAATGCCTTGATCACTTACAACATGACCGAGGAATTGAACTTCCTTCAACCAAAATTCACACTTGGAGAACTTGGCATAGAGTTGTTCTTTTCTCAAGAGTTCAAGCACGAGTCGGAGATGTTCTTTGTGTTCCTCTTCGCTTTTAGAATAGACCAAAATATCATCGATGAACACGATAACGAATTTGTCGAGGTAAGGTTTGCACACGCGGTTCATGAGATCCATGAACACCGCCGGTGCGTTAGTGAGACCGAAAGGCATGACAAGGAATTCATAACTACCATAACGAGTCCGGAAAGCGGTTTTGGAGACATCTTCCCCCTTAACCCTTAGTTGATGATAACCCGAACGGAGATCGATTTTTGAATATACACGAGAACCTTGTAGTTGATCAAAGAGATCATCGATGCGAGGAAGGGGATATCGGTTCTTAACCGTCAATTTGTTTAGTTCACGATAATCAATGCACATTCGTAGGGATCCGTCTTTCTTCTTGACGAACAAAATCGGAGCGCCCCATGGTGAATGGCTAGGTTGAATGAAACCACGGTCAAGTAGCTCTTGGATTTGACTTTGCAATTCTTGTAATTCGGATGGAGCGAGTCTATACGGTGCACGCGCTACGGGTGAAGCTCCTGGAATAAGATCGATTTGAAATTCAACCGGTCGATGAGGTGGAAGACCCGGTAATTCGTCGGGAAATACATCAGAAAAGTCACTAACAATTGGCACATCTTCGATGCGCTTTTTGTCGGCCTCGACTTTCTTAACGTGAGCAAGAATCGCGAAACAACCCTTGCGAAGTAGCTTTCGAACTTTAAGGCACGAAACGAGATTGAGTCCGGTGCAATTTTTGTCGCCATAGACGATCAATGGTTCACCATTCTCGATAGGAATTCGGATTGCGTGAAGATCGCAAAGAATGTGAGATTTATTTTTGACCATCCAATTCATACCGATTATTACATCAAAACTCCCTAGTTTCATGGGTATCAAGTCAATTTCAAATTCATTACCCAAAATGTTTAAAGTACACCCCCGGTAATATGTGTCGGCACTTAAGAGTTTTCCGTCGGCCACTTCGATGGAATAAGTAGTATCTAAGGGGTGTGGTGGAGTGCAAAGAGTAGGAGCCAAAGTCTTAGACACAAAACATTTATCGGCACCCGAATCGAATAAGCAAGTAACATAAGTGTTGTTGAGAAGAAACGTACCCGTGACTAGTTCATTGTCATCCCGGGCTTCCTCGGTGTTGATGTTGAAGGCTCGGCCTCGGTTGTTGGGGTTGGCTTTCTTCTTTGGGCATGCATTTCTATAGTGACCCGGTTGGCCACATTCATAACAAACACCCGGTCTTGGTGCATTGGGTCCCTTTTGAGCAACGGGAGCGGTGTTTCTACATTCATGGGCCGAATGGCCACTCTTGTGACACTTGACGCAATACGGCCTTCCACACTCACCCAAATGATGTTTGTGGCACTTGTTGCAAAATGGTAAAGATCCGGAATAACCCTTCTTGCCGTCGTTGTTGTAAGGCTTCTTGGTGGAGGTGTTGTTGTAGTTGGTTGATGGAGTGGCTTCCCATTTCCTTTTGTTGCCACCCGACTTTTCCTCGGCCTTAGGAGCCGGCACTACGATTTCGTCAACCGTTTCGATTAATTGGTGGGCCATGTTCATAGCGGCTTGATGAGTAGCGGGTTTGGATGACATCACCCCTTGTTTGATGCTTTTTGGAAGACCGAGCATGTAGAGCTCAATCCTTTGAGATTCGGGGTTAACAAGATTAGGACACATCAAGGATAGTTCGGCGAAGCGTTGATTATAAGCTTTAAGATCGTTTCCGACCACTTTCAAAGCTCTTAGTTCTTCCTCAAGCTTTCGGGTTTCTTCGAGCGGAAAATATTCAACAATCATCTTTCCCCTTAGATCGGCCCAAGAGAGGGCATGAGCTTCATCGGTACCCACCGATTGAACATAGGTGTTCCACCATGTTAGAGCAATTTCGGAGAAAGTGTGGGTGGAGTATTTGACCTTGTCTTGATCCCGACAACCGCTTATGCTAAAGACGGCCTCGGTTTGTTCAAACCAACGAGTAAGCACAACCGGTCCCCCGGTTCCATCATAAGTGTGGGGTTTGCACCCCATGAAAGCTTTGTAGGAGCACCCTTCGCTAGAGTTACCGGCTCCTTGGTTATTGTTGTTGTGGTTGTTGTTATTGTTGTTGTTAGACGAGTGACCGGCCATGGCCGCATCCACGGCGGTGGCTATCATGCGTTGTAAGGCTTGTTCGGGTGTTTCACGGCGTGGCGCACGACGAGGAGGCATTGTTCCTTCAAAACAAAAGAATACCGTTGGTTAGTATCCTAACTAATACTAACCGTGATATGGAATAAAGATAAAGAGAAAATTATCCTTGACTCGCCTTAAATTCTTTATGTCATGATGTCGGTATGTTCATATGAGTCACCGTAATATAATCCCGGAAATTATATTACCCTAACTCATATGTGCATTCGACATTACCACATATAGTCAAGGTGGCGTGTCAATTAAATTATACAACGCAAGAGTAAGATAGAATAAGAGTAGATATGAGTAAGAGGGTTCGAGTATAAATGCACAAATAGTCAAGTAATCCCTATGTCAAGTCTATATGCCGGTTGTAGTCTAGACTCACCAATGTACCCTATGACTCGGGGTTGACACCAATGAACTCTAAATCCCTACAACCAAAGCTCTGATACCACTTGTAGCGACCCCGAAAAATCGTCAAATGACGGCGTCATCTACGTATGGTCCCATTACATGTGTCGTAGGTCTTTATAACAAAGTTTGACCGAAAATATGTCGCATTCATTTCATAAAAGGATGTTTCAATGTTTACAAAAGAAGTTCCCATAACGAGTACATAACAATGGTTAAAGTCTGTATGAAACACATGCGACACAATTTAAAGTAGCCAAAATACGCTCCACGTATGCAATATACTCGACATCCAATGCAAGTATCAAAAAGTATGTGCGGAAGCATGCATCACCTAAGTTCAAGGACCTGAGAAAACATAGAGATTCTGTCAACGAAAACGTTGGTGAAATCATAGTTGTATGCATAAAGTATATTTGTATCACAAGGTTTAGTATAAAACGTTTATCAAGCGTATACATCTCAAAAGATGTGTTTGTATCACGAGCACCCAATTATCAAGCTTAACTGAATCTTACCTCTGCATAATAGTGTTAGAACCTACACTATACATTGAAAGAACGTTTCATTCCTTCGAATGAGGGTTCGTTAAACCCGCATGGCCACACAACATAATTTCTCGCTTACACCCTACAAGTGTAACTAATGATAATTGGACTTGAGGCTTTTCGTTCTAACTCGTATGTATCTTTGCTTTTGTATAGTATTCAAAACGTTAAAGTATGAAAAGTATATGTAAGTATGTATTGTATATGTTTTCTCATCCCACGATTTTTAAAGTATAAAAGTGTTTGAAGAGTGGGCTATGATCTCACCTTTGATTGCAAGAGTGTATTAGTACTCCGACAAGTAAACGTGCAAAGAACAGTGCTAGTCTCGACCTAAACAAATAGGTTGTATCAATAACGATAGTCACGCAGGGTCAAAGATGTTCAATTAGTCCTGTAGCTCGACACGACTCGATTATGTAGCATGTGAAGCAAATTGTCAAGTTTCATGCAAGATACAAGTATAGAATCATGTTAGAAAGATTGCATAATTAATTGGTTAAGTTTGACAAAAAGTCAAACTTGGTCGGGTCAAAGTCAACGAAAAAGTCAACATGTTCGGGTCGGGTCCCGGACTATTTTTCTATGCTAATTATTCTTATACAAGTGTATTAAAACAAGTTTCATGTGAATCGGAGGTCAATAGCTAGTCAAACATTTCGCGTGAAATGGGACAATTTGAGCAGATTCTGGCCAGGCCTATTGGCGCGCCGCGCAGGTATAGGGGCGCGCCGCGCCACCCACTGGGCAGGTCTGTTTCTGCTTTTCCACAAGTATGCACGAGCCAAAACCAATTCTAACACAACACTTGACCCGCAAACACTTATAATGCCTATCATACATCGTTGGAAAGGTATTTTGACGAGGGATGCAACTAAACACATATCATCAATCAAATTTCCACTTACAACAACCAAAAACCACAATTAATGTTCCTCATTCAATGCATACAAGTCATAAATGCCATTTAATGATTTGGTAACCAAATTACATGAACAATATGCCGTTTCGAAGGTAATTAAGCATACAACACAACCTAACACTTACAATTAGCATTTCGTGTCATTTAAAGCATCAAAAGTCCATTTCTAGTTCATGAAACCCTAACTCAAATTCACCAAATTTCATAATCAAGTTTAGAAGGTTTCTTTAACCAAACCATACATCATAACGAAGCTAGTAACACTAGGAATAAGATTAAAACATGAACTCTTAGCATCAAACAACATATGAACACTCAAAATTCAAGATTAAGCATGTGAACTTTCAATATGAACTAGTTACATCAAAATAGCAAGAACAAGCATACAAAACACATAATCATACTAGACTTGAGCCATAGACACTAATTAACAACCTTTTAACTCAAAAATCTCAAGAACACATAATATTAGTGATTTTAGAAAGTTACCCAAATTTGATGAAATCGGTATGGAATCGAAGAGGAGATCACGAGGAGTTCAAATATGTAATTTTTTTTGATCGAATCCTTCTTGAACGAATTTGGATGAGGAATTGCTTTTTGATGAATTTAAAGAATGGTGGAAGTATTAGATGAAAAGGAAAAATTAAATTAAGAAATGAGGTGGAAGAGTTTGACTAGTCAAGTGGCTAGTCACCACTTTGGTGTCTTGGCGAAACAAGTCCCTCAAGTTGCAATCGGGTGCGTTAAATTACCTAAAACAAGATAATTGAAACGCGTATTAACGGAAGATGTTATAAACATATAACGGAGTTTAAAATAGTTAAACGGAAAAGTTGACGGAAAAAGGCGGGATGTTACACTTTTACACTCCTTACAAGAATAAAACTCTCGACCTCACAAAGAAACACACTCTATTGATATTATCGATCAAATATGTTTACTACTTTCGTGATACGTGATCCTCTTTGGATGATCTTCTCATCTTTGCATGTCACATATTTATACATGCACATATACATGTGAAAACATGAAATGAAATGCAGTCTTCTTTGACTTGATAATCAACATGTTTGATTGTAGAACCAAAAGTCTTCAAGTGTTCGGTAAAAACTATTCAAAATAGTTCCTACTATTCACCATTCAATTTTGTCTAAGAAATGTTTGTCACTTATTTTTGGACAACCGTCCAACAATCTCCACCTTGACGAACATTTATCTTCTTCGTCACCAAAAATACTATCACCTAGTTTACCATTGGCCTCCATTATCCCCGCTGCACACCTTGAATCACCTCGGTCCTGAACTTGATTCAAATAAACTGGCCAATAATCATGTGCAGCTAACCCTGTCAACTTACATAGTTGACTCCGAAAAGGAGTCTCGAATCACCTCTCCCACCACAGTAGGATTTTCCTTCTCACCATCGTCTACCTTGGTCACACATATCCCAACATGTTCCCAACCTGTTTCCTGCGTGCACGCTTTCAAAACCTTCGAGACATGAGTACAATTTGTACTCGCCACCAGACGATATAAACCCTCATACTTCTCTCCCTTCATCAGGACCTTCACGCTACGTGTGATTTTCATAACTCCACCTACGTCCGAATAGCCGTATCCTTGAGAATCCAACACGCATAAGGAAATAAGATTCTTGCAAATCTTTGGTGTGTACGCTGAAATGTCCCGTTATTATTGATTAAAAACGTTCCATATTAATTGATTTCGTTGCGAGGTTTTGACCTCTATATGAGACGTTTTTCAAAGACTGCATTCATTTTTAAAACAAACCATAACCTTTATTTCATAAATAAAGGTTTAAAAAGCTTTACGTAGATTATCAAATAATGATAATCTAAAATATCCTGTTTACACACGACCATTACATAATAGTTTACAATACAAATATGTTACATCGAAATCAATTTCTTGAATGCAGTTTTTACACAATATCATACAAACATGGACTCCAAATCTTGTCCTTATTTTAGTATGCAACAGCGGAAGCTCTTAATATTCACCTGAGAATAAACATGCTTTAAACGTCAACAAAAATGTTGGTGAGTTATAGGTTTAACCTATATATATCAAATCGTAACAATAGACCACAAGATTTCATATTTCAATACACATCCCATACATAGAGATAAAAATCATTCATATGGTGAACACCTGGTAACCGACATTAACAAGATGCATATATAAGAATATCCCCATCATTCCGGGACACCCTTCGGATATGATATAAATTTCGAAGTACTAAAGCATCCGGTACTTTGGATGGGGTTTGTAAGGCCCAATAGATCTATCTTTAGGATTCGCGTCAATTAGGGTGTCTGTTCCCTAATTCTTAGATTACCAGACTTAATAAAAAGGGGCATATTCGATTTCGATAATTCAACCATAGAATGTAGTTTCACGTACTTGTGTCTATTTTGTAAATCATTTATAAAACCTGCATGTATTCTCATCCCAAAATATTAGATTTTAAAAGTGGGACTATAACTCACTTTCACAGATTTTTACTTCGTCGAGAAGTAAGACTTGGCCACTGTTGATTCACGAACCTATAACAATATATACATATATATTAAAGTATGTTCAAAATATATTTACAACACTTTTAATATATTTTGATGTTTTAAGTTTATTAAGTCAGCTGTCCTCGTTAGTAACCTACAACTAGTTGTCCACAGTTAGATGTACAGAAATAAATCGATAAATATTATCTTGAATCAATCCACGACCCAGTGTATACGTATCTCAGTATTGATCACAACTCAAACTATATATATTTTGGAATCAACCTCAACCCTGTATAGCTAACTCCAACATTCACATATAGAGTGTCTATGGTTGTTCCGAAATATATATAGATGTGTCGACATGATAGGTCGAAACATTGTATACCTGTCTATGGTATCTCAAGATTACATAATATACAATACAAGTTGATTAAGTTATGGTTGGAATAGATTTGTTACCAATTTTCACGTAGCTAAAATGAGAAAAATTATCCAATCTTGTTTTACCCATAACTTCTTCATTTTAAATCCGTTTTGAGTGAATCAAATTGCTATGGTTTCATATTGAACTCTATTTTATGAATCTAAACAGAAAAATTATAGGTTTATAGTCGGAAAAAAAAGTTACAAGTCATTTTTGTAAAGGTAGTCATTTCAGTCGAAAGAACGACGTCTAGATGACCATTTTAGAAAACATACTTTCACTTTGAGTTTAACCATAATTTTTGGATATAGTTTCATGTTCATAATAAAAATCATTTTCTCAGAATAACAACTTTTAAATCAAAGTTTATCATAGTTTTTAATTAACTAACCCAAAACAGCCCGCGGTGTTACTACGACGGCGTAAATCCGGTTTTACGGTGTTTTTCGTGTTTCCAGGTTTTAAATCATTAAGTTAGCATATCATATAGATATAGAACATGTGTCTAGTTAATTTTAAAAGTCAAGTTAGAAGGATTAACTTTTGTTTGCGAACAAGTTTAGAATTAACTAAACTATGTTCTAGTGATTACGAGTTTAAACCTTCGAATAAGATAGTTTTATATATATATGAATCGAATGATGTTATGAACATCATTACTACCTCAAGTTTAGTAGGTAAACCTACTGAAAGTGACAAGAAATGATCTAGCTTCAAAGGATCTTGGATGGCTTGAAAGTTCTTGAAGTAGGATCATGACACAAAAACAAGTTCAAGTAAGATTTTTACTCGAATTAAGATAGTTTATAGTTATAGAAATTGAATCAAAGTTTGAATATGAATATTACCTTGAATAATAAAGATAACCTACTGTATATAACAAAGGTTTCTTGATCTTAGATGATTACTTGGAATGGATTAGAAAGCTTGGAAGTAAATTAGTAAACTTGAAGGGATTTTTGAAGTGTTCTTGAAGTGTTCTTCCTATGATGATTATAGCTTGATTCTTGAAGTGATTTTTGATGAAGATGATGATTAACTACTGGAAAAATACGTTCATAATAGTGTGTGTGTGTTGAGAGAGAATTAGAAAGAGAATTGGAAGTGAAATGGAGTGAATGATGAGTGGTAATTGGTGAGTGGTGAGTGGGGTTAAAAGGAGTTCTAGTTAGTTGACTAGCTCATGGTAGAAGTTAAAATTTATTAGTCATACATGACATAATCAAGAGTGGAATCCCATGCTAGTTCCTATTGGTATATACCCATAGTAAGTACGTTTTGAAGCTGTGTATAATACGGGTAAGAATACGACTAGAATTCTTGATGAAAGAAAAGAATGGGAAAGTAACTGTAACCATTTTCGTTAAGTATGAGTGTTTTGATATATGTCTTGAAGTCTTCCAAAAGTATTTTAATACATCTAAATACACAACATGTATATACATTTTAACTGAGTCGTTAAGTCATCGTTAGTCGTTACATGTAAGTGTTGTTTTGAAACCTTTAAGTTAACGATCTCAATTAATGTTGTTAACCCATTGTTTATTATATCTAATGAGATGTTTGTAGCGACCCCGACAAATCGTCAAGTGACGGCGTCGGCTACGTGGGTCCCATTACCTGATTATAAGTCTTTAAGATAACGTTTGACCAAAATATGTCGCCTTCATTTCAAAATAAAGATTGTTTCAAAGTTTACAAGAATTGTTCAACCAAAAGTTAAGTTACAACGTTATAAGTACGATTGAAATCCAGGCGACACAGTTTAAAGTAAAGTCAAAAGACGCTCCATGAAAAGCATGTATACTCGACATCCAATGCAAGTATCAAATAATGAGCGGAAGCATGTATCACATATCGTGCAAGACCTGAGAAAAACATGTAGAAAACTGTCAACGAAAAAACGTTGGTGAGATCATAAATGTATTTGTAAAAGTATATTTTGAATCACAAGGTTTAGTATCAAGGCGTATACATCTCTAAAGATGTGTTTGTAAACCACAAGATTTAGTATAAAGTGAATATCAAGCGTATACATCCCAAAGGATGTTGTCTGTATCACGAGCACCCAATTACCAAAACTTAACTGAATCTTCCCTCTGAATTTTGAATATAGTGTTAGAACATACACTATGCACGTTGAAATTATATTTCATCCACTAACGGTAGCGAACCGTCTGAATGAGGGTTCGTTAAACCCGTATGGCCACACAACATAATCACTCGCTTACACTTACACCCTGCAAGTGGAACTAATGATAATTGGATTGAGGACTTTTGTTCTAACTCGTCTGTATCTTTGTATTCGTATTTGTGTTCAAAGTATAAAAGTATGAAATGTATATATACATGTGAAATGTATATAAATATGTAATGTATATGTTTCTCAGCCCACGATTTAAAAGAATAAAAATTGTTGAAAAGGTGGGACTATGATCTCACCTCGAGTGCACGAGTATAAATGTACTTCACAAAGTAAACGTGTGCATGAAAGTTGCTTAGCCTTGACCTAAACAAGTAAGTTATATCAATTAACCGGTTACGACACAAGGTCGGGTGAAATGTGTTCAATTAGTCCTATGGCTCGTTACGACTCGATTAAATATAGCATGTGAATCACGTTGCCAAGTTTCATGCGAGAATCAAGTATAAAGGCATGTTAGAAAGGTTGTATAAGTATTTGGTTAAGTTTGATTAAAAGTCAACTTGGTCGGGTCAAAGTCAACAGAAAAGTCAACGGGGTCGGGTTGGGTATCCGACAATTTTTCTAAGTTATATAATCATATATGAGCATGTTGGCCAAGTTTCATGTTAATCGGAGGTCCGTAGCATAGCAAACATTTTTATGTCAAATGACCAAAGTAACAGCCAGTTTTAGTGTATCAGGACGGCGTCCCAATTTCCAGGACGGCGTCCTGATATGAAGAGTGGGACGGCGTCTAGGAGGTTGGGACGGCGTCCCAAAAGACTTACAGACCCTGTTTGCAGAAAACACAAGGCACGAGCCAAACTTCAATCAATCCTAGTTTATGATCCGCAAACAATCAAGACATGTATTTTATATCACCGGAAAGCTCTTTCGACAAGGAACACAACTAGATACATTTCCTAAATCAAATTTATCATTTTAGACAACAAAAATCTCGTCGAAAGTTCGTTAAACGTTCCAAAACAAGGTTTCAAGTTCATCAATTGCAATTCAAGTTTCGGGAATCCAATTTATACATATGATATGCCGTTTTGAAGGTAATGAAACATGTAACACAACTAAACACTTATCAATAACATTAACAAGCATTCAACGCATCAAAAGTTCGTTTTAAGAGTTGTCAACCCTAACCAAAAGTTCACAAAATCAATAATCGCGTTTATGAAGTTTCTTAAATCAATCTATACATCAAAATGAAGCTAATGATACTAGGAACACAATTAGAACATGAACTTTTAACATCTAACAACATATGATCGTCCAAAATTCAAGAACAACACACCAAAATTCAAGTTCATGCTAGTTACACTAAAACAACGAGATCGAGCATACAAATTATATACACGACATCACAATGAGCCATAGACACTAACTAACACCATTTCAAGTCAAAAACACGAATTTAGAGAAATCTAGAGTTTTAGAAATGTTACCCAAACGAGATGAAGTTAGTATCAAATTGTAGAGGATGAAGAGAGGATTCCAAATATGTAATCGGATTTGTTGTGAGCTTCCAAGATTGAATTTAGATGATGAATGAATGGAATGGGTTTGTGTGTGTGTTCTTGAGATGGAGAGAAAAGGGATGAGGGAGATGATGGAATGGATGAAATGGGTTGACTAGTTGACCTAGTCAACTAGTTTGCCCATTTGGCAACTCCGGTCCCTCGAGTTTCAAAGCGGGTGCGGGATTTAACCAAACGAATATTTTTAAAACGCAAGTCAAACGAGAGATGTTATAATTAAATGACGGAATTATTATGAACGTTAGTCAACGGAAACTATGAATTTAAATAACGAAAGGTATTATTTAAAAGAAAAAGACGGTGTTAAAAATAAATTTAACGGAAAAACGCGGGATGTTACAATGTTAAATTATTATATTATCATGATATTATGATATATTAATATATCTTAATATGATATATATACATTTAAATTTCGTTACAACGATAATCGTTACATATATGTCTCGTTTCGAAATCCTTAAGTTAGTAGTCTTGTTTATATGTATATAACTCATTGTTAATATACTTATGGAGATACTTACTTATCATAATCTCATGTTAACCATATGTATATCCATATATATATCGTCATGTCATTTTTACAAGTTTTAACGTTCGTGAATCGCCGGTCAACTTGGGTGGTCAATTGTCAATATGAAACATATTTCAATTAATCAAGTCTTAACAAGTTTGATTGCTTAACATGTTTGAAACATTTAATCATGTAAATATCAATCTCAATTAATATATATAAACATGGAAAAGTTCGGGTCACTACAGTACCTACCCGTTAAATAAATTTCGTCCCGAAATTTTAAGCTGTTGAAGGTGTTGACGAATCTTCTGGAAATATATGCGGGTATTTCTTCTTCATCTGATCTTCACGCTCCCAGGTGAACTCAGGTCCTCTACGAGCATTCCATCGAACCTTAACAATTGGTATCTTGTTTTGCTTAAGTCTTTTAACCTCACGATCCATTATTTCGACGGGTTCTTCGATGAATTGGAGTTTTTCGTTGATTTGGATTTCATCTAACGGAATAGTGAGATCTTCTTTAGCAAAACATTTCTTCAAATTCGAGACGTGGAAAGTGTTATGTACAGCCGCGAGTTGTTGAGGTAACTCAAGTCGGTAAGCTACTGGTCCGACACGATCAATAATCTTGAATGGTCCAATATACCTTGGATTTAATTTCCCTCGTTTACCAAATCGAACAACGCCTTTCTAAGGTGCAACTTTAAGCATGACCATCTCTCCAATTTCAAATTCTATATCTTTTCTTTTAATGTCAGCGTAGCTCTTTTGTCGACTTTGGGCGGTTTTCAACCGTTGTTGAATTTGGATGATCTTCTCGGTAGTTTCTTGTATAATCTCCGGACCCGTAATCTGTCTATCCCCCACTTCACTCCAACAAATTGGAGACCTGCACTTTCTACCATAAAGTGCTTCAAATGGCACCATCTCAATGCTTGAATGGTAGCTGTTGTTGTAGGAAAATTCTGCTAACGGTAGATGTCGATCCCAACTGTTTCCGAAATCAATAACACATGCTCGTAGCATGTCTTCAAGCGTTTGTATCGTCCTTTCGCTCTGCCCATCAGTTTGTGGATGATAGGCAGTACTCATGTCTAGACGAGTTCCTAATGCTTGCTGTAATGTCTGCCAGAATCTTGAAATAAATCTGCCATCCCTATCAGAGATAATAGAGATTGGTATTCCATGTCCGGAGACGACTTCCTTCAAATACAGTCGTGCTAACTTCTCCATCTTGTCATCTTCTCTTATTGGCAGGAAGTGTGCTGATTTGATGATACGATCAACTATTACCCAAATAGTATCAAAACCACTTGCAGTCCTTGGCAATTTAGTGATGAAATCCATGGTAATGTTTTCCCATTTCCATTCTGGGATTTCGGGTTGTTGAAGTAGACCTGATGGTTTCTGATGCTCAGCTTTGACCTTAGAACACGTCAAACATTCTCCTACGTATTTAGCAACATCGGCTTTCATACCCGGCCACCAAAAATGTTTCTTGAGATCCTTGTACATCTTCCCCGTTCCAGGATGTATTGAGTATCTGGTTTTATGAGCTTCTCTAAGTACCATTTCTCTCATATCTCCAAATTTTGGTACCCAAATCCTTTCAGCCCTATACCGGGTTCCGTCTTCCCGAATATTAAGATGCTGCTCCGATCCTTTGGGTATTTCATCCTTTAAATTTCCTTCTTTTAAAACTCCTTGTTGCGCCTCCTTTATTTGAGTAGTAAGGTTATTATGAATCATTATATTCATAGATTTTACTCGAATGGGTTCTCTATCCTTCCTGCTCAAGGCATCGGCTACCACATTTGCCTTCCCCGGGTGGTAACGAATCTCAAAGTCGTAATCATTCAACAATTCAATCTACCTACGCTGCCTCATATTCAGTTGTTTCTGATTAAATATGTGTTGAAGACTTTTGTGGTCGGTATATATAATACTTTTGACCCCATATAAGTAGTGCCTCCAAGTCTTTAATGCAAAAACAACCCCTAATTCCAAATCATGCGTCGTATAATTTTGCTCGTGAATCTTCAATTGTCTAGAGGCATAAGCAATCACCTTCGTTCGTTGCATTAATACACAACCGAGACCTTGCTTTGATGCGTCACAATAAATCACAAAATCATCATTCCCTTCAGGCAATGACAATATAGGTGCCGTAGTTAGCTTTTTCTTCAATAACTGAAACGCTTTCTCTTGTTCATCCTTCCATTCAAATTTCTTCCCTTTATGCGTTAATGCAGTCAAGGGTTTTGCTATTCTGGAAAAGTCTTGGATGAACCTTCTGTAGTAACCAGCTAGTCCTAAAAACTGGCGTATGTGTTTCGGAGTTTTCGGGGTTTCCCACTTTTCAACAGTTTCTATCTTTGCCGGATCCACCTTAATACCTTTTTTGTTCACTATGTGACCGAGGAATTGAACTTCTTCCAACCAAAATGCACACTTTGAAAATTTAGCGTACAATTCTTCCTTCCTCAATACTTCTAACACCTTTCTCAAATGTTCACCGTGTTCTTGGTCATTCTTTGAGTAAATAAGTATGTCATCAATGAAAACAATGACAAACTTGTCAAGGTATGGTCCACACACTCGGTTCATAAGGTCCATGAACACAGCTGGTGCATTAGTTAAACCAAATGGCATGACCATATACTCGTAATGACCGTAACGTGTTCTGAAAGCAGTCTTTGGAATATCATCTTCTTTCACCCGCATTTGATGATACCCGGAACGTAAGTCAATCTTTGAATAAACAGACGAGCCTTGTAGTTGATCAAATAAGTCGTCGATTCTCGGTAGTGGGTAGTGGTTCTTGATGGTAAGTTTGTTCAACTCTCGGTAGTCGATACACAACCTGAATGTACCATCTTTCTTCTTGACAAACAAAACAGTAGCTCCCCACGGTGATGTGCTTGGTCGAATGAAACCATGCTCTAAAAGTTCTTGTAATTGGCTTTGCAGTTCTTTCATCTCGCTGGGTGCGAGTCTGTAAGGAGCACTAGCTATTGGTGCAGCTTCTGGTACAAGATCTATTTGAAATTCAACGGATCGATGTGTAGTGACCCGAACTTTTCCATGTTTATATATATTAATTGAGATTGATGTTTACATGATTAAATGTTTCCAACATGTTAAGCAATCAAACTTGTTAAGACTTGATTAATTGAAATAGGTTTCATATAGACAATTGACCACCCAAGTTGACCGGTGATTCACGAACGTTAAAACTTGTAAAAAACTATATGATGACATATATATGGTTATATATATAGTTAACATGATATTATGATAAGTAAACATATCATTAATTATATTAACAATGAACTACATATGTAAAAACAAGACTACTAACTTAATGATTTTGAAACGAGACATATATGTAACGTTTATCGTTGTAATGACATTTAATGTATATATATCATATTAAGAGATATTCGTACATCATAATATCATGATAATATAATAATTTAAAATCTCTTTTGATATTATAAACATTGGGTTAACAACATTTAACAAGATCGTTAACCTAAAGGTTTCAAAACAACACTTACATGTAACGACTAACGATGACTTAACGACTCAGTTAAAATGTATATACATGTAGTGTTTTAATATGTATTTATACACTTTTGAAAGACTTCAATACACTTATCAAAATACTTCTACTTAACAAAAATGCTTACAATTACATTCTCGTTCAGTTTCATCAACAATTCTACTCGTATGCACCCGTATTCGTACTCGTACAATACACAGCTTTTAGATGTATGTACTATTGGTATATACACTCCAATGATCAGCTCTTAGCAGCCCATGTGAGTCACCTAACACATGTGGGAACCATCATTTGGCAACTAGCATGAAATATCTCATAAGATTACAAAAATATGAGTAATCATTCATGACTTATTTACATGAAAACAAAATTACATATCCTTTATATCTAATCCATACACCAACGACCAAAAACACCTACAAACACTTTCATTCTTCAACTTTCTTCATCTAATTGAACTCTCTCAAGTTCTATCTTCAAGTTCTAAGTGTTCTTCAAAAATTCCAAAAGTTCTAGTTTCATAAAATCAAGAATACTTTCAAGTTTGCTAGCTCACTTCCAATCTTGTAAGGTGATCATCCAACCTCAAGAAATCTTTGTTTCTTACAGTAGGTTATCATTCTAATACAAGGTAATAATCATATTCAAACTTTGGTTCAATTTCTATAACTATAACAATCTTATTTCAAGTGATGATCTTACTTGAACTTGTTTTCGTGTCATGATTTTGCTTCAAGAACTTTGAGCCATCCAAGGATCCATTGAAGCTAGATCCATTTTTCTATTTTCCAGTAGGTTCATCCAAGGAACTTAAGGTAGTAATGATGTTCATAACATCATTCGATTCATACATATAAAGCTATCTTATTCGAAGGTTTAAACTTGTAATCACTAGAACATAGTTTAGTTAATTCTAAACTTGTTCGCAAACAAAAGTTAATCCTTCTAACTTGACTTTTAAAATCAACTAAACACATGTTATATATCTATATGATATGCTAACTTAATGATTTAAAACCTGGAAACACGAAAAACACCGTAAAACCGGATTTACGCCGTCGTAGTAACACCGCGGGCTGTTTTGGGTTAGTTAATTAAAAACTATGATAAACTTTGATTTAAAATTTGTTATTCTGAGAAAATGATTTTTATTATGAACATGAAACTATATCCAAAAATTATGGTTAAACTCAAAGTGGAAGTATGTTTTCTAAAATGGTCATCTAGACGTCGTTCTTTCGACTGAAATGACTACCTTTACAAAAACGACTTGTAACTTATTTTTCCGACTAGAAACCTATACTTTTTTGTTTAGATTCATAAAATAGAGTTCAATATGAAACCATAGCAATTTGATTCACTCAAAACGGATTTAAAATGAAGAAGTTATGGGTAAAACAAGATTGGATAATTTTTCTCATTTTAGCTACGTGAAAATTGGTAACAAATCTATTCCAACCATAACTTAATCAACTTGTATTATATATTATGTAATCTTGAGATACCATAGACACGTATACAATGTTTCGACCTATCATGTCGACACATCTATATATATTTCGGAACAACCATAGACACTCTATATGTGAATGTTGGAGTTAGCTATACAGGGTTGAGGTTGATTCCAAAATATATATAGTTTGAGTTGTGATCAATACTGAGATACGTATACACTGGGTCGTGGATTGATTCAAGATAATATTTATCGATTTATTTCTGTACATCTAACTGTGGACAACTAGTTGTAGGTTACTAACGAGGACAGCTGACTTAATAAACTTAAAACATCAAAATATATTAAAAGTGTTGTAAATATATTTTGAATATACTTTGATATATATGTATATATTGTTATAGGTTCGTGAATCAACCAGTGGCCAAGTCTTACTTCCCGACGAAGTAAAAATCTGTGAAAGTGAGTTATAGTCCCACTTTTAAAATCTAATATTTTTGGGATGAGAATACATGCAGGTTTTATAAATGATTTACAAAATAGACACAAGTACGTGAAACTACATTCTATGGTTGAATTATCGAAATCGAATATGCCCCTTTTTATTAAGTCTGGTAATCTAAGAATTAGGGAACAGACACCCTAATTGACGCGAATCCTAAAGATAGATCTATTGGGCCTAACAAACCCCATCCAAAGTACCGGATGCTTTAGTACTTCGAAATTTATATCATATCCGAAGGGTGTCCCGGAATGATGGGGATATTCTTATATATGCATCTTGTTATTGTCGGTTACCAGGTGTTCACCATATGAATGATTTTTATCTCTATGTATGGGATGTGTATTGAAATATGAAATCTTGTGGTCTATTATTACGATTTGATATATATAGGTTAAACCTATAACTCACCAACATTTTTGTTGACGTTTTAAGCATGTTTATTCTCAGGTGATTATTAAGAGCTTCCGCTGTCGCATACTTAAATAAGGACAAGATTTGGAGTCCATGCTTGTATGATATTGTGTAAAAACTGCATTCAAGAAACTTATTTTGTTGTAACATATTTGTATTGTAAACCATTATGTAATGGTCGTGTGTAAACAGGATATTTTAGATTATCATTACTTGATAATCTACGTAAAGCTTTTTAAACCTTTATTGATGAAATAAAGGTTATGGTTTGTTTTAAAAATGAATGCAGTCTTTGAAAAACGTCTCATATAGAGGTCAAAACCTCGCAACGAAATCAATTAATATGGAACGTTTTTAATCAATAAGAACGGGACATTTCAGTTGGTATCAGAGCGTTGGTCTTAGAGAACCAGAAAATTTGCATTAGTGTGTCTTATCGAGTTTGTTAGGATGCATTAGTGAGTCTGGACTTCGACCGTGTTTTCTTTAAAAATGATTGCTTAACATTTTTGTTGGAAACTATATATTTTTAACATATGAATATTATGTGATATATTAATCTCTTAACGTGTTTGATATTATGTGATAGATGTCTACCTCTAGAACAAGTCCCATTGACTCACCTAACAATAATGAAGAGTCAAATGTAAATTGGAATGATTTGTGGACTGATTCACAAGTTCCCGAAGAGGAACCGGAAGAAGAGTCGGAACCGGAAGAAGAATCGGAACCGGAAGAAGAATCGGAACCGGATGAAGAAATAGAACCGGTGGGGGAAATGATAAAACGGTTAAGTAAAAGAAAATCCTCAACCAACCGACCAAAGTTAATTATGGTCAATGGTGTTTCCGCCAAGGAAGCAAAATATTGGGAGGATTACCAATTCTCCGATGAATCGGATTTCGACGAGAATTCCGATGATGTTATAGAAATTACCCCAACTGAATTTAAAAAGGCAAAAGAAAATAATAAGGGAAAGGGCATAAAAATAGAGAAATCTAATTCCAACCCCGATGAACTTTATATGTATCGTCAACCCCCGAAGTCCTTAAGTTGTAACAATGACCCGGGAACCTCTAAACCACCAGGTTTTTCTAAACCAATGTGGACAACGACGGCTCGTATTAGGGGAACATCATATATCCCTAGAAACTTGGCAAAACGAACCAAAACCGAAGAAGAAGAAACGAGCGAGTCGGAATAAGATAGTTGTATTCGTGTGGTGTAATATATGTAATATAGTGTTCTTATGCTTTATGATATATGTAAAAATTGCTTGTATTAATAAGTATTTTTTTATGAATCTAACTCTTGTCTATTTTACAGTTTAAAAACACAAAATGGATAGACAACCCAATATTTTAAGAGACCTACCCGGAGACATGATTGATGAAATCTTGTCTAGAGTCGGCCAGAATTCCTCGGCACAACTATTTAATGCGAGATCAGTTTGTAAGACATTCGAAGAACGTTCCAAGAATGTCTTGGTTTATAAGAGACTTTCATTTGAAAGATGGGGGATATCACATTGGGAAACCCATAAGTTACGATGTGTTTACTTTGACGCATATATTGCGGGGAACCCAAATGCTATTTTACGCAACGGGTTAAGAAATTATTTTGACTCAATATATCCGAATATTGGACTTCGTGATTTAGAAAAAGCGGCTAACATGCAACATAAAGAAGCATGTTATGCTTACGGATTAGTAATGTTCGCTTCTCACCAAAGTGAGAACAAGAACATCGGGCTACAACTATTAAACAAAACGTTTCCACAAGTGACGGAGTCGGTAATTGGGGTAAGAAATGAGGTTTTTAGATTATTACGGGACTGTTGGACATTACGTAACCCTCGTCCCTTTGACGACGTTACAACACGCTGTCTTATCAACGGCCATAACGGTTATGTTGCACAAGACCAAGGATGGGAAGTAGTCCTAGTAAAACCAGAATGCATGACTTGTTTCTGGACGTATGAATTACGTGTCTTTATTGCCTTTGCCGAACGACTTGTGTACTAGCTAGAATTGTCTTCACAACTATCTTGTATCAAAGTTATTGTGTGCTATATTTCATGCTTTATGTAAAATAAGCGGTATTGTAAGTTTGTAAAATATTGTATAAAAGTTTGAACGCGAAATATTATTACAATCAGTTTTTCATATAGAATTGTAGTAGTTGAATTGTATATTAGCTACTAAGTATGAACTTAACGGGTAGGTACTACCCGAATTTAAACTTATAAAACGCTAATATGAAGAAAAAGCTTTTATAAATGAGTTCATATTATGCTACGAAATACTATTAACTACTCTTAATATTCTGTATGATTAACTTGTTCCATTTAACTATTTTGAAGGAAATGGCACCGACTACTCGACACACCGTGAATATCAATGAAGAGGAATTCCGTACTTTTCTAGCTTCAAACATAGCCGCAGTACAGGCTGCGCTACATACCAACAATAACCTTGGATCTAGCAGTACAGGAAATCGTGTAGGATGCACCTACAAAGAATTCACTGCCTGCAAACCTTTGGAATTTGATGGAACCGAAGGACCGATCGGATTGAAACGGTGGACCGAGAAGGTCGAATCGGTGTTTGCCATAAGTAAGTGTACTGAAGAGGACAAAGTAAAGTACGCTACGCATACCTTCACAGGTTCTGTGTTAACATGGTGGAATACCTATCTAGAGCAAGTGGGACAAGACGATGCGTACGCACTACCGTGGTCAGCATTCAAGCACTTGATGAACGAGAAGTACCGTCCCAGAACCGAGGTCAATAAGCTCAAGACAGAACTTAGAGGGTTACGAACCCAAGGATTTGATATTACCACGTACGAAAGACGATTCACAGAATTGTGCCTATTGTGTCCGGGAGCATTCGAAGATGAGGAAGAGAAGATCGACGCGTTTGTGAAAGGATTACCGGAAAGAATCCAAGAAGATATAAGTTCACACGAGCCCGCCTCCATACAACAAGCATGTAGAATGGCTCACAAACTAGTGAACCAGATTGAAGAAAGAATTAAAGAACAGACTGCTGAAGAGGCCAATGTGAAGCAAGTCAAAAGAAAGTGGGAGGAAAACGGTGATAAGAATCACCAATACAACAACAACAGCAATTATAACAATAATCGCAACAATTATCCCAACAATCGCAACATCAATCGCAACTACAACAAAAGGCCCAACAACAACAACAACAGCAACTACAACAATCATCCCAACAACAATAATAACCGCAACAACAACAACAATCAGAAGCAACTATGCCAAAGGTGTGAAAAGAATCACTCGGGGTTCTGCACCAAATTTTGCAACAAGTGTAAAAGAAATGGTCATTGCGCGGCAAAGTGTGAGGTCTACGGACCAGGGGTTAATAGAACGAAAGGAACAAATGGTGTCGGAACGAGTAATGGCGGAGCAAGTAGTGTCGGAGCAAGTTATGCCAATGTAGTTTGTTATAAATGTGGAAAACCAGGCCACATTATTAGAAATTGCCCGAACCAGGAGAACACAAATGGACAAGGCCGTGGAAGAGTTTTCAATATTAATGCGGTAGAGGCACAGGAAGACCCGGAGCTTGTTACGGGTACGTTTCTTATTGACAATAAATCTGCTTACGTTTTATTTGATTCGGGTGCGGATAGAAGCTATATGAGTAGAGATTTTTGTGCTAAATTAAGTTGTCCATTGACGCCTTTGGATAGTAAATTTTTACTCGAATTAGCAAATGGTAAATTAATTTCAGCAGATAATATATGTCGGAATCGAGAAATTAAACTGGTTAGCGAAACATTTAAGATTGATTTGATACCAGTAGAGTTAGGGAGTTTTGATGTGATAATCGGTATGGACTGGTTGAAAGAAGTGAAAGCGGAGATCGTTTGTTACAAAAATGCAATTCGCATTATACGAGAAAAAGGAAAACCCTTAATGGTGTACGGAGAAAAGGGCAACACGAAGCTACATCTTATTAGTAATTTGAAGGCACAAAAACTAATAAGAAAAGGTTGCTATGCTGTTCTAGCACACGTCGAGAAAGTACAAACTGAAGAAAAGAGCATCAATGATGTTCCCGTCGCAAAAGAATTTCCTGATGTATTTCTGAAAGAATTACCGGGATTACCCCCACATCGATCCTTTGAATTTCAAATAGATCTTGTACCAGGAGCTGCACCAATAGCTCGTGCTCCTTACAGACTCGCACCCAGCGAGATGAAAGAACTACAAAGCCAATTACAAGAACTTTTAGAGCGTGGTTTCATTCGACCAAGCACATCACCGTGGGGAGCTCCTGTTTTGTTTGTCAAGAAGAAAGATGGTACATTCAGGTTGTGTATCGACTACCGAGAGTTGAACAAACTTACCATCAAGAACCGCTACCCACTACCGAGAATCGATGACTTATTTGATCAACTACAAGGCTCGTCTGTTTATTCAAAGATTGACTTACGTTCCGGGTATCATCAAATGCGGGTGAAAGAAGATGATATTCCAAAGACTGCTTTCAGAACACGTTACGGTCATTACGAGTTTATGGTCATGCCGTTTGGTTTAACTAATGCACCAGCTGTGTTCATGGACCTTATGAACCGAGTGTGTGGACCATACCTTAACAAGTTTGTCATTGTTTTCATTGATGACATACTTATTTACTCAAAGAATGACCAAGAACACGGTGAACATTTGAGAAAGGTGTTAGAAGTATTAAGGAAGGAAGAATTGTACGCTAAGTTTTCAAAGTGTGCATTTTGGTTAGAAGAAGTTCTATTCCTCGGTCACATAGTGAACAAAGAAGGTATTAAGGTGGATCCAGCAAAGATAGAAACTGTTGAAAAGTGGGAAACCCCGAAAACTCCGAAACACATGACTAGCTGGTTACTACAGAAGGTTCATCCAAGACTTTTCCAGAATAGCAAAACCCTTGACTGCATTAACGCATAAAGGGAAGAAATTTGAATGGAATGATGAACAAGAGAAAGCGTTTCAGTTATTGAAGAAAAAGCTAACTACGGCACCTATATTGTGATTGCCTGAAAGGAATGATGATTTTGTGATTTATTGTGATGCATCAAAGCAAGGTCTCGGTTGTGTATTAATGCAACGAACGAAGGTGATTGCTTATGCGTCTAGACAATTGAAGATTCACGAACAAAATTATACGACGCATGATTTGGAATTAGGCGCGGTTGTTTTTGCATTAAAGACTTGGAGGCACTACTTATATGGGGTCAAAAGTATTATATATACCGACCACAAAAGTC
Organism: Rutidosis leptorrhynchoides; assembly: GCF_046630445.1. NCBI lineage: Eukaryota > Viridiplantae > Streptophyta > Magnoliopsida > Asterales > Asteraceae > Rutidosis > Rutidosis leptorrhynchoides. The sequence goes on from NC_092338.1 coordinate 391,375,609, forward strand.
TTCAACACATATTTAATCAGAAACAACTGAATATGAGGCAGCGTAGGTGGATTGAATTATTGAATGATTACGACTTTGAGATTCGTTACCACCCGGGGAAGGCAAATGTGGTAGCCGATGCCTTGAGCAGGAAGGACAGAGAACCCATTCGAGTAAAATCTATGAATATAATGATTCATAATAACATTACTACTCAAATAAAGGAGGTGCAACAAGGAGTTTTAAAAGAGAGAAATTTAAAGGATGAAATACCCAAAGGATCGGAGAAGCATCTTAATATTCGGGAAGACGGAACCCGGTATAGGGCTGAAAGGATTTGGGTACCAAAATTTGGAGATATGAGAGAAATGGTACTTAGAGAAGCTCATAAAACCAGATACTCAATACATCCTGGAATGGGGAAGATGTACAAGGATCTCAAGAAACATTTTTGGTGGCCGGGTATGAAAGCCGATGTTGCTAAATACGTAGGAGAATGTTTGACGTGTTCTAAGGTCAAAGCTGAGCATCAGAAACCATCAGGTCTACTTCAACAACCCGAAATCCCGGAATGGAAATGGGAAAACATTACCATGGATTTCATCACTAAATTGCCAAGGACTGCAAGTGGTTTTGATACTATTTGGGTAATAGTTGACCGTCTCACCAAATCAGCACACTTCTTTCCAATAAGAGAAGATGACAAGATGGAGAAGTTAGCACGACTGTATTTGAAGGAAGTCATCTCCAGACATGGAATACCAATCTCTATTATCTCTGATAGGGATGGCAGATTTATTTCAAGATTCTGGCAGACATTACAGCAAGCATTAGGAACTCGTCTAGACATGAGTACTGCCTATCATCCACAAACTGATGGGTAGAGCGAAAGGACGATACAAACGCTTGAAGACATGCTACGAGCATGTGTTATTGATTTCGGAAACAGTTGGGATCGACATCTACCGTTAGCAGAATTTTCCTACAACAACAGCTACCATTCAAGCATTGAGATGGCGCCGTTTGAAGCACTTTATGGTAGAAAGTGCAGGTCTCCAATTTGTTGGAGTGAAGTGGGGGATAGACAGATTACGGGTCCGGAGATTATACAAGAAACTACCGAGAAGATCATCCAAATTCAACAACAGTTGAAAACCGCCCAAAGTCGACAAAAGAGCTACGCTGACATTAAAAGAAAAGATATAGAATTTGAAATTGGAGAGATGGTCATGCTTAAAGTTGCACCTTGGAAAGGCGTTGTTCGATTTGGTAAACGAGGGAAATTAAATCCAAGGTATATTGGACCATTCAAAATTATTGATCGTGTCGGACCAGTAGCTTACCGACTTGAGTTACCTCAACAACTCGCGGCTGTACATAACACTTTCCACGTCTCGAATTTGAAGAAATGTTTTGCTAAAGAAGATCTCACTATTCCGTTAGATGAAATCCAAATCAACGAAAAACTCCAATTCATCGAAGAACCCGTCGAAATAATGGATCGTGAGGTTAAAAGACTTAAGCAAAACAAGATACCAATTGTTAAGGTTCGATGGAATGCTCGTAGAGGACCCGAGTTCACCTGGGAGCGTGAAGATCAGATGAAGAAGAAATACCCGCATCTATTTCCAGAAGATTCGTCAACACCTTCAACAGCTTAAAATTTCGGGACGAAATTTATTTAACGGGTAGGTACTGTAGTGACCCGAACTTTTCCATGTTTATATATATTAATTGAGATTGATGTTTACATGATTAAATGTTTCCAACATGTTAAGCAATCAAACTTGTTAAGACTTGATTAATTGAAATAGGTTTCATATAGACAATTGACCACCCAAGTTGACCGGTGATTCACGAACGTTAAAACTTGTAAAAAACTATATGATGACATATATATGGTTATATATATAGTTAACATGATATTATGATAAGTAAACATATCATTAATTATATTAACAATGAACTACATATGTAAAAACAAGACTACTAACTTAATGATTTTGAAACGAGACATATATGTAACGTTTATCGTTGTAATGACATTTAATGTATATATATCATATTAAGAGATATTCGTACATCATAATATCATGATAATATAATAATTTAAAATCTCTTTTGATATTATAAACATTGGGTTAACAACATTTAACAAGATCGTTAACCTAAAGGTTTCAAAACAACACTTACATGTAACGACTAACGATGACTTAACGACTCAGTTAAAATGTATATACATGTAGTGTTTTAATATGTATTTATACACTTTTGAAAGACTTCAATACACTTATCAAAATACTTCTACTTAACAAAAATGCTTACAATTACATTCTCGTTCAGTTTCATCAACAATTCTACTCGTATGCACCCGTATTCGTACTCGTACAATACACAGCTTTTAGATGTATGTACTATTGGTATATACACTCCAATGATCAGCTCTTAGCAGCCCATGTGAGTCACCTAACACATGTGGGAACCATCATTTGGCAACTAGCATGAAATATCTCATAAGATTACAAAAATATGAGTAATCATTCATGACTTATTTACATGAAAACAAAATTACATATCCTTTATATCTAATCCATACACCAACGACCAAAAACACCTACAAACACTTTCATTCTTCAACTTTCTTCATCTAATTGAACTCTCTCAAGTTCTATCTTCAAGTTCTAAGTGTTCTTCATAAATTCCAAAAGTTCTAGTTTCATAAAATCAAGAATACTTTCAAGTTTGCTAGCTCACTTCCAATCTTGTAAGGTGATCATCCAACCTCAAGAAATCTTTGTTTCTTACAGTAGGTTATCATTCTAATACAAGGTAATAATCATATTCAAACTTTGGTTCAATTTCTATAACTATAACAATCTTATTTCAAGTGATGATCTTACTTGAACTTGTTTTCGTGTCATGATTTTGCTTCAAGAACTTTGAGCCATCCAAGGATCCATTGAAGCTAGATCCATTTTTCTATTTTCCAGTAGGTTCATCCAAGGAACTTAAGGTAGTAATGATGTTCATAACATCATTCGATTCATACATATAAAGCTATCTTATTCGAAGGTTTAAACTTGTAATCACTAGAACATAGTTTAGTTAATTCTAAACTTGTTCGCAAACAAAAGTTAATCCTTCTAACTTGACTTTTAAAATCAACTAAACACATGTTCTATATCTATATGATATGCTAACTTAATGATTTAAAACCTGGAAACACGAAAAACACCGTAAAACCGGATTTACGCCGTCGTAGTAACACCGCGGGCTGTTTTGGGTTAGTTAATTAAAAACTATGATAAACTTTGATTTAAAATTTGTTATTCTGAGAAAATGATTTTTATTATGAACATGAAACTATATCCAAAAATTATGGTTAAACTCAAAGTGGAAGTATGTTTTCTAAAATGGTCATCTAGACGTCGTTCTTTCGACTGAAATGACTACCTTTACAAAAACGACTTGTAACTTATTTTTCCGACTAGAAACCTATACTTTTTTGTTTAGATTCATAAAATAGAGTTCAATATGAAACCATAGCAATTTGATTCACTCAAAACGGATTTAAAATGAAGAAGTTATGGGTAAAACAAGATTGGATAATTTTTCTCATTTTAGCTACGTGAAAATTGGTAACAAATCTATTCCAACCATAACTTAATCAACTTGTATTATATATTATGTAATCTTGAGATACCATAGACACGTATACAATGTTTCGACCTATCATGTCGACACATCTATATATATTTCGGAACAACCATAGACACTCTATATGTGAATGTTGGAGTTAGCTATACAGGGTTGAGGTTGATTCCAAAATATATATAGTTTGAGTTGTGATCAATACTGAGATACGTATACACTGGGTCGTGGATTGATTCAAGATAATATTTATCGATTTATTTCTGTACATCTAACTGTGGACAACTAGTTGTAGGTTACTAACGAGGACAGCTGACTTAATAAACTTAAAACATCAAAATATATTAAAAGTGTTGTAAATATATTTTGAACATACTTTGATATATATGTATATATTGTTATAGGTTCGTGAATCAACCAGTGGCCAAGTCTTACTTCCCGACGAAGTAAAAATCTGTGAAAGTGAGTTATAGTCCCACTTTTAAAATCTAATATTTTTGGGATGAGAATACATGCAGGTTTTATAAATGATTTACAAAATAGACACAAGTACGTGAAACTACATTCTATGGTTGAATTATCGAAATCGAATATGCCCCTTTTTATTAAGTCTGGTAATCTAAGAATTAGGGAACAGACACCCTAATTGACGCGAATCCTAAAGATAGATCTATTGGGCCTAACAAACCCCATCCAAAGTACCGGATGCTTTAGTACTTCGAAATTTATATCATATCCGAAGGGTGTCCCGGAATGATGGGGATATTCTTATATATGCATCTTGTTATTGTCGGTTACCAGGTGTTCACCATATGAATGATTTTTATCTCTATGTATGGGATGTGTATTGAAATATGAAATCTTGTGGTCTATTATTACGATTTGATATATATAGGTTAAACCTATAACTCACCAACATTTTTGTTGACGTTTTAAGCATGTTTATTCTCAGGTGATTATTAAGAGCTTCCGCTGTCGCATACTTAAATAAGGACAAGATTTGGAGTCCATGCTTGTATGATATTGTGTAAAAACTGCATTCAAGAAACTTATTTTGTTGTAACATATTTGTATTATAAACCATTATGTAATGGTCGTGTGTAAACAGGATATTTTAGATTATCATTACTTGATAATCTACGTAAAGCTTTTTAAACCTTTATTGATGAAATAAAGGTTATGGTTTGTTTTAAAAATGAATGCAGTCTTTGAAAAACGTCTCATATAGAGGTCAAAACCTCGCAACGAAATCAATTAATATGGAACGTTTTTAATCAATAAGAACGGGACATTTCACGATGTGGGGGTAATCCCGGTAATTCTTTCGGAAATACATCGGGAAATTCTTTTGCGACGGGAACATCATTGATGCTCTTTTATTCAGTTTGTACTTTTTTCGACGTGTGCTAGAACAGCATAGCAACCTTTTCTTATTAGTTTTTGTGCCTTCAAATTACTAATAAGATGTAGCTTCGTGTTGCCCTTTTCTCCGTACACCATTAAGGGTTTTCCTTTTTCTCGTATAATGCGAATTGCATTTTTGTAACAAACGATCTCTGCTTTCACTTCTTTCAACCAGTCCATACCGATTATCACATCAAAACTCCCTAACTCTATTGGTATCAAGTCAATCTTAAATGTTTCGCTAACCAGTTTAATTTCTCGATTCCGACATATATTGTCTGCTGAAATTAATTTACCATTTGCTAATTCGAGTAAAAATTTACTATCCAAAGGCGTCAATGGACAACTTAATTTAGCACAAAAATCTCTACTCATATAGCTTCTATCCGCACCCGAATCAAATAAAACGTAAGCAGATTTATTGTCAATAAGAAACGTACCCGTAACAAGCTTCGGGTCTTCCTGTGCCTCTACCGCATTAATATTGAAAACTCTTCCGCGGCCTTGTCCATTCGTGTTCTCCTGGTTCGGGCAATTTCTAATAATGTGGCCCGGTTTTCCACATTTATAACAAACTACATTGCCATAACTTGCTCCGACACTACTTGCTCCGCCATTACTCGTTCCGACACCATTTGTTCCTTTCGTTCTATTAACCCCTGGTCCATAGACCTCACACTTCGCCGCGCTATGACCATTTCTTTTACACTTGTTGCAAAATTTGGTGCAGAACCCCGAGTGATACTTTTCACACCTTTGGCATAGCTGCTTCTGATTGTTGTTGTTGTTGCGGTTATTATTGTTGTTGGAATGATTGTTGTAGTTGCTGTTGTTGTTGTTGTTGTTGTTGTTGTTGTTGGGCCGTTTGTTGTAGTTGCGATTGATGTTGCGATTGTTGGGATAATTGTTGCGATTATTGTTGTAATTGCTGTTGTTGTTGTATTGGTGATTCTTATCACCGTTTTCCTCCCACTTTCTTTTGACTTGCTTCACATTGGCCTCTTCAGCAGTCTGTTCTTTAATTCTTTCTTCAATTTGATTCACTAGTTTGTGAGCCATTCTACATGCCTGTTGTATGGAGGCGGGCTAGTGTGAACTTATATCTTCTTGGATTCTTTCCGGTAATCCTTTCACAAACGCGTCGATCTTCTCTTCCTCATCTTCGAATGCTCCCGGACACAATAGGCAAAATTCTCTGAATCGTCTTTCGTACGTGGTAATATCAAATCCTTGGGTTCGTAACCCTCTAAGTTCTGTCTTGAGCTTATTGACCTCGGTTCTGGGATGGTACTTCTCGTTCATCAAGTGCTTGAATGCTGACCACGGTAGTGCGTACGCATCGTCTTGTCCCACTTGCTCTAGATAGGTATTCCACCATGTTAACGCAGAACCTGTGAAGGTATGCGTAGCGTACTTTACTTTGTCCTCTTCAGTACACTTACTTATGGCAAACACCGATTCGACCTTCTCGGTCCACCGTTTCAATCCGATCGGTCCTTCGGTTCCATCAAATTCCAAAGGTTTGCAGGCAGTGAATTCTTTGTAGGTGCATCCTACACGATTTCCTGTACTGCTAGATCCAAGGTTATTGTTGGTATGTAGCGCAACCTATACTGCGGCTATGTTTGAAGCTAGAAAAGTACGGAATTCCTCTTCATTCATATTCACGGTGTGTCGAGTAGTCGGTGCCATTTCTTTCAAAATAGTCAAATGGAACAAGTTAATCATACAGAATATTAAGAGTAGTTAATAGTATTTCGTAGCATAATATGAACTCATTTATAAAAGCTTTTTCTTCATATTAGCGTTTTATAAGTTTAAATTCGGGTAGTACCTACCCGTTAAGTTCATACTTAGTAGCTAATATACAATTCAACTACTACAATTCTATATGAAAAACTGATTATAATAATATTTCGCGTTCAAACTTTTATACAATATTTTACAAACTTACAATACCGCTTATTTTACATAAAGCATGAAATATAGCACACAATAACTTTGATACAAGATAGTTGTGAAGATAATTCTAGCTAGTACACAAGTCGTTCAGTAAAGGCAATAAAGACACGTAATTCATACGTCCAGAAACAAGTCATGCATTCTGGTTTTACTAGGACTACTTCCCATCCTTGGTCTTGGGGAACATAACCATTATGGCCGTTGATAAGACAGCGTGTTGTAACGTCGTCAAAGGGACGAGGGTTACGTAATGTCCAACAGTCCCGTAACAATCTAAAAACCTCATTTCTTACCCCAATTACCGACTCCGTCACTTGTGGGAACGTTTTGTTTAATAGTTGTAGGCCGATGTTCTTGTTCTCACTTTGGTGAGAAGCGAACATTACTAATCCGTAAGCAAAACATGCTTCTTTATGTTGCATGTTAGCCGCTTTTTCTAAATCACGAAGTCCAATATTCGGATATATTGAGTCAAAATAATTTCTTAACCCGTTGCGTAGAATAGCATTTGGGTTCCCCGCAATATATGCGTCAAAGTAAAAACATCGTAACTTATGGATTTCCCAATGTGATATCCCCCATCTTTCGAACGAAAGCCTTTTATAAACCAAGGCATTCTTGGAACGTTCTTCGAATGTCTTACAAACTGATCTCGCCTTAAATAGTTGTGCCGAAGAATTCTGACCGACTCTAGACAAGATTTCATCAATCATGTCTCCGGGTAGGTCTCTTAAAATATTGGGTTGTCTATCCATTTTGTGTTTTTATACTGTAAAATAGACAAGAGTTAGATTCATAAAAAAAATACTTATTAATACAAGCAATTTTTACATATATCATAAAGCATAAGCACACTATATTACATATATTACACCACACGAATACAACTATCTTATTCTGACTCGCTTGTTTCTTCTTCTTCGGTTTTGGTTCGTTTTGCCAAGTTTCTAGGGATATATGATGTTCCCCTAATACGAGCCGTCGTTTTCCACATTGGTTTAGAAAAACCTGGTGGTTTAGAGGTTCCCGGGTCATTGTAACAACTTAAGGACTTCGGGGGTTGACGATACATATAAAGTTCATCGGGGTTGGAATTAGATTTCTCTATTTTTATGCCCTTTCCCTTATTATTTTCTTTTGCCTTTTTAAATTCAGTTGGGGTAATTTCTATAACATCATCGGAATTCTCGTCAGAATCCGATTCATCGGAGAATTGGTAATCCTCCCAATATTTTGCTTCCTTAGCGGAAACACCATTGACCATAATTAACCTTGGTCGGTTGGTTGAGGATTTTCTTTTACTTAACCGTTTTATTATTTCCCCCACCGGTTCTATTTCTTCATCCGGTTCCGATTCTTCTTCCGGTTCCGATTCTTCTTCTGGTTCCGACTCTTCTTCCGGTTCCTCTTCGGGAACTTGTGAATCAGTCCACGAATCATTCCAATTTACATTTGACTCTTCATTATTATTAGGTGAGTCAATGGGACTTGTTCTAGAGGTAGGCATCTATCACATAATATCAAACGCGTTAAGAGATTAATATATCACATAATATTCACATGTTAAAAATATATAGTTTCCAACAAAATTTGTTAAGCAATCATTTTTCAAGTAAACACGGTCGAAGTCCAGACTCACTAATGCATCCTAACAAACTCGATAAGACACACTAATGCAAAATTCTGGTTCTCTAAGACCAATGCTCGGATACCAACTGAAATGTCCCGTTCTTATTGATTAAAAACGTTCCATATTAATTGATTTCGTTGCGAGGTTTTGACCTCTATATGAGACGTTTTTCAAAGACTGTATTCATTTTTAAAACAAACCATAACCTTTATTTCATAAATAAAGGTTTAAAAAGCTTTACGTAGATTATCAAATAATGATAATCTAAAATATCCTGTTTACACACGACCATTACATAATGGTTTACAATACAAATATGTTACATCGAAATCAGTTTCTTGAATGCAGTTTTTACACAATATCATACAAACATGGACTCCAAATCTTGTCCTTATTTTAATGTGCAACAGCGGAAGCTCTTAATATTCACCTGAGAATAAACATGCTTTAAACGTCAACAAAAATGTTGGTGAGTTATAGGTTTAACCTATATATATCAAATCGTAACAATAGACCACAAGATTTCATATTTCAATACACATCCCATACATAGAGATAAAAATCATTCATATGGTGAACACCTGGTAACCGACATTGAAAGGACCCGTTCATATACATTATAAATGATTCACAATAGTTGATTACATCGCGAGGTATTTGACCTCTATATGATACGTTTTACAAACATTGCATTCATTTTTAAAAGACAAACTTTCTTTAAATCAAAAATTGACGGCATGCATACCATTTCATATTACATCCAACTATAATTGACTTAATATTAATCTTGATGAACTCAACGACTCGAATGCAACGTCTTTCAAAGTATGTCATGAATGACTCCAGGTAATATCCTTAAAATGAGCTAATGCACAGCGGAAGATTTCTTTAATACCTGAGAATAAACATGCTTTAAAGTGTCAACCAAAAGGTTGGTGAGTTCATTAGTTTATCATAATCAATCATTTCCGTAATAGTAATAGACCACAAGATTTCAGTTTCCATAAATATCCGTACACTCGCAAGTGTTTAAAAGTATTCTATAAGTTGTAGGCACCCGGTAACAAGCCTTAACGTTCATGTTTTACCCTCTGAAGTACACCAGATCAGGTGTGTTTAAAATAACCTCGAAGTACTAAAGCATCCCATAGTCAGGATGGGGTTTGTCAGGCCCAATAGATCTATCTTTAGGATTCGCGCCTACCGTACATAGACAAGTAGTTTAATGTTACCAAGCTAAGGGTATATTTCTGGTTTAAACCCACATAGAATTAGTTTTAGTACTTGTGCCTATTTCGTAAAACATTTATAAAACAACGCATGTATTCTCAGCCCAAAAATATATATAAAAAGGGAGTAATGAAACTCACCATACTGTATTTCGTAGTAAAAATACATATAACGTCATTTAACAAGTGCAAGGTTGGCCTCGGATTCACGAACCTATATTAATTATATATATTTATATGTTGGTCAATATTTGTCTAACAATTTTTGGTCAAGTCATAGTGTACCACAATCCTAATGCTCGAGACTAATATGCAAAAGTCAACAAAAGTCAACTTAACCCAAAATGACTTCTAAAATTTATACGTTTTTATTATATAACTTAACTATAGTCATTTTATATATTTAAATATATTTATTAGATTTTATAATAATAAAAGTCATTTATTAATAAAAATTTATATTAACCTTTATATATAATATATACTTTTATATATCTTAAGTAGTAAAATTTATAAAGTTCACTTAATATCGTAAAACTATAGTGGTAAGTATTATTAATGTAATTATATTACGCGTGGTGAAAAATATCTTTGTATCCCCTATTTATTTGATAAAATAATATTGATCATAATAATAATAAGTAAAAGTTGTATTATTTTGTAATAATAATTATTATTATTCTATAACAATATTTATATTTACTAAAAATGGTATTATGATAAAATGATAATACAAACATAATAGTAATAATGATATATTATAATAAAAATGATATTTCTATTAAAATAATAACGACGATAGTAATAATAATCATTTTAACAATAATACTAAAATTCAGTTGACTATAACTTCTAATCCGTTCATCGAAACCATTCGATATCTAAATGAAAAGTTCTTAATTTTTCGCTAGCTTTCCAATGACATGCATATCATATACCATATCTCAGTAGCATATGTATCTAATTCAGGATTCAACAAACCTATCTAAGGACAATATCGAATGTACAAGCATGCATAATCCTATATACTCGAGCACTAGTCAGGGATACACTATTGATATATAAAAGTTAAGTTATGAGTGCTCACGTATCAATATTGAGATTCAATATTGCAGGAAAGTACGTAGACGCAACGGAGATGATAAACACTAGATTGACCTCACGAGCATACCCATGAACCATACCCATCACCTCCATAGCTATAACCCATAATTTCCTTAGCTTCGACTCATTCAAAAAACTATTTTGAAATCACTCGGACATCACTCCGTCGTAATATTTTATGTATACTAATAATATCTTGAAATAATACAGAGCAAATATATATATATATATATATATATATATATATATATATATATATATATATATATATATATATATATATATATATATATATATATGGAAATCGATTGAGAGAGTTTAGAGGAATATATTTTCAAGTTTCTATGAAATAATGAAACCTATTGAATTCTATTTATAATAGATTTTTGAATTATTAAAGTGAATTATTAAAGTATGAATTATTAAAGTGAATTATTAAAGTATGAATTATTAAAGTGAATTATTAAAGTATGAATTATTAAAGTAAATTATTAAAGTATAAATTATTAAAGTGAATTATTAAAGTATGAATTATTAAAGTGAATTATTAAAGTATGAATTATTAAAGTGAATTATTAAAGTTAAAGTAAAGTAAAAGTAAAGTAAAGGTAAAGTTAAAGTATAGTAAAAGTATAAAAACTATGTATGTGTAATACGCGTATAAATATATATAATATTAATTTAAATCGTTATATATTTTTAATGAAATAAAATATAAATATCGTTATATTTATTATACTGGTTAAGTAATGAGTTTTCAAAAGTAATTCTAGATATTTATAAAAGTTATATATGTTTTAATAATAAAGTTCTTTTTAAACTGAAAATGTTTTTGTACGTTTGAAAATAGATTAATAGAATATTATGGAAACCAATTTTCCACTAGCTTTTGTCTAACTTTCGTAAATGACACTTTTTATTTTTATTTATAAATAGCTTTACAAATTATTCCGAATATCGTTAAGAGGAATAGATTTTCTCAAATCATAGTGGACCTCTCAACAGAGACTTGTAATCATAATTCAATATTTCTGATAATTCAATCATTTAATATATTTTTTTTTTTATTTCGTCGATAATCATATTGAAACAAATACGTTCATATAAAGCATTATACGTTTAAATACTTTGTTGACATTTTCAATTTATAACATATACACATATACATACATATTCATATATGTTCATTTAATGGTTCGTGAATCATTGGAATTTGGTCGAGGTTTAAATGAATGTATAAACATAGTTTAAAATCCTTGAGGTTTAACTTAACAAACATTGCTTATCGTGTCAGAATAATATAAAGATAAAGTTTAAATTTAGTCGGAAATTTCCGGGTCATCACAGTACCTACCCGTTACAGAAATTTCGTCCCCGAAATTTGATAGAGGTCGTTATGGCTAACAATGAGAATGTTATTATGACGTAACGATTATGAAATTTTATCATGTCTAAGAAGTATGGATAAAATAATTCGATTACTCGAAGCGTATGAGGGAAGTTATCGTAAATGAAGGAAATAAGATTATAGTGATTTGTCATATCTTTTGACATCATCACAATTGATCTCCGAATTTAAAGAAAATCTTTGTAATCTATGTTGGATTTGATGCTTCGGTGATTAAGGAGATTATGATTCTCTTCGAATTAATACGATAATCCATCTTGATTTCTCTGTCAGGTATTTCATTATAAATCCACCTTCTTCGTTTTCTTACAACTCACACCTTCTATTCTTTCTCCCTCAACTCATATTTTAAAGTATTTGTCAATATGCTTCATCCAGTACTGATTCTCGATATACTCCTCACTTTCATATCTGTCGTTTTTCTTTTTCATCTGCCTCCGGAAGAATCTATTTACTTCTACTATACTCTCGGTTTTATAGTGTTTTTAGTTCTTCCGTGTCTTTATATTGCTATATGCATCGATATATACAGTTTATAATTTTTGGGTGGTTGTTGGGTTTTATATCTTCCCTTATATTTCAAAGCCCCTGCTTTTGTCTTCTATAATCATTGACATCCACAGTTAATGCTCCCTTCTATTTGCTACGATTTATACTCCAATTTCTATTTTGGAGTTTTGTCCTTTCGTTTCTTCTTCTTGCGATTAAGCAACGTTTGTAATGGTCCAGTATTCGCAGATATGAATTTCAGAATGAATATAGTTAATGTTCTAAGAAGGAAATGGTAATGGCACGATCTTGATTATTAATTTACCAGAATACCCTGAAAAGACCAAATCATCAAGAAAATATATTCTTGATATTTTTTTAGAGATTAAATAGAATACAAGAGTCGTGTAACATGGAACATGATGACGGCATGGTCTGTGAATCATCATGTCCCATTAGAAACTCAGCATGACTTACTGTAATATAATCACGTTGATCAAGTGTCATTATATTATACTAACTCATGCTTCAGTTCCCAACACTACTTCAAAACATTCATAATTTAAACTCGAAAGTTTATAGAATATAGAAACTAATAGTTTCTTATATGATGTAACACTGATAGTGCAAAGAGATAAATGACTTTGGATAAAGAGTAAGGTATTCGTTAATGACTTTAGCAGGCACTGAATCATTTGGATTCTTTGAAGGCAGATTTAGTCTTTGTGATTTGTCCACAGCCTCCTTCATAGTCTGTTCAATCCGTTTTCCAGTTCCAAACATTCTCTTGTTCTCAGCTTTACCACTTTACTATTCTTTGTCATCAAACTTTTTTTACTGTTAAGATCGTTTACAGTTTTTGATGCTTCGTCAGCATTTCAAGAACTAGTTTGCAGTTCAAAATATTTTTCAGAACTTCACATTCAAAGTATGTAAGTCCAGGAGATAGACGTTTTACGTACACATATAACTGTTGGCGTAGACATGCTGCGAGATTTCAAAATACTGGTTACTGTTTTTCGATGATTCGTATGACAATTCTCGTTACAAGATGCGAATGAGTAAATGATGTGATTTCAATAAATATAATGATTATTCAAAAAGTCAAAGATAATTGAAGTTGTTGGTAAGTTTATTGCTAAGGTGGCGAGATATGAAAGGTCCCCAGTAACGATGACGAAAGGGCAACGTATCTATCGAGGTTATAATAAGACTAGTCTGACTGAAAAGTCGAAGTTGACTTACTGGAGCTGTGACAAAACTGTCTACTTTGAAAAGGATTTGAAAAGTCATTTTAGCTAATAAATGCCAAAGGGTCTGACACGGATACGCGTCGAACTATGACTTTGGCTTCGAGAGCTTTTTAGGTACATAAATGTGGGTAATATGTGGTTGGATCATCATCTCGATTGTTCATTGTTTGAAGTGTCTTCGAAAACTTCAGAGAGTTTGAACACAGTTTGTAATCGTTAATATACATATGATGTTCTAACACAGTTTTGAAGCCAAAGTATAGCTTTGAAAGATGTAGGAATCTAAGAGTAATGTCTTCTGTTAAATCATGACTTGGATTTTAATTTGTCAAAATCAGAATGCGTAATCAAATTTGGGTGAGAATGGTTGTTTTGATTACTATACAAGAATGTATATTGTTGTGAGATTTTAGGAGTATAGTTGATGATTTGCTTAATCAGATTCGAAAAATGTAACATATTAATTTTGAATTTATATATCTCTCGGGTATTACCTACCCGTTAAAAAAATTTTCACAATTAATATTTTGTACAAAAGAATTTTATTACAGTCTTTATGGAAATATATGTGTATATTTCTTCAGATGTAACATAGATTTAATGAGTTAATATTAAATTAAACTCATTTGATTTACGGTTGAAACTAGAACTGAATAATCCCTAAAGACTTTAGAAATTACATAACTTTTACGGAGTATTTATTCAATAAAATTGAAATTATGAATTAATACTTCGTTATTTGTTGGTGTTTGTAACCCTTGCACCATATTCTCTAAAGCCACTGCTCGAGCGCGAAGCTCGTTGACTTCTTCTATTACACCGGGGTGATTGTCGGTTCGGACGAGTGGATAAATAAAATCTTGAATTTAATGTAGTATATAATCGTGACGAGATACTCTAGAAATGAGAGAGAAAATGGTGTTTCGGACCGGTTCGCCGGTAAGTGCTTCAGGTTCATCGCCAAGAGGGCAATGTGGTGGATGGAAAGGATCGCCTTCTTCTTGTCTCCAATGATTAAGGAGGCTACGAACCCATCTCCAATTCATCCAGAATAGATGATGGCTGATTGGTTGATCCATTCCAGTCACACTGCTTTCGGAGCTTGAGTGGGATTCCATTTCGGAATCCGAGAAACTTGAACTGATGACGAATTTCATTTCGGACGATTTGATAAAGGATTTTTCGATACGAAATGATTTTCCGGTTATCGGGTGGTATTCTAACTACATAGAATATCTATATATATAGATCAAAAGATTTCATAGATTACGGAGGAATTTACGGAATATGTCAAGCAAAGTTTACCTTAATAGATACGATAAGATATGATTTAGCAGATACGCTAAGATATGAATTTTGTCTATACACTATTCATGCAATCAATGCAGCAAGACGTGTCTAGACTAAGAATGATAAGCAGGTAATTTCCTAAGGATGGTAAGTAGATGATTTCCGACTAAAAATGATAAACAAAACTTTTGACATGCAGACACGGTCGAAGTCCAGACTCACTAATGCATCTTAACAACTATCAGTTAGACACACTAATGCAAGACCTGGTTCGCTAAGACCACCACTCTGATACCAACTGAAAGGACCCGTTCATATACATTATAAACGATTCACAATAGTTGATTACATCGCGAGGTATTTGACCTCTATATGATACGTTTTACAAACATTGCATTCATTTTTAAAAGACAAACTTTCTTTACATCAAAAATTGACGGCATGCATACCATTTCATATTACATCCAACTATAATTGACTTAATATTAATCTTGATGAACTCAACGACTCGAATGCAACGTCTTTCAAAGTATGTCATGAATGACTCCAGGTAATATCCTTAAAATGAGCTAATGCACAGCGGAAGATTTATTTAATACCTGAGAATAAACATGCTTTAAAGTGTCAACCAAAAGGTTGGTGAGTTCATTAGTTTATCATAATTAATCATTTCCGTAATAGTAATAGACCACAAGATTTCAGTTTCCATAAATATCCGTACACTCGCAAGTGTTTAAAAGTATTCTATAAGTTGTAGGCACCCGGTAACAAGCCTTAACGTTCATGTTTTACCCTCTGAAGTACACCAGATCAGGTGTGTTTAAAATAACCTCGAAGTACTAAAGCATCCCATAGTCAGGATGGGGTTTGTCAGGCCCAATAGATCTATCTTTAGGATTCGCGCCTACCGTACATAGACAAGTAGTTTAATGTTACCAAGCTAAGGGTATATTTCTGGTTTAAACCCACATAGAATTAGTTTTAGTACTTGTGCCTATTTCGTAAAACATTTATAAAACAACGCATGTATTCTCAGCCCAAAAATATATATAAAAAGGGAGTAATGAAACTCACCATACTGTATTTCGTAGTAAAAATACATATAACGTCATTTAACAAGTGCAAGGTTGGCCTCGGATTCACGAACCTATATTAATTATATATATTTATATGTTGGTCAATATTTGTCTAACAATTTTTGGTCAAGTCATAGTGTACCACAATCCTAATGCTCGAGACTAATATGCAAAAGTCAACAAAAGTCAACTTAACCCAAAATGACTTCTAAAATTTATACGTGTTTATTATATAACTTAACTATAGTCATTTTATATATTTAAATATATTTATTAGATTTTATAATAATAAAAGTCATTTATTAATAAAAATTTATATTAACCTTTATATATAATATATACTTTTATATATCTTAAGTAGTAAAATTTATAAAGTTCACTTAATATCGTAAAACTATAGTGGTAAGTATTATTAATGTAATTATATTACGCGTGGTGAAAAATATCTTTGTATCCCCTATTTATTTGATAAAATAATATTGATCATAATAATAATAAGTAAAAGTTGTATTATTTTGTAATAATAATTATTATTATTCTATAACAATATTTATATTTACTAAAAATGGTATTATGATAAAATGATAATACTAACATAATAGTAATAATGATATATTATAATAACAATGATATTTCTATTAAAATAATAACGACGATAGTAATAATAATCATTTTAACAATAATACTAAAATTCAGTTGACTATAACTTCTAATCCGTTCATCGAAACCATTCGATATCTAAATGAAAAGTTCTTAATTTTTCGCTAGCTTTCCAATGACATGCATATCATATACCATATCTCAGTAGCATATGTATCTAATTCAGGATTCAACAAACCTATCTAAGGACAATATCGAATGTACAAGCATGCATAATCCTATATACTCGAGCACTAGTCAGGGATACACTATTGATATATAAAAGTTAAGTTATGAGTGCTCACGTATCAATATTGAGATTCAATATTGCAGGAAAGTACGTAGACGCAACGGAGATGATAAACACTAGATTGACCTCACGAGCATACCCATGAACCATACCCATCACCTCCATAGCTATAACCCATAATTTCCTTAGCTTCGACTCATTCAAAAAACTATTTTGAAATCACTCGGACATCACTCCGTTGTAATATTTTATGTATACTAATAATATCTTGAAATAATACAGAGCAAATATATATATATATATATATATATATATATATATATATATATATATATATATATATATGTAAATCGATTGAGAGAGTTTAGAGGAATATATTTTCAAGTTTCTATGAAATAATGAAACCTATTGAATTCTATTTATAATAGATTTTTGAATTATTAAATTGAATTATTAAAGTATGAATTATTAAAGTGAATTATTAAAGTATGAATTATTAAAGTGAATTATTAAAGTATGAATTATTAAAGTGAATTATTAAAGTATGAATTATTAAAGTGAATTATTAAAGTATGAATTATTAAAGTGAATTATTAAAGTTAAAGTAAAGTAAAAGTAAAGTAAAGGTAAAGTTAAAGTATAGTAAAAGTATAAAAACTATGTATGTATAATACGCGTATAAATATATATAATATTAATTTAAATCGTTATATATTTTTAATGAAATAAAATATAAATATCGTTATATTTATTATACTGGTTAAGTAATGAGTTGTCAAAAGTGATTCTAGATATTTATAAAAGTTATATACGTTTTAATAATAAAGTTCTTTTTAAACTGAAAATGTTTTTGTACATTTGAAAATAGATTAATAGAATATTATGGAAACCAATTTTCCACTAGCTTTTGTCTAACTTTCGAAAATGACACTTTTTATTTTTATTTATAAATAGCTTTACAAATTATTCCGAATATCGTTAAGAGGAATAGATTTTCTCAAATCATAGTGGACCTCTCAACAGAGACTTGTAATCATAATTCAATGTTTCTGATAATTCAATCATTTAATATATTTTTTTTTAATTTCGTCGATAATCATATTGAAACAAATACGTTCATATAAAGCATTATACGTTTAAATACCTTGTTGACATTTTCAATTTATAACATATACACATATACATACATATTCATATATGTTCATTTAATGGTTCGTGAATCATTGGAATTTGGTCGAGGTTTAAATGAATGTATAAACATAGTTTAAAATCCTTGAGGTTTAACTTAACAAACATTGCTTATCGTGTCAGAATAATATAAAGATAAAGTTTAAATTTAGTCGGAAATTTTCTGGTCGTCACAGACATTAACAAGATGCATATATAAGAATATCCCCATCATTCCGGGACACCCTTCGGATATGATATAAATTTCGAAGTACTAAAGCATCCGGTACTTTGGATGGGGTTTGTTAGGCCCAATAGATCTATCTTTAGGATTCGCGTCAATTAGGGTGTCTGTTCCCTAATTCTTAGATTACCAGACTTAATAAAAAGGGGCATATTCGATTTCGATAATTCAACCATAGAATGTAGTTTCACGTACTTGTGTCTATTTTGTAAATCATTTATAAAACCTGCATGTATTCTCATCCCAAAATATTAGATTTTAAAAGTGGGACTATAACTCACTTTCACAGATTTTTACTTCGTCGAGAAGTAAGACTTGGCCACTGTTGATTCACGAACCTATAACAATATATACATATATATTAAAGTATGTTCAAAATATATTTACAACACTTTTAATATATTTTGATGTTTTAAGTTTATTAAGTCAGCTGTCCTCGTTAGTAACCTACAACTAGTTGTCCACAGTTAGATGTACAGAAATAAATCGATAAATATTATCTTGAATCAATCCACGACCCAGTGTATACGTATCTCAGTATTGATCACAACTCAAACTATATATATTTTGGAATCAACCTCAACCCTGTATAGCTAACTCCAACATTCACATATAGAGTGTCTATGGTTGTTCCGAAATATATAAAGATGTGTCGACATGATAGGTCGAAATATTGTATACGTGTCTATGGTATCTCAAGATTACATAATATACAATACAAGTTGATTAAGTTATGGTTGGAATAGATTTGTTACCAATTTTCACGTAGCTAAAATGAGAAAAATTATCCAATCTTGTTTTACCCATAACTTCTTCATTTTAAATCCGTTTTGAGTGAATCAAATTGCTATGGTTTCATATTGAACTCTATTTTATGAATCTAAACAGAAAAAGTATAGGTTTATAGTCGGAAAAAAAGTTACAAGTCGTTTTTGTAAAGGTAGTCATTTCAGTCGAAAGAACGACGTCTAGATGACCATTTTAGAAAACATACTTCCACTTTGAGTTTAACCATAATTTTTGGATATAGTTTCATGTTCATAATAAAAATCATTTTCTCAGAATAACAACTTTTAAATCAAAGTTTATCATAGTTTTTAATTAACTAACCCAAAACAGCCCGCGGTGTTACTACGACGGCGTAAATCCGGTTTTACGGTGTTTTTCGTGTTTCCAGGTTTTAAATCATTAAGTTAGCATATCATATAGATATATAACATGTGTCTAGTTAATTTTAAAAGTCAAGTTAGAAGGATTAACTTTTGTTTGCGAACAAGTTTAGAATTAACTAAACTATGTTCTAGTGATTACGAGTTTAAACCTTCGAATAAGATAGTTTTATATATATATGAATCGAATGATGTTATGAACATCATTACTACCTCAAGTTTAGTAGGTAAACCTACTGGAAGTGACAAGAAATGATCTAGCTTCAAAGGATCTTGGATGGCTTGAAAGTTCTTGAAGTAGGATCATGACACAAAAACAAGTTCAAGTAAGATTTTTACTCGAATTAAGATAGTTTATAGTTATAGAAATTGAATCAAAGTTTGAATATGAATATTACCTTGAATAAGAAAGATAACCTACTATATATAACAAAGGTTTCTTGATCTTAGATGATTACTTGGAATGGATTAGAAAGCTTGGAAGTAAATTAGTAAACTTGAAGGGATTTTTGAAGTGTTCTTGAAGTGTTCTTCCTATGATGATTATAGCTTGATTCTTGAAGTGATTTTTGATGAAGATGATGATTAACTACTGGAAAAATACGTTCATAATAGTGTGTATGTGTATGTTGAGAGAGAATTAGAAAGAGAATTGGAAGTGAAATGGAGTGAATGATGAGTGGTAATTGGTGAGTGGTGAGTGGGGTTAAAAGGAGTTCTAGTTAGTTGACTAGCTCATGGTAGAAGTTAAAATTTATTAGTCATACATGACATAATCAAGAGTGGAATCCCATGCTAGTTCCTATTGGTATATACCCATAGTAAGTACGTTTTGAAGCTGTGTATAATACGGGTAAGAATACGACTAGAATTCTTGATGAAAGAAAAGAATGGGAAAGTAACTGTAACCATTTTCGTTAAGTATGAGTGTTTTGATATATGTCTTGAAGTCTTCCAAAAGTATTTTAATACATCTAAATACACTACATGTATATACATTTTAACTGAGTCGTTAAGTCATCGTTAGTCGTTACATGTAAGTGTTGTTTTGAAACCTTTAAGTTAACGATCTCAATTAATGTTGTTAACCCATTGTTTATTATATCTAATGAGATGTTAAATTATTATATTATCATAATATTATGATATATTAATATATCTTAATATGATATATATACATTTAAATGTCGTTACAACGATAATCGTTACATATATGTCTCGTTTCGAAATCCTTAAGTTAGTAGTCTTGTTTATATGTATATAACTCATTGTTAATATACTTATGGAGATACTTACTTATCATAATCTCATGTTAACCATATGTATATCCATATATATATCGTCATGTCATTTTTACAAGTTTTAACGTTCGTGAATCGCCGGTCAACTTGGGTGGTCAATTGTCAATATGAAACATATTTCAATTAATCAAGTCTTAACAAGTTTGATTGCTTAACATGTTTGAAACATTTAATCATGTAAATATCAATCTCAATTAATATATATAAACATGGAAAAGTTCGGGTCACTACATACGCCACACCACCAATAGTGTAAGCAACTCCGTGAAATTTTTTTATTTTCACCATGCCAACATCTTTAACATCACATGTTGAACCATCACCTAAAGTCAGCACCCCCGCCATCTTTTTTTTTTTTGAAAGGCAAGTTGTTGGAATCGAATACTCTCATTTGCCACGCACGCACGCGCTTTCGGGCAGGAATGCCGAACCGCATTATAGGGATCAGAACCTTAGTTATACCATCCCGAGGGGTAGGCGGTCGGACCTGAGTCCTGAATACGGGTCGGTAAAACCTTCCCCGAGGCAATTCGGCTTTTAGAAAATAAATCCCACGAATATTTTTAAGGGGAGGGACTCGAACTTGAGACCTCCCCACCCCTATCTCAATACACAAGTGCAAATGGGTGAACCACTGGACCACAAGGGTGAGTTCCGCCTTCTTTAATATTAGCTTATCAAAATAAACTTTCTTGGTACACACATGCATCATACAACCAGAATCTAAAATTCATACATCTTGAGCAGAAGTAGAACGTTTTGGAGATTGTGAGAACATCTCCCAAATTAACCGGTACATTAACTGCAACTGCAGCCGACGAACCCTCAGATTTATCTTCACCATTCTTCCAGAGTGGCCATTCCTTCCTGTAATGACCCACTCATGACTTTTGAAGCACTGGATACCCTTTTCGCCGTCTCCTGATCTAGACACACTGTCATCACTAGATCTCTTCTCGGCAAACCTTCCCCTTCCATGACCAACCATAGCAAACCCATGCTCAAAACGGTCACTGGATCTTCGTCTCTTATCTTCTAATAAGATTGCCAGTACTACATCCTCAATATCATACGAACTGGGAAGAGAGGAAAGAAGAGTAAGGGTCTTATCTTCTTCCTCAATACAAACCTCAACTTTTGCAAGTTGATCCACGAGACCATTAAACACGTTCATGTGTTCAATGATATCCCAGTCATCATCCGTTAACTCAAATCGCTCCACCTTAAATTGCATACAGTCTTTCCTCGCCATCTCCAAACAAAAACTATCTGAAACACCTGAATACGCTCTGATACCACTTGTTATGACAATTTGCCTAGCGCACCCACACCAGCGGAAGCGAATATATAATTTGTTTGAGACACACTTGCAAGTAATAATAGAAAGCAAGTAAAGTAACTGATAACACAGCGATTTAACGTGGTTCGGCAAAACCCTGCCTATGTCCACCCCAAGAGTCTCCTTTATTCTTATAATATAAAAGAACCCGATACAAGAAAAACTACACTATGAGTTAAACCCAAACCCAGGCCCCTTAGATTTTAGTATAAAATCTAAGTTTCTCGTACACTCTTTTACACTACTTACAATAATAAAACTCTCGACCTCACAAAGAAACACACTCTGTTGATATTATCGATCAACTATGTTTACTATTTTTGTGATACGTGATCCTCTCTGGATGATCTTCTCATCTCTGCATGTCACATATTTATACATGCACATATACATGTGAAAACATGAAATGAAATGCAATCTTCTTTGACTTAATAATCAACACGTTTGATTGTAGAACCAAAAGTCTTCAAGTGTTTAGTAAAAACTATTCAAAATAGTTTCTAACTATTCACCATTCAATTTTGTTTAAGAAATATTTGTCACTTATTTTTGGACAACCATCCAACAACGTGAATTTTTGTAACACAGTAAACACATGATGACAATTTTTTCTAACCGAGCGGCATATCTTCACAGATTACGGTGTTTTGGTCAAAACATAATCATCTATCACTCTGTCTTTAGCAGTTTTGGTTTATACTTGATCTTATTTTGACTTTTCCTTTGTTTATGTCTCCATCTTTTGAAATTTGAAATTTAAAATTTGACAGACAATATAGAACGATTCTTCAAAAGGTTCAAGACAGTTCTAAATAAGATTTAGGGTGCGTTTGATAAAACTGAAAGATTTAGTGCTGAATGATTCAGAATCTGAATGGTTCAGAGCCTCTGAATAAGGTTTGCTTTGAATAAAATAAGCTGTTTGATAATCATTTATAATGAACTGACTAAAACTACCTTATTAACGTGTGACATGAATAAAAAATTCAATATACTTGTTAGTTAGGTGATCAGGATATGATTTGAGAAGAATATTATAGATAATTTAGGCTCTTAATGGTTAAGAGAGTGTTTCATCTCTGAATGATTCAGAGCTAAATTATGAACCATTCATCACCATATGTCATTCAGAGGTCAGAAACAAACGCACTGAATGCTGAATGGTTCAGCATTCAGTACTGAACCATTCCATTAAGAGTCAAACAAACGCACCCTTAATTTTTATAATAGCGTATTATGATATATTGCGTGTTCACATCCGTTCTGCATCATAAAAGTACTTGACATGTTGCTTCACCAAACCCATTAAAACTCAAAAAAGATCGAATTTTTGATGCTCAAATGCGGATTAGTAAAGATAGTTCATTTGTTTTAGGTACTATTTAGATAGATTCTTATAATAACACAATTAAATTAATACAGTATGGATTGGCGTACCAGATAGCCCTTTCCTTTTTTCATATCTCAGTATTTCAAATCTTTCTTTCTCTTTTGGATTCATAGACATCATTAATTAAGCCAAAGTTCTTCATCAACCACCACCACCACCACTACTGACCAAAAGAAAATATAAAGTCAAAAGTTATAAAAATTAAAAGTAGATCCAAAATCAACCCAAAATTTAGTATCCACTGTCATGTCTATCTTTAAAGTACTAAATTAAGAACCCAAAGACGATTTAGAACCCATAGTTGTATTTCTAGTATGTTCAAGGAGATTAACCAAAAAAAGAGTTTCGCTTTGGGTGAAAGGAGCCAACCAGGTCACAGGGCCCATAGATGATTTTTTAATTTAAAGTGCCAAAAAAGAAATCCTTGCACTAAACCTGCATGTTGGCATATAATCCAGGAGAAAAATTTGTATTTTACTCTAATATACTTTATATTTCTAGGTAGTGACAGTACACTTGAATGTATTATCTGTTTGGGGAAGGTAGTATCTGTTTTGTAATCTCCTTTTGGGTATGTATATTTGGTACTCCACATCAAAACTATATCTATAAGCACTTCTTTAGTTTACCGTTGAGTATAAAAAAAAACTCTGAACAGGGAAAACCTTATACGTTTACAATTGACATCCAAATTAACTACTAAGTTAACTGATGAACCTCACTTTGTACATTTTAACAGAAATTATATATATATATATATATATATATATATATATATATATATATATATATATATATATATATATATATATAAAACTAAATGTTCATACATACTATTGATTTCACTATGTTCACATTATAAAGATGGAAACTTTGGTTATTTGCTGATGTTGATATACAACAAAGCTACAATATGCATGAAACCAAGTTGACCATGTATAGTCCAAGGCCTTGTAAAGCTTTTTTTTAGAGTGTTATAATGCTAAAAGTACTTATGATAAGTAACACATGGAGGATATAATCAAATTTTATAATACATCTTTTAATATCTTGATTCCATTTTAATTTAGTGCATTAAAGGTTGGATAAGTGGCACTCCAATATAATAGCAACATAAACAATTCAAATAGTTTCGGTCAAATAGGTCGAAAACTTTTAAAAGGTACCATTTATGAGTCACGACCTACTTTTCTCGAGAATTATGGAACGAGGTTGCAATTTTATATATTATGAGATGATATCGGATACATGATTGGACCGAAAATGTTAACTCTATGATACTGTCTTTATCTAAAAAAAGGTTTTGCAAAGTTCCTGCATGCTCTTTTTAACATTTGTAACACTAATGCTTAGTGCCTTTTACACCATATATCTTTCACAACTTGCTTTGTGCATGATTCAAGTGCTAATTTGTGATTACATGCATAAAAGAAGTTAAAGCAAAAGATAGATATCGTTAGTGACGTATGTCACGTACCCTATCCCGACCTACCTCAGAAGATGATACTTCCATTTGCTTATTATTGGGCATGTTAGCAGTATTAAAGATTGGTTTTTGTGATTAATTATTCTCTGATGACATGAGGTGCTAATGGAGATATTTTATATAAATAAGGGGCAACTATCATCAAAAAATCAACAAACAAAAACAGAACTCTAAAATCAGAAAGTTTCCTAATACTCCTGACAAGTTTTTTTCCTTTCTTAAATGCAAAAAAAATGGATCATGAAAACAGAGTTGAATGGAATATAGATGTTGGTGATAAATCATTACAAATATTGGAGCCCAAGAATGAGTCCATATTGATGAGACTACGCGATAAGTTAAAGGCTTTGTTTATAAGGGTCAGACGGTTTTTGAAAAAGACATGGGATTTAGGGGTCGATGACCCTCGAAGAGTCTATCATTGCCTTAAAGTTGGGCTAGCTTTGACGCTTGTATCATTCTTTTACTACATAAGGCCTTTATATGATGGTTTTGGTGGAAATGCAATGTGGGCTCTTATGACTGTTGTTGTCGTCTTCGAGTACACAGTTGGTGAGTACCATAAACCATCAAATTACATTTTTCCCGCCTACATTTTTGTGGGCCTGAATAAAGGACAAAAGGGTCAGACGAAGGACCTAAAGTACGTTGTTTGTCTTCGCTTTTGCTAATTTTGATGTAGGTGGAACTCTGTACAAGTGCTTAAACAGAATTTGTGCCACTTTTCTGGCTGGATTTCTTGCACTAGGGGTAAATTGGGTTGCTGCCCAATCGGGTCATAGATTTGAGCCAGTTATCATGGGCATATCTCTTTTCGTCATAGGTAATACTTTATATAACTTTATTGTATTAAAGATATAGTGGTTCTTAAATATGCATGCATGGCTTTATAATATACTCGTATTGATTTTCTTGTACAGCTTCGGTTACAACTTATTCTAGATTTATTCCACTAGTAAAAGCTCGGTATGACTATGGATGCACCATCTTCATCCTCACTTATGGTCTGGTTTTAGTCTCGGGGTATCGTGTTGAGAATCTTATGGATGAGGCCATGCAAAGGCTATCGACAATAATCTTAGGGACTTGTTTGTGCATCGTCATTAGTATGCTGGTGTTTCCCGTTTGGGCGGGCATGGAGCTCCATATTCTCATCTCTTCTAACTTGAATAAGCTTGCAAATTCTCTAGATTGTAAGTACTTCAATTTTTCTAATTATCATTCCTTTCACCACATTCTGTAGTTTAGTTTAACTGCTTGCTTATGTAAGTTGCTTGTTTTGTACATGTGTAGCTTGTGTATACGAATATTTCAGCGATGGTGATGAAGAATCCAAGAACAAAATCGAAGATTATAGATGTGTTCTGAACTCAAAAGCTTCTGAAGAATCTATGGTATACTTTCATTAGTATATATTTGTTACTCGCTAATTTAAGCTGTCGCCCCGCAGGGTTGTTTTCAGAAATGGGTTGATATATCTGACATGTTTGAACAGTCTGACTTTGCTAGATGGGAGCCTGCACATGGAGAATTCAGTTTCAGGTATCCATGGAAGATTTATATCAAAATAGGCTCATCATCACGAAGTTGTGCTTATTGCATTGAAACACTCATAAGTCGTTTAGATTCGAAAAATCGGGTAAGAACCAAGTTTTAGTTATTTCAATTCACTTAGTTTGTTTAGATGGCCGTTTGTGATGAAATTCATACAAAAGATGGATAAACTTATAAGTTATAACAGGTTCCTGAGACGATAAGGCATCATGTTAGTGCATCATGCTTAAGACTAAGCTTAAGCACGTCGGATGTTATAAGAAAACTATCAACAAGTGTATTTTCAATGACACGATCAACTCAAATGGATCGTGCCGTTATTGAAATGAAAAACGCCGTCCAGCAGTTGCAAAATGACGTAAAATCCCTTCCTGATCTATTGATTCGGTCACACACGAAACATGAATTGCTAGAACTCATCCCAATGGTAACTTTCATTTCTTTGCTGATTGAAATTGCTTCAAAAATAGGCAGCATCATAAAAGTAGTCGAAGAATTGGCACAAGTGGCTAAATTCAGACACACAGAAGATGAAAGAGAGATCCAAAACACTCTGGCTGCTACCAAGATCGCGAATAAAGAAGAAAATATGAAGGTCCTCCAAATAAATGTCTGAAACATGTTCATGATTTCTTTTTTATGTATATATGAAATGTAAAATGTATATATGAAATAAATATATGCATGTAATGTAGAGTAAAACCACAAAGCTTACACTGAAGTGAAAGATGATTGTTAAGTTTTTCTATGTAAGTATTCCTTTAATATATTCCAACTGTTATCCGTGCATAAAAGGTTTGAGAAATTAGTGTTTGTTAGATGCAAAAAAAAAAAAAAAAAAAAAAAAAAAAATGGATTGTAGTATGAATGTATAGATACTAGAGAAGAGAGAGGGTATGATATTCTTGAATAGCTTCAACACACTCAATAATGACACTCCATAATATGTGATTTTGTTGTTTAATTTGTTGAAGGTCAAGGTATGATGTTAGTTGTTGAAGCAAACTGCACATGATGCATGAAACAAGAACAAAAATTAAAATGAAATGATTTATGTTTATTTATCTTTATATATCCGGGTGCAGAGTTACTAGCATACCTTTTATCTCTTATATTTAAGATCGATAACCAAATGATAACTAGTGTTACGTCTCCTTTTTATCTCTTATATTTAACTTCCTGATTGTCAACGTTTTCTTTATGTAAGCATATTCCTTTTTATATGAGTTTTCGTATTCTTAGGAAAAAAAAAAAAAAAACACTAGTGATCTACAAAGATATAAACAGATTTACTTTACAACTGTCAGAATGTAGAGGACTAAAAGTGAAAATAACTCAAACTTCAAGGGGGATGCCATAAATAAGTAAATGAACTTCAAAGAAAGACCTAGAAACGTTTTCTTTCAGGGTTTTAGGGGGTTTTCAATTGTTCATCGTTAAATCAATTACGTATCTACGATTCTACTACGTATATCTCTGATTTTGATTGAAATTTGATTTATATATTTATATTTTTATCTATTATAACCCTAATTTGATTTTTCGTTTGCAGGAAGTGAAACAAATCAATAATGGCAGACTCAATAAAGATTACGTCAGATGCATCATCAAATTCATCGCAACTGAATCCTCCATCTCGTATTGTCTGTCGAGTGTATGCTCTCTAAACCCTTCCTAAATCATCATTATTATTAATATTAATATAATAATATGTATTTGTATTTATAATATACGATATATGATATAATTGTAATATAAGCATGGATTTTGTAAATTTGATTTTGCTTATGATGCTACTAATTTTTCCCAAATTAAATGTATGGCTGCTGTTTACCACATAATCTCTGGTGAAGTACAAAGATTCATCATTTAAGAGTAAAATGTCACTTTTGCCCTTTAATTTAGGCATTGGCATTGATAATCTAGTTTTAGTGTTTGACGCTTAATTTGGGAGGAGTTTACAGTTAATCGTTTACGTAATTTTCTATTAAAATTATGTAGATGCCAGAAACAGTTTTCGCAATATACATGTCCGCGGTGTAATACACGATATTGTTCACTTCCATGTTACAAGGTAACACATGCTATAAAATACATGGTTTTGTTGGATTTATGGTGCTTTTAATCTGTGTTTGTAAACGTTATGAAGATGATGATCATGTTTTTTTTGCAGTCTCATAGTCTAAGGTGTACGGAATCGTTTATGAAAGATAATGTAATGGGGGAGATGCAGCACTTGGAACCTGGTGATGAAACTAAGCAGAAAATGCTTGATATACTTAAACGGTTTCATTCAGAGGAAGAAGAGGCTGATAATTCAGATGATGATGATGATGATGATGATGATGATGATGATGATGATGATGATGATGATGGTAAGTTGTTAATTTTATTTTTTACTTGCATCTTTGTTATATTCTTATTTGAATTAAATTGATTGCTTTTAGAACAACTCTCTCCTTTTGCTTCTGAATGAACTATGCTACTATGATTGACTAATTTGCTTATTAATGTGTTGATTTAGAGGATGCTAAATCTTTAAAATCACCGCAAGTATATACAAATGCCTAAAACGTCCAAATTTACCTTTTGTTTCTGCTGATACGCAAGTTAAGATGTTGTTTCAAATAGTTTGAAATAACAAGTATATATGTAGAAATAAAGAAAGACGGTTAAAAAAGTAATTATGGGTTAACCAGGCTTGTTTTGACTTGTACAAAAAGAAATCATTTTTACTTACTAAATTGTTTGTTTCTTACAGACTTGGCAGATTCAGCCTTATCAGAAGAAACCATTCAAAAGATCATGTCCGGTGTGTTTGGATATCATTTTTCTTGCACTATCAAACTGATATTTACTTAACTTTCTATTTGAGCTTATTCTTTATTTTATTTTCCCGTCTTTAGGAGTTCAAATCAGCTCTGAAGATTTATCGACCGACGAAAAGAAACGTTTTCAACGAGCAGTGGCTTCTGGAGAGCTAAGCAAATTTATTCAACCATGGGACCCATGGTGGTCAAAGCCCTCGGCTAAAACAATATCTCTCAGCCAAAAAGGAACCCAACTCATTCAACCCATAACACCACACGAACCAGACCCATCAGACCCAGCCCGTGACATTCCGCCAGGCCCTGAAACCGCATTGCCACCTGTCAACAGTCTTACATCAACCGAACCATCCCCACTTTTAGCTATTCATCTGGTTGATATCTTATATAGCTACTGTTTCACACTTAGGCTATACAATGGAGACTGGGAATCAGACCCCATAGGACCAACCATGTTGGTTTTAAACATATCAAAAGTTTTGGGTCAAAATGGTCAACCCCAGACCATTTTCGAAGCCCTGTCATACTGTTTGGAAATGGGCGGGCCTCAATTCGGGCTGGGGGTAATTGAAGATGTTGTAAGTTTGTTGTCTCTTGGAGGTGATGCTTTGATTTGCGGGCTTTGTGATCTGAACAGGATGATGAAAGCGGCTTTAAAAGAAGTGAAGATGGAAAAGGCGCGTGATGTGAATAAGATTGAAATGAAAGGGAAGTTAAAGTCGGGTGAGAGGAAAGTTTATTTTTTGATGTGTTGGGTGCATGAGCAGCCACACGAGGCTTGGTCATCGTTGGCTGGACTGGTGATGGCCGAGAAGAACGCAATGGCGGCTTATATAGGTAATAGAAATGATGGTCGGAGAGACGAATCGAAGGTGGGAAACAAGGGGAAGGTTATGATCGAAGAGGTCGTGTAAGAGATTGTTTTGGGCTTATTTGTGTCAAAAATACAAGTTGTATAGAGGTACGTATACAGTCCCTAGAGTTTGTATCTTATGGTTCTAACTTAAGATTTATGTTTTACATAACATTAGATTGTATTGTATTTTTTATTACTTTTCATTTATTTATTTTTAATTATATAGTTGCATTGATAATATATAGTTGCATTACTAATATAATAATATTAACATATAATAATACTTGAGAACATAAATGAAAATCATAGGATACGATTACACTCAGCATTCTAGAGTTAGTACCATAAGAACGAAAATCATAGTTTGGTTATAACAATAACATAACATTACAATAACAACCAAATAGAAATTAATTGGTCTAGCGGTATCGAAATAACCGCTCCAACTAAGAAGTTGTGAGCTCGAAGTCCAGAAATGGACATTTATACAAATTCTTGAAAAATTCTAGTTGTGTGAGTTCCCCTTTACAAAAGTATAACAATAATAATTAGCAATTTTTTTACTTTTTTATTCACAGTAGCAAGTAAACATTTTTTTTGTTGTTCATTCACAATCTTGATAGCAGCTAGAGTTTTTTGGATTTCTCATTCATCTTTTGCCTGTTTAAATTTAGCGACTTCTGCGAATTCTTCGACTACTTTTACGACGTTGCCTATCCTTGAAGCAATTTCAATCAACAAGGATATGAAAGTGACTAGTGGGATGACTTTTAGTAGTTCATCATTCGTGTGTGATTGCATCAGATCGGGAAGGGATTCTACGTCGTTTCGCAACGCATGAATGGCTTTCTCCATTTCTTTAACGGCGCTATCCATTTGGGTTGATTGTGTCATTGAAGATACGGTTGTTGATAGTTCTCTTAAAACATCCGATGAGCATGAGCTTAGTCTTAGGCATGATGTACTAACATGATTCCTTATAGTCTCCGGAACCTGTTAAAGGTACAACATCTTTTGTTATGAATTTCATCGACCCATGTAAACAAACTAAGTGATCTAAAAAACTAAAACTTGTTTTTTAGTTACCTGAGTTTTTGAATCCATACGACTTACGAGAGTTTCAATGCAATAAGCACAACTTCGTAATGATGCGCCTATTTTGACATACATCTTCCATGGATGCCTGAAACTGAATTTCCCATATGCAGGCTCCCATCTAGCAAAGGTCGACTGTTCAAAACATATGTCAGGTATATCTACCCATTTTTTAAAACAGCCCTGCTGGTTGAAGGTACAAAATTAGCAAATATATATATGCAAGGTTGCAAAATTCGCTATTCGGGGATTAATCGGTCGGGACTTTGAAAGGATTAATCGGTAATTAGGGGATTAATCGGAGATTAATCGGATTGTACTGTATACATTTAAATATTAAATTTTAAAAATTATATGTATAACTATTGAAAAAAACTATAAATATAAAAATAAATTATAACATAATTGTCTAAAATTGTTCATTTTGCTTCAAAACTATAAAATTCTAGTTCAAATTAATGTTAAAATGTTAACCATTTTTTACTTTGACTGACTTTGATTACCAAATTCGATTTTGATCCATCAATTGACGTTGACCGTTTAATTAAACGGTTTTTTGAAAATCGGAACGGATTGCTCCTAAAAATGATTAATCGGGGATTAATCGGCGAGTAAACGAGTTTTTTACAACACTGTATATATGTACATACACTAATCTATGTAGGCGCAATCATATAATAACATTCTTATTTTAAGATTTGATAACTATCAGTCCTTAACGTGGGTAGATTTGATTCATTGACATTGGTAGTGCGGACTACCAGTGAAATAGGACATCTAGTGAAAATTTTTTGGGCATTTAACTAGTGATAACATTGAATAATGTATGAGTGATACCACTGGATAGTGTAATTCTTTTGAATTTTTAACTAATGACCCATGACTACGATTCTCAGATCTGCCACTGGTCGTTAATCAGATGCAAACACATACACATTATGATTTTCTAAGACCTTTTCCAACCCTTCGTTAGTTTTTCCCGTCAGATGATGTGTAAAAAAACTGACGGCTCCTAATGGGGCGTCAGTTAGTTTTGTATCCATCCGTCAGTCACCAAAGTGACACAAATGTGAATGTGCGTTTGTTTTCTCCCAACCAATCACAATTTTCCATTAATTATATTATTATTATTATTAGTTAACTTTTTCTCACCCAATTTCCTAATAGATTTTATCACATCACCTACCCAATATTTGACACAAAAGACTGACATAATGGTTACCCAATATTTGACACAAAAGACTGACATAATGGTTATAAAATGTCAGAAACTGACATTGTCAAATCACAGTTAGATTACACTTTTTGACCAAACTGCTCGTGATATCATTGCCACGGTTGAAAATGGTCTAATGCAAACACATACATATCATGTGATAGTTTGCATGCGTATTATGCATCCATTATATTACAGAGCATATGATGATGCATATTGAAGATGCAAACGTATTTATTAAATGAATGGATGCATATTGAGTTAACTAGTTATTTTTACCAAATCTCAAAATAATGACATTTGTGAAAGCGTACCATAGATTCTTCAGAGGCTTTCGAGTTCAAAACACGTTTATAATCTTCAAGTTTTTTCTTGGATTCTTCATCACTTTCACTAAAATATTCGGATACACAAGCTGCACATGTACAAAACATGCAACATACACAAGCATTAAAAGTCAGAAATGTGGTGAGAATCAACATAGTATAATCATAAAATTAATTTGAAGTACTTACATTCTAGAGAATTCGCAAGCTTATTTATGTTAGAAGAGATGAGATTATGGAGCTCTGTACCAGCCCAAACAGGAAACACGAACATACTAACGATGATGCACAAACAACTCCCAAAGATAATCGTCGATATCCTTTCATTCGTTACAATTATCAGTTGTATCACAGGATGAACATCATGATCATCGTACCACGAGACTAAAACCAGACCATAAGTGAGGATGAAGATCATGCATCCATAGTCATGCCGAGCTTTTACTTCTGGAATAAATCTTGAAAAAGTTACAACCGCAGCTGCAAAACAAATATATATAATTAGGCCATGCATGCATATTTTTAAGAACATATACATCTTTAATAGAATGAATTCTAGCATAAACTATTACATATGACAAAAAGAGATACTCCCATGATAACCGGCTCAAATCTATGTCCTGGTGTTTTCTTGGCAACCACACATACGCTTGCCGCAAGACATCCTGCAAGCAAAGTTGCGCCGATTCTGTTTAAACCCTTGTAAAGAGTTGCACCTACATCAGAATTAGTTAGCAAACACCAAGAAAAAACAACCTACTAGATGTAATTTGATTGTTTTGGGTACCTACCAGCAGTGTACTCGAAGACGACAACAACAGTCATAACAGCCCACACTGCATTATTTCCACCAAAAGAATCGTACAAAGGTTTTATATAGTAAAATGTTGAAATAAGCGTCATCGCTAGCGCAACTTTAAAACCATGAATCATTCTTCGAGGGTCATCTACACCTATATCCCATGCCTTTTTCAAGAACCTTTTGACCCTTATAACCAAAGGGTTAACGGCTAATATATCACACAGTCCCATAGATTTTGACTCATGTTTATGGGGCTCCAAGATCTGTAATGATTTATTATCAGCAATTGCTATACTCCATCCAAATACCGTTTTGCTAGCCATTTTTTTTGCACTTAGCAAATGGTAAAAAACTGTCGGAATTAAGAATAGGAGTACGATTAGGAAGCTAAGCTTCCTGATATGGAGTATTAATTAGAGTTCGGTTTTTTTTTTCTTTTCCCTTTTTCATTTGCTGATTTTATAATGGCATGCAGTTGCCTCTTATGTATATAATAAAAAAAATCTCCATTAGCTAGCACCTCATTTCAATTAAAAACTATGTTGACGATATCAAATATATTAGTCAACTTTAAGCTTATAATAGATTTACACTTATTTTCTCAGTTATGTTAGCTAGGGACGTTATTAAAAGCTCCCCTAATTAAACTACTAAGATTCGAAACATAATCAGTACTCATAATTCATACTCTAGTGGATGCATGAGTCGCATACGTGGACCCATAAATAAATCCATATCAACAATAATCTATTAGAAAACATATTAATCATATATCTTTCGCCGTGGTTTGTACTTGGAATCAAATTATATTTAGTTAATCTATTGCTTTAGTTTTGGGGACGTTTCAAATGGTATCATAGCCATAGCATCTCGAGGTGTGATGGGTACGGGGATCGTCATCTAATGGGCTTTGATAATTCGATATCAATTATGTTTCAGTGTGACCACGACGTTAGGAGTTTGAGTGAGGAGTACGTAACAACTCGCTTCATATCGGTTTGAGAAAACATAAAGTCTAAAGTTGTGAATTGCCATATATTCTACCATGATTTTGGTTGAAACCAATGAATTCTATAAACTTCCGATCAATACTTATTTAGTGTAAAATTTATGTTTATGTCCAAGAGAAGAAGAAAATGTGATTTTTTTTATTATTGATATTGTAGATTTAGCAAGCTGTCATTGTTTTGGTCATACTTCATTCGGACTCTAATTTAATTATCAAAAGCTCAAATGCTCGTAACTTCAAAGGTCGCTAATTTCATTTTTATTAGGGGGCCACGATGTTGGGAATTATCGCCCTCGGGGAAGTGGTTCCATCAATCGAAAAACCTAATTAGTTGATCACTCTAATTAAATTGCTAGTTAACTGGCATTCCAAACGACAACAAACATATGATAAACAATCATATACAAGATATGTAAAAAAACACGACACAACGATCTAATGTGGTTATATCCGATCTCCAATCACATGTAGATATGTTTAATAAATGAGCACAAACCAACAATTTTTCTTTATTATTTTTGTGCACACTATTACCTGGAGACTGAGGTTACAATATATAGGAAAAAAGAAATCGTTTTCTAACCAGACTCAACTTCCGACGCAAGACAAAGATCACGATCCGCGAGGCTCACCTCGCGATGTGAATGGCCCTCTGATTCATGATCCACACTGTCAAAACACGAGTATTAATCTTCAAACATTCGTCCTACATTTCGCGTTTCTAATCATCACTTCACGTTCAACCTAACTCTCGTGATTAGGGATGGCACCCGCGGGTCGTGGACGCGGATCCACTACAT
This sequence comes from Rutidosis leptorrhynchoides, assembly GCF_046630445.1. Taxonomy (NCBI): domain Eukaryota; kingdom Viridiplantae; phylum Streptophyta; class Magnoliopsida; order Asterales; family Asteraceae; genus Rutidosis; species Rutidosis leptorrhynchoides. Next base: position 391,411,555 of record NC_092338.1, read on the forward strand.
CCATCACCCGCACCCGCGGATTTTTTGAAGATCCATTAGCCCTTGGATCTTGATTAACGGATTTATTTTTAGATCCATGCCCGTACCCACGGATATTCGCGGGTCGCGGGTTTACCCGCGGATCTTATTTATGAAGTATATGTAAATTAAAGTATTCAAAAAACAAAAATAAATATCATTACATAATTTAAAGTGACATGAAAAATAGCATCCAATCATATAATGAAATGAGAACCATATATTAATTATACTATTTTTGTTAATATATGCAAAGCTACAAAGTTTAAAATTAACAATCAATATTTAGTTGTTAAACCTAATCATATAGTAGGTTGACGAATTACTTAATTGATATGTAAAAATTAAATTTATTATGATGAATTAATAAATGAAACAAACAACAACATGCTTTGATTATATAATGCATGTGATGTGTGGTTGTAAGATGCTCTAGTTACTAAAAAGTTCGATACTAAAATGATATAAATAATGTAGAAATTTATACAAAGTAAATTGTTACCTATTGGACATTTATTCAAGGTGGAGATTTTCTCTCATTTAGAACGTGTATATCCGTGGATGATTCAAACGAGTATTACGAATTTTCGGATCGGATTTTACCCGCAACTGATCTATTACATCCATCACCCATCCGCGACCCGTCAGCGGGTAAAAAATTACATCCATCGCCCACCCGCGGGTAAAGATTTTTGATTTTATTCGCCCATCACGGACGCGGGTATCCGCGGATCTCGGATTTTTTTAGATTCATTGCCATCCCTACTCGTGATATGTGAGCTCCATATAAAAGCTCCCCTAACTAAACAAATATCATCGAAACATAATCAATACCCATAAGTCATACTCTACTAGATGCATGAGTCGCATGACCATCATCCTATAAGAGGCAATGTATCATAATACCATTTGTCATGTCCTCAAAGCATCAATAACGGACCCATAATATCAATAAATTTCATATCAATAAAAATCTATTAGAAAACATATTAATCGGATATTTTTCTCCATGGTTTTTAGGTGGAATTAAAAGATATCTAGTTAGTCATTGCTTTAGATTCGGGGGAGTTTCACATGGTATCATAGCCATAGAATCTCGAAGTGTGACAAGCACGGGGCATCGTCTCACAGGGTTTGAATCTTTGGTATTGATCATGTTTCGGCCTAACCATGACATTAGGAGTTTAAGTGAAGAGTGCGTAACAACTCGTTTCACATTGATTTGAAAAAACTTAAAAGTCTAAAGTTGTGACTAATCAATATTTTATACCATGATTTTTGGTTGAAACCAGGGATGGAACTTGAACATATTCATTCGGGAGTCCGAGATCAATATAATTAAAGACTTCTTTCGATAAATTTTTTACACAACTTACTATATATTTAACAACATATCACTTCTGATTGTACATTATTTCATAAGAATGCATATCGTGTCTAATTGGACCAATACTTATTTAGTTTGAAATTTATTTTTATGTTCACGAGAAGAAGAAATTAAAATGTGAATTTTGTTTTATTGATATTACAAATTTTGCGATCTGTCACTGTTATGGTCATATATTTTTCATATAGACTCCAATTTAGTTGATCAAATACTAGAACACTCATAAATAAAAGGACTCTAAGTTTTAGTTTTCTTGGGGTCTACAATCCTTCTTGAACTTAAAAGCTCCATCCATAGTTACAACATGGAAATTTATGATAAAACATTTTTTTTTTGTAAGGCGAGTTGTTGGCATCGAATACTCTCATTTGCCACGCACGCACGCGCTTTCGGGCAGGAAACCCGAACCGCATTACAGTGATCCGAACCTTATACCATCCCCAGGGGCAGACGGTCGGACCTGGGTCCTGAATACGGGTCGGTAAAAAATTCCCGGGGCAATTCGGCTTTCAGAAAATAAATTCTACGAAGATTTTTAAGGGAGGGACTCGAACTTGAGACCTCATTACCCTCATCCCAATGCATAAGTGCAAAAGGGTGAACCAGTGGACCACAAGGGTGGGTTCTAAAACAATTATTTTTGCTTTAGTGGCATTTCAAAACTAGTTTGTGTGTGTGTGGGGGGGGGGGGGGGGGGGGGGGGGTGGTGGGGTTAATATTTATATATTAAGAAATATTTTGGGCGACTATTGACTTGTTTGAACATTTTCTTATTTGACTACTTTTTCTAGTTTACCTTTTTATTCCTTTAAGTGGTATTTAGCCCGCATGTTGCTGCAAAGGTTTTTATCGTTTAAATTATACATGGATTTTATATATCATGTGTTTTTTTTTTTTTTTTTGTTAAGCAAGGAAACCCTCCTATGAACGAGCACATTGGCTCCCCATAGAAGGTAAAACCTCGGATAATCAAGCCCCCGAGCGCGAGACCTGGTACCGGGTGAATTGCACATTATGCGCACCCTCTAGTCACACTCCCTTTTTGAATAATTTGGTATAGCCAGGAATTGTACCCGGGTGGTGTACTTCATTGAGCAACTCGGTGGCCACTCAGGCAAGCCTGAATGGTTATATATCATGTGTTGTTGCCGGCTTTTCTTATTGTTAGGATGATATATCAATTCAATATGTATAACATCTTAAGTAGCAATCTGCTTCAAAGATACGAAACATGTAGCAATTCGATATGCATGAGGGCAGCTTGGCATTTTCTTTAGTTGTCCTTCTATTAGCTTGTTGTGGGTGGCTACCTGTCATTTTTTATGTGATTGTGATAGGCTAGTGTGGTGGTTGCTTTCTTGTAGATGCAAGACATGTTCATGTTTGTAGCGCTTGCTCTTCATTGTATTTTTTTTTTTAATTATTTTTAATAATATATTCATCGGGGTGATTCATTATCAAAAAGAGTAGGTTTTGCAAATTTACATGTTTGTTTTTAAAAACCTTGTATATATGTCTGTTTTGCTATCGGTCCAAATAGGCATAAATAACTTGCATTTACTTTTTTTTTTTTCGTTTGACAAAATTACTTACAGTAAAGAATTATTTGATTAAGAGTAAGTTGTATTAACTTTTTAATACGAATACAAAATTTGTATTCATAATGACTTCATTTTTTTTATTTTTTTTTTTTTTTTTTTTTTTTTGGCAAAAAACATAAACTTCATAAAACACGAGAGCTTCATCAAAAAAATGAAGACTCGGACAAAGATACAAACGGGGGCACCGAGGCCAAAACAACACCACAACATAAGAGCTACAACAAATCAACCTCTAAACGCACTACACAACAACACAAGAACAACCAAACTAAACCAAACATACTCCTACACAAACAACACAAGATAAAACAAACTAAAAGGCGAATAACAAAACGGGGACGACACTAACCATTAACCGTAGCCTTCAAGACCGCCACTCCTTTACCCTTCTTAGTCCTAGACCTCGCACCTTCTTTATATTTCGGAAGCATCTTCGATCCAATCAACTTGCCCTCGACCCTAACCAAACCTTCAATATCCTTAACCGCCTCCTCAAAAAAGCTAAACACTTTACCCGACGAAACGCCATCACCTACACTCGCATTCGAAGAAGACCCCCGCCCAGGCCCCTGACCTAGCCCAGTCCCGATACTCGGCCCATTACCGAACCTTGGCCCAACATCCTTGTTGCTACTCAAACCCACCCCACGAACCGTAAGTAATCCATCAAGCTTATTACTCAAATTCACCCGAACATCACAGTCATCTTCCACCTGAACATCTTGCCCAGCCAAACCACCCTTCGCAATCCCCAAAACAACAACACGATCTTACCCGCCACCTGAACTACTAACCTTAGTCCGTTTACGTTTACGGAAACCTTGTGAGTCCAAAGCGGCTTGTACCTTATCTAACGAGAAAGAAACAGAGGAAGATCTACCAATACTCATACCATCTATAACCGACGACTTGACGTTGTCACTACAATTCTTACCCACTGCCAACGGAGACGAACAAATGACCTCGACCTCTTCATTCCCCACACCTATATCGTCTTGACCAACACCACCACCAAACACAAAGGGAGTATCCGAAGTAACCTGATCACTTTCAGTCTGACCCACATTCAGAACCGAATCATTAACCAATTGCACGAAATTATCTGAAAAAGAAGACGACTGAAGTCTATCCACAACCGACACATCAGAGATCTCGTTGACCCAAATATGTCCTTTGACAAGATTATTGGTGACAAAAGTCACCGGAATAAGATCATGGATATGTTTAACACAGGAGGTTTCAACGAACACAAAAACAGAGCCAAGGCTAAGACCACCATCCAAGGGTTGAGCCACCTTCACCACCGTTCCCACCCTGCCTGCAATAGCCTTAATATTCTCATCAGAGACGAATTTGACCGGAAGACCTCTTACCTCGACCCAAAAAAACCTGAAGAAAAAATCCGCCTTAGTAGAAAAAGGGATCACCAAATCAAAACCGGACCCCGAACCCTTTTCTAGAACATTGGAGAACGAGGTCAAATCAGTAATATATAAGCCGATAAGAGATGACATGTGTGTTGATGTGAGAAATAATTTCGCTCCATACATTTATAATTACAACTAACATATCGACGATCAGTACAAATTTTTTATAAATTGAAAAGTTAAAAAAATACATATACATATATATATATATATATATATATATATATATATATACATATATATATATACATATATATATACATATATATATTGTCCTTAAGTTTATAAAAAAGTTGAATCAAAATATAAAAGGAAAAAAATTAAAAAGGTTTAAAAAGAAATGAAAAAAAAATAAAAACATATATATATTGTCCTTAAGTTTATAAAAAAGTTGAATCAAAATATAAAAGGAAAAAAATTAAAAAGGTTTAAAAAGAAATGAAAAAAAAATAAAAATAAAATGAGTAGTTACTATTTACATATTATCCATAAATAGTAAATGTATGAATATGAAAATGAAGTAGAGCTTAGAGATAATGAACATGTTTGAATTTTTTTTTTATTATTATTTTTTTTGTTGTTGTTGTTGTTGTTGTTGTTGTTGTCGAGATTAACGTTTTCGTTTGCCTTCCATAAGGAAGAGGGGGAAAAGGCATTGTCATATATGTCAATCAGTTTTCCGAACTGAACTAAGAACGTTTTGTTATCACAGTATATACGACTAAAAAGAAAGGAAAAAAAAGATTTTTTGACCTTTTAAGATCTTTTAACTTTGATGAAAAAGGTCATATCAAGTAAAAAACTTCGTTTGGTTACAAGAATTTAAAGCTTTCTGAGGCAGTGAAAAAGTTAAAAGCTAATTGAACTAGTGTTTGCAAAAAACTCCTAGCTTTTTATCGTTTTACTCTTTATTTTAACAGTTTCACCTATCATGCCAAACAACTAAATACATATAAAAATATGCCACCTAACAGCTACATGCTACCAGCTAGTTTTTGTTAGTAAATATATATGAAACTGAAACAAATATATACATATTATCACAAACATAATAATCAGATGATTGCTGATATGTATAATAAATAATCAGAATAAGACTAAAAATTTAAAACGATCTAACCGATAATAGGGTGAATCGGGTTTGTGTTTGACATAATTCCCTTAAACAGATTCTTCGTTTGTTTCCAGGATACACCGGTCCGAAGCAGCGTACTGTTAGACTTGAACTATTTCTCGAAAGAAAAGTGAAACGGGGAGACCATGCTGCGGTCGAGAGAAAAACGAAAACTTTAACTATGTGTATAGCTACACAACTTGTGGTGTGTGTTACCATACGTTTTTGGTGCATCTTTCAACAAAGGCGAAAGACGTTATTTAGTGAAAGCTAAGGTATTAAGCTTTTTCTCATTTCTGATGTGGGACAATTTCCACTTCTTTTCCATCCTTTCAATTACCAAACTAGCAATTTTGAGACTCGATATCTCATTCACCATAAATTCGTTTTGGACACTCTTTAGTTCATTGTGAAGCCCTCGTTAGAGGCTACAAACCCCACTAAATGGTTATCAATATACTTCACTTGACTATATAATTTTTTTTTTGTTCAAAGTTAGTTTTAGTGAAAACGCATATTTTTTTTTTTTATCAAATTTTTCAACAGTTTTGCCAAGAATACTCATCTATAGTATCTAATAAATCTCTATAATGATGATGTCATAAATAAGATTATTCAAATTTAAATAAAATTCAAAAATAAAGAGAAATTATAAGCTCTCATGATGATGTCATTATGATAATTAATTGTATTTAATACGAATATTAACATATTAGTTGTATAATATATGAACCATTATGTACAACCTTATGATAAAACACCCTCATAATCATACTTACAATATTTGATGCATCATGTACAAGCTTATGATAAAATACCCCCATGACCATTATGTACAAACTAACTTTAAAATAAATTATACAATATTTTACAAAACACACCATGAATACATGTACAAACTTTGAAGCATATTGTACAAGCTTCATATAATAATTGTATTATAATTTTCAAAAAAATATCAAGAGGCATTTGTTTTTACTAATTATTATTATTTAAAAATATATAATACTCAATTTTTAAACAAACTTTATTATTATAATTATAATTATAATTATAATTATAATAATATTATTTATTATTCAAATATGGATTCTCTTTACGAGATTTATTACGTTACATATGTATGCGAAATACATATCTCAATTAAGGTTATAATGATAATTTTATGACAAGAAAAATAATAATTATGATAAAAATTGGAAGATGGTGGTTGAAGAATAAATGTAGTTCATTTATTCTGACCAAGTTTAATACATCAATATATTTGTAAAAACGACGAGAACTTTTTAATTGGAATTTGTAGTTCTACGGGTCACTAAACTAAATGACTTTAGTATATAAATTCACTTAATACATAAAACATATCATTAAAAATGTTTCGTTTAAACAAACCCGTAGTTTTACGGGTCAATTCATTAGTTATTTAAACTAAACCCACAACTTAAGCTGGGTTGAAACTGTTAAACGTGTATCGTAATACGGATTATAACCATACTACTCATTTATATTAAATTGATGTTCTTTGAAGTGCCAGTGTGTGAATCATATTTGGAGGTGTTCTTACCATATTAATTTTCCCATGATTGGATACTTTTCTTGATAAAGTTCATAGTCATTTCATTAATTTGTAATTTTTGTTCTAGATATAAGAATGAACCCTTATAAACTTGAAACTTTTCAATATAGATAATAATATTAAAGAATTATCGTTTTACATAAAAAAAAAGTAACTTATCATTATTTCTGGATAGCAAAACACACACACACACATACAAATATATAAACTTCATATGTATTTAAATGTATTTAGGTGTTTGTTTTGGTTGTACCTTTTCTAGCGAGTTGTCAGTGTTAATAGTTTTTTTTTTTCTTAAATGTTATTGTACTGTATTTGTATATATTATTTATTTATATAATTTACTAGGTATCAACGGCGGAGACAAGGGCGGACAGGGTGGTGCTCAGCCACCCCCAACAACCAAAGTTTAACTATTATTATTCTATAATTTTAGTACAAGTTATATTAGTTTGGGATGATTTATGATTTAATGTTAGAAAAATACTCTGTAATTTGAAAAAAATACTCTGCAATTGGAAAAAAATACTCGGTAATTGTTATGATTTTTGTTTCTTTTATTCAATAACATACAATATTTATCGGTACTATTGTTCAAGAGACGTGACCATGTTCCTTTGTTATAAGTTACGATATATAAATAATTCAAGCCCCCCTTATATTGAATTTCTGGCTTCGCCTCTGCTAGGTATCAATCATTTGCCCAAATAATATAAAGGATTCTTCAAAATATTAGACCTCTAAAAATTACAGGTCATGTTTGATGATTTATCTTGCACAGTTTAAAGGCGCTCGTGATAAAGGTATATTCAAGTTTATCGTTGTATATTATAATGGTTAATTTAGTAGATTCAATAATATCTTATTTTAGAATCGTGTATACAATTGTATTTAGTTGTTTTTGATGTTATTTTTAGAAAAAAATATCACCGTTGCTCCACAAACTTTGTACCAAACATCAAGATTACCCATTAAATTTAAATTCATTACCGTTAGTCCCAAGTTTTCTTGATTCATCCCGTCTGGCCCCAACAAAAAACGTTGTTAGTGATGCAAACGTTACATCATCTCACGTGATTTGCACTCTATGGGTATTTCAGTCTTTTTCGTTTTATACACTGCACAAGTTGGTACCCACAAACCCTATTTTATTTAACCGCTAAAAAGGCAAAACAAATCGACGTTTAGTTTTCTTCCTTTTCCTGTTTACGATTATGTCAAAACCTCAAAACCTCCATCGATAAAATTTTCTTCAAGATCATACAATCTGCTGCACCAATGTCGTTAGCATACACAATACGTCTGGATGGAGAACATATCGATGACCAAGCTTTAAATTGTAAGTACTGTTTCATTGGTTAAACTATGTTATTTAATCATACTTTACTGCAGAAGGGTTTTAAACTGCACAAAACATTGTAGACTGCACAAAACAAACGATACTGGACTGCAAATGTATGGACTGCAAATGTATGCACTTCAGTTTAGTGTATACACTTCAGTTTAGTATACTGTATATACTTCAGTTTAGTGTCATGGACTGCAAATGTATGCCAAAAACACTTCAGTTTAGTGTATTCACTTCAGTTTAGTATACTGTATACACTTCAGTGTAGTGAACTGGACTGCAAATGCACAACACATTCGATATTGTAAAAGCACAACACTAGTATACATTCATGTACTAAAACACAACACTTGCAACACTGGTAATAAACAAAATTTCATTCATTGAACATTCATCCATTAAAAAAATAAGCTGGTCAAATACATGAAAATATAGAACATAAATTGTAAATCCAACTTAAAAATTGCTCATTAGCCATACTAATCCTAATTGATGATTACATAAACTGCAAAAAAAAACCCAACTAAAGACTAATATCCACTGCAACCTTCTTGATTTTTTCTCTAACTGGTGTAGTGACCCAAACTTTTCCATGTTTATATATATAAATATATATATATATATATATATATATATATATATATATATATATATATATATATATATATATATATATATATATATATATATATATATATATATATATATATATATATATATATATATAGGTGCATGATCAATGGGGAAGTAACCAATCGGGGGGAAGCGGGGGGAAGCAAAATTTTTTTTTTTTTCGTTTTTTTTGAATTTTTTTTTCCGGCGTCAAGATCACACGAAAATATGAACATTTAGAAGAGACACTTCGTGATGAATGTTATTATTTGGGCTGGAAAACGATCGACAAAAATAACATTCAAGATAATATTGTTCGTGAAGAATATGAACGTTTTTTTTCCATGTTTTGTGAAGTAAAATTTAGCCCGATTTAGAGTTTAGGGTTTAGGGTTTGGTGTTTTCGGTTTATGGATTTATTCCATAAACCCAAAACACCAAACCCTAAACCCTAAACCCTAAACTCTAAACCGTTCGTGTTAAAAACTCAATCTAAATCCTAAATTGATGACGTAGGGTTTGGCCCAATTAGGGTCTACGCAATTAACTTGGGCCCCAAGTCAAGTAACCCTAATTCCCATCTATAAATATGGGGCAAAACCTGCATCAAGTTCACACGCTCCCAATCGCATACACCCTCATGCGGTCATTCAATCTCGCCTCTCACTCTCTCAATGAAAGCACGCGGCAGTCATAGCCGGATCTTCTCCACGATCGTCTTCACGATCGCAACACTAGGGTTTTTACCTACGGGTCTTGTAGGGTTTTTTCTCCCTTTGCCGTCGATAGGGTCCGACTATCGACCGGGGGGCAATTCGTTGGCCACCCTCCCGAGATCATCATCTCGGGTACGGGTTATTCACGGTAACTGGACCGGAGATCATCGACGTTGACGCCTAAAAAAACCCTTTCGCATTGATGTTCGTGTGTAGGTTTTCCCTTGGAAAAAATATGCATGAACAATTTGCGCCCACCGTGGGGCCCGATGCATTATGTCTCGTGTTTCCACCGTCTATCGTTCGGTTTGAGAAGGTTTGTCTTTTCTTATTGAGCTTTTAATTCGTTATATGCGGTTTAAGTACATGAATATTTAGCGCAGATGTTCGCGCGCTTGCGCAACTGTCCACACGCTTTTGTCCAGGTTACGCACGCTTTGCGCACAGTTGTCCGCGACTTTAGACGCAATTTTCATGCGGTTTTACGCATGCTAGTTCATGCGGTTTCCCCACGCATTCTGCATGCGGTTTTTTGCGCATATGTTCGCGGGTTTACGCACAGTTGTTTGCGCAGGCTCCTGTGAACTTATTTTCCGCAGCATAATGAGAAGTTGGATACGATACTTGACAAAAATATCATACCGAACTTGGGGGACTTGATGACGTAGGGTTTGGCCCAATTAGGGTCTACACAATTAACTTGGGCCCCAAGTTAAGTAACCCTAATTCCCATCTATAAATATGGGGCAAAACCTACATCAAGTTCACACGCTCCCAATCGCATACACCCTCATGCGGTCATTCAATCTCGCCTCTCACTCTCTCAATGAAAGCACGCGGCAGTCATAGCCGGATCTTCTCCACGATCGTCTTCACGATCGTAACACTAGGGTTTTTACCTACGGGTCTTGTAGGGTTTTTTCTCCCTTTGCCGTCGATAGGGTCCGATTATCGACCGGCGGGCAATTCGTTGGCCACCCTCCCGAGATCATCATCTCGGGTACGGGTTATTCACGGTAACTGGACCGGAGATCAACGACGTTGACGCCTAAAAAAACCCTTTCGCATTGATGTTCGTGTGTAGGTTTTCCCTTGGAAAAAATATGCATGAACAACACGATAATTTCTAAACCCTAAATCTAAACCCTAAACCCTAAATTTCTAAACCCTAATATCTAAACCTTATAAACCCTAATATCTAAACCCTAATATCTAAACCCCAATAGCTAAAACCTCAAAATACGCTCGAAAAACACGATAATTGTTATATATTACTTCTTCGAGCGTTTTCCCGCCAAAATAAAAACATTTATCACAAAGTGTCTCTACTAAATGTTCATATTTTCATCTCATCTATAATGTTCGTGAACAAAGTTTTTTCAAAAAAGCGAAAAAAAAAATTTGCTTCCTCCCGCTTCCCCCCGATTGGTTACTTCCCTCTTGATCCTACCCCTATATATATATATATATATATATGTATATATATATATATATATATGTATATATATATATGTATATATATATATATATGTATATATATATATATATGTATATATATATATATATATATATATATATATATATATATATATATATATATATATATATATATATTAAATGAATTTGATATTTACATGATTAAATGTTTCCAACATGTTAAGCAATCAAACTTGTTACGACTTGATTATTTGAAATGAGTTTCATGTAGACAATTGACCACCCAAGTTGACCGGCGATTCACGAACGTTAAAACTTGTAAAAACTATATGATGACATATATATGGATATATATATAGTTAACATGATATTATGATAAGTAAGTATATCACTAGGTATATTAACAATGAGTTATATACATAAAAATGAGACTATTGATTTAAGAAACTTGAATCGATATATATAACGATTATCGTTATAACAATGTCTTACTAAATACATATGTATCATATTAAGATGTTGTTACACTACATTTAACATGATAAAATGATAATCACATATATAATTAAGTGCATTAACAATGAACTACACGAGTAAGATGAGACTACTAACTTAAGGATTTCGAAACAATACATATATGTAATGATTATCGTTGTAATAGTATTTTACACATATATATATGATATTAAGATATATTAATACACCATGTTAACATGTTAACATAAAAATTTAACATCTCATTTAAGTGTAATAACAATGGATCAATTACATTTAACAAAATCGTTAACTTAAAGGTTTCGAAACAACATTTACATGTAACGACTAACGATGACTTAACGACTCAGTTAAATGTATATACATATAGTGTATTAAGATGTATTAATACACTTTTGGAAGACTTCAAGACACATATCAAAGTACTTCTATTTATCAAAGTTGGTCACAATTACATTCTCATTCGTTTTCATCAACAATTTTACTCGTATCCATCCGTATTCGTACTCGTACAATACACAGCTTCTAGATGTATTTACTATTGGTATATACACATCAAATCACCTCATTAGCAGCCCTAGAATCAGCCATTTAACATGTGGGAAACACCTTTAAACAACTCTTAACTTCTTATGCCAATTATTAAGCTAGATTACAAGTTAAATTTTGTATATATCCCTCCCCCATTTTACGTGAACTTTCACACTCTCATAACCATTTCATTTCAATTTTGATTATCTCTAATCTCTCTCTAATCTACTACTCATTCAAGAACACAAAAACCTCCATCAGTTCAGCAAGTTTTAATCATCTAAACTAAGCTATAAACATCATAACAAAGCTTGATCAAGAACACATCAAGAACACTTTCAAGTTTACTAGCTTACTTCCAATCTTGCAAATCCATTTCAAGTGATCATCCAATCTCAAGAAATCTTTCTTATATACAGTAAGATATCTTTCTAATTCAAGGTAATACTCATATTCAAACTTTAATTCAATTTCTATAACTATAACAATCTTATTTCGAGTGAAAATCTTACTTGATCTTGTTTTCGTGTCATGATTCTACTTCAAGAACTTTCAAGCCATCCAAGAATCCTTTGAAGCTAGATAAATTTTTTTCACTTCCAGTAGGTTTACCTACTAAACTTAAGGTAGTAATGATGTTCATAACATTATTCTATTTATATATATAAAACTATCTTATTCGAAGATTTAAACTTGTAATCACTAGAACATAGTTTAGTTAATTCTAAACTTGTTCGCAAATAAAGTTAATCCTTCTAACTTAACTTTTAAAATCAACTAATCACATGTTCTATATCTATATGATATGCTAACTTAATGATTTAAAACCTGAAAACACGAAAAACACCGTAAAACCGGACATACGCCGCCGTAGTAAAACCGCGGGTTGTTTTGGGTTAGATAATTAAAAACTATGATAAACTTTGATTTAAAATTTGTCCTTCTGGGAAAATGATTTTTCTTATGAACATGAAACTATATTCAAAAAACATGATTAAACTCAAAGTGGAAGTATGTTTTTCAAAATGGTCATCAAGACGTCGTTCTTTCGACTGAAATGACTACCTCTTACAATATTGACTTGTAACCTGTATTTCTGACTATAAACTTATACTTTTTCTGTTTAGTTTCATAAATTTCAGTTCATTATGAAACCATAGCAACTTGAATCACTCATAACAGATTTAAAACGAAGAAGTTATGGGTAAAATAAGATTGGATAATTTTGCTTGTTGTAGCTACGTGAAATTTGTAACTAATCTATACAAGTCATAACTTAACTAACTTATATTGTATTATACATGTATTCTAACATATATTATGTAAATCTTGGGATACCATAGACACGTATACAATGTTTTGACATATCATATCAACCCATCTATATATATTATTTGGGAACAACCATAGACACTCTATATGCAGTAATGCTTGAGTTAGCTATACAGGGTTGAGGTTGATTCCAAAATAATATATATACTTTGAGTTGTGATCTAGCCTGAGACTTGTATACACTGGGTCGTGGATTGATTCGAGATAATATATATTGCTTTATTTCTGTACATCTAACTGTGGACAACTAGTTGTAAATTACTAACGTTGGACTGCTAACTTAACAAACTTAAATCATTAAAACGTAATAAAAAATGTTGTGAATATATTTCGATCATACTTTGATATATATGTACATATTTGTTATACGTTCGTGAATCGACCCGTGGCCAAGTCTTATTTTCCAACGAAGTGAAAATTTGTGAAAGTGAGTTATAGTCCCATTTTTACTATCTAATATTTTTGGGATGAGAATACATGCAGTTCTGAAAATGATTTACAAAATAGACACAAGTAATTGAAACTACATTCTATGTTGAATCGTTATACCGGATATCGCCCTTGTTGAACTTGGTAACCTAAGAATTGGTGTTTATTATAATTGCCACCAATTGACGCGAATCCTAAAGATAGATCTATGGGCTTTGACACGCCCAGTCAGAGAATTTGAACTGCTTTAGTACTTCGATGTTTATATATGGGGATATTCTAGATGCATTTTGTTAATTCCGGTTACCAGGTGTTCAATCATATGAATGATTTTTATGCAGATTGCATGTTATTGAAAGATGAAATCTTGTGGTCTATTATTACGATTGATAAATATATAGGTTAAACCGATAACTCACCAACATTTTTGTTGACGTTTAAAGCATGATTATTCTCAGGTGATTGTTAAGAGCTTCCGCTGTTGTATACTAAATTAAGGACAAGATTTGGAGTCCATGCTTGTATAATGTTGTTTAAAAACTACATTCGAAGACATATATATTGTTGTGTAATATTATTGTAAACCATTATGTAATGGTCGTGTGAAAACGCTATATTTTTTATTATCATTATTTGATAATCGTCGTAATATTTTTAAACCTTTATCAATAAAAATAAAAGTTATGGTTTGTTTTAAAAATCGAATGCAGTCTTTGAAAAACGTCTCATATAGAGGTCAAAACCTCGTAACGAAATCAATTAATATGGAACGTTTATAATCGATATGAACGGAACATTTCAGTTGGTATCCGAGCGTTGGTCTTAGAGAACCAGAAAATTGCATTAGTGTGTCTTACCGAGTTTGTTAGGATGCATTAGTGAGTCTGGACTTCGACCGTGTTTTCTTTAAAAACGATTGCTTAACACTTTTTGTTGGAAACTATATATTATTAACATGTAAATATTATATGATATATTAATATCTTAACGTGTTTGATATTGTGTGATAGATGTCTACCTCTAGTAAAAATCACATCTTCTCACCTAATAATAATGAAGAGTCGAACATATTTTGGGAAGATTCACAAATTCCCGAGGAAGAACCGGAAGAGGAGGAACCGGAAGAGGAGGAACCGGAAGAGGAGGAACCGGAAGAAGAGGAACCTGAAGAAGAGGAACCGGAGGAAGAAATATTAATAACTACAAAAAAACGGTTAAATAAAAGAAAATCCTCAACCAATGGACCAAAGTTAAAAATGGTCAATGGTGTTTCCGCCGAGGAAGCAAAATATTGGGAAAATTACCAATTTTCTGATGAATCGGATCCCGATGAGGATTCCGATGATGTTATAGAAATTACCCCGACCCAATTTGAAAAAGCAAAAGAAAATAATAAGGGAAAAGGCATGAAAATAGAGAAACATAATTCCAACCCCGATGAACTCTACGTTAACATGAAATACCCTGATAGGGTGTACCGTAAACACCGGTATTTCTTAAACTTTCACTATAACCCGGGAACATCTAAGCCACTAGGTTTTTCTAAACCATTTGTGAAAACGACGACTCGCATTAGAGGAGCACAATATATCCCTAGGAAGTTCGCAAAACGAACCAAGTCCGAGGAGGAAGAAACGAGTGAGTCGGAATAAAGAGTTGTAATCATGTTGTGTAATATATGTATTGTAGCGTGTTTGTATTTTTATGTTATATGTAAAAATTGCTTGTATTGTTTGTTAATTATCTTTTACAAATCTAATCCTTGTCTATTTTAAAGTATAAAACACACAATGGACGTTAAGGATAGACAACCAAAAATTTTAGAAGACCTACCAGGGGATATGATTGATGAAATCTTGTCTAGAGTCGGTCAGAATTCATCGGCACAACTATTTATGGCGAAATTAATTTGTCAAACATTTAAAAGACATTCCAGGAATGCCTTAATTAATAAAAGACTTTCCTTTAATAGATGGGGTATATCACATTGGGGAGACCATAAGTTACGCCGTGTTTTCTTTAAAGCATTGAATGCGGGGAACCCAGATGAAATTTTACGCTACGGGTTGAGAGCCTATTTTGACTCTACTTATCCCAACATAGGATTTCGTTCTTTAGAAAGATCTTCAAACATGCAACATAAAGAAACATGTTATGTCTACGGGTTAGTAATGTTCGCTTCTCACCAAATCGAGAAAAAAAATAGGATTGCAACTACTAAATAAAACATTCCCACAAGTGACGGATTCAGTAGTTGGGGTGAGAAATAAGGTTTTTAGATTATTACGGGGCTGTTGGGCATCACGTAACCCTTGTCCTTTTGAAAACGTTACTACATGCTGTCTTGTCAACGGCCACAACGGTTATGTTCCACAAGACCAAGGATGGGATATAGTATTAATAAAACCAAAATGCATGACTTGTTTCTGAACCTATGAATTGTGACAACCCAGAAATTTCTGACCAAATTTAAACTTTAATCTTTATATATTCCCGACACGATAAGCAAAGTTTGTAAGTTAAATCTCAAGAATTTTAAACTATGTTCATGTATTCATTTAACCTCGATCAAATTCCAACGATTCACGAACCATTAAATGAACGTATATGATTATGTATGTATATATATATTATAACTTGAAAACGTTAATAAAGTATTAAACGTATAATACTTTACATGAACGTATTTGTTTCAAAATATATTTATCAACGAAATTAAAAGATAATATTAAATGATTGATTTATCTGATACATTATTATTATTATTATTATTATTATTATTATTATTATTATTATTATTATTATTATTATTATTATTATTACTAATATTATTATTATTATTATTATTATTATTATTATTATTATTATTATTATTATTATTATTATTATTATTATTATTATTATTACTAATATCATTATTATTATCATTATCCATAGAAAGTATTATCATTAAAAATTGTTATTTTATTATTATTACTACCGTTATTATCGTTAAAGTTATAATTAATATTATTTTTATTAAAATCATTAAAATAGTTATTAGTATTAATATTATCATAATATTTATTATTATTAGTATTATTATAATTAAAACTAATATTAGTAACACTTAATTATTATGATTACTATTATTATTATTATTAAAATGAATGCGATATAAAAGACAATTAAAAGCTATCAAATGAATCAATTAGGAAATAATGAGTATGAGTATCATGATGAAATTAAAATATTTTAAGATATGAATTTAGATAAAATTATTGTACTTATTATATTATCATTACTATTATTATTAAAAGTATTAGTAATATTAAAACTATCATTTTAACAAAAATTATCATTTTAATAAAAATGTCATTGTTATTATAAAAGATCATTATTATTATCATTTTAAATAAAATTATTATTTTAAAGTAATATTAAAAAGTATCGTAAATATTAATGTTATCATAATTAGAATTATCATTTTATCATAATATCATTTTTAGTAAATATAAATATTGATATTTTTATTAATAGAATAATAATAATTATTATTACAATATAATACAACTTTTACTTATTATTATTATTATTATTATTATTATTATTATTATTATTATTATTATTATTATTATTATTATTATTATTATTATTATTATTATTATTATCAATGTTATTTTATCAAATAAATATGTAATACAAATAATATAATTACCTTAATAAAACCTAACATAATATTTTTATGATATTAAATGAACTTTATAAATTTTATTACTTAAGATATATAAAAGTATATTTTTATTATATAAATTTTAATAATAAATGAATTATATTATTTACTCTAATATAATCTTTTAAAAATATTTAAAAATATAAAACGACGATATTTAAACTATATGATAATCATGTATAAATTTTGGGAATCATTTTGAGTCAAATTGACTTTTTTTGACTTTTGCATATTAGTCTCGAGCATTAGGATTGTGGTACACTATGACATAACCTAAATTGTTAGACAAATTTTGACCAACATATATATATATATATATATATATATATATATATATATATATATATATATATATATATATATATATATATATATATATATATATATATATATTTATATAGGTTCGTGAATCCGAGGCCAACCTTGCACTTGTTCAATGATGTTATATGTAATTTTACTACGAAATACAGTATGGTGAGTTTCATTTGCCTTTTTACCCTTTATATTTTTGGGCTGAGAATACATGCGAAATTTTTATAAATGTTTTACGAAATAGACTCAAGTAATCGAAACTACATTATATGGTTGAATGATCGAAGCCGAATATGACCCTTTTTGCTTGGTAGCCTAATAATTAGGGAACATCACTAATTTTGAGAATTAGTGCACACCTAATTGACGCGAATCCTAAAGATAGATCTATTGGGCCTAACGAACCTCATCCAAAGTACCAGATGCTTTAGTACTTCGAATTCATTTTTATCATGTCCGAAGGATTTCCTGGAATGATAGGGGATATTCTTATATGCATCTTGTTAATGTCGGTTACCAGGTGTTCAATCCATATGAATGATTTTTGTCTCTATGCATGGGACGTATATTTATGAGAACTGAAAATGAAATTCTTGTGGTCTATTAAAATGATGGAAATAAATGATTATGATAAACTAATGAACTCACCAACCTTTTGATTGACACTTTAAAGCATGTTTATTCTCAGGTATGAAAGAAATCTTCCGCTGTGCATTTTTTCATTTTAAGGATATTACTTGAAGTCATTAATGGTATATTTCGAAGAACGTTGCATTCGAGTCTTTGGGTTCATCAAAGATATTATTAAGTCAATTTATCATTGGATAAGGGATATTATGAAATGGTATACATGCCTGTCAATTTTCGATGTAAAGAAAATTTGTCTTTTAAAAATGAATGCAATGTTTGTAAAATGTATCATATAGAAGTCAAATACCTCGCGATGTAATCAACTATTATGAATCGTTTATAATGTATATGAACGAGTCCTTTCTGTTGGTATCAGAGTGGTGGTCTTAGCGAACCAGGTCTGTATTAGTGTGTCTAACTGATAACTCGTTAGGATGCATTAGTGAGTCTGGACTTCGACCGTGTCTGCATGTCAAAAGTTTTGCTTATCATTTCTTGTCGGAAATCATCTACTTATCATCCTTAGGAAATTACCTGCTTATCATTATTAGTCTAGACACGTCTTGCTACATTAATTGCATGAGTAGTGTATAGACAAAATTCATATCTTAGCGTATCTGCTAAATCATATCTTATCGTATCTATTACTGTGAACTTTGCCTGACATATCCCGTAAATTCCTCCGTAATCTACGAAATCTTTGCTATATATATATATATATATATATATATATATATATATATATATTCTATGTAATTAGAATACCACACGATAGCCGAAAAATCATTTCATATCAAAAAATCCTTTATTCAATCGTACGAAATGGAATTCGTCATTAGTTCAAGTCACTCGGATTCCGAAATGGAATCCCACTCAAGCTCCGAAAATAGTGTGATCGGAATGGAACAACCAATCAGCCATCATCTATTTTGGATGAATTGGGGATGGGTTCGTAGCCTCCTTAATCATTGGAGACAAGAAGAAGGCGATCCTTTCCATCCACCACATTGCCCTCTTGACAAAGAACCTGAAGCACTTATCGACGAACCTGTCCGAAACACCATTTTCTCTCTCATTTCCAGAGTATCTCATCACGATTATATATTACATCAAATTTTAGATTTTATTTATCCGCTCGTCCAAACCGACAATCACCCCGGTGTAATAGAAGAAGTCAACGAGCTTCGCGCTCGGGTAATAGCTTTGGAGAATATGGTGCAAAGATTACAAACACCAGCAGCAGCACCAGCAGCATAACCAGTGCCACCATCATCAACGCCAACAGTACCATTACCACCTCTAACCACAACCGCGTCGTAAACCTCAACTTCACAATTTGTCCCACGAGCATCAACGTCATACGCACCATGGATACCAAGGAATACCAACAACAATAACTGACGAAGTATTAATTCATAACTTCATTGGAGAAACATTCTGCGTCGATTATGTAATCTCTAAAGTCTTAGAGATTATCTAATCTAGCCCTAACCATAAAGCAGTTAAGCGAACCAAAATGATAGAAGGAAGAGTAGAAACCCTGACAAAAATGGTGTGTGGTTAACAAGCTAAACTTGTTTTACCAACAGCATCATCAGTACCGTCAGCGTCACCAGCATAGTCAGTGTAGTCAGCATCAGAATCAACAACACCTATAACATCACAAACTCCGTCAGTTCAAAAATCACTGTGGACACCATTACGAATCAATAACGCGTATATTGTATCAACGAGTTATGAAGAATTAACTCATTCCCTCTGAAGAAATTATATGTATGTATGTATATATATATATATATATATATATATATATATATATATATATATATATATATATATATATATATATATATATTTTGAAATAAAAATAAATCTTTCCGTGCTAAGCTATTGTGTGTGAATCTTAACTACTCTGTTAATTCATATTACAAATATGCAATAATGTACGTCCTTCGCCCGCAACTTAACCATCGTTAACTACAATATCTGTCTCAAGTCAACAAATTCCAAATCCTAATAAATCAAGTATATATTTGATTTTACACTTTCATCATCGATGTAACCGAAACTTTTCAGATAACATCATTCGTACTTTGCGAAGTTCACAAGAATTTAACGAAAACCAACATCACGCCTCAACAAATAAAGAAGTATTGATTCATAATTTCAATATTATTGAACAAATACTTATGTAATCTCTAAAGCCTTCAAGGGATTATTCAATTCTAGTTCCAACCGTAAATCGAATGAGTTTAATTTAGTATTAACTCATTAAAATCTATGTTACATCTGAAGAGAATATATACATATATATTTTCATAAAGACTGTAATAAAATTCTTTTGTACAAAATATTAATTGTGAAATTTTTTTTAACGGGTAGGTAATACCCGAGATATATATATATATATATATATATATATATATATATATATATATATATATATATATATATATATTCACAATTAATATGTTACATTCTTCTAATCTGATTAAGCAAATTATCAACTCTACTTCCTACTTTCACAATAATATACATTCTTTCATAGAAATCAAAACAACCATACTCATTCAAACCCAAATACATATTCTGATTTTAAAACCTCAGAATTTAATTCGAGATATAACTGGTATCATCACTTTTAGATTCCTACATCTTTCAAAGCTATACTTTGACTTCAAAACTGTGTTAGAACATTATATGTATATTAACGATTACAATCTGCTTTCAAACCCTTCAAAATTCCTGAAGACACGCAATCGAGATGATGATCCAACCACATGTTACCCACAGTTATGTACCTGAAAAACCCTTGAAACCAAAGTCATAGTTTAACACGTATCCGTGTCAAACCCTTGGCATTTATTAGCTAAAATGACTTTTCAATTCCTTTTCAATGTAGCCAGTTTTGTCACAGATCCAACAAGTCAACTTCGACTTTTCAGTCGAACTAGTCTTATTATAACCTCGATAGATACGTTGCCCTTTCGCCATCGTTACTGGGGAACCTTTCATATTTCACCACATTAGCAATAAACTTACTAACAACTTCACTGATCTTTGACTTTCCTAAAAATCATTATATTTATCGAAACTCTATCATTTACTCATCCGCATCTTGTAACAAGAAATTTCATGCCAATTATTGGGAATCAACAATCAGTATTTTGAAAATCTCACAGCATGTCTACTCCAACAGTTATATGTATACATACAACATCTATCTCCTGGACTTATATACTTTGAATGTGAAGTTTCTGAAAAACACCCTGAACTGCGAACTAGTTCTCGAAATGCTGATGAAGCAGCAAAAACTATAAACGACCTTAACAGTAAAAAGTTTGATGATAATGAATAGTGTGCTGGAAAAGCGCAGAAAAAGAGAAGTTTTAGAACTGAAAAACGGATTGAGCAAAGTATGAAGGAGGCTGTGGACAAATCACAAGGACGAAACCTACATTCAAAGAATCCAAATGATTCAGAATCTGCTGAAGTCATTAACAAATATCTTGCTCCTGATCATAAACCCCTGCGGACAATATTCTTCATCATCCTCTGATATCAGAAATCCTAAAATATCATCATTTCTTTCATTATAAATATCCTCCATATTTCTGAAGATATTTTCATAATTATTCTTATCTGAAATCATTTACCTCTTCGCGCTATCTGTATTATATCATAAAAGAAACTATTTTAGTTTCTAAATTCCAAAACATTCGAGTTTAAAATAAGAATATTTTTGAAGTAGTGTTGGGAGCTGAAGCATGAATTAGTATAATATAATGACACTTGATCAACGTGATTATATTACAGTAATTCATGCTGAGTTTCTAAATGGAACTTGATGATTCACAGATCATAATGTCATCATGTGTCATATTACATGACTTTTATATTCTCTTTAACCTCTAAAATATCAAGAAAATATTTCTTGATGATTCGGTCTTTTCCGAGGTATTCTAGTAATTTGACAAGTCAAGATCGTGCCATTACAATCCCTTTCTTAGAACATTAACAATGTTCATTCTGAAATTCATATCTGCGAATTATGGATCATTATAAGTAGTACTTACTCGCAAGAAGAAGAAACGAAAGGACAAAGCTCCGAAACAGAAATTGCGATATAAATCGAAGCAAATAAAAGAGAGCATTAATTGGAGATGACAATGATTATAGAAGACAGAAGCAGGGACATCGAAATATAAGGGAAGATATAAAATCTAACAACCACCCAGAAATTATAAACCGTATATATCAATACATATAGCAATATAAAGACACGGGAGAACTAAAAATACTATAAAACCAAGTGTATAGTAGAAGTAAATAGATTCTTCCGGCGGTAGATGAAAAAGAAGAATGACCGATATGAAGGTTAGGAATATATCAAGAAGCAGAACTGGATGGAGCATATTGATGAATGCTTTAAAGTAGGAGTTAGAAATAATGGAAGGTATGAGTTAAAAGGAAACGAAGGAGGTGGATTTATAGTAAAATATCCGACAGAGAAATCAAAACAGATGATCACATTTAAAGCAGATCCTAATTCCCTTGATTATCGAAGAATCAGATCCTATTACGAAGATTTTCTCCAAATCTCTTGAACTTGGAAATCAATCCTATCTACGTCAAAAGATATGACGAATCTATACCTACTCATTTCACTCTTTTGGTGATAACTTCACTCGTACTCTTCACAAAATCAAATGGTTTTATCCATATTACTCAATGATGACAAAACCCTAATCTTCAGCTTATATGCGTCATGAAAACATACTTAATGTCAGCCATGACCATCCCAATCAAATTTCGGGACAAAATTTCTTTAACGGGTAGGTACTGTGACAACCGGGAAATTTCTGACCAAATTTAAACTTTAATCTTTATATATTCCCGACACGATAAGCAAAGTTTGTAAGTTGAATCTCAAGAATTTTAAACTATGTTCATGCATTCATTTAACCTCGACCAAATTCCAACGATTCACGAACCATTAAATGAACGCATATAATTATGTATGTATATATATTATAACTTGAAAACGTTAATAAAGTATTAAACGTATAATACTTTACATGAACGTATTTGTTTCAAAATATATTTATCAACGGAATTAAAAGATAATATTAAATGATTGATTTATCTGATACATTGTATGATCACGAGTCTCTGTTGAGAGGTCCACTTTGATTTAGGAAACCTTTTCTTTTTAACGATATTCGGAATAATTGGTAAAGTGAATTTCAAGTAAGAACAAAAGTGTCAATCAACAGGAACTAGACAAGAGTTAGTGGAGATTCCTGTTTGATCTTCAATTTATGTTTTACAATATTTTCCTCGTGATCTCTATAAGATAACTATTTTAACTTTTGAATTATTTATGAAATATGGATAACTTAGAAATTAGATATCAACGTTTCACTTTAAAATGAAATCATACGTTTAACTAACCTTTAAACCTTATCTTACGCTTCACCAACAAATTGTAATTTAAAAGCTTGAAATCTATTTTGAATATAAATTTTTTTATGTTTTATAATATAACGATCTCCATTTTAACTTTTTAATAAAATGATTATTATATATATATATATATATATATATATATATATATATATAGTCTTAGAAAACAAAGTTATCATATTTGATTTAAACGTATAAAAACGTTTCAGTTTAAAAAGAACTTTATTAATTGGGATTTTTATAAGATAAATTGTATATGACTCTTGAAGAATTTAAATAAAGATTACATTATAAAATTACAAATATATAAAGTGTTTCAAAAACGTAAACGTGATTTGATATAATATTTTTCGACTATCTAAACGATTACAAAATTGAACGTTAAAATATAATTAGTTTGAAAAACTATATATTGTATTATTAGGTAAATATTTCAATATGAACAAATTTATTTTTTTAAAATAAGGATATATATATATATATATATATATATATTTATATATATTTTACAAGTGACAAAATATAGTATTTAACGGTTGATTTAAAATAATATATTTGGATAAACAACGAGACTTTGATTTATGGAAGCAAATGACCACGACAGTCAAATACAAAATTTATGCTTTGGGTAATATAGTCTTTAAATGATTAAGTCTAATTATTGTTGAAGGTACACGTCACGTAACGTAAAGTGCTAGTTATTTGAGCGTACGAAAATGCGTTCGAGAAACCGGAACCAGTATATAAGTCAAGCTTCAACGTACAATAGATCGGAACTAAATTTACATGTTATCTATGTACGTAAATATAATATAATATATAATTAAATATATAAATAAAATATATATAATATATATATATATATATATATATATATATATATATATATATATATATATATATA
This sequence comes from Rutidosis leptorrhynchoides, assembly GCF_046630445.1. Lineage (NCBI taxonomy): Eukaryota > Viridiplantae > Streptophyta > Magnoliopsida > Asterales > Asteraceae > Rutidosis > Rutidosis leptorrhynchoides. Next base: position 391,436,602 of record NC_092338.1, read on the forward strand.
TATATATATATATATATATATATATATATATATATATATATATATAAAACCGTCGTCACAAGAAATTGACCGAGTGTGAGCTGTAAACCGTAGTGCCACGATCGCGGCTCAATTACACCTAAAAACTCCGTAATCGCAGAGCATAGGGTCCCAGAAATGAGGCTATAAATCTCGAACAAGTTTTGATTCAATTCACAATTCCATTTATCGATCTATCTCTCTGATATTACATGTACTCCGTAATATTTATTTTATTTATTAAAAATTATTATAAATCTTATTATTATTATCATTATTAGTATTAGTATTAGTAATATTAATATTATGCATAAAATACTACGACGAGGTCATGAGCGAGTCATATCAAAAACTGGTTTTCGAGTAGGATAGGACTAAGGAAATTATGGGTTATAGCTATGGAGGTGATGTGTATGGTTCATGGGTATGCTCGTGAGGTCAATTTAGTGTTTATCATCTCCGTTGCGTCTACGTATCTTTCCTGCAATATTGGATCTCAATATTGATACGTGAGCACTCATAACTTAACTTTTATATATTAATAGTGTATCCCTGACTAGTGCTCGAAAATATAGGATTATGCATGCTTGTACTTTTGATATTGCCCTTAGATAGGTTATGTCGAATCCTGAATTAGTTACATATGCGGTTGAGATAAGGTATAAGATATGCATGTCGTTGGAAAGCTAGCGAAAAATTAAGAACTTTTCATTTAGATATCGAATGGTTTCGATGAACGGATTAGAAATTATAGTCAATCGAATTTTTGTATTATTATTAAAAATGATTATTATTATCGTCGTTCTAGTTTTTATCTAATTATTATTATTATTATTATTATTATTATTATTATTATTATTATTATTATTATTATTATTATTACTATTATTATTATTATTATTATTATTATTACTAATATCATTATTATTATGATCATTATTATTATCATTAAAAATTGTTATTTTATTATTATTACTATCGTTATTATCGTTAAAGTTATAATTAATATTATTATTATTATTATCATTAAAATAGTTATTAGTATTAATATTATCATAATATTTATTATTATTAGTATTATTATAATTAAAACTAATATTAGTAACACTTAATTATTATGATTACTATTATTCTTATTAAAATGAACGCGATATAAAAGACAATTAAAAGCTATCAAATGAATCAATTAGGAAATAATGAGTATGAGTATCATGATGAAATTAAAATATTGTAAGATATGAATTTAGATAAAATTATTGTACTTATTATTTTATCATTACTATTATTATTAAAAGTATTGGTAATATTAAAACTATCATTTTAACAAAAATTATCATTTTAATAAAAATGTCATTGTTATTATAAAAGATCATTATTATTATTATCATTTTAAATAAAATTATTATTTTAAAGTAATATTAAAAAGTATCGTAAATATTAATGTTATCATAATTAGAATTATCATTTTATCATAATATCATTTTTAGTAAATATAAATATTGATTTGTTTATTAATAGAATAATAATAATTATTATTATAATATAATACAACTTTTACTTATTATTATTATCAATGTTATTTTATCAAATAAATATGTAATACAAATAATATAATTACCTTAATAAAACCTAACATAATATTTTTATGATATTAAATGAACTTTATAAATTTTATTACTTAAAATATATAAAAGTATATTTTTATTATATAAATTTTAATAATAAATGAATTATATTATTTACTCTAATATAATCTTTTAAAAATATTTAAAAATATAAAACGACGATATTTAAACTATATGATAATCATGTATAAATTTTGGGAATCATTTTGAGTCAAATTGACTTTTGTTGACTTTTGCATATTAGTCTCGAGCATTAGGATTGTGGTACACTATGACATAACCTAAATTGTTAGACAAATTTTGACCAACATATATACATATATATACATATATATATATATATATATATATATATATATATATATATATATATATATATATATATATATATATATATATATATAGAACCTAAATTGTTAGACAAATTTTGACCAACATATATACATATATATATATATATATATATATATATATATATATATATATATATATATATATATATATATATATATATGTTGGTCAAAATTTGTCTAACAATTTAGGTTTTATATATATATATATATATATATATATATATATATATATATATATATATATATATATATATATATATATATATATATATATATATATATAATTAATATAGGTTCGTGAATCCGAGGCCAACCTTGCACTTGTTCAATGATGTTATATGTATTTTTACTACGAAATACAGTATGGTGAGTTTCATTTGCTTTTTTACCCTTTATATTTTTGGGCTGAGAATACATGCGAAATTTTTATAAATGTTTTACGAAATAGACACAAGTAATCGAAACTACATTATATGTTTGAATGATTGAAGCCGAATAAGCCCCTTTTTGCTTGGTAGCCTAAGAATTAGGGAACATCGCTAATTTTGAGAATTAGTGCACGCCTAATTGTCGCGAATCCTAAAGATAGATCTATTGGGCCTAACGGACCCCATCCAAAGTACCGGATGCTTTAGTACTTCGAATTCGTTTTTATCATGTCCGAAGGATTTCCCGGAATGATAGGGGATATTCTTATACGCATCTTGTTAATGTCGGTTACCAGTTGTTCAATCCATATGAATGATTTTGTCTCTATGCATGAGACATATATTTATGAGAACTGGAAATGAAATTCTTGTGGTCTATTAAAATGATGGAAATAAATGATTATGATAAACTAATGAACTCACCAACCTTTTGGTTGACACTTTAAAGCATGTTTATTGTAACAGACTGAAACCCGGACTAGTTGTAAGTTGCCTATTTTGCCCTTAGGGTTTGTGCTTAGTCTTAAGTGCTTTTATTTTTATTATTTTATTAGTGTTTTATTATAATTGTGTTGTGACCAGTTTGTGACAAGGGTCCCAGAACAGGTTTGTTTATTTTATTTGGACCTCGTTTGGGTTACCTAATCTTGTGCGATAGATATTAGATAACTGATAAATACCCGTGTGTTGTGAGGTATGGGTTTTAACCCCACTTAAGTGACTATGCCAGCTTATTCTTCTCATTTCTTCCTTCCAGACACTTCTCACACTCACACTTGTACCTAACCATCTCAAACCCTAATCTCCAAATCTTGTTATTGATCCTTATTTTTGTTGGAAATCAGTAGCAAGTGATTTCTTGAGTCTAAACAAGGTGAGAATCGTTTGATTTCGTGTTCAAATCTTTGTTAATTTGGGGTTTTTGGTTAGTTTTTGTTAAAATGGGGTTTTGTGTCAAATTGGTATAAATTGATGTTTTTTTTGGACTCAAAGGTTGTGGGTTTATGTTTCTAAATGTTTAGTGTAAAAGATGTAACCAGTTTCAGGGTCAAAAAAATGAGTCCAAAGTCGAGATTTCGTGATTTTGGGTTGAAACCCGTAACTTTGCTGCTGTTGCAGCTGATGAACTACCTTCGGCCGATGGTCGTTGACCATCGACCGATGGTGAGGGTCGATCGGCCGGTGAACAAGACCATCGACCGATGGTGTAAGACTTCTGACCAGCTGATGTAATTTTGACGATCGGCCGATGGAGTGTTGACGATCGGCCGATGGATGGGACCATCGACCGATGGTGTTAGGCAGTGAAATTTTTACTAAGTGTTGATTTATAGCCGTTATGCTGTCCGTGTATTTTTAAGATTTTCAGGATGTAAATTTTGAAAATGCACAATTGTTAAGCATGAAATTTTTAGCGGACACATTTTTTTTTTACTAATTTGCTATAATTTGCTGTCAGTGTGTCTAATCTTGATGGGAACACTATTCTAACTTGGTTTTTGCTGTTCTCAGGAGATAAGGACAAGGAGGAAGCTCAGAAATAATAACTGAGCAGTTGCTGGTAATTGGTGAGTAGGTCTATCTCCGGATAGAGTTTAAGTAACATATCATGCTACTGTGGTTGACTCTTTTACCATGCATAGTGTAGGAATTGCCATGATAGAATATTATTGTTTACCTGATGTTGTATGTGAATTATGTGTACACTGTGTGAATGGCACCAGTCGGGCCTAGGGAGACTGGGGACTCGAGACCGTGCCTAGGAGAGGTTAGAGTCCATATGAGGTCAACCGTGCCTAGGGGAGGTTGGGTCCATAGGCTACTAATTGTGGAGTATAGTGTGAACGATGCACCCCCTCATCTGGATAACTATACTGTGAATTGAGTAGCAGGGACTATCGGTAGACTCAGGCCCGATCAGCTAGGAGTCGTGTGCTCGTACAAGCCGGCGATCCTCGTATTGTCTTATTGTATGCTAGTTGGTAGTTAGCATGTATTGTTGTTAGTATATAGCTTGTGTGCGGCTTAAGCTATATCTGTTAGATAGATTCCATTCACTTAGCAGTGCGCTATCCCCCACATATTTTCCCCCTTGCAGGTTTAGGTACTGCCAGTTGGGATGAGTGCTATTGTAGAAGACATGTTTGACAACCCTACTCTGATGTGGACTTTTGTTTAAATCATGTTCTGTAATAACGTAACACCATTGTGTAAACTTAAACTTAATTACTCAGATTAATGTAATGACGTGACTTATAGTGTGTTCGTTAATAAAGTCTTCCGCTATGTGTTTAAAAAAATAAAAAAAATGGCCGGTGTTACAAGTTGGTATCAGAGCATGGTTTGGCAGCAAGTACGTGCGCATATTTTGTTCCCAAACCCTGAGGCAAGTCAAACATGTCTGTGGGAGTGGGGGCTAAGTGAAAATAGGATATACGTGTGTTAGTTGTGATTGAACTAACTGTTATCCACTAAGCTTTTGTGTGAGCTGTTTTGTAGCACATGTATGGCTGATAGAAACGCAACTGGCCCATCCAACCCCGAAACATTCAGAGCACCGGAAGAGGTTGTTGAGTCTGATGATGATTAGAATAGTTACATCCTTCAGTTAGAAAGCAAGCTAAAAGAGGCTGAAGACAAGATTAATAAGCTTGAATTAGCGAGGCATTCTGGGAATGATGATACACCACCTGGATTCCCAACCGCGCAATCCCAAACGATACCTAATGTACACCAGAACCAGTTTCAGAATCAAATGCCTAACCAATACTATATGCCACCGCAAAACACTTTTACTTACCAAAATCCCTTGATGATGAACCCATACCAAATGCAAATGTTTCATCAACCTTACATGCAACCACCCAAAATATGTACTTATAAGAACTTCCGTGATTGCAAACCCTCCGAGTTTTCTGGAAGTACTGATCCGACTGTAACTCTCAATTGGTTGCGAGAAATTGAAAGGGTATTTGAAGCGTGTCAGTGTGAACCTAAGCTGAAAGTAACGTATGCTAGTCGAATGTTAAAAGGTAGGGCTATGATTTGGTGGGATTCTTTGATTTCCAGTATACTAAAAGAGCAAGTGAGTATGATCACGTGGGAGCTGTTTTATGGGAAGGTGTGTGAACAGTATTGTAATCCGTTTGATATGAACCGAATCAAGACTGAGTTTCTTGAAATGAAGATGACACCTCAAATGACGATTGATGAGGTAGTAGAGAAGTATATGGATAAACTGAGGTTTGTACAACAATGGGTGCCAGACGAAGCGTCTCGTATCCAACATTTTGTTAATATCATTTTGCAAGAGTACCGAACTTTTGTTAGAACAGCTACATCGTTGTCTCAAGCTGTTGTGATGGCTAAGATGGTAGAAAGTGATGTTCAGGCCGCCAGAAACAGAATGTTTGGTAATGTGCTACAACAAGGTGGGCAAGTATCTGGTCAATCAGGATCTAAATCCAAGAAGTCTAGTGGGTTTAAATCGAAGGGTAAAAGTGGTCAGAGTAGTTCTGGGTCTGGATAAGGTAAAGGGAATTGGTGTCGCATGTGTCGATCTTCTCATAGTGGTCAGTGTTCTGAGGCTACCAGCAGATGTTTAAAGTGTGGTGTTGTTGGGCATGAGTCTTCAGCATGTCTATATCCGAATAGTGTATGTTGGAGTTGTCACAAACCAGGGCATCGTGCAGTTAGTTGTCCGTCGAAGAGTGGTAGTTCTGGGGCAGAGTTAGGGGCGCGTTCGGCATCAGTCGTAGGGTCTACTGGCTCGAGTGGGCAAAAGAGGAAGAACCCTCCAACAACAGAGGCTAGAGCTTTTTAGATGTCGGTTGAGGATGCCGTGGCAACCGACGAAGTGATCAGCGGTATGTTTCTAATCAACTCAATACCTGCTCGCGTATTGTTTGATTGTGGGGCCAATAAGTGTTTTATGTCCCTAGATTTCTGTGCTAAGTTGAAATTACCAGTTACTGTGTTACCCAAGCCGGTTAGTGTACAAGTAGCCGATGGTAAGACCACACCAGTCACAACATATGTGTCTGGGGTTTATATAGAGATCGAAGGGAAGTCTTTCCAGGTGACTTGTTTAGTGTTACCTATTCCTAGCTTCGATGTAGTATTAGGAATGGATTGGTTGAGCTCGCTTAGGGCTAATATTAAGCGTGATAGAAAAATGATTACCTTTCATTCGACCGATGAAACCCGTGTTGTGGCCCGAGGGGAGCGGGGCGGGTATAATTTTTCGTTGATAACCATGATGAAACTGAAAAAGTCGATGGCAAAGGGTTGTGAATCATTTCTTGCATATGTGATTGATGCGAAGAAAGAAAATAAAACAGTGGCCGATATTCCGGTAGTATAAGAATTTCCCGAAGTGTTCCCAGATGAGTTACCAAGTCTGCCGCCGGTAAGGGAAGTCGAATATAAGATTGAGTTGGTTCCTGGAACAACTCCAGTTGCAAAAGCTCCATACTGATTAGCGCCGTCTGAAATCCATGAAATGATGTCACAGATTCAAGAGTTATTAGATCGTGGGTTTATCCGACTGAGTTCTTCACCGTGGGGTGCTCCGGTACTGTTTGTTAAAAAGAAAGATGGGTCAATGCGTATGTGTATTGATTATCGTGAATTGAACAAAAGAACAGTGAAGAATAAGTATCCGTTACCTCGAATAGACGATTTGTTCGATCAGTTACAGGGTGCTTCATTCTTTTCTAAGATAGACTTACGATCCGGATATCATCAGGTTCGTGTTGCTGAATCGGATATACCGAAAATAGCATTCAGAACAAGGTATGGTCATTATGAATTTCTTGTCATGCCGTTTGGGTTGACGAATGCGCCAGCAGTCTTCATGGATCTAATGAATAGAGTGTGTCGTCCGTTCTTAGATAAGTTTGTGATTGTGTTTATAGATGATATACTAGTGTATTCAAAGACAGAGAGTGAACATGCTGAACACCTGAGACAGGTTTTGAATTTGTTGAAACGGGAGCAGCTATTTGCAAAATTTTCAAAATGTGAATTTTGGTTACGTGAAGTGCAGTTTTTAGGTCATGTGATTTGTGCGGAAGGTATAAAGGTTGATCCGATAAAGATAGAAGCGGTAATGAATTGGAATTCTCCGAAGACTCTGACTGAGATTAAGAGTTTTCTGGGATTGGCTGGTTATTATCGCAGGTTTATCAAAGATTTTTCTAAAATAGAAGATCCGTTGACTAAGTTGACTCGTGAAGATGTAGCCTTTCGATGGACTGATGAACAGGAAAAGGCTTTTCAGATTTTGAAACAGCTACTGTGTCAGGCACCAGTGTTAGCTTTACCAGAAGGTTCAGACGACTTCGTGGTATACTGTGATGCGTCATATGCTGGGTTGGGTTGTGTATTAATGCAAAGAGATAAAGTAATCGCCTACGCCTCACGACAGTTGAAAGTTCATGAGAAGAATTATCTAGTGCATGATCTTGAAATGGCTGCAGTAGTGTTTGCTTTGAAACTATGGAGACACTATTTGTATGGAACCCATTGTGTTATTTGTACAGATCACAAGAGTTTGCAGTATATCTTCTCACAGAAAGAAATGAATATGAGACAGAGACGGTGGCAAGAGTTAATCAAAGATTATGATTGTGAAGTTAAATACCATCCGGGTAAGGCAAATGTTGTTGCAGATGTGCTAAGTCGTAAAAGATCAAGTGAAAATGTGAAATTCCTTCGTTTGAATATAACTTCAGATCTGATTAACAGCTTAAGAACCGTTCAGGCCTGTGCTTTGGAGGACGAACATATTAAATCTGAACAAATGATCAAACAAAAAGTGGACTTAATTGATGACTCACGTGGACTAAAGACCTTAAACAATCATGTTTGGGTGCCTAAGCTTGAAGATTTGAGAGATTTAATCATGACAGAAGCTCACAAATCCATATTAACAGTACATCCTGGTAGTAATAAGATGTATCATGATTTAAAAACAGTGTATTGGTGGCCGACAATGAAAACAGATATCACTCGATATGTTGAAAAGTGTCATATTTGTGCTCAAGTGAAGGCAGAACATCAGAAACCTTATGGTTCGTTACGTCAGTTACAGATTCCAGAGTGGAAGTGGGAACATATAATGATGGATTTTGTGACAAAATTACCTCGAACTCAGAAAATACATGATATGATTTGGGTAATAGTTGATCGTCTAACTAAAAGTGCTCATTTTCTTGCTATTCGTGATTTAGACTCGTTAAGTGAGTTAGCCGATTTGTATGTGAAAGAGATAGTTAGTCGACACGGTGTGCCGTTATCGATTGTTTCAGATAGGGATTCTAGATTTGTGTCAAATTTCTAGAATAGTCTTCAACAAAACCTAGGTACACGTGTGAATTTAAGTACAACTTATCATCCTCAGACAGATGGTCAGAGTGAAAGAATGATACAGACTTTAGAGGATATGTTAAGGGCTTGTGTGTTAGAATACGGTGGTTCGTGGGATACACATTTACCGTTGGTAGAATTCGCGTATAATAATTCATATCATTCGAGTATAGGGATGCCGCCCTATGAAATGTTGTATGGTCGTTGTTGCAGAACTCCGACTTGTTGGTTAGAAGCTGGGGAGAAACAGTTTGCAGGTCCTGAAATTGTTCGAATGACAGCCGAAAAAGTTGCAATTGCGCGAGAAAAGTTGAAAGCCGCTAGAGACAGGCAGAAAATGTATGCTGATCCGCGTAGACGTCCGGTAACCTTTAGTGTGGGTGAACGGGTGTATCTGAAAGTTTCACCTTGGAAAGGGGTTATCAGATTCGGTAAACGTGGTAAGTTAGCACCGAGATTTATTGGTCCGTTTCCGATCAGTGAAGTGTTGAATGATCAGACTGTGGTGTTAGATCTTCCGCCAGAGTTAGCTAGTATTCATAATACATTCAACGTGTGTTATCTTCGTAAGTGTAAAGTCGACGATGAAACACAACTTCTTCCTTTAGAAGATATAAGGGTTGATTTTAATAAGAAATTGGTGGAAGAGCCGGTCCATGTAGTTGACCGAAAAGTGACTAAGCTGAGAAAGAAAGAAATTCCGATGGTGTTGATTGAGTGGAAGCATAGTTTAGGGTCGAATCTTACGTGGGAGACAGAAGAGTTGATGAAGACTCGTTACCCTCGTTTGTTTGACCAAGACCAGATTCCGAGGACGGAATCTCTTTAAGGGGGGTGGATCTGTAACAGACTGAAACTCGGGCTAGTTGTAAGTTGCCTATTTTGCCCTTAGGGTTTGTGCTTAGTCTTAAGTGCTTTTATTTTTATTATTTTATTAGTGTTTTATTATAATTGTGTTGTGACCAGTTTGTGACAAGGGTCCCAGAACATGTTTGTTTATTTTATTTGGACGTTTTTTGGGTTACCTAATCTTGTGCGATAGATATTAGATAACTGATAAATACCCGTGTGTTGTGAGGTATGGGTTTTAACCCCACTTAAGTGACTATGCCAGCTGATTCTTCTCATTTCTTCCTTCCAGACACTTCTCACACACACACACACTTGTACCTAACCATCTCAAATCCTAATCTCCAAATCTTGTTATTGATCCTTGTTTTTGTTGGAAATCAGTAGCAAGTGATTTCTTGAGTCTAAACAAGGTGAGAATCGTTTGATTTCGTGTTCAAATCTTTGTTAATTTGGGGTTTTTGGTTAGTTTTTGTTAAAATGGGTTTTTGTGTCAAATTGGTATAAATTGATGTTTTTTTATACTCAAAAATTGTGGGTTTATGTTTCTAAATGTTTAGTGTAAAAGATGTAACCAGTTTCAGGGTCAAAAAAATGAGTCCAAAGTCGAGATTTGGTGATTTTGGGTTGAAACCCGTCACTTTGCTGCTGTTTCAGCTGATGAACTACCTTCGACCGATGGTCGTTGACCATCGACCAATGGTGAGGGTCGATCGGCCGGTGGACAAGACCATCGACCGATGGTGTAAGACTTCTGACCAGCTGATGTAATTTTGACGATCGACCGATTGGGGGAGACGATCGGCCGATGGAGTGTTGACGATCGGCCGATGGATGAGAATATCGACCGATGGTCTTAGGCAGTGAAATTTTTACTAAGTGTTGATTTATAGCCGTTATGCTGTCCGTGTATTTTTAAGATTTTCAGGATGTAAATTTTGAAAATGCACAAGTGTTAAGCATGAAATTTTTAGCGAACGCATTTTTTTTATTACTAATTTGCTATAATTCGCTGTCAGTGTGTCTAATCTTGATGGGAACACTATTCTAACTTGGTTTTAGCTGTTCTCAGGAGATAAGGTCAAGGAGGAAGAGAAATAATAACTGAGCAGTTGCTAGTAATTGGTGAGTGGGTCTATCTCCGGATAGAGTTTAAGTAGCATATCATGCTACTGTGGTTGACTCTTTTACCATGTATAGTGTAGGAATTGCCATGATAGAATATTATTGTTTGCCTGATGTTGTATGTGAATTATGTGTACACTGTGTGAATGGCACCAGTCGGGCCTTGGGAGACTAGGGACTCGAGACCGTGCCTAGGAGAGGTTAGAGTCCATATGAGGTCAACCGTGCCTAGGGGAGGTTGGGTCCATAGGCTACTAATTGTGGAGTATAGTGTGAACGATGCACCCCCTGCATCTGGATAACTATACTGTGAATTGAGTAGCAGGGACTATCGGTAGACTCAAGCCCGATCAGCTGGGAGTCGTGTGCTCGTACAAGCCGCCGATCCTCGTATTGTCTTATTGTATGCTAGTTGGTAGTTAGCTTGTATTGTTGTTAGTATATATCTTGTGTGCGGCTTAAGCTATATCTATTAGATAGATTCCATTCACTTAGCGGTACGCTAATCCCCCACATATTTTCCCCCTTGCAGGTTTAGGTACTGCCAGTTAGGATGGGTGCTATTGCAGAAGACATGTTTGACAACCCTACTCTGATGTGGACTTTTGTTTAAATCATGTTCTGTAATAACGTAACACCATTGTGTAAACTTAAACTTAATTACTCAGATTAATGTAATGACGTGACTTATAGTGTGTTCGTTAATAAAGTCTTCCGCTGTGTGTTTAAAAAAAAATGGCCGGTGTTACATTTATTCTCAGGTATGAAAGAAATCTTTCGCTGTGCATTTGTTCATTTTAAGGATATTACTTGAAGTCATTCATGGCATATTTCGAAGAACGTTGCATTCGAGTCTTTGGGTTCATCAAAGATTATTATTAAATCAATTTATCGTTGGATAAGGGATATTATGAAATGGTATACATGCCTGTCAATTTTCGATATAAAGAAAGTTTGTCTTTTAAAAATGAATGCAATGTTTGTAAAATGTATCATATAGAGGTCAAATACCTCGCGATGTAATCAACTATTGTGAATCGTTTATAATGTATATGAACGGGTCCTTTCATGAATTACGTGTCTTTATTGCCTTTGCTGAACGACTTGCGTATTAACTAGAATTGTCTTCACAACTACCTTGTATCAAAGTTATTGTGTGCTAAATTTCATGCTATATGTAAAATAGCGGTATTGTAAGTTTGCAAAATTGTATAAAAGTTTGAACGCGAAATATTATGATCAGTTTTTCATATAGAATTGTAGTATTTGAATTGTATATTAGTTACTAAGTATGAACTTAACGGGTAGGTAGTACCCGAATTAAAATTTATAAAACGCTAATATGAAGAAAAAGTTTTTATAAATAAGTTCATATTATGATACGAAATACTATTAACTACTCTTAATATTCTATATGATTAACTTAATTATTTTGGCTATTTTTGAAGGAAATGGCACTAACTACTCGACACACCATGAATATGAGCGAAGAAGAATTCCGTACCTTGTTTGCGAACATAGCCGCAGTGCAGGCCGCAATGCAAAATAACAACAATAACTTCGGATCTAGCAGTGGAACTAATTCCACAAGAAATCGTGTAGGGTGCTCCTACAAAGAATTCACTGCCTGTAAACCTTTGGAATTTGATGGAACCGAAGGACCAATTGGATTGAAACGGTGGACCGAGAAGGTTGAATCGGTGTTTGCCATAAGTAAATGTACTGAAGAATACAAAGTAAAGTATGCTACGCATACCTTCACGGGTACTGCATTCACATGGTGGAACACCTACCTCGAGCAGGTGGGACAAGATACTGCTTACGCACTACCGTGGTCAGCATTCAAGCACTTGATGAATGAGCAGTATCGTCCCAGAAACGAGGTCAATAAGCTCAAGGTAGAGCTTAGAGGGTTACAAACACAAGGATTTGACATTACCACATACGAACGACGATTTACAGAGTTGTGCCTATTGTGTCCGGGAGCGTTCGAAGATGAAGAAGAGAAGATCGACGCGTTTGTAAAAGGGTTACCAGAAAGGATTCAAGAAGATGTGAGTTCACTCGAGCCCGCCTTCATACAAAAGGCAAGTCGAATGGCTCATAAACTCATAAATCAGATTGAGGGAAGAATTAAAGAGCAGGCGGCCGAAGAGGCCAATATGAAACAAGTCAAGAGAAAGTGAGAAGAAACCAGTGACAAGGGTCACCAATACAACAATAACAACCACAATCACAATCACAATATCAACCATAACAACCGCAACACCCATCATAACAATAATTTCAATCCCAACAATAACTACAACAAACGTCCCAACAACAACAACAACTACAACAACCGTTTCAACAACAATAATAATCGCTACAACAACCAAATCAATAACAATAATGGCAACAACAATCAGAACAATAAATGTCTAAGGTGTGGAGGGTATCATCCAGATAAGTTCTGTGTAGTAAGGTGTACCAAGTGTAACAGAACCGGACATAGTGTAACGAAGTGTGATGTCTATGGACCAAAGGCATATAAAAATAACAGAACAAATAATTCCATTATTTGTTATGGATGCGGAAAGCCGGGCCATTTCAGCAAAGCATGCTCTAATCAAGGGAATAATAATGGACAAGGCCGTGGACGAATCTTCAACATTAATTCGGCAGAAGCGCAGGAAGACCTAGAGCTTGTTACGGGTACGTTTCTTATTGACGATAAACCTGCTTATGTTTTATTTGATTCGGGTGCGGATAGAAGTTATATGAGTAAAGATTTTTGTGCCAAATTAAATTGTCCATTAATGCCTTTGGATAATAAATTTTTACTCAAATTAGAAAACGGTAAACTAATTACAGCAGATAAAATATGTCGGGATAGAGAAATTAAACTGGTTGACGAAACGTTTAAGATTGACTTAATACCAGTCGAGTTAGGGAGTTTTGACGTAATAATTGGCATGGACTGGTTAAAAAAGGTGAGAGCAAAGGTCGTTTGTTACAAAAATGCTATTCACATTATGCGCGAAAAAGGAAAACCTTTAATGGTGTACGGAGAAAAGAACAACGCGAAGTTAAATCTTATTAGTAGTTTGAAGGCACAAAAACTAATAAGAAAAGGTTGCTATGTCATTCCAGCACACATCGAAGAAGTCAAACCTGAAGAAAAGAACATCAGTGATGTTCCCGTCGCAAAAGAATTTCCCGATGTATTTCTGAAAGAATTACCAGGACTACCCCCACATCGATCCGTTGAATTTCAAATAGATCTTGTACCGGGAGCTGCACCAATAGCTCGTGCTCCTTACATACTTGCACCCAGTGAAATGAAGGAATTACAAAGTCAACTACAAGAACTGTTAGAACGTGGTTTCATTTGACCAAGCACATCACCTTGGGGAGCTCCTGTTTTTTTGTCAAAAAGAAGGATGGTACATTCAGATTGTGTATCGACTACCGAGAGTTGAACAAACTTACCATCAAGAACCGTTATCCACTACCGAGAATCAACGACTTATTTGATCAACTACAAGGCTCGTCAATTTATTCGAAGTTCGATTTACGCTCCGGGTATCATCAAATGCGGGTGAAGGAGGATGATATTCTGAAGACTGCTTTTAGAACGCGTTACGATCATTACGATTTTATGGTTATGCCGTTTGGATTGACTAACGCACCAGCTGAGTTCATGGACCTCATGAACTGAGTGTGTGGGCCATATCTTGAAAAGTTTATCATTGTTTTCATCGATGACATACTCATTTACTCAAAGAATGATCAAGAGCACGAAGAACATTTGAGAAAAGTGCTAGAATTGTTGAGGAAGGAATAACTGTACGCAAAATTTTCAAAGTGTGCATTTTGGTTGGAAGAAGTTCAATTCCTCGGTTACATAGTGAACAAAGAAGGTATTCAGGTAGATCCGGCAAAGATTGAAACCGTTAAAAGTGGGAAACCCCGAAAACTTCGAAGCATATACGCCAATTTTTAGGACTGGCTGGTTACTACAGAAGGTTCATCCAAGATTTTTCCAAAATAGCAAAACCCTTGACTGCATTAACACATAAAGGAAAGAAATTTGAATGGAAGGATGAGCAGGAGAAAGCATTTCAATTGTTGAAGAAAAAGTTAACTACGACACCTATATTGTCATTGCCTGAAGGGAACGATGATTTTGTGATATATTGTGACGCCTCAAAACAAGGCCTCGGTTGTGTATTAATGCAACGAACGAAGATTGCTTATGCATCTAGACAATTGAAGATTCACGAGCAGAATTATACGACACATGATTTGGAATTAGGCGCGGTTATTTTTGCATTAAAGACTTGGAGACACTACTTATATGGGGTCAAAAGTATTATATATACCGACCATAAAGTCTCCAACACATATTTAATCAGAAACAACTGAACATGAGGCAGCGTAGGTGGGTCGAACTGTTAAATGATTACGATTTTGAGATTCGTTACCACCCGGGGAAGGCGAATGTGGTAGCCGACGCTCTGAGTAGAAAGGACAGAGAACGTATGCGAGTAAAAGCTATGAATATAGTTATTCGTACTAACCTTACTACTCAAATAAAGGAGACACAACAGGGAGTTTTAAAAGAAGGAAAGTTGAGGAATGAAATACCCAAAGGATCAGAGAAACATCTAAATATTCGGGAAGACGGAACCCGGTATAGGACTGAAAGAATTTGGGTACCAAAATTTGGAGATATGAGAGAAATGGTACTTAAGGAAGCACATAAAACTAGATATTCAATACATCCCGGAGTGGGGAAGATGTACAAAGATCTTAAGAAACACTTTTGGTGGCCGGGTATGAAAGCCGATATTGCTAGATATGTAGGAGAATGTTTGACATGTTCTAAGGTCAAAACTGAACATCAGAAACCATCAGGTCTACTTCAACAACCCAAAATCCCGGAATGGAAATGGGAAAACATTACCATGGATTTCATTACTAAATTGCCAAGGACTGCAAGTGGTTATGATACAATTTGGGTAATAGTCGATCGTCTCACCAAGTCAGCACATTTTCTGCCAATGAGAGAAGATGATAAAATGGAGAAGTTGGCGCGATTATACTTGAAGGAAGTTGTCTCCAGACATGGAATACCAATCTCTATTATCTCTGATAGGGATGGCAGATTTGTTTCAAGATTCTGGCAGACGTTGCAACAAGCATTGGGAACTCGTCTAGACATGAGCACTGCTTATCACCCATAAACTGATGGGTAGAGCGAAAGGATGATATAAACGCTTGAGGACATGCTACGAGCATGTGTTATAGATTTTGGAAACAGTTGGGATCGACATCTACCGTTAGCAGAATTTTCCTACAACAACAGTTACCACTCGAGTATTGAGATGGCACCGTTTGAGGCACTTTATGGTAGAAAGTGCAGGTCTCCGATTTGTTGGAGTGAAGTGGGGGATAGACAAATTACGGGTGATGTGTTCTAGAGGGTGTGTATGAAACGGCTATCAGTTTTATATTTATTTACTACAGGAAATCACCTAAATTAAACTAAAACACAAAAGGCAAGTATACCTATCGTGTAATAATATAGCTAAGGTAAAGTCCGGGAGGTCGATCCGTGGACACTATTATTGGGTGTCTTACTAGGTCAAATTAGTTAATTAAGTAGTTAAACTAGATATAGTAATTATAGGTAACTTTGGGGGGATTTACCGTTTAATGACCGGTTTGTCGATTTTATATTTTAAGCGTACAGATAAATGACGATAATTAAAGTGCGTAAAATAAATAACAATATTAAAATGACAATAAATAAAATTGCGAGTAAATGAAAGTACGATGAGAAATACAATAAAAGAATTATGCTTATTTAAACTTCCGTAATCATGATGTTTGACGTTTTGATTTTAATTTATTATGCTGGGTTAATTGTCCTTTGTCCTGGATTTATTTGATACCTATCTGGTTTTTGCCCATAATAGTTCATCGGTCATAATTATAAAATGATCGTCAAATTAACCTTATACCCGAAGTTAAATATTCCAACTAATTGGGGATTCGAACTGTAACAAGGTCTTAATACTTTGTTAATAATTACACCAGGTTATCGACTGTGTGTAATCCAAGGTCTTAATACTTTGTTAACAATTACACCAATTACCCTTGTATGTAATCTACCCCTGTTTTAATTAGTCTATGATTATTAATTTACCCACTTGGCCAGAATGAATAATAAATTACCCAACCCAATTGATTAATTAAATGATTGTAAAAGATGTCGTATAAACGTCACTAAATAGGACATGCATAATCATTTAATAATTATTAGATTAACTAATTTGAAGATAGGTTCGACAGACTCCAGAGAGTTGTCATTCGATTAGACAATACCCCCCATCTATTAATGGTCCATGGTTCAATGTCCACAAGTGTCGGTCTTTTGTCCATACCCTAATTATGGTACAAAATCCAATAACCCAATCTTTAATATTTAGCTCAACATCATGATTACTTCGGCTCAAATAAGCATAATAATAACTTAGTTACGAGACATTAATTTAAAAAGGAAGAACATAGCTTACAGTGGTGAATAATCGCGTAGCGTTACACGGACAGAGTTCCGACTTTAAAACCCGTAAAACATTTCTTACAATAACTCAATTATTATTAAACTTAAATTAAAATTATAATTATAAATATATATAAATTACATATATAGAGAAAGAAGATTGGAAAAAGGTGTGTCTTTCTTCATTCTCCGTAGTCTCATTTTATAGGCAAATGTTGATTTAAAATTTTCACTTATGACCCCTTAACTATGCTCAATTAACAACTTTTTATTATTTATTATTATTCTTATTATGAATTATTTAAATATTATATTATATTCTTGTGCATAGTTGACTTGTACTTTCAGCTCCGTTGCGTCGAGCGTTGAAAGTTGGTTCATGTCTCGGTTCCGGATTTTCGAACGCCTTTTCGTATAATTTAATATCTTGTACTTTGCGTTTTGCGGCTTGTACGTTTATAATTTTTAGATGTTTCTCATCAATATATTGAACCACTTGGATTGTACTTTGTACTTTTTAGCTTTTTGGTCGTTTGCGTCTTCAAATCGTCAAATCTGCCTTTTGTTTTCACCTTTTATTATTTAAATGAATATCACTTGTAAATAGAACAATTGCAACTAAAATCTTGTCTTTCTTGAGGGATAATGCTATGAAATATGTGTTCGTTTTTAGCATTATCAATATTCCCACACTTGAGCGTTGCTTGTCCTCAAGCAATATAGTCTTGAAATAAAAACATACTTGAATCACTTCTTTATTCTTCACACTTTGTACATTAGTGATTTCAATACGGCGGTTATGAACAATGATAGTAACGATGTGGTTTACAGTCTCACATGACTATAAAAATTTAGATCCGTTAGGAAATTGGATCTTTATGAAAACATTTGATCTTTTGAAAATTCAATCTAGTTTTTATCCTAGATAAGTTTTCCGGAATAACCCTTCACCGGTGTTGCAAAATGTTATTGTGGGTTTTGTGGGTTTCGAATTTTAAAATTTTAGCTCAAAACTTTACGGTTTTGTGTCACCCACTTGCTAACCTTGTATTAGGAAAGCAACACGTCCAGTTTACTTGTCCCGTATATTACCTTTCGGTAAACTACCTTCCGGTTGTAAAGGAAAGTGATGAACAAAAAACTGTTAAGGCAATGTCTAATGACATGCATTTGTTCATGGTCTAAAACGTGTCGGATGCTATTACTATCCTTTGTAGGAGCAATAGTAAAGATCATCCTATAATTTTTCTGGTCTGGCACAAGGTCCTGTCTCCAACCATGCTATGCAACCACCGTTCTTACGGTTGACACCCGATTTGGTTCAGGTGACCTAATGAATTCTGATGAATTCTCAGGATTTTACGTTCAATGGTAATGAACGCATTGAAAATAGGTTTTCAGAAAACAAATCGGTTTGTATTTTGATCAAAATATTTTCTCGTTCAAGTTCGAGTTTAGATATCATCGAATTCCATGAGTTTTTAATTCTCAATCTTTAAAGTCAATCTCAAGGATTGAGTAATATCAGACTTAAAAGCTGATTTTTAGTCTTTAAGGAGATTATCCTTACTGGGGGTCTGATTCATTAGTCTTATCAAGCTAATTTGCACGACGCCCTCCCCATTTTACGAGACAGATCCTCTCATGGTTAGGATAAGTTTGACCACATGGCGACCCTGTTTGATGCTGAGGTCCGTGGATTTCCTGCTGATTTTAGGGATGACTTTTCTAGATTTTTCATCAACCTACAGCTGGTCTGGACGACAACTTCTTGACCTAAATCAAGAAGTGCGTGTCTTTTTCGGAAGACTTTACTTCCTTTTAATGATGGAATTGATTCATCGTGTAGATCCATCTTTCTTTAGAATATATTATAGTAAATCGGGTAAAACTGATTAGTTTAGTTCAAAACAAAAGTACCTGCAATAAGCTTGTACAGATATGTGATATATGTTTTAAAGAACTTGGTGAATTCTTCCCAGACTCAGCTTTTATTTATTTCTTTCTTTGCCTTTTTATTACCCTCTATTCCATTTTAAATGAATTCAAGCATTTTGGGTTGTTTCTCAATTTATGTCATTTTCAAGGTAACAATAATTTCGGTAGTATCACCTAGTTTT
Source organism: Rutidosis leptorrhynchoides (assembly GCF_046630445.1). NCBI lineage: Eukaryota > Viridiplantae > Streptophyta > Magnoliopsida > Asterales > Asteraceae > Rutidosis > Rutidosis leptorrhynchoides. The sequence goes on from NC_092338.1 coordinate 391,456,039, forward strand.
ATCGTTCATAAATATGTATAAACATGATTTTGAATTCATTTAGTTGAAAATATTTCAAATTTTCACAAAATTTGGTAATTAAACCAAGTGTAAACCCGAGAGAATTTATAACCCTTCCCCACACTTGAGATCTTGCAATGCCCTCATTTGCAAGAAATCAGTAAAAATTTAAATTCATGAGGGTGATTAGTGTAGAAAAATGATTAAAGTTACCGAGTTTGCAAACATATTGTTGTTATTTCACATTTGATATTTTGCGTCTTGTCGTCAAAATTAGTAGCTTTTGCTGAACTTAATGACAGTCTTTGAAAGTGCGTTGTTTTACCGTGTTTTGTACATAAGATAAACTACAAACATATATACATATTTTTGAAGTTTGGTATATTACCCCACTTTCAAAAATTTATAAAATCTAATATTTTTTTGGCATACTTTAAATCAATAAAATTAAAAATAATGATAACAAAATTTGTCGTCCCGCCCTCGGATAAAGCAATTTCGGTTCAATGACCTAGTGTTTAACTCACGATGAATTTTAGAAATCATTTTTTTAAACTTAATTAAATAAAGTAAATTTTTGTTTTTAATATCACACAAAACTTAAATTTAAAAAGCATATTAATTTCATAAAAAACCTACAAAAAAAAAAAAAAATTCAGAATGGGGGGGAGAAAACTAGTTCTTTAGTGTCTGCTAGTGGAAAAGACCAATCGGATTTCATTCTCAGAACTACACGAGAACAGAACAACTAACTCTAGACAGCATTATCTTTTTAGAACATTTTGAATCTCTCCACACTTAGGTAGCTGTGGTGTCAAAATTGTAATTAACTTCATCGTCAATTTTTCTTGGACCATAATCAACTTGCATATCTGTGACTTTTGCTTTAAGCCATTGGTCGGATTCTTGTGTAATATCCACAAATTCAACTAATTTTGCCTTTTCTTTAGGCGACAGATTGGATACTAACCGGTTACATAACTTAAAGTTCCCCTTGGTTCTAGCATCGCGAATTCGTTTAATAAGTTTCTTCATTGAACTATTAATAATAGGATCATTTAATTTCGTTTCAACAACGGGGTTCTTTGTTATCAGGTCATCATTAGGTGTTACTTCATTTTCCCCAAACTTAGGCGTTTTATTATTGTTGAGCACTACCATTGGAGTTGGTAAAACAACATGGTTCTTACCAATCGTTTTTGCTGGTTCAACGGTTTTGGTTGGTGGAGATTTAGACTTTTGAATCATAAAGGTGATCGATTTCTCATCATTACTAAGTGTCATTCTACCCTTTCTTACATCAAATAACACCCCAGTGGACGCTAAGAATGGTCGACCTAAAATTAGAGGAATGTTTGGGTCCTCTTCTATGTCAATGACAATGAATTCGACTAGAAAGGTTAAATTACCTACTTGAACGGGTAGGTTGTCAGCAATTTCAACTGGGAGCTTAATGGTTTGATCAAGGAGTCGAACACTCATATCCGTTGGACTTAACTCACCTACTCCTAATCTCTTATATAATGAAAGAGGCATAACACTCACACTTGCACCTAAATCTGCTAGTGCATCATACATGACACAGTCACTTAGTAGACAAGGAACAATAAATTCACCCGGATCACCTACCCTAGGTGGAGGTTTTGGTGGAACTGTCTTCACCGGGTTTACTTCTACGGTTTTTGTTTCTTGCACTTTCTTATTCTTCTTCTTCTTCTTTTTTTCAAAGGTATCACAAACTTTATTACCAATCACTTGCTCATACTCAACTCCTTTTCTTGGAAACAGGATGGGTGTTTTGTATGGTGCCACCACTGGCTTTACATACTCGGGTGGTGATGGTGTTGTAACTTTTTCATTGTTACTCACATCTAAAACTTTCCCATCTTCTGGTGTTGGTTTTTCAGAATTTGTTGATACCATGTTAACATTTTCATTCCGAGGATTTACTCCATTATTACTCGGTAGCTTTCCTTGTTCCCTTTCACTCATCAATCTAACAAGAGTACCTACTTGTTTTTCTAGATTCATAATGGAAGCTTGTTGAGTTCTAAATGACTGATCAAACCTCTCATTCATTTGGGTTTGAGTTTCAATAAATTGTGTTTGAGATTCAACTAGCTTAAATACCACTTCTTTCAGATTTGACTTTTTCTCTTCGGTTTGTTGTGGTGGTTTATACAAGTCAGGTCTTTGTTGATTGAAAGTGTTGTTTTGAGTTGGTTGGTTATTCGGACCTTGTTGGTTGTATGAGTTATTATTGGGTCCATTTGGATTGTAAAGAATGTTTTGATTTCGATTAAAGTTTGGCCTTGGCGGTTGATAATTATTTTGATAATTATTTCCCGGCCTTTGGTTTATGTAGGAAACATTCTCTCATTGTTCCATCGTTTGCTCAACATTACAATCTTTCGTTAAGTGTGGTCCACTGCATTGCTCACAACTGATTCGTATTGCGTGAATATCTTTAGTCATCTTTTCCATTCGTCTCTCGAAAGCATCTATTTTTGCGGAAACAGAATCAAAGTTATGGCTAGAATCGGCTCTAGCCTCTTTAGATGAATGAAAAATATCTTTTTCCTGATGCCACTCATGAGAGTGGGATGCTGTGTTATCAATGATCTTGTGAGCTTCGTATGCAGTTTTCTTCATAATGGAACCACCAGCTGCTATGTCGATGTCTTTTCGTGTAGTAATGTCGACGCCTTTATAGAAAATTTGCACTATTTGAAAAGTATCTAAACCGTGTTGAGGACATCCTCTCAACATCCTTCCGAATCTTGTCCATGCCTCATATAACGTTTCATTTGGCTTTTGCACGAACGTGGAAATTTCTCCTTGAAGTCTCACGGCTTTAGATGCCGGAAAGAATCTTTGAAGAAATTTCTCAACTAAAATATCCCATGAGTCAATCGTTCCTTCAAGTAACGATTCTAACCAATCTTTGGCTTCTCCTTTTAAAGTCCACGGAAACAACATAAGATAAATAGTTTCATCCTCAACTTCTCGGATTTTAAATTGATTACAAATCCTATTAAAAGTTCGAAGATGTTCGTTTGGATCTTCTTTTGTTGTACCACCAAATTGGCACTGATTGGTGATCATGTGTAGGATTTGTCCTTTGATTTCAAAATCTGATGCTCTAACATCTGGCTGATTAATGGCGTGACCTTGGCCCGTGCGTGTGGCTCTCATTCGGTCTTCCATACTTTGAGGTTCCGTTACTTCCATAATTGAATTTGTTGAATCCGAATCACTAGAAGATTCTGATTTAACTATTTGTGGTTCAGGAGGAATGATTAGTGGTTCAGGATCTTGGAATTGTCCTTGAATATCCTCCGGATTCTCAGTTGTGAAGTCGGGTTCAAAAAATGGATTATCGGAAATTTGAGTTGGAGAACTTGTTCGACTAGATGATGATTCTAAAGAAAAATCAACGGCAACAATATTGGCTAGATGCCTTGATCGAGTTACAGGTGGTGAACGTATGAAAGGTGGTGAACGTTTTGCTCGGTGCATTCACTGAATATCCTATTAGTTATAAAAATAAAAATTATATAAGTTATCAAATTAATAGACTTTTCTGATTTTGCCCACGTTTCGAATAGCCAATAGATGCAGCAAGTAGCCAGGACCCTTTAAATCGGAAGCCCACAACTCGCCACTAACAAATCCAACTATTACTATGAACCAGAAAATTTGGATGTCTATCAATTTAATCGCTTAAAATAATTTCTCGTTTGAAATTTTAGAGAAGAAATAGAAAATTCTATGTCCTAAAAACTAGAGCGTCGAGAAATAAGAAAAAAAAGATTGCGTCGAAAAACGTCGAAAAAATAAAAGGTCGAAAAATAAAAATAAGAAAGTAGCGCGTCGAAACTTAAAAGGGATTCTAAACGAAAAACGGTAATTACTTAAAATGATACTAAAATTTTAACACGGCGTCTCAAAATTTTAAGCCACCTAAATCTTAGTCTAAAGAAAAAGCACTTAAGGGATTTTACGGCAAAGCCTAAAAATCTAAAAGTATAAAAATAGCTATGGCAAAACTAAACTTAATACTAAAAGTTGTAACTAGAGTCTAAAAATCTAAAGGTAATAAAACTTAAAATAAATATATATATATTTTTTAATTTTATAGACAAAATCTTAAATATATATATATATATATATATATATATATATATATATATATATATATATATATATATATATATTAATTTTTTTTTTAAAAAAAAATTTTATTTTTATATTTTTTTAAAATTTTTTTTTAACGATTTTAATATTTTTTTGTAAGTATTTTAAAATTTTTTTTACGAAATTAATAATTTTTTTTATTATTTTTTTAAAAAACTTTTTTTAACTCAATTTACTATTCATGAATAGTAAATGAAACGAAATTAATTAATTTACTATTCACATGAAAGCGACATGATAGAAATTATATATTATAAGTTACATAATATACACCTGAAGTATTTAATAAATACGACTTTTTAAAATTTTACGATTCAAATTTGATTCAAAATTATTATTATATTATTATATTTTATTTCATTATTATTATATTATTATATTTTATTTGAATATTATTATATTATTATATTTATTAAATTATTATATTTAAATTAATATATCTTTAATCAATCAAAAACTAAAAAAAAAAACTTAAATACCCCGTGAAGACACAAAAAGTGTCCCCGGCAGCGGCGCCAAAAATTTGATGTGTTCTAGAGGGTGTGCATGAAACGGCTATCAGTTTATATTTATTTACTACAGGAAATCACCTAAATTAAACTAAAACACAAAAGGCAAGTATACCTATCGTGTAATAATATAGCTAAGGTAAAGTCCGGGAGGTCGATCCGTGGACACTATTATTGGGTGTCTTACTAGGTCAAATTAGTTAATTAAGTAGTTAAACTAGATATAGTAATTATAGGTAACTTTGGGGGGATTTACCGTTTAATGACCGGTTTGTCGATTTTATATTTTAAGCGTACAGATAAATGATGATAATTAAAGTGCGTAAAATAAATAACAATATTAAAATGACAATAAATAAAATTGCGAGTAAATGAAAGTACGATGAGAAATACAATAAAAGAATTATGCTTATTTAAACTTCCGTAATCATGATGTTTGACGTTTTGATTTTAATTTATTATCTTGGGTTAATTGTCATTTGTCCTGGATTTATTTGATACCTATACGGTTTTTGCCCATAATAGTTCATCGGTCATAATTATAAAATGACCGTCAAATTAACCTTATACCTGAAGTCAAATATTCCAACTAATTGGGGATTCGAACTGTAACAAGGTCTTAATACTTTGTTAATAATTACACCAGGTTATCGACTGTGTGTAATCCAAGGTCTTAATACTTTGTTAACAATTACATCAATTATCCTTGTATGTAATCCACCCCTGTTTTAATTAGTCCATGATTATTAATTTACCCACTTGGTCAGAATGAATAATAAATTACCCAACCCAATTGATTAATTAAATGATTGTAAAAGATGTCGTATAAACGTCACTAAATAGGACATGCATAATCATTTAATAATTATTAGATTAACTAATTTGAAGATAGGTTCGACAGACTCCAAAGAGTTGTCATTCGATTAGACAATACCCCCCATCTATTAATGGTCCATGGTCCAATGTCCACAAGTGTCGGTCTTTTGTCCATACCCTAATTATGGTACAAAATCCAATAACCCAATCTTTAATATTTAGTTCAACATCATGATTACTTCGGCTCAAATAAGCGTAATAATAACTTAGTTACGAGACATTAATTTAAAAAGGAAGAACATAGCTTACAGTGGTGAATAATCGCGTAGCGTTACACGAACAGAGTTCCGACTTTAAAATCCGTAAAACATTTCTTACAATAACTCAATTATTATTAAACTTAAATTAAAATTATAATTATAAATATATATAAATTACATATATAGAGAAAGAAGATTGGAAAAAGGTGTGTCTTTCTTCATTCTCCGTAGTCTCGTTTTATAGGCAAATGTTGATTTGAAATTTTCACTTATGACCCCTTAACTATGCTCAATTAACAACTTTTTATTATTTATTATTATTCTTATTATGAATTATTTAAATATTATATTATATTCTTGTGCATAGTTGACTTGTACTTTCAGCTCCGTTGCGTCGAGCGTTGAAAGTTGGTTCATGTCTCGGTTCCGGATTTTCGAACGCCTTTTCGTATAATTTAATATCTTGTACTTTGCGTTTTACGGCTTGTACGTTTGTAATTTTTAGACGTTTCTCATCAATATATTGAACCACTTGGATTGTACTTTGTACTTTTTAGCTTTTTGGTCGTTTGCGTCTTCAAATAGTCGAATCTGCCTTTTGTCTTCACCTTTTATTATTTAAACGAATATCACTTGTAAATAGAACAATTGCAACTAAAATCTTGTCTTTCTTGAGGGATAATGCTATGAAATATGTGTTCATTTTTAGCATTATCAACGGGTCCAGAAATTCTCCAAGAAACTACAGAGAAAATCATTCAAATTCAACAACGATTGAAAACCGCCCAAAGTCGACAGAAGAGCTACGCGGACAGTAAGAGAAAAGATATAGAATTTGAGATTGGGGAGATGGTCGTGCTTAAGGTTTCACCTCATTAGCAGCTTCTAGATGTATTTACTATTGGTATATACACATCAAATCACCTCATTAGCAGCCCTAGAATCAGCCATTTAACATGTGGGAAACACCTTTAAACAACTCTTAACTTCTTATGCCAATTATTAAGCTAGATTACAAAGTAAATTTTGTATATATCCCTCCCCCATTTCACGTGAACTTTCACACTCTCATAATCATTTCATTTCAATTTTGATTATCTCTAATCTCTCTCTAATCTACTACTCATTCAAGAACACAAAAACCTCCATCAATTCAGCAAGTTTTGATCATCTAAACTAAGCTATAAACATCATAACAAAGCTTGATCAAGAACACATCAAGAACACTTTCAAGTTTACTAGCTCACTTCCAATCTTGCAAATCCATTTCAAGTGATCATCCAATCTCAAGAAATCTTTCTTATTTACAGTAAGATATCTTTCTAATTCAAGGTAATACTCATATTCAAACTTTAATTCAATTTCCATAACTATAACAATCTTATTTCGAGTGGAAATCTTACTTGAACTTGTTTTCGTTTCATGATTCTACTTCAAGAACTTTCAAGCCATCCAAGAATCCTTTGAAGCTAGATCAATTTTTGTCATTTCCAGTAGGTTTACCTACTAAACTTAAGGTAGTAATGATGCTCATAACATCATTCGATTCATATATATAAAACTATCTTATTCAAAGATTTAAACTTGTAATCACTGGAACATAGTTTAGTTAATTCTAAACTTGTTCGCAAATAAAGTTAATCCTTCTAACTTAACTTTTAAAATCAACTAATCACATGTTCTATATCTATATGATATCTAACTTAATAATTTAAAACCTGGAAACACGAAAAACACCGTAAAACCGGACATACGCCGTCGTAGTAAAACCGCGGGCTGTTTTGGGTTAGATAATTAAAAACTATGATAAACTTTGATTTAAAAGTTGTCCTTCTGGAAAAATGATTTTTCTTATGAACATGAAACTATATCCAAAAATCATGATTAAACTCAAAGTGGAAGTATGTTTTTCAAAATGGTCATCAAGACGTCGTTCTTTCGACTGAAATGACTACCTCTTACAATATTTACTTGACCTGTATTTCTTACTATAAACTTATACTTTTTATGTTTAGTTTCATAAATTTCAGTTCATTATGAAACCATAGCAACTTGAATCACTCAAAACGAATTTAAAACGAAGAAGTTACGGGTAAAACAAGATTGGATAATTTTGCTTGTTGTAGCTACGTGAAATTTGTAACTAGTCTATACAAATCATAACTTAACTAACTTATATTATATTATACATGTATTCTAACATATATTATGTAAATCTTGGAATACCATAGACATGTATAAAATGTTTTGACATATCATATCGACCCATCTATATATATTATTTGGGAACAACCATAGACACTCTATATGCAGTATTGTTTGAGTTAGCTATACAGGATTGAGGTTGATTCCAAAATAATATATATACTTTGAGTTGTGATCTAGCCTGAGACTTGTATACACTGGGTCGTGGATTGATTCGAGATAATATATATTGATTTATTTCTGTACATCTAACTGTGGACAACTAGTTGTAAATTACTAACGTTGGACTGCTAACTTAACAAACTTAAATCATTAAAATGTAATAAAAAATATTGTGAATATATTTCGATCATACTTTGATATATATGTATATATTTGTTATAGGTTCGTGAATCGACTCGTGGCCAAGTCTTATTTTCCGACGAAGTGAAAATTTGTGAAAGTGAGTTATAGTCCCATTTTTACTATCTAATATTTTTGAGATGAGAATACATGCAGTTTTGAAAATGATTTACAAAATAGACACAAGTAATTGAAACTACATTCTATGTTGAATCGTTATACCGGATATCGCTCTTGCTGAACTTGGTAACCTAAGAATTGGTGTTTATTATAATTGCCACCAATTGACGCGAATCCTAAAGATAGATCTATGGGCTTTGACACGCCCCAATCAGAGAATTTGAACTGCTTTAGTACTTTGATGTTTATATATGGGGATATTCTAGATGCATTTTGTTAATGTCGGTTACCAGGTGTTCAATCATATGAATGATTTTTATGCAGATTGCATGTTATTGAAAGATGAAATCTTGTGGTCTATTATTACGATTGATAAAAATATAGGTTAAACCTATAACTCACCAACATTTTTGTTGACGTTTAAAGCATGTTTATTCTCAGGTGATTGTTAAGAGCTTCCGCTGTTGCATACTAAATTAATGACAAGATTTGGAGTCAATGCTTGTATAATGTTGTTTAAAAACTGCATTCGAAGACACATATTGTTGTGTAATATTATTGTAAACCATTATATAATGGTCGTGTGAAAACGCTATATTTTTTATTATCATTATTTGATAATCGTCGTAATATTTTTAAACCTTTATCGATAAAAATAAAGGTTATGGTTTGTTTTAAAAATCGAATGCAGTCTTTGAAAAACGTCTCATATAGAGGTCAAAACCTCGTAACGAAATCAATTAATATGGAACGTTTATAATCGATATGAACGGGACATTTCAACTGGTTCTTCGATCTCAATAAACCTGGAATAATTTAAACAGAACGAGCACACATGGGTGGGTCGTACCAAGCCAAGAACTTGCAATTATACCACTTAACACACAAATAACACAAATCATAAGTCAATCGAACTAAAATCTATCCTTAATACAACAATTCAAAAAAACGACCAAACCATCATTTTATTACCTTAATCGGGCAATCGTAGTAACGACGACCTGGATTCGTATTAGTCCAGGATGTTCGAATCACCGTTCGACGTCCACAAGAACAAAACTCCATCGACTTTGATTGAATTTAGTAATTAGGGTGTGTTGAATTTGGAACGATGAAAATTAGGGTTTATTTAATTGGGAATGATGGAAAATAACAATAGCAACTGCACAGCTCGATGTATTTAAAAGAAAAAATACGGAATAAAATAATGTAATGTTGAAAAGACAAATTTGGACATCATGTGTACATGTAACGGTGTTATAGCATTAAAACTAACGGCGTTTTTTGTTGGGACCAGACGGGATGAATCAAGAAAACTTGGGACCAACGGTGATGAATTTAAACTTAATGGGTAATCTTGATGTTTGGTGCAAAGTTTGTGGACCAACGGTGATATTTTTTCTTATTTTTATTATATTTATGTTTTAGTCAACTTAATGTATTGTCATGTAAAATGGTGTCGTAGGGGTAGGGGTGGGCATAATATCCGAATCCGAATTATCCGAAAATCCGATCCGAAAATTCGGATATCCGGATTTTCGGATATCAGAAAATCTGATATCCGGATTTTCGGATTCGGATATCGGATCAATTTTCCAAAATTTTCGGATATTTGGATAATCCGATATCCAAAATAAAATAAAGTACACTTATTATTAATAATATTTATTGTATTTATAGTTTAGTAGCCCAATGTTATCGCTTATGGACCTTATAGCTTTCAAGGTAAACTAAACATTTTACTTTTAAGAGTAAAAAGAACAAAGATAACAGATAGAAACAATCAATCGTTACAAAGAGTAAAGTTAGTATCCTTTGAACTTTTGTTAATACTCTTTCTTGTTGAAACTAACTTGCATTCATATTTGGATACACTTTTTGTTTGGTTCTTCCTTAAAAGATGGATTTTTATCATTTTTATTGTAACGATTATGACATACTAATTATAACTTGATTCGCGTTCTAGAAAACATAAAGTTATTATGTGATATAGAATAAATCACTATATAAGAAATAATTCACAGTACATCAAAAGTTATAAGAAATATAGCAGTATATGTTAAGCAGATAATTTGTATGAATATCTCTATATAAACAGTTAACCAGATATAACTGTTATGTTTGTGTTACGATGATGTGTTAATCATGTTTTGAACTTTGTTATGTTTTTTACGATGATGTATTAATTGTGTTTTGAACTTTTGTAATACGAACTATAGAATGTTGAACTTAGGCGTATCTGACTTGTTATGTAATATGTGTATTGGCATTTGTATTTTTTGCGTTTATTAGATATAGTTCGGATATTCGGATAATCCTGTATCCGAATCCGAAATTTCGGATATCCGATTTTCGGATATCCGAAATTTCGGATTCGGATTTCGGATGATCGTATTCACTATCCGAATTTTCGGATATCCGAAATTCGGATATCCGAAATTTCGGATATCCGGTTTTGCCCACCCCTAAGACTACCAAATGGAGTGCGAACGAGAAATATATATTTTTAATGCAACTTTGTCAATTCTTCATGATGCTTAGAAATGAAATGTTACACCGCTGCTTAGAAATGAAATGTTACACCGCTGTTAAATGTTGTTTGATTATACCCTAATACCCCCAAATCCTTAATGATACCTAATCTCTATCAGAAAAGAAATACGTAAATTATTAAGACATCTTTTTGTTCGGTATACTATATTCGTATCATACGGACACCGGTCTCAAAAGAGGCGGAGCCAGGATAATTTTCCATTGAAGACACGAAAATAATACGTCTACTTATTCGTGAAATTGTATGTTATTATTGTTGTATATCTAATATAATGTAAAAATTATTACATAACAAAAATCCATACAGGTATCAGGTCAATCGCGTGCAACTGCAGACGTTAAGGTTTTGGTTTTAAATCATTATATGTTTACAAGAAATTTATTTTCATTAATTGGTCTAACACAACCAAAAAGACAAGTACTATCTCTCTCTCTCAAATACTTTCTCTCTATAGGCAACTCATTCGAGCTAAGTACCAAGTCGAACATTCATAGATTGATTGTTGAAGCCACCCTCACATATCCAAATCTTGAAAGCGGGTTTGCATGTTTATCGGAGAGGAAACAATCAATCCCTAAATATCCCCCTTCCCGAATTCACCAGCGAACCTCGTGAAGGCTCACATTAGTGGTAGTTCATGGCCAGCCACCATTCACTAAAGAAATAATTTTGAGTTTTTGGTTATACGAGCGAAATCACGTTATAACGTCATAATGTGAAGAACAATAATGCAAAGATTTGGGACAAAAACATTAATGATTCACGAAATGGTGAAATTTTCAACACCGGCAGAAATCACAACATTAACAGCAAAGAAATTGCAACCAATCGGATGCACACAAATAATCTATGTGAATACACCAAAAGTAAACAGTGACTGAACAATATCACCAAATCCAAAATTATTAGGGATTTGTTTGTACATCATCATTATTAGGATCGTGTTTCTTGTTTGGGCTGGCATGAAGCTCCATATTTCATCTCTTCTAACATGAATAAGCTTTGCAAATTCTCCATATTGTAAGTAATTTAATTTTTATAATTAGCACCTTCTTTTCACCACATTCCTAACTTTAGTGGTTATGTATGTTCCATGATTTTGAAACGCCCTTGATTCGTAATTTCTTTTCGAAGCGCACTTTAGAATTGTTGTGTGCGACACACACCATAATTCAGATATTCCATTCCAGTTTTAATATTATAGTGTGCGGAGCACAATTTACAGCATTCAGATTTTAACTCAAAATGACACATGACCCGTTTGATTTCAAAACGACTCCTGACAAAATACAACATCTGTAACCGCAACAAAATGACACAAATTACATTATGGATCATCTACAATACTTTCACTTCAACATACGACACCAAATACTTCATTTTATTTAAATAAAATTAATCTTCAACAAAACTTGAAAATCCAACGCAAAGTAAATTTCTGCATTTTAAATTATAACAAAACTTCAACCTTGCACTGCAAATATAATCATCACAAAGCAAACTCGTCCACAATGACTATCAAGACTTTGACTCCAAATTCGCATACATTCGAATTGACTTTAACAATACCTTTGATAATATGACAACAAAGCTAGACTTCTTACATTTACATTTGACCTAAAACTTGAATAACACAACACGACTAACAACTGACTACAAATAGCGGCGTTTACATTCAAGTAGTTAATATCTTCGCGAGGATGAGAAAATGGAACATCGACTTACCAATGCAAACTTCTAGGCTACAAATCAATATCTTCTCCTTCCCTCCGGATCAACGGATCCGTAGCCTTACAACAATGTGGCAACCGCATGATGCTGATTAACCACTTGCATACTACAAATGTGATAACCACACTAGGTTGATTAACTACTTACCAATAACTAGCCTCGGCTAGTCTATACTACCGAATTCCCCGAAAATCATACGTCACCACTTGCACAAATGCAAGTCAATGACATACAACCCATTTACCCACTCATGGACTCACCTTTCAAAAAAGCATCTGATGTGTGCAGCAGTGTATACGAAATACTACTATTTTTAATATGAAATACGGCGAAATATGATACAAGTTTTATTTATTTAATAGATGGGATATACCTAAACCTTGCTACAACACTTATAGGCAGTGTACCTAATCGTAGAGTAGTGTAGTTTTTAGTAAGTCCGGTTCGTTCCACAGCGAGACGGCTTATTGTGTACACTATATTTTTAAACAATTATATTTGTATACATATATATATATATATATATATATATATATATATATATATATATATATATATATATATATATATATATATATATATATATATATATTAGTAATATAATAGTATTATTATTATTATAAAAGGGGGGTTTTACCGTTTAATGACCGGTTTGTCGATTTTAAATAAAGCGTAAAGATAAATGACGATAATATAAATGACAGAATTTAAATTGCGATAAAGTAAATTGCAGTAATTAAAATGACAGTAAATAAAGGTACGATGAAATATGAAATAAAAGTATTATGCTTATTTAAACTTTCGTAATCATGATGTTTGACGTTTTGATTTTAATTAATTGTTACCCGGGTTAATTGTCCTTTGTCCTGGTTTATTTGATACCTATCTAGTTTTTGTCCATAATAGTCCATCGGTCATAATTATAAAATGCCCTTTAAATTAACCTTATTTTCGAAGTCAAATATTCCAACTAATTAGGGATTCGAACTATAACAAGATTTTAATACTTTGTTTAATGATTACACCAGGTTATCGACTGCGTATAATTCAAGGTTTTAATACTTTGTTAACAATTACACCAATTATCCTTGTATGTAATCCTCCCTGTTTTAATAAGATATGAACATTAATTTACCCACTTGATCAGTTTGAATAATCAATTACCCAACCCGAATAATTAATTAAATGATCGTAAAAGATGTCGTATAAACGTCACTAAATAGGACATGCATAATCATTTAATAATTATTAGATTAACTAATTTGAAGATAGGTTCGACAGATTCCAATGAGTTGTCATTCGATTAGACAATACCCCCATCTATTAATAGTTCATAGTCCAATGTCCACAAGTGTCAGTCTTTTGTCCAAACCTTAATTATGGTACAAAATCCAATAACCCCGTTGATGTTAAAGCTAAGGGGTATAAAATACTATTAAATTTTTCAAGGAAAAATTATTAAATACGATACAATTTTACACAAGATATTTATTTATTTATAGAATGGATATACTTAAATCTTGCTACAACACTTATAGGCAGTGTACCTAATCGTACAGTAGTGTAGTTTTTAGTAAGTCCGGTTCGTTCCACAGGGAAAATCTTTAAATAAAGCTTAACGCTATATTAGTTTTAATTTATAAAAATACAAATATATATAAGTAATATTATTATTATAAAAAGGGGGTTTTTACCGTTTAATGACCGGTTTGTCGATTTTAAAACTTAGTCGCAGTTAAAACCTAATGTAAAATATTAAAAATAAATATAACTTAATTTAAAGCGTAAAGTAAATAACGATAATAAAATTGCGATAATTAAAAAGTGCGATAAAATAAAATTGCGATAATTAAAAAGTACGATAATTAAAAGTGCAATTAAATACAATAACAATAAATAAAAGTGCGATAATTAGAAGTGAAATTAAATATAAAATAAAGGAAATTAAATATGAAATAAAACAATTATGCTTATTTAAACTTCTGTAATCATTATGTTTGACATGTTGATTTTTAGTTTTATGCCCATGGGTTAATTGTCCTTTGTCCTGAATTATTTAATGTGTCCGTCTGGTTTTTGTCCATAACAGTCCATCAGTCATAAATATAAAGTGCGAGTATCCTCGTCAAATTATCCTTATACCCGAAGTTAAATATTCCAACTAATTGGGGACTTAAACTGTAATAAGGTTTTAATACTTTGTTTAATAATTACACCAGGATATCGACTGAGTGTAACCCAAGGTTTTAATACTTTATTATCAATTATGCCAAGTGTCCTTATACATAATTTCACCCCTGTTTTAATAATTCTAGTGACTATTAATCCATTCCCGTGTCCGGTTAAATGAACCATTATTCGTACATATAAATACCCCGCCCATCGTGTCCGATCGAGTGTATATGGTTATTTATGGGTACGTCCAATTGTAAATCTTTATATTAAAATTAACAAACTATCATTTAGTTAAACAAATATAAAGCTCATTAATAGCCCATAGTCTAATTTCCACAAGTGTCGTTCTTTTGTCCAAACCCCAATTATGGTACAAAGCCCAATTACCCAATTTTAGTAATTAGTCCAACATCATGATTACTTCGGTATTAAATAAGCATAATAATAACTTAGCTACGAGACATTAAATTAAAAAGGTTGAAAATAACTTACAATGATTAAAAATTGCGTGGCGTTACACGGACAGAATTTCGACTTACACCCTTACAATATTCGCTAACATACCCTTATTATTGGAAATTAAAATTAAAATTAAAATATAAATTATATATATATATTTACGTATATAGAGAGATAGATAGAATTAGGATATATAAAACGTTCAGAATGCGTTGCCTTTTATAGGCATTTTTGAATTTGGCTGCTCCGCGAGTCGCGGCACTCTTGCTCTTCAAACTCCGCAAGTCGCGGAGTTCGTAAATCCAGCTCACACAAGTTTGGATCCTAGTCTGCCGACGGATTTTAATAATATAAATATAATATAAATATATAATTTATATAATTAATTATATATTATATTATATTTATATACATAATTAATTTGTAACTTTCAGTCCGTTGCGTCGAGCGTTGAGAGTTGACTCATGTCCCGGTTCCGGATTTTCGAACGTCCTTGCGTACAATTTAATATCTTGTACTTTGCGTTTTGAATCTTGTACTCTTGTAATTTCGAGACGTTTCTTATCAATAATTGGAACCTCTTTGATTGTATTTTGTACTTTTGAGCTTTTTGGTCGTTTGCGTCTTCAATTCGTCGAATATGTCTTTTGTCTTCACCTTTTATTATTTAAACGAATATCACTTGTAAATAGAACAATTGCAACTAAAAGCTTGTCTTTCTTGAGGGATAATGCTATGAAATATATGTTTGTTTTTAGCATTATCAAATATTCCCACACTTGAGCGTTGCTTGTCCTCAAGCAATATAGTCTTGAAATACTAGAATCACTTCTTTATTCTTCACACTTTGTACATCAGTGATTTCTTTACGGCGGTATAAACAATGGTAGTAACGTTATGGTTTACAGTCCCACATGACTATAAAAATTTAGATCCATTAAGGAAATTGGATCTTTATGAAAATATTTGATCTTTTGAAAATTAAATCTAGCTTTTACCCTAGATAAGTTTTCCGGAATAACCCTTCATCGGTGTTTGCAAATTCTTTTTGTGGGTTTGGTGGGTTTAATATTTGAAATTTTTAGCTCAAAACTTGCGGTTTTGTGTCACCCACTTGCTAACCTTGTATTGGGAAAGCAACACGTCCAGTATACTTGCTCCATATATTACCTTTCGATAAACTACCGTCCGGTTGTAAAGGAAAGCGTTGAACAAGCAACTGTTAAGGCAATGTCCCCTGACATGCTTTTAATTATGGTCTATAACATGTCGGACGCAATTACTATCCTTTGTAGGAGCAATAGTAAAGCTCACCCTTATAATTTTTCGGTCTGGCACAAGGTCCTGTCTTTGACCATGCTATGCAACCACCGTTCTTACGGTTGATACCCGAATTGGTTCAGGTGACCTAATGAATTCCAGGTGAATTCCTAGGATTTTACGTTCAAAGGTAATGAACGCATTGAAAATGGGTTTTCAGAAAACAAATCGGTTTGTAATTTTGATCAAAATATTTTCTCGTTCAAGCTTGAGTTTAGATATCATTGAATTCCATGAGTTTGAATTCTCAATATTTAAGGTCAATATCAAGGATTGAGTAATATCAGGCTTAAAAGCTGATTTTTAATCTTTAAGGAGATTATCCTTTCTGGAGATCTGATTCATTAGTCTTATCCAGCTAATTTGCACGGCGTCATCCCCATTTTACGAGATAGATCCTCTCATGGTTAGGATAAGTCTGACCACTTGGCGACTCTGTTTTATGCTGAGGTCCGTGGATTTCCTGCTGATTTTAGAGATGACTTTTCTAGGTTTTTCGTCAACCTACAGCTGGTCTGGACTACAACTTCATGACCTAAATCAAGAAGTGCGTTTCTCTTTCGGAAGACTTTACTTCCTTTTAATGATGGAATTGATTCATCGTGTAGATCCATCTCTTCTTTTCTTTCATCGGGTAAAACAGCTAATTATCGTCCAAAACAAAAGTATTTTCAATTTTTTTGTACAAAAATATGTGATATATATTTTGAATAACTTGGTAAAAATTTCCCACACTTGGCTTTTATTTTCCTTTCTTTGCCTTTTTATTTTCCTCTATTCCATTTTAAATGAATTTTAACATTTTGGTTTGTTTCTCAATTTATGTCCTTTCCAAAGTAACAATAATTTCGGTGTTAACACCTAGTTTTATCGTTCATAAATATGTATAAACATGATTTTGAGTTCATTTAATTGAAAATTTTGAAAAATTTTACTAGAATTGGGTAGTCAGTATATAAGACTAGGGCTTTTCTTTATTATCAGAGAGCACTAGATTCTAATACAACTACTGCGTTACTAGTATTTTTAATGGTAACCAAGTGTTTAAATAAAAATTTTTAAAAATCCGAAAGAATTTAACCCCTTCCCACACTTAAGATCTTGCAATGCCCTCATTTGCAAGAAATCAGTAACAATTTAAATTATTGAGAGTGATTAGCGTAGAAAAATGATTAAATTTTACCAAAGTTTCCAAACATATTGTTGTTTGTGTTGAATGATAAATGGTTCACATCATTTGTTCATTCCGTCTTGTTGTTATTTCACATATATTTTGCATCTTGTCGTGAAAATTAGTTGCTTTTGCTGAACTTAATGCCAGTCTTTGAAAATGCGTTGTTTTACTCTGTTGTGTACATAAGATAAACTGCAAACATATATACATATTTTTGAAGTTTGGTATATTACCCCACATTCAAAAATTATTAAAATCTAATAATAAAAGTTAGAAAATTATAAAAACTATTACAATATCAACATAAGTGTTAAATGTAGTAACATTACAAAAATAAAATAAATAAAACTAAATAAACTAGGGTTGATACTGATACCAGTAGGGGTTCCATGCATAACCCTATATGTTATAAAATGCTTCAGCTGGGTTATAAGTAGGATACGGTGGTTGGATTTCTATAGACCAGGGAGGAAATATGGGCTTTGGAGTAGGAATATAGTTTCTACCTATATGTTGGCAATGAGCTATGATGTGGTTTTGATGAACTTGCCAATCTTCAAATGCTCGATGTCTAGCATTTTCATATTCTTGTGAAGCTATAAACCTTTGCATTTCTGTCATTTCATTTCCCCCTCCCACATTACCTGGCTGTTGATTTCTTTCAACCTGTGGATGTCTTCCATTATATGCTACTGCGGCGTTATTTCGCCTCTTCAAAACCTTAGCACCATGATATATATTTAAACCAATTGTATCGTGGGGTTCTGGTTCTTCGATTAATAATCCCCCCGACTTATATCCACATCGAGATACTCAGCAATTAATGTAATAAATATACCATCTCCTATTATACTGTGCGGTCTCATCCCCCTAACCATAGCCGATAAATAATAACCCACACAATAAGGTATACTTACAGCGCTTTGTGGGTCTATAAATCTTGCTCATTTACCTTTTCCTTATTTTTACCTCGCTGTGTAATCGAGTTCGCTAGAAACCTATGGATTACTCTTAATTCAGCTCTATCAATATCAAGATAAGAGTAATTTCCCCCTTTAAATCGGTGATGGCTAGTCATTTGACTCAATACACCATGCGTATCAAAATTTTCATCAATCTTCCTACCATTTAATATCAACCCTTGACAATCGGCAGATGCTAGCTCCTCAGGCGTATATATACGTAAGGCCTGAGCCATGTCTAGTAGAGACATGTGGCGCATCGAACCTCCTAACAAAAATCTAATAAAAGTTCGATCAGTTAAAGTAGCTACCCAATCATTTATTTCTATACTACACAATAATTCTTCACACCATACTTTATATACAGGTCTACGCATGTTGAATAATCGTACCCAATTGTTAAAAGTAGAATTACCATACCTCTGTGTAAGTAATTCTCTAATCCGTTCGCCCAATCCTACAGCTTCTAACGGTTCCCATTCTATTACCCTAGGTACTTCAACAGCTTTAGAATGAAGAGTGTGCAAGCCCCTTTGGTATTTTGGATAATCTATCCAACGTCTGTCTAATCTCAAGTTCGGGTGTAAATCTTCCACGTGCATATCTGAAAATGTCATAACTGGATGAGGTATATCTTGTTTGTAATAGTTATCAACATCCTGTTGTTCCGCATTCTCAGGAGGAGCAATGCGAGCTTGGGATGAAGATTCACCCCTTTCAGTCTGCAAAATACATCAAACACAATTTTTGTGCATCCAAATTTGCATTAGTGTCAGCAAAATCATCAATCAAAATAATTACAATGACATGTTCAATTTATATCAAACTTATGCCCATTTTCATATTTTTATCAAATCTACACTTTTTCAAATAAGCATATACGAAAATGTTCGCCAAGTTCATAAGCATTCAACTCAAATAACATGTCAAAATAATCATTATTAGCAATTAAACAAGTTTCAAATGGCATTATCTCTCAAAAATCAAGTTCATGAATTTTAGACTTGAAAAAGTCCACTTTAATTCTCAAAAATCATGTTTAAGCTCAAAGTTTGGATCATTTAACTACCTAAACATGTTACACTACTTAATTTAGCAATAATTCATGATAAAAATCGACCATAACCTGTTTATATCAAAAGCCCCAAATTGCTCAAGAACACAAACCCTAGATTACTAAAAATTTGAAGTTTAAGGCTTCTAATCATGTTAAATAGCATCAATCTAGGTTATACAAGCATAATACATAAACAATTCAAGTATAATTACACTAAAAAGCATCAAAATCGAATTGGGTGTAAAATTGCTCAAGAACACTAAATTTTTGGATTAAAGGGTGTTTTGGTATAGAAATTTACCGTTTTCCTTGAGTAATTCCTTGATAGCATCCTTCTCAACATGATTTTGTGAAAGATTTGATGAAAAATGGCCAAAAATTGCGAATTTGGGAGGCTTTTTTCGGGTTTTTTCCCCGGGTATTTTCGCAGTTATTTGTGTGTGGTGTTGGTAAACTGATATGTTCTTGCGTTTTATTTTTTTCTGTATTTTACAAACTCCGCGAGTCGCGTTGTTTACCCATTACAAACTCCGCGAGTCACGGTGTTTGTATTTTTTTTTAATAAAAACTTTAACTTATAAAACAATTAATTAATTAATTTTAAAATTTTGTTTCCCTTGCTATTTAGGACGAGGTCGTTTCGGAATGATGTCCTAGTCCGTCCCTCGACAAAATTTTAAAATTTGTCAATTTAAAGCGCGGTTTTAAAAGCAAAGATTTTTTGGGTTTTTTAATGTTTTTGGCATACTTTAATTCAATAAGATTAAAAATAATGATAATAAAAGTTCTCGTCCCTCCGTTGGGTAAAGCAATTTCGGTTCAACGACCTAGTCTTCAACTTACGACGAATTTTTAAAAATCATATTTTTAATTTAGCAAAATAAAGTAAATTTTTGTTTTTAAATTCACACCAAACTTATATTATATATTTTTTACATACAAACTTAAAAATATCAAATTTTCAAATATTTACAATTTTAAATATATTAATTTAAAAAGTTTACAATATTATTTTAATATTAATTTATTGATTTTTTTTAAAAATAAAATTAAAAATCTTTTTGGCTTTTATCCCACTTTAATCAATCAAATATTATCAAAAATATACGCCCCTCTTTTCGGTAAAGTAATTTCGGTTCCATGACCTAATTTAACTCATGACGAATTTTTGAAATATTTTGAGTTGATTGATTAAAGATATTTATACCTTAAGAATAAACGGTAAATTTCGCAGTGATGTAATAAATTTTTGTATGATATCAATAATTTCGGTCGCAAGACCTAATTTTATTAAATACCAATTTAATACTTTATAGCGAACAAATTAGCGTTTATTATCAAAAGGTTAAAAATAAAAATAAAAATAAAAATAAAAACTGTACAAACTTACCTGTGAAATAGATTTCTTAGTGATATGCTCTAGCCCACTCATAAGATAGTCGGACTAATTAGTTTTCCATGGCTACATAGGCGTAACCTCGAGCATTTAATGTTTTTTCTTCTAAACATATAAACGGTCCGTCTCTGCATAAAGTAACAAATTCGGTATTTGAATAGGTTTGATTATTTGAACATTTACCTTCGTGTGACCATTTTCCGCATTTGTGACATTTTTCAAGGTGTCGTGCTCTTCTTTTCGCTGCGGATTTTGATTTTCCTTTACCAAATTGTAACTTATTATTTTCGCATCTGGATTCTTTTCTTACTCCGTCCAATTTTTCTCTGATTACTGATACCAGTTCACTCGGAAGTGTGTCATTATTACGTTTAGTAATTAAAGCGTGTAGCATTAGACCATGGTTTAGTTCACATGAAGTCTTCATTTCGTAAAACCTAAAAAAAAATAAAAATTCAGAATGGGGGGAGAAGACTAGTTCTTTAGGGTCTGCTAGGGAAAGACCATTCGGGTTCCATTTTTGAGAACTACACAAAAACAGAAGATCTAACTCTAACAGAAATACATATTATCCTTTAAAGACTTGATTCTCCCCACATTTAGTTAGCTGTGGTATCGAAATTGTGATTAACTTCGTTGTCGACTTCCATCGGACTATCTATGTAGTGTTTAACTCTGTGACCATTAACTTTAAATTCAATCCCATTTGAATTTATTAATTCTACTGTTCCGTATGGGAAAACTCTTTTGACTATGAATGGTCCAGACCATCTTGATTTCAATTTTCCAGAAAATAGCTTGAATCGTGAATTAAAAAGAAGAACTCTATCTCCTTCTTTAAATTCTTTTGAACTTCTGATTCTTTTATCATGCCATTTCTTCGTTCTTTCCTTATAGATTAACGAATTTTCGTATGCTTCATGTCTTAATTCTTCTAATTCGTTTAATTGACTTAATCGTAGACGTCCAGCTTCATGTAAATCAAGATTACATGTCTTCAAAGCCCAAAATGCTTTGTGTTCAATTTCTACTGGAAGATGACATGCTTTTCCGTAAACGAGTTTAAAAGGTGTGGTTCCAATTGGAGTTTTATAGGCTGTTCTAAAAGCCCAGAGTGCATCCTCCAATTTAATGGACCATTCCTTCGGATTTGATCCTACGGTTTTCTCTAGAATACGTTTTAAAGCTCGGTTGATATTTTCAACTTGTCCACTTGTTTGTGGATGATATGCGGTGGAGATTTTATGAGTTACTCCATATCTTTTAAGAACTTTCTCAAGTTGATTATTACAAAAATGAGTTCCCCGATCACTTATTAAAGCTTTCGGTGTTCTAAACCTTGCAAAAAGACGTTTTAAAAAGTTGACTACAACTCGTGCATTGTTAGTTGGGAGAGCTTGTGCTTCCACCCATTTAGATACATAATCAATGGCTACGAGAATGTATAGATTATTATGAGATTTTGGAAATGGACCCATAAAGTCAATACCCCAGATGTCAAATACTTCACATACTTGAATGACATTTTGTGGCATTTCATCACGTTAACTTATTTTTTCGGCCCTTTGACATGCATCACAGGATTTGCAAAGAAGGTGTGCGTCTTTGTAAATTGTAGGCCAATAGAATCCAGCATCATAAACTTTTCTTGCTGTTAGTTGAGGCCCATAATGCCCTCCTATTGGTCCTGTGTGACAATGGTTTAAGATTTTACTAGCTTCATCTCCGAATACACATCGGCGTATTATTCCATCGGGACAACTTTTAAACAAATGTGGATCTTCCCAGAAATAGTGTTTTATATCACTAAAGAATTTCTTTCGTTTTTGGTACGATAATCATTTTTCAAGGAATCCACATACTAAGTAGTTTGCATAGTCTGCAAACCATGGTATTTCATTATAATCTATATTCAATAGATATTCATCAGGAAAGTTGTCTTGTATGGCCGATTCATTTAGAACTTCTAATTCAGGATTTTCAAGACGAGAAAGATGATCGGTTGCGAGATTTTCTGCTCCCTTTTTATCTCGGATTTCAATATCAAACTCTTGTAATAGTACGATCCAACGGATTAATCTTGGTTTAGCATCTTGTTTCGAAAATAGGTATCTAAGAGCAGAATGGTCGGTATAGACCACCGTTTTAGCTAGAACGAGATATGATCGAAATTTGTCAAAAGCAAAGACAATAGCAAGGAGTTCTTTTTCAGTAGTTGTGTAATTCGTTTGTGCTTCTTGTAACGTCTTACTAGCATAATAAATAGGTTGAAATCGTTTTTCAATCCTTTGTCCTAAAACGGCTCCCATTGCAAAATCACTTGCATCGCACATTAGTTCAAATGGTAAATTCCAATTTGGTGTTATCATAATCGGCGCATTAGTGAGTTTTTCTTTAAGAATATTAAAAGATTTGATGCATTCATCTGAAAAGATGAACGGAGCATCCTTTTCTAGGAGTTTATTCGTAGGAGTGGCAATTTTAGAAAAATCTTTTATAAAACGTCGGTAAAAACCGGCATGCCCTAGAAAACTCCTAACTCCTCTAACATTGGTGTGATGTGGAAGTTTAGCAATTACATCTACTTTAGCTCTATCCACTTCAATTCCTTCCTTTGAGATTTTATGACCAAGAACGATGCCTTCTTTTACCATGAAATGACATTTCTCCCAATTAAGTACTAGATTTGATTGTTTGCATCTAATAAGCATTCGTTCAAGATTAACTAAACATGATTCAAATGTATCACCGAAGACTGAAAAGTCATCCATGAAAACTTCCATGCATTCTTCTATCATGTCGTGAAAAATCGCCATCATGCACCTTTGAAAGGTTGCAGGGGCGTTGCAAAGTCCAAATGGCATGCGTTTGTAAGCAAAAGTACCATAAGGGCACGTGAACGTGGTTTTCTCTTGATCTTCGGGTGCTATTGGAATTTGAAAATATCCGAAAAAACCATCAAGAAAACAATAGTAACTATTTCCGGCTAATCTTTCCAACATTTGATCAATAAAAGGTAAGGGAAAGTGATCTTTTCTGGTGGCGTCATTTAATTTTATATAATCAATACGTACACGCCATCCTGTTACAGTCCTATTCGGAATAAGCTCATTTTTCTCATTTGTGATGACAGTCATGTCACCCTTCTTAGGCACGCATTGAACTGGGTTTACCCATGGACTATCAGAAATTGGATAAATTAAACCTGCATCTAGCAGTTTAATAATTTCTTTCTTAACTACATCTTGCATATTAGGATTTAGTCTTCGTTGGCGTTGCACATACGTTTTATGACCTTCTTCCATAAGCATTTTATGTGTGCAATACGAAGGACTTATTCCTTTAATATCATGAATCTTCCATGCAATGGCTGGTTTATGAGCTTTTAACACAGAAATGAGTTGTGATTTCTCATTTTCAGTAAGAGAAGACGATATTATTACAGGTAATTCAGATTCACCATGTAAATAAGCGTATTCCAAATGGTTTGGAAGTGGCTTTAACTCTAATGTCGGAGGTTCTTCTATCGATGATTTGTATCGATATCTGTCTTCTTCTTTTAGCATTTGAATTTCTTCTGTTGTTGGTTCATATCCATTAGCCATTAGTGTAGCTAACATTTCAGTTTCATCAATTGGTTCAGTACTTTCTCCTAAAGAACATTCTCCTGTTCCTTGTAATTCTGGAAATTCTTCTAACAATTCTGCATGTGATTCTATAGTTTGAATATAATAACATGTATCATCTGCAGATTGCCGTTGTTGCATTGCTTTATCAACTGAAAAGGTAACACT
Organism: Rutidosis leptorrhynchoides; assembly: GCF_046630445.1. Taxonomy (NCBI): domain Eukaryota; kingdom Viridiplantae; phylum Streptophyta; class Magnoliopsida; order Asterales; family Asteraceae; genus Rutidosis; species Rutidosis leptorrhynchoides. Next base: position 391,481,110 of record NC_092338.1, read on the forward strand.
CTCATCCTCTATACTTAAGGTCAATTTCTTACCAAACACGTCTATCATTGCTTTAGCCGTGTTTAAGAATGGTCTTCCTAATATGAGAGGAACTTGAGAATCTTCTTCCATGTCCAGAACAACAAAATCTACCGGAAATACTAAGGTACTAACTTTAACTAGCATGTTCTCCATTATCCCTCTAGGATATTTTATTGATCGATCGGCTAGTTGTATGCTTATTCATGTTGGTTTCAATTCTCCAAGGTCTAGTTTAGTGTATAGTGAATACGGCATTAAATTTATACTAGCACCTAAGTCTTCCAATGCTTCTATTGAACTAAGACTACCCAGAAAACATGGAATTGTGAAACATCCTAGATCAGATAATTTTTCTGGTATCTTATTCAACAGCACTGCAGAACAATTAGCATTCATAGTAACAGCCGAGAGTTCTTCCATTTTCTTTCTATTTGTGATCAGATCTTTCAAGAATTTAGCATATCTGGGCATTCCTGAAATCACATCAATGAAAGGAAGATTGACATTTATTTGTTTAAACATATCCAAGAATTTAGATTGCTCGGCTTCAAGTCTCTCTTTTTTCATTTTATTCGGGTAAGGAAGTGGTGGTTGGTATGGTTTAACATATGGTTTAGCCTTAACTGTGTAATCTTCATTAACCTTTTCAACTACCGGTTCTTTTTCCTTATCTTGTTCAGGTTGTGGTTCTTGTGGAGTAGGAATAGCTTCATCAGAAATTATAGGTATTTTAGGTGGTTTAAGTGTAATACCACTTCTTGTGGTAATGGCTTTAACTGTTTCATTCCGGGAGTTAGCATTTGTATCACTAGTGTCATAACCCGACCTTAACCATAAGGACGAATACAATAACATATGATCTCATCGCGAGGTATTGACCTCTATATGCGACGTTTTTCAAAAACTGCATTCGTTTTTACAATACAAACCATAGCTTTTATTACAAATACAAGGTTTAAACAACATAATAATGATTATCGTTTAGCGATAATCTTAGACTTACAAACTTTACATGTGATAATAACAATACGACTTCCAACATATTTTACATTACAAATCCTCCGATATGCAGTTTTATTTTTGACACAAATATGCATACTCAAGATCTTGCTTAAATTCAACATGTTGCAGCGGAAGCTTTTAGTTATCACCTGAGAATAAACATGCTTAAAACATCAACATAAAGTTGGTGAGATATAGGTTTAATGCCGTGATGTCGTGCGAGGTGTATATGAAATAGTATTAATTTAAATATGAAATACGACGAAATATTACACAAGTTTTAATTATTTATTTACAAATGGGATATACCTAAACCTTGCTACAACACTATAGGCAGTGTACCTAATCGTAGAGTAGTATAGTTTTTAGTAAGTCCGGTTCGTTCCACAGGGAGCTGGCTTATTTCACACTATATTTTAAACAATTATATTCGTACAAAATATATTATATTAATAATATATAAAAGGGGGTTTTACCGTTTAATGACCGGTTTGTCAATTTTATATTTTAAGCGAAGCGTAAAGTAAATGACGATATTTAACTAACAATATAAAATAAATAACAATAATTAAAATGACAATAAATAAAAGTACGAGGAAAAATGAAATAAAATATATTATGCTTATTTAAACTTCCGTAATCATGATGTTTGACGTGTTGATTTTAGTTTTATGCCCATGGGTTAATTGTCCTTTGTCCTGGATTATTTAATATGTCCGTCTGGTTTTTGTCCATAACAGTCCATCGGTCATAAATTTAAAGTGCGAGTGTCCTCGTCAAATTATCCTTATACCGAAGTTAAATATTCCAACTAATTGGGGACTTAAAATGTAACAAGATTTTAATACTTTGTTTAATAATTACACCAGGATGTCGACTGAGTGTAACCCAAGGTTTTAATATTTTGTTATCAATTATACCAAGTGTCCTTGTACATAATTTCACCCCTGTTTTAATTATTCTAGTGGCTATTAATCCATTCCCGTGTCCGGTTAAATGAACGATTATTCGTACATATAAATACCCCACCCATCGTGTCCGATCGAGTGTATATGGTAATTTATAGGGACGCCCAATTGTAAATCTTTATATTAACATTAACAAACTATCATTTATTTAAACAAATATAAAGCCCATTAATAGCCCATAGTCTAATTTCCACAAGTGTCGTTCTTTTGTCCAAACCCCAATTATGGTACAAAGCCCAATTACCCAATTTTAGTAATTAGCCCAACATCATGATTACTTCGGATTAAATAAGCATAATAATAACTTAGCTACGAGACATTAATATAAAAAGGTTGAACATAACTTACAATGATTAAAAATAGCGTACCGTTATACGGACAGAATTTCGACTTACACCCTTACAATATTCGCTAACATACCCTTATTATTAGGATTAAAATTAAAATTAAAATTAAAATTAAAATTAAAATATAAATATTTAGGTATAGATATAGAGAGGATGGATATATGTTTTATGAAAAATGATCAGAATTCGGTTGGCTTTATAGGGAATTGAGTTCAGGGGTACTCCGCGACTCGCGGCATTTTTTGCCTTCAAACTCCGCGAGTCGCAGAGTTTGAAATTCCAGCTCACAAACTTTGGAGTCTTTCTTGCCGATGGATTTTTATTATTTATATAATATATAAATAATTATAAGAATTATTTAAATATTATATTATATTTATGTGCATAGTTGACTTGTAATTTTTAGTCCGTTGCGTCGAGCGTTGAGAGTTGACTCTGGTCCCGGTTCCGGATTTTCGAACGTCCTTGCGTACAATTTAATTTCTTGTACTTTGCGTTTTGAATCTTGTACTCTTGTAATATCGAACGTTTCTTATCAATAATTGGAACCTCTTTGATTGTATTTTGTATTTTTGAGCTTTTTGGTCGTTTGCGTCTTCAATTCGTCGAATCTGTCTTTTGTCTTCACCTTTTATTATTTAAACGAATATCACTTTTAAATAGAACAATTGCAACTAAAAGCTTGTCTTTCTTGAGGAATAATGCTATGAAATATATGTTTGTTTTTAGCATTATCAAATATTCCCACACTTGAGCGTTGCTTGTCCTCAAGCAATATCGTCTTGAAATACTAGAATCACTTCTTTATTCTTCACACTTTGTACATCAGTGATTTCTATACGGCGGTATAAACAATGGTAGTAACGATATGGTTTACAGTCCCACATGACTATAAAAATTTAGATCCATTAAGGAAATTGGATCTTTATGAAAACATTTGATCTTTTGAAAATTAAATCTAGTTTTTACCCTAGATAAGTTTTTCGGAATAATCCTTTACCGGTGTTTGCAAAATATTTTTGTGGGTTTGGTGGGTTTCAGATTTGAAAATTTTAGCTCAAAACTTGCGGTTTTGTGTCACCCACTTGCTAACCTTGTATTTGGAAAGCAACACGTCCAGTTTACTTGTCCCGTATATTACCTTTCGGTAAACTACCATCCGGTTTTAAAGGAAAGCGATGAACAAGAAACTGTTAAGGCAATGTCCCGTGACTTGCTTTTGATTATGGTCTATAAACGTGTCGGATGCTATTACTATCCTTTGTAGGAGCAATAGTAAAGATCATCCTATGATTTTTCGGTCTGGCACAAGGTCCTGTCTTTGACCACTATGCAACCACCGTTTTTACGGTTGACACCCGATTTAGTTCAGGTGACCTAATGAATTCCAGGCGAATTCCTAGGATTTTACGTTCAATGGTAATGAACGCATTAAAAATAGGGTTTTCAGAAAACAAATCGGTTTGTAATTTTGATCATAATATTTTCTCGTTCAAGCTCGAGTTTAGATATCATTGAATTCCATGAGTTTGTAATTCTCAATCTTTAAGGTCAATCTCAAGGATTGAGTAATATCAGGCTTAAAAGTTGATTTTTGATCTTTTAAGGAGATTATCCTTTCTGGGGATCTGATTCATTAGTCTTATCCAGCTAATTTGCATGGTGCCCCCCATTTTACGAGATAAATCCTTCTCATGGTTAGGATAAATCTGACCACTTGGCGACCCTGTTTAATGCCGAGGTCCGTGGATTTCCTGCTGATTTTAGTGATGACTTTTCTAGATTTTTCGTCAACCTACAGCTGGTCTGGACGACAACTTCTTGACCTAAATCAAGAAGCGCGTGTCTTTTTCGGAAGACTTTACTTCCTTTTAATGATGGAATTGATTCATCGTGTAGATCCATCTTTCTTACAGTAAATTAGGTAAAACTTTTTAGTTTTAGTCCAAAGCAAAAGTATTTTCAGTTATTTGTACAAAAATATGTGATATATGTTTTGAATAACTTGGAGAATTTTCCCACACTTGGCTTTTATTTTCCTTTTTATTGTCCTTTATTCCATTTTAAATGAATTTTAACATTTTGGTTTGTTTCTCAATTTATGTCCTTTCCGAGGTTACAAAAATTTCGGTGTTAAAACCTAGTTTTATCGTTCATAAATATGTATAAACATGATTTTGAGTTCATTTAATTGAAAATTTTGAAAAATTTTACTAGAATTGGGTAGTCAGTATATAAGACTAGGGCTGTTCTTTATTATCAGAGAGCACTAGATTCTAATACAACTACTGCTTTACTAGTATTTTTAATGGTAACCCAGTGTTTAAGATAAAAATTTTAAAATCCGAAAGAATTTAACCCCTTCCCACACTTAAGATCTTGCAATGCCCTCATTTGCAAGAAATCAGTAACAATTTAAATTATTGAGGGTGATTTGTGTGAAAATGATTAAATTTTACCAAAGTTTCCAAATATATTGGCGTTTGTTTGCTGAATGATAAATGGTGCACATCATTTGTTCATTCCGTCTTGTTGTTATTTCACATATATTTTGCATCTTGTCGTCAAAATTAGTTGCTTTTGCTGAACTTAATGCCAGTCTTTGAAAATGGGTTGTTTTACCCTGTTGTGTACATAAGATAAACTGCAAACATATATACATATTTTTGAAGTTTGGTATATTACCCCACATTCAAAAATTATTAAAATCTAAGAATAAAAGTTAGAAAATTATAAAAACTATTACAATATTAACATAAGTATTAAACGTATCAACATTACAAATTACAAAATAAATAAAACTAAGTAGACTAGGGATGATACTGATACCAATAGGGGTTCCATGCATAACCATAGGTGCTATAGAATGCTTCTACTGGGTTATACGTAGGATACGGTGGTTGCATCTCGATAGACCAGGGAGGGAATATGGGTTTTGGAGTAGGAATATAGTTTCTACCTATATGTTGGCAATGAGCTATGATTTGGTTTTGATGAACTTGCCAATCTTCAAATGCTCTCTGTCTAGCATTTTCGTACTCCTGTGAAGCTATAAACCTTTGCATTTCTTGCATTTCATTTCCCCCTCCTACATTACCTTGCTGTTGGTTTCTCTCAACCTGTGGATGTCTACCATGGTATTGTACTGCGGCGATATTTTGCCTCTTCAAAACTTTCGCACCATGGTATACATTTAAACCTATTGTATCGCGGGGTTCTGGTTCTTCGACTAATAATCCCCCCCGACTTATATCCACACCGAGATATTCAGCAATCAAAGTAATAAAAATACCACCTCCTATTATGCTATGCGGTCTCATCCCCCTAACCATAGCTGATAAATAATAACCCACACAATAAGGTATACTTACAACGCTTTGTGGGTCTCGAATACACATATGGTAAAACAAATCCTGTTCATTTACCTTTTCCTTGTTCTTACCTCTTTGTGTAATCGAATTAGCTAAAAACCTATGAATCACTCTTAATTCAGCTCTATCTATATCCAAATAAGAGTAATTTCCCCCTTTGAATCGGTGATGGCTTGTCATTTGACTCCATACACCATGTGTATCAAAATTTTCATCTATCTTTCTACCATTTAGTATCAACCCTCTACAATCGGCAGATGCTAACTCCTCAGGCGTATATATACGTAAAGCCTGAGCCATGTCTAGTAAAGACATGTGGCGCATCGAACCTCCTAACAAAAATCTAATAAAAGATCGATCGGTTAAACTAGCTACCCGATCATTTAATTCTATACTACACAACAATTCTTCACACCATACTTTATATACAGGTCTACGCATGGTGAATAAACGTACCCAGTCGTTAAAAGTAGAATTACCATACCTCTGTGCAAGTAATTCTCTAATTGGCCCGGCCAATTCTACAGCTTCTAATGGTCCCCATTCTATGACCCTAGGTACCTCAACAACTTTAGAATGAAGAGTATGCAAACCCCTTTGGTATTTTGGATAATCTATCCAAAGTCTGTCAAATCTCAGGTTCGGGTGCAAATCTTCCAAGTGCATATCAGAAAATGTCATGACTGGATGAGGTATATCTTGCTTGTAGTAGCTATCCACCTCCTGTTGTTCCGCATTCTCAGCAGGAGCATTGCGAGCTTGGGATGAAGATTCACCCCTTTCAGTCTGCAAAACACATCAAACACAATTTTTGTGCATCCAAATATGCATTAGTGTCAGCAAAATCATCAATCAGAATGACATGATCAATTTATATCAAACTTAAGCTCATTTTCACATTTTTATCAAATCTACACTTTTTCAAATAAGCATATACGAAAATGTTCACCAAGTTCATAAGCATTCAACTCAAATAACATGTCAAAATAATCATTACTAGCAATTAAACAAGTTTCAAATGGCATTATCTTTCAAAAATCAAGTTCATGAATTTTAGACTTGAAAAAGTCCACTTTAATTCTCAAAATCATGTTTAGGCTCAAAGTTTGGATCATTTAACTACCTAAACATGTTACACTACTTAATTTAGCAACAATTCATGACAAAAATCGGCCATAACCTGTTTATATCAAAAAGCCCCAAATTGCTCAAGAACACAAACCCTAGATTACTCAAAATTTGAAGTTTAAGGCTTCTAATCATGTTAAATAGCATCAATCTGGGTTATACAAGCATAATACATAAACAATTTAAGCATAATTACACTAAAAAGCATCAAAATCAAATTGGGGAAAAAATTGCTCAAGAACACTAATTTTTGGATTAAATGGTGTTTAGGTGTAGAAATTTACCGTTTTTCTTGAGTAATTCCTTGATAGCATCCTTCTCAACATGATTTTAGTAAAAGATTTGATGATTAAAGGTTAAAAATTGTGATTTTGGGGGTGTTTTTGCGGGTTTATTTTCGCAGTTTTTTTTTCTGTGTTGTGGGTTGGGACTGATCAGTTCGATCAGTATATATTTTTTTCTGGATTTTTCATCCTCCGCGAGTAACGGTGGATTTCCCTTTCAAACTCCGCGACTCGCGGAGTTTGTATTTTTTTTTTTTTATATATCTTATACTAATTAAAACAAGTAAGTAATTAATTTTAAAATTTTGTTTCCCTTGTTATTTTGGACGAGGTCGTTTCGGATCGATGTCCTAGTCCGTTCCTCGACAAAATTTTAAAATTTGTCTTTTTGTAGCGATTGTTTTAAAAGCTAAGATTTTTGGGTTTTTTTTAATGTTTTTGGCATACTTTAATTCAATAAGATTAAAAATAATGATAATAAAAGTTCTCGTCCCTCCCTCGGATAAAGCAATTTCGGTTTAAAGACCTAGTCTTCAACTTACGACGAATTTTAAAAATCATATTTTTAACTTAATGAGATAAAGTAAATTTTTGTTTTTAAATTCACACAATTTAAATATAAAATTCAAAATTAATATTAAAAATTCACACCAAACTTAAAATTTGAAATGCATAAAATTAAAAATTCATATTTTAAAAATTAAAAATTCACACCAAACTTAATTTAAAAATTCATATTATAAATTCACACCAAACTTATATAAATTTTTCAAATATTTACAATTTTAAAAATATTGTTTTTACAAAGTTTACAATATTAATTTAAGATTTAAATATTAATTTTTAAAAACATGGTAAAAATAAAATTAAAAATCTTTTTGGCTTTTTATCCCACTTTAATCAATCAAATATTATCAAAAATATGCGCCCCTCTTTTCGGTAAAGTAATTTCGGTTCCAAGACCTAATTTAACTCATGACGAATTTTTGAAATATTTTGGGTTGATTGATTAAAGATATTTATACCTTAAGGATAAACGTTAAATTTCGCAGTGATGTAATAAATTTTTGAATGATATCAATAATTTCGGTCGCCAAACCTAATTTTATTCAATACCAATTTAATACTTTATAGCGAACAAATTAGCGTTTATTATCAAAAGGTTAAAAATAAAAATAAATAAAAAAAACTGTACAAACATACCTGTGAAATAGATTTCTTAGTTATATGATCTATCCCATTCATAAGATAGTGGGTTTAATTGGTTTTTCATAGCTACATAGGCATAACCTCGAGCATTCAGTGTCTTTTCTTCTAAACATATGAACGGTCCGTCTCTGCATAAAGTAACAAATTCGGTATTTGAATAGGTTTGATTATTTGAACATTTACCTCCATGTGACCATTTTCCGCATTTGTGACATCTTTCTAGGTGTCGTGCTCTTCTTTTCGCTGCGGATTTTGATTTTACTTTACCAAATTGTAACTTATTATCTTCGCATCTGGATTCTTTTCTAACTCCGTCCAATCTTTCTCTGATTACTGATACTATTTCACTCGGTAGTGTGTCATTATTACGTTTAGTGATCAAAGCGTGTAGCATTAGACCATGGTTTAGTTCACAGGCAGTCTTCATTTCCTAAAAAAAATAAAAATTCAGAATGGGGGGAGAAGACTAGTTCTTTAGGGTCTGCTAGGGAAAGACCATTCGGGTTCCATTTTCGAGAACTACACGAAAACAGACAATCTAACTCTAACAGAAATACATATTATCCTTTAAAGACTTGATTCTCCCCACACTTAGTTAGCTGTGGTGTCGAAATTGTGATTAACTTCGTTGTCGACTTCCATCGGACTATCTATGTAGTGTTTAACTCTGTGACCATTAACTTTAAATTCAATCCCATTTGAATTTATTAATTCTATTGTTCCGTATGGAAAAACTCTTTTAACTATGAATGGTCCAGACCATCTTGATTTCAATTTTCCAGGAAATAGCTTGAATCGTGAATTGAAAAGAAGAACTCTGTCTCCTTCTTTAAATTCTTTTGAACTTCTGATTCTTTTATCATGCCATTTCTTCGTCCTTTCTCTATAGATTAACGAATTTTCGTATGCTTCATGTCTTAATTCTTCTAATTCGTTTAGTTGACTTAATCGTAGACGTCCGGCTTCATGTAAATCAAGATTACATGTCTTCAAAGCCCAAAATGCTTTGTGTTCAATTTCTACTGGAAGATGACATGCTTTTCCATAAACAAGTCTAAAAGGTGTGGTTCCAATTGGAGTTTTGTAGGCTGTTCTAAAAGCCCAGAGTGCATCCTCCAATTTAATGGACCATTCCTTCGGATTTGATCCTACGGTTTTCTCTAGAATACGTTTTAAAGCTCGGTTGGTATTTTCAACTTGTCCACTTGTTTATGGATGATATGCGGTGGAGATTTTATGAGTTACTCCATATCTTTTAAGAACTTTCTCAAGTTGATTATTACAGAAATGAGTACCCCGATCACTTATTAAAGCTTTCGGTGTTCCAAACCTTGCAAAAAGACGTTTTAAAAAGTTGACTACAACTCTTGCATCGTTAGTTGGGAGAGCTTGTGCTTCCGCCCATTTAGATACATAATCAATGGCTACGAGTATATATAGATTATTATGAGATTTTGGAAATGGACCCATAAAGTCAATACCCCAAATGTCAAATACTTCACATACTTGGATGACATTTTATGGCATTTCATCACGTTGACTTATTTTTCCGTCCCTTTGACAAGCATCACAGGATTTGCAAAGAAGGTGTGCGTCTTTGTAAATTGTAGGCCAATAGAATCCAGCATCATAAACTTTTCTTGCTGTTAGTTGAGGCCCATAATGCCCTCCTGTTGGTCCTGTGCGACTAAATTTTTAAAATCGACAAACCGGTCATTAAACGGTAAAAACCCCCTTTATAATAATAATATTACTTATATATATATTTGTATAGGGAGTTTCAGAATTTGGGGCTCCGCGACTCGCGGCCCTTTTTGCCTTCAAACTCCGCGAGTCGCGGAGTTTGTAAATACAGCTCACAAACTTTGGAGTCTTTCTTGCCGACGGATTTTTATTATTTATATAATATATAAATAATTATAAGAATTATTTAAATATTATATTATATTTATGTGCATAGTTGACTTGTAATTTTTAGTCCGTTGCGTCGAGCGTTGAGAGTTGACTCTGGTCCCGGTTCCGGATTTTCGAACGTCCTTGCGTACAATTTAATATCTTGTACTTTGCGTTTTGAATCTTGTACTCTTGTAATTTCGAGACGTTTCTTATCAATAATTGGAACCTCTTTGATTGTATTTTGTACTTTTGAGCTTTTTGGTCGTTTGCGTCTTCAATTCGTCGAATCTGTCTTTTGTCTTCACCTTTTATTATTTAAACGAATATCACTTTTAAATAGAACAATTTCAACTAAAAGCTTGTCTTTCTTGAGGAATAATGCTATGAAATATATGTTCGTTTTTAGCATTATCAAATATTCCCACACTTGAGCGTTGCTTGTCCTCAAGCAATATCGTCTTGAAATACTAGAATCACTTCTTTATTCTTCACACTTTGTACATCAGTGATTTCTATACGGCGGTATAAACAATGGTAGTAACGATATGGTTTACAGTCCCACATGACTATAAAAATTTAGATCCATTAAGGAAATTGGATCTTTATGAAAACATTTGATCTTTTGAAAATTAAATCTAGTTTTTACCCTAGATAAGTTTTCCGGAATAACCCTTCACCGGTGTTGCAAATTCTTTTTGTGGGTTTGGTGGGTTTCAGATTTGAAAATTTTAGCTCAAAACTTGCGGTTTTGTGTCACCCACTTGCTAACCTTGTATTTGGAAAGCAACACGTCCAGTTTACTTGTCCCGTATATTACCTTTCGGTAAACTACCGTCCGGTTGTAAAGGAAAGCGTTGAACAAGCAACTGTTAAGGCAATGTCCCCTGACATGCTTTTAATTATGGTCTATAACGTGTCGGACGCAATTACTATCCTTGGTTGGAGAAATAGTAAAGCTCACCCTTATGATTTTTCGGTCTGGCACAAGGTCCTGTCTTTGACCACTATGCAACCACCGTTCTTACGGTTGACACCCGATTTGGTTCAGGTGACCTAATGAATTCCAGGTGAATTCCTAGGATTTTACGTTCAATGGTAATGAACGCATTGAAAATGGGTTTTCAGAAAACAAATCGGTTTATAATTTGATCAAAATATTTTCTCGTTCAAGCTCGAGTTTAGATATCATTAAATTCCATGAGTTTGAATTCTCAATCTTTAAGGTCAATCTCAAGGATTGAGTAATATCAGTCTTAAAAGCTAATTTTTAATCTTTAAGGAGATTATCCTTTCTGGGGATCTGATTCATTAGTCTTATCCAGCTAATTTGCATGGTGCCCCCTATTTTACGAGATAAATCCCTCTCATGGTTAGGATAAATCTGACCACTTGGCGACCCTGTTTAATGCTGAGGTCCGTGGATTTCCTGCTGATTTTAGTGATGACTTTTCTAGATTTTTCGTCAACCTACAGCTGGTCTGGACGACAACTTCTTGACCTAAATCAAGAAGCGCGTGTCTTTTTCGGAAGACTTTACTTCCTTTTAATGATGGAATTGATTCATCGTGTAGATCCATCTTTCTTACAGTAAATCAGGTAAAACAGTTTAGTTTTAGTCCAAAGCAAAAGTATTTTCAGTTATTTGTACAAAAATATGTGATATATGTTTTGAATAACTTGGAGAATTTTCCCACACTTGGCTTTTATTTTCCTTTTTATTGTCCTCTATTCCATTTTAAATGAATTTTAACATTTTGGTTTGTTTCTCAATTTATGTCCTTTCCGAGGTTACAATAATTTCGGTGTTGAAACCTAGTTTTATCGTTCATAAATATGTATAAGCATGATTTTGAGTTCATTTAATTGAAAATTTTGAAAAATTTTACTAGAATTGGGTAGTCAGTATATAAGACTAGGGCTATTCTTTATTATCAGAGAGCACTAGATTCTAATACAACTACTACTTTACTAGTATTTCTAATGGTAACCAAGTGTATAAAGTAAAAATTTTAAAATCCGAAAGAATTTAACCCCTTCCCACACTTAAGATCTTGCAATGCCCTCATTTGTAAGAAATCAGTAACAATTTAAATTATTGAGGGTGATTTGTGTGAAAATGATTAAATTTTACCAAAGTTTCCAAATATATTGGCGTTTGTTTGCTGAATGATAAATGGTGCACATCATTTGTTCATTCCGTCTTGTTGTTATTTCACATATATTTTGCATCTTGTCGTCAAAATTAGTTGCTTTTGCTGAACTTAATGCCAGTCTTTGAAAATGCGTTGTTTTACCCTGTTGTGTACATAAGATAAACTGCAAACATATATACATATTTTTGAAGTTTGGTATATTACCCCACATTCAAAAATTATTAAAATCTAAGAATAAAAGTTAGAAAATTATAAAAACTATTACAATATTAACATAAGTATTAAACGTATCAACATTACAAATTACAAAATAAATAAAACTAAGTAGACTAGGGATGATACTGATACCAATAGGGGTTCCATGCATAACCATAGGTGCTATAGAATGCTTCGACTGGGTTATACGTAGGATACGGTGGTTGCATCTCGATAGACCAGGGAGGGAATATGGGTTTTGGAGTAGGAATATAGTTTCTACCTATATGTTGGCAATGAGCTATGATTTGGTTTTGATGAACTTGCCAATCTTCAAATGCTCTCTGTCTAGCATTTTCGTACTCCTGTGAAGCTATAAACCTTTGCATTTCTTGCATTTCATTTCCCCCTCCTACATTACCTTGCTGTTGGTTTCTCTCAACCTGTGGATGTCTACCATGGTATTGTACTGCGGCGATATTTGGATTTTCCGTTTCAGTAGCCTTTCGTTTCTTTCCTCGTTCGAACTTGTCTTTCGTAATTTCCTGTATTTCTTCCTCCTCAGGATCACTTTCTGGTTCCTCTTCAATTGATTCATCCGGAACTTGTGAGTCTTCCCCAAAGGTGTCGTTTTCATCATCGGATAGATTAATGACTGGAACACCATCTGAAGATTCTGGTTCGGAGTCGCTGAATGTGATAATAAGTTCTAAGCCAGACATCTATCACATAACAACTAGCACGTTAATACCACATAATATTTACATATTAATTTTTAACCAACAAGGATAAGCAATATTTTTCGAAATCAAACACGGTCAAAGTCCAGACTCACTAATGCATCCTAACAAACTGGATAAGACACACTAATGCAAATTTTCTGGTTCTCTAAGACCAACCCTCTGATACCACATGTCATAACCCGACCTTAACCATAAGGACGAATACAATAACATATGATTTCATCGCGAGGTATTGATCTCTATATGCGACATTCTTCAAAAACTGCATTCGTTTTTACAATACAAACCATAGCTTTTATTACAAATACAAGGTTTAAACAACTTAATAATGATTATCGTTTAGCGATAATCTTAGACTTACAAACTTTACATGTGATAATAACAATACGGCCTTCAACATATTTTACATTACAAATCCTCCGATATGCAGTTTTATTTTTGACACAAATATGCATACTTAAGATCTTGCTTAAATTCAACATGTTGCAGCGGAAGCTTTTAGTTATCACCTGAGAATAAACATGCTTAAAACGTCAACATAAAGTTGGTGAGATATAGGTTTAATGCCGGCAGCGTTATAAATATAGACCACAAGATTTCATATATAAACGTTTTAATAAAAATATTCTAAGTTGTTGAGCACTTGATAACCATACTTAACATTTAATCAACGTCGCATATTACCTTTATTATGAAATCTTACTACACCGTACCAAGTGTAGTCACCGAAACGAAGTACTGTGCAACCGTTGAATACTGGTCGTCCAGTCCGGTTGGGGTTGTCAGGCCCGATAGATCTATCAACAGGATTCGCGTTTACAATACCTCATGTAAATAATAGTTACCAAGTTACAGGTAAGTATGCCAGTGGTACAACTCAATGTAGAATATATATTTTTAATCACTTGTGTCCATAACGTAAATCATAAAATGCATGTATTCTCATCCCGAAATATTTAGAGTTTAAAAGTGGGACTATATACTCACTTTTGCCTTGAAGGTAATAAACACGACTTGGTCTCCGATTGATATCACAAACCTAACCATATATATAATATATCAACATATTTTCTTTTCAAGTAATCGTTACATATATATATATACACTTTTAATACTTTTAATATTTTCTTAATCCGTAGTTAGCAGTTCGATGTTAGTGGTCCACAATTAGTTGCTTAAATAAAATAAATAAAGACCCTATCGTATTCGTATTGATCAGAATTAATCTCGACCCATGGTACCATGTTGTCAAGTGACGTGTTGCGTACATAAAGTACCGTGTTGTCAAATGACGTGTTGCGTACAATCATGAGGTCTTATGATTAATCTTCTCGTGTTGTTTACGGGTGGTCCTGAAATATATAAAATCAAATCATAAGTAAATATATATTAAATATTATGTTAATTAGCCAAGATATGATTAATCCGATTTTGTCATAATATGATATATTACAGGTCTTGAAGTATTTTTAAAAATCAAATTAGAAGGATCTATTTAGTTTGCGAACAAGTTTGAAATCACTCAAACTATGTTCTTGTTGTTAAAATTTTACAACACAAAATAAGATAGCTATATAAATATGAATCGAATAAGGTTATGAATAAGGTTACTACCTCAAGCTACTTGGACAAAGCTACTGGAAAAGGTAAGAAAAATCTTGGAATCAAAAGAGTGGTGGAGTGGGATTGAAAGATTGGAAGTAATCTCCTTGAAATCGGATGACTATATTGATAGGTTCTTGAGTAGGTAAATGAAGAGAGATTAGGGAGTGAATTAACTTGAAAGAAAATTGGAAATGAAATTGTATGTGTGTGTGTGTGCAAAATAGCATGATTATGGAATGGATATATAGGAGATTTAGTTTGTTTTCTTGCACAAAAGTCACACATGAGGTTAAATGGCTGGTTCCCACATGTAACATCATGTCTAATGGCTGATCATTGAAGTTTATTGTTGGTATCTACCAATAGTAAATACGTATAGAAGCTGGGTATGATACGGTTACATATACCCTAGATATACTTGTAGAAATTTTGAGGAATCGGAACGAGAATTCAAATATGGACGGGTTTATAACTGTAAAAGAGGCTCAAAACTGGGCTTTTATTTTTAGGTCAAACCAGCCAGGGGCTCTGCCCCTTGGACCCCGCCAGGGGTTGCCACCCCTTGGACCCCGCTTATCGGGGGCGCTGCCCCCGAACCCCCGTCATAATCAAGATAAGTTCAAACAAGTGTGCACTCCACACTTCCCCAAACTTGATCGATATTTATCAAGATTATTTTGGTTACAAATTAATCCCATTACACTTAAATCATATTGGTGACATAGATCACCAACACATTATAGATTGTAAGTATATATGTCAAAGAACGTTACATATAGTTATCGTTTTGAAAACTTAAGTTAGTGGTCTCAAAGTATACTTATAACTTATTGTTGTTAGTTCACAATGAAATGTTAAACCATCCTTAAATCATGTTAAATATGTATAGATATGTACATCTACATAATCGTATAATTATCGTGTGTTATATAGTTCGTGATATCATCGGTCAAATTGGACGGTCAAACGTTGTGTGAAACTCTTTTCAAAAACATAAGTCTCAACAGTTTGGATTGCTTATCATGTTGGTAAGGTTTATTTTATGTAAATATTAATCTCATAAGTATAAAACGATCGGAAAAATCCGGGTCGTTACATCTATCATGTCATGAAAAATCGCCATCATACACCTTTGAAAGGTTGCAGGGGCGTTGCAAAGTCCAAATGGCATGCGTTTGTAAGCAAAAGTACCATAAGGGCACGTGAATGCGGTTTTCTCTTGGTCCTCGGGTGCTATTGGAATTTGAAAATATCATGAAAATCCATCTAGAAAACAATAGTAACTATTTCCGGCTAATCTTTCCAACATTTGATCAATGAAAGGTAAGGGAGAGTGATCTTTTCTGGTGGCGTCATTTAATTTTCTATAATCAATACACACACGCCATCCTGTTACAGTCCTAGTAGGAATAAGCTCATTTTTCTCATTTGTAATGACAGTCATGCCACCCTTCTTAGGCACGCATTGAACTGGAACGAATGCTTATTAGATGCGAACAATCAAATCTAGTACTTAATTGGGAGAAATGCCATTTCATGGTTAAAGAAGGCATCGTTCTTGGTCATAAAATTTCAAAAGAAGGAATTGAAGTGGATAGAGCTAAAGTAGATGTAATTGCTAAACTTCCACATCCCACCAATGTTAGAGGAGTTAGGAGTTTTCTAGGGCATGCCGGTTTTTACCGACGTATCATAAAAGATTTTTCTAAAATTGCCACTCCTATGAATAAACTCCTAGAAAAGGATGCTCCACTCATCTTTTCAGATGAGTGTATCAAATCTTTTAATATTCTTAAAGAGAAACTCACTAATGCGCCGATCATGATAACACCAAATTGGAATCTACCATTTGAACTAATGTGCGATGCAAGTGATTTTGCAATGGGAGCCGTTTTAGGACAAAGGATTGAAAAACGATTTCAACCTATATATTATGCTAGTAAGACGTTACAAGGAGCACAAACGAACTATACAACTACTGAAAAAGAACTCCTTGCTATTGTCTTTGCTTTTGACAAATTTTGATCATATCTCGTTCTAGCAAAAACGGTGGTCTATACCGACCATTCTGCTCTTAGATACCTATTTTCAAAACAAGATGCTAAACCAAGATTAATCCGTTGGATCTTACTCTTACAAGAGTTTGATATTGAAATCCGAGATAAAAGAGGAGCAGAAAATCTCACCGCTGATCATCTTTCTCGTCTTGAAAATCCTGAATTAGAAGTTCTAAATGAATCGGCCATACAAGACAACTTTCCTGATGAATATCTATTGAAGATAGATTATAAAGAAACTCCATGGTTTGCAGACTATGCAAACTACTTAGTTTGTGGATTCCTTGAAAAAAGATTATCGTACCAAAAACGAAAGAAATTCTTCAGTGATATAAAACACTATTTTTGGGAAGATCCACATCTGTTTAAAAGTTTTCCCGATGGAATAATACGCCGATGTGTATTTGGAGATGAAGCTAGTAAAATATTAAACCATTGTCACACAGGACCAACAGGAGGGCATTATGGGCCTCAACTAATAGCAAGAAAAGTTTATGATGCTGGATTCTATTGGCCTACAATTTACAAAGATGCACACCTTCTTTGCAAATCCTGTGATGCTTGTCAAAGGGCCGGAAAAATAAGTCAACGTGATGAAATGCCACAAAATGTCATCCAAGTATGTGAAGTATTTGACATTTGGGGTATTGACTTTATGGGTCCATTTCCAAAATCTCATAATAATCTATATATACTCGTAGCCATTGATTATGTATCTAAATGGGCGGAAGCACAAGCTCTCCCAACTAACGATGCACGAGTTGTAGTCAACTTTTTAAAACGTCTTTTTGCAAGGTTTGGAACACCGAAAGCTTTAATAAGTGATCGGGGTACTCATTTCTGTAATAATCAACTTGAGAAAGTTCTTAAAAGATATGGAGTAACTCATAAAATCTCCACCGCATATCATCCACAAACAAGTGGACAAGTTGAAAATACCAACCGAGCTTTAAAACGTATTCTAGAGAAAACCGTAGGATCAAATCCGAAGGAATGGTCCATTAAATTGGAGGATGCACTCTGGGCTTTTAGAACAGCCTACAAAACTCCAATTGGAACCACACCTTTTAGACTTGTTTATGGAAAAGCATGTCATCTTCCAGTAGAAATTGAACACAAAGCATTTTGGGCTTTGAAGACATGTAATCTTGATTTACATGAAGCCGGACGTCTACGATTAAGTCAACTAAACGAATTAGAAGAATTAAGACATGAAGCATACGAAAATTTGTTAATCTATATGGAAAGAACGAAGAAATGGCATGATAAAATAATCAGAAGTTCAAAAGAATTTAAGGAAGGAGACAGAGTTCTTCTTTTCAATTCACGATTCAAGCTATTTCCTGGAAAATTGAAATCAAGATGGTCTGGACCATTCATAGTTAAAAGAGTTTTTCCATACGGAATGATAGAATTAATAAATTCAAATGGGATTGAATTTAAAGTTAATGGTCACAGAGTTAAACACTACATAGATAGTCCGATGGAAGTCGACAACGAAGTTAATCACAATTTCGACACCACAGCTAACTAAGTGTGGGGAGAATCAAGTCTTTAAAGGATAATATGTATTTCTGTTAGAGTTAGATTATCTGTTTTCGTGTAGTTCTCGAAAATGGAACCCGAATGGTCTTTCCCTAGCAGACCCTAAAGAACTAGTCTTCTCCCCCCATTCTGAATTTTTATTTTTTTTAGGAAATGAAGACTGCCTGTGAACTAAACCATGGTCTAATGCTACACGCTTTGATCACTAAACGTAATAATGACACACTACCGAGTGAAATAGTATCAGTAATCAGAGAAAGATTGGACGGAGTTAGAAAAGAATCCAGATGCGAAGATAATAAGTTACAATTTGGTAAAGGAAAATCAAAATCCGCAGCGAAAAGAAGAGCACGACACCTAGAAAGATGTCACAAATGCGGAAAATGGTCACATGGAGGTAAATGTTCAAATAATCAAACCTATTTAATTAGACCTGCGTCTAGCAGTTTAATAATTTCTTTTTTAACTACATCTTGCATATTAGGATTTAGTCTTCGTTGGCATTGCACATACGTTTTATGACCTTCTTCCATAAGGATTTTATGTGTGCAATACGAAGGACTTATTCCTTTAATATCATGAATCTTCCATGCAATGGCTGGTTTATGAGCTTTCAACACAGAAATGAGTTGTGATTTCTCATTTTCAGTAAGAGAAGACGATATTATTACAGGTAATTCAGATTCACCATGTAAATATGCGTATTCCAAATGGTTTGGAAGTGGCTTTAACTCTAATTTCGGTGGTTCTTCTATCGATGATTTATATCGATATCTGTCTTCTTCTTTTAGCATTTGAATTTCTTCTGTTGTTGGTTCATATCCATTAGCTATAAGTGTAGCTAACATTTCAGCTTCATCAATTGGTTCATTACCTTCTCCTAAAGAACATTCTCCTGTTCCTTGTAATTCTGGAAATTTTTCTAACAATTCTGCATGTGCATCTATAGTTTGAATATAATAACATGTATCATCTGCAGATTGCGGTTGTTGCATTGCTCTATCAACTGAAAAGGTAACACTCTCATCCTCTATACTTAGGGTCAATTTCTTACCGAACACGTCTATCATTGCTTTAGCCGTGTTTAAGAATGGTCTTCCTAATATGAGAGGAACTTGAGAATCTTCTTCCATGTCCAAAACAACAAAATCTACTGGAAATACTAAAGTACCAACTTTAACTAGCATGTTCTCCATTATCCCTCTAGGATATTTTATTGATCTATCGGCTAGTTGTATGCTTATTCATGTTGGTTTCAATTCTCCAAGGTCTAGTTTAGCGTATAGTGAATACGGCATTAGATTTATACTAGCACCTAAATCTGCCAATGCTTCTATTGAACTAAGACTACCCAGAAAACATGGAATTGTGAAACTTCCTGGATCAGATAGTTTTTCTGGTATCTTATTCAACAGCACTGCTGAACAATTAGCATTCATGGTAACAGCCGAGAGTTCTTCCATTTTCTTTCTATTTGAGATTAGATCTTTCAAGAATTTAGCATATCTAGGCATTCCTGAAATCACATCAATGAAAGGAAGATTTACATTTATCTGTTTAAACATATCCAAGAATTTAGATTTCTCGGCTTCAAGTTTCTCTTTCTTCATTTTACTCGGGTAAGGAAGTGGTGGTTTGTATGGTTTAACATAAGGTTTATCCTTAGCTGTGTTATCTTCATTAACCTTTTCAACTACCGGTTCTTTTTCCGTATCTTGATCAGGTTGTGGTTCTTGTGGAGTAGGAATAGCTTCATCATAAGTTACAGGTATTTCAGGTGGTTTAAGCGTTGTACCACTTCTTGTGGTAATGGCTTTAGCTGTTTCATTCCAGGGGTTAGCATTTGTATCACTAGGTAGACTTCCCGGTTTTCTTTCACCTATTAACCTTGCTAGGTTACTTACTTCTTGTTCCAGATTTTGAATAGAAGCTTGTTGATTTCTAAATGCTTGAGCATTTTGTTCAATAGTTTGTTTCTGAGATGTGAAAAACTGCGTTTGAGTTTCAACTAGCTTCGTCATCATATCTTCTAAATTTGGCTTTTTATCATCGGTTTGTTGTGGTGGTTTGTTTTGAAAATTAGGTCTTTGCTGATTGTAATTATTATTGAATACTTGTTGATTGCTAGGACCTTGTTGGTTGTTGTATGGAATATTTCGGTTATAGTTCTGGTTTTGATTGTAAATCGGTTTTGGCGGTTGATAATTATTCTGATAATTATTTCCAGGCCTTTGGTTTATGTATGAAATATTCTCTCTTTGTTTCATTGTTAATTCAATACTGAGACAATCTTTTGTCAAATGTGGTCCTCCACACTGCTCACAACTAATTCGTATTGAGTGAATATCTTTAGTCATCTTTTCCATTCGTCTCTCGACAGCATCTATCTTTGCGGAAATGGAATCTAAGTCATGGCTAGAATCGGCTCTAGCTGCTTTAGATGATCTAACGATATCTTTTTCTTGGTGCCACTCATGTGAGTGGGAAGCAGTGTTATCAATACTTTTGTAAGCATCAGTTTCGGTTTTCTTCATAATAGAACCACCAGCTGCTATATCTATGTATTTCCTTGTAGTGATGTCGCATCCTTGGTAGAATATTTGTACTATTTGACAGGTGTCTAAACCATGTTGCGGACATCCTCTTAACAACTTTCCAAATCTAGTCCATGCCTCATATAGAGTTTCATTTGGCTTCTGTGTGAACGTAACAATTTCTCCTTGAAGTCTTACGGCTTTAGATGCAGGAAAGAATTGTTTAAGAAATTTTTCAACTAAAACATCCCATGTATCAATCGCCCCTTCAGGTAATGATTCCAACCAATCTTTGGCTTCTCCCTTTAAAGTCCAGGGAAATAACATGAGATATATCTGTTCATCCTCTACTTCTCGGATTTTAAATAGTGTGCAGATCTTATTAAAGGTACGTAGATGTTCATTTGGATCTTCCTTCGGCGCACCACTAAATTGGCATTGATTAGTCACCATGTGTAGAATTTGTCCTTTGATTTCATAATCTGGCGCATTAATGTCTGGATGAGTAATTGCGTGACCTTGGCCAGTGCGTTTAGCTCTCATTCGGTCTTCCATACTTAAAGGTTCCAGATTCTCCATAATTGAATTTGTTGAATCGGAATCACTAGAGGATTCTGATTTAATGGTTCGTTCCTCAACAATCTCTGTTTGAATGATTGGTGGTTCTGGAGGAAAATTTAGTGGTTCAGGATCTACGAATCGTTCCTGAATATTCTCCGGATTCTCAATTGTGAGGTCGGGTTCAAAAAATAGATTATTGGAAATTTGAACTGGAGTACTTGGTCGACTGGATGACGATTCTAAAGAAAAATCAACGGCGGTAATATTTGCTAAATGTCTTGATCTAGTTACAGGTGGTGAACGTACAAAAGGTGGTGAATGTCTTGCTCGGTGCATTCACTGAATATCCTATTAGTTTTTAAAAGGAAAGAAAAATTATAATAAGTTATCCAATCAATAGACTTTTCTGATTTTGCCCACGTTTCGAATAGCCAAAAGATGCAGCAGAGGGGCAGGATTCGTTTGGTCTCAATATAATTAAGGACTGTTTGGCTCCAATAACCCGGTCCACGTACAAATCTAACTATTACTACGAACCAGAAAATTTTGATGTCTATTAATTTAACCACTTAAAATAAATTTTCGTAATTTTAAGAAAATTAGATAAGAAGTAGAATAAAAATCTATGTCCTAAAACTAGAATAGCGAGAAATAAGAAAGAAAAAGAGTTCGTCGAAAAAGGTCGAAAAAGAAAAATGGTTGAAAAATAAAAGGTGACGGAAAAATAAAAGAAACTTATAAAACTTAAAAATACTTGACTAACCTAACCTTATTACTACAACTAACTTAAAATTATAATCGCAAATTGAGATTACTAATTGGAATGATAATTGATACATAGGTAAAAGGTGTCTAAAAATATTAAAGCTTACAGGAAAAACTAAATCCCAAATGGAAATAACTTAAAAAGAAACTAAAACTTAAAAGGGCGTCGCAAAATTCTAAAGCACCTAAATCTTAGTCTAAAGAAAAAGCACTTAAGAGATTTTACGGCAAAGCCTAAAAATCTAGAAATAAAAATAACTATGGTAAAAACTATGACTTAACATTAATTACGAGCGAAAAATACAAATATTACGCTAAAAACGAATAAAAAGGGACAAAATATAAAAATATACAAAAAGTTGTAAAAAATACAATTTTAATAAAAATATTATTTTTATATTAATTATTTTATAAAACTATTAATTTTATATATAATAAAACTAATTAAAATTTAAAATACAATTTAATTTAAAAAACTTAAACTAATTATAATAATTAAACTAATTAGGGTTTATTAATAATAATAATAATAAAATCCGTAATTAATGTGAAATTAGGGTTCTGTCACGTGTGTCAGAGTGTCTCCGCGAGTTGCGGTATTCCAAGCAGCAAACCCCGCGAGTCGCGGGGTTCCAAAATTCAACTCTGGTACAGTTTAAATTTTACGTGTTTTTTTTATTATTTTATATTTTCTGTTTTTATATTTTCTGTTTATATCAAAATATTTATATAATAAAAAACTTATATTTTAAAAACTTAAATAAAAATAGAACTACTTTATAATTTTAAAAATATATTAAAAATAGATTTATATATATTAAATTTTTTTTTCGGTTTTTTTTTATGTATGTTTTAAATAAAAACAAAATACTTAAATAAAACTTATATAAAAATAAAGAAACTTTATAAAACTTAAATATTTAATAAAATCTTAAAAATACTTATATTTTTGTTTTTCTTTTTATATTTTCGAATATTTAAAACGTATTTTTATAAAAACGAATTTTAATAAAAGTAAACTAAAAATCTTTTTTTTTTATATATTAGCGTTGCTTCCGGCTTTTAAGCTAGATTGTTCCCCGGCAGCGGCGCCAAAAATATTTGATGTCGTGCGAGGTGTATATGAAATAGTATTAATTTAAATACGAAATACGACGAAATATTACACAAGTTTTAATTATTTATTTACAAATGGGATATACCTAAACCTTGTTACAACACTATAGGCAGTGTACCTAATCGTAGAGTAGTATAGTTTTTAGTAAGTCCGGTTCGTTCCACAGGGAGCTGGCTTATTTCACACTATATTTTAAACAATTATATTCGTACAAAATATATTATATTAATAATATATAAAAGGGGGTTTTACCGTTTAATGACCGGTTTGTCGATTTTATATTTTAAGCGAAACGTAAAGTAAATGACGATATTTAACTAACAATATAAAATAAATAACAATAATTAAAATGACAATAAATAAAAGTACGAGGAAAAATGAAATAAAATGTATTATGCTTATTTAAACTTCCGTAATCATGATGTTTGACGTGTTGATTTTAGTTTTATGCCCATGGGTTAATTGTCCTTTGTCCTGGATTATTTAATATGTCCGTCTGGTTTTTGTCCATAACAGTCCATCGGTCATAAATTTAAAGTGCGAGTGTCCGCGTCAAATTATCCTTATACCCGAAGTTAAATATTCCAACTAATTGGGGACTTAAACTGTAACAAGATTTTAATACTTTGTTTAATAATTACACCAGGATGTCGACTGAGTGTAACCCAAGGTTTTAATATTTTGTTATCAATTATACCAAGTGTCCTTGTACATAATTTCACCCCTGTTTTAATTATTCTAGTGGCTATTAATCCATTCCCGTGTCCGGTTAAATGAACGATTATTCGTACATATAAATACCCCGCCCATCGTGTCCGATCGAGTGTATATGGTAATTTATAGGGACGCCCAATTGTAAATCTTTATATTAACATTAACAAACTATCATTTATTTAAACAAATATAAAGCCCATTAATAGCCCATAGTCTAATTTCCACAAGTGTCGTTCTTTTGTCCAAACCCCAATTATGGTACAAAGCCCAATTACCCAATTTTAGTAATTAGCCCAACATCATGATTACTTCGGATTAAATAAGCATAATAATAACTTAGCTACGAGACATTAATATAAAAAGGTTGAACATAACTTACAATGATTAAAAATAGCGTAGCGTTACACGGACAGAATTTCGACTTACACCCTTACAATATTCGCTAACATACCCTTATTATTAGGATTAAAATTAAAATTAAAATTAAAATTAAAATATAAATATAAATATTTACGTATAGATATAGAGAGGATGGATATATGTTTTATGAAAAATGATCAGAATTCGGTTGGCTTTATAGGGAATTGAGTTCAGGGGTACTCCGCGACTCGCGGCATTTTTTGCCTTCAAACTCCGCGAGTCGCGGAGTTTGAAATTCCAGTTCACAAACTTTGGAGTCTTTCTTGCCGACGGATTTTTATTATTTATATAATATATAAATAATTATAAGAATTATTTAAATATTATATTATATTTATGTGCATAGTTGACTTGTAATTTTTAGTCCGTTGCGTAGAGCGTTGAGAGTTGACTCTGGTCCCGGTTCCGGATTTTCGAACGTCCTTGCGTACAATTTAATATCTTGTACTTTGCGTTTTGAATCTTGTACTCTTGTAATTTCGAGACGTTTCTTATTAATAATTGGAACCTCTTTGATTGTATTTTGTACTTTTGAGCTTTTTGGTCGTTTGCGTCTTCAATTCGTCGAATCTGTCTTTTGTCTTCACCTTTTATTATTTAAACGAATATCACTTTTAAATAGAACAATTGCAACTAAAAGCTTGTCTTTCTTGAGGAATAATGCTATGAAATATATGTTCGTTTTTAGCATTATCATGCCGGCAGCGTTATAAATATAGACCACAAGATTTCATATATAAACGTTTTAATAAAAATATTCTAAGTTGTTGAGCACTTGATAACCATACTTAACATTTAATCAACGTCGCATATTCCCTTTATTATGAAATCTTACTACACCGTAGCAAGTGTAGTTACCGAAACGAAGTACTGTGCAACCGTTGAATACTGGTCGTCCAGTCCGGTTGGGGTTGTCAGGCCCGATAGATCTATCAACAGGATTCGCGTTTACAATACCTCATGTAAATAATAGTTACCAAGTTACAGGGAAGTATGCCAGTGGTACAACTCAACGTAGAATATATATTTTTAATCACTTGTGTCCATAACGTAAATCATAAAATGCATGTATTCTCATCCCGAAATATTTAGAGTTTAAAAGTGGGACTATATACTCACTTTTGCCTTGAAGGTATTTATCACGACTTGGTCTCCGATAGATATCACGAACCTAACCATATATATAATATATCAACATATTTTCTTTTTAAGTAATCGTTACATATATATATATATATATATATATATATATATATATATATATATATATATATATATATATATATATATATATATATATATATATATATATATATATATATATACACTTTTAATATTTTCTTAGTCCGTAGTTAGCAGTCCGATGTTAGTGGTCCACAATTAGTTGCTTAAATAAAATAAATAAAGACCCCATCGTATTCGTATTGATCAGAATTAATCTCGACCCATGGTACCATGTTGTCAAGTGACGTGTTGCGTACATAAAGTACAGTGTTGTCAAATGACGTGTTGCGTACAATCATGAGGTCTTATGATTAATATTCTCGTGTTGTTTACGGGTGGTCCTGAAATATATAAAATCAAATCATAAGTAAATATATATGAAATATCATATTAATTAGAAATATATGATTAATTTAATTTTTCTCCAAATATTTTCGTAGCTAAACTAGCTTCGGATACCCGATCTTGTTTTAGTCGTAGTTTCTTCATTACAACTCCGTTTTTGTTGGTTCAACTTGCCACTTCCTTGGATCGAGTCAAATTTTAAGAATATGAACTGAAAATACCTTAGGTTGTATTCAAAATCATAGGTTATAGGTCAAACTTTGGTGAAACTTATGAAAGTGATCATTTTCCATCATAAAAACAACATTTAATGATCATTTTTCTAAAAATAGTTACACTTTGAGTTAAACCATGAAATTTTTATATGTTAACATATTCATAAGAAATATCATTTTTTCAGAACATAAACTTCCAATTCAAAGCTTAAGATGGTTTTTAATTATCCAACCCAAAACAGCCCCCGGTTGCACTCCGACAACGTAGATTCTGTTTTTTAAGATGTTCTTTGTAAAACCAAGTTATATCTTGTCAAGTTAGCATATCATTATGATATATTACAGGTCTTGAAGTGTTTTAAAAGTTAAGTTAGAAGGATCTATTTAGTTTGCAAACAAGTTTGAAATCATTCAAACTATGTTCTTGTTGTTAAAATTTTACAACACAAAATAAGATAGCTATATAAATATGAATAGAATAAGGTTATGAACAAGGTTACTACCTCAAGTTACTTGGACAAAGTTACTGTAAAAGAAGAGAAAAATCTTAGAACCAAAAGAGTGGTGGAGTTGGATCAAAAGGTTGGAAGTAAACTTGTATTTTTGGAAGGATTATTGAAGTTTTCTTGTAAGGAATTTATTATAATGATTAAGGCTTGTTTTTGAAGCTAGATCTTCATGGTTATTTGCTGAGATTGTGAAGAACACTTAAGATTCCTAAGAGTGTGTTTTTGGTTAGAGAAAATGTGTAGTAAAAATGAAATTGGAATGGAGTATAAATGGTGGTGAAAAGATGTATAAATTTGTAATATTGTGCAAAAGTCTTGTAATATGCCAAATTGATTAATCATGCATCCTAAGATCCAAAATTGGCTGACTCATGGCTGCTAATAAAGTGATTATGATGTGTATATACTAATAGTAAATACGTATAGGAGCTGGGTATGATACGAGTACATATACTCTAGGTATACATGTAGAAATTTTGAGGAAACGGAACGAGAAATCAAATATAGCTATCTTTTGTAAATATACTTATATTGTTTTATGTATATAAGCCCTTTAAAAGTGATTAAATACATATTTATACGATAATTGTATAAGTATTATAGGTTAAAGGTATATATGTCAAATAACGTTACGTATAGTTATCATTTTGAAAACTTAAGTTAGTAGTCTCAAAGTATACTTATAACTTATTGTTATTAGTACACAATAAGATGTTAAACCATTCTTAGATCATGTTAAATATATATAAATACATATATATACACAAACGTATAATTATCGTTTGTTATATAGTTCGTGATATCATCGGTCAAATTGGACGGTCAAACGTTGTGTAAAACTCTTTTTAAAAACATAAATCTCAACAATTTAGATTACTTATCATGTTGGTAAGGTTTAATTTATGTAAATATTAATCTCATAGGTATAAAATAATCGAAAAAATCCGGGTCGTTACAGTACCTACCCGTTAAATAAATTTCATCCCGAAATTTTAAAATTGTACCTATTTTGCGTTCTCGGGAAACAAATGTGGGTACTTTGGTTTATCTGATCCTCTCGTTCCCAAGTAAACTCGGGACCCCTTCGAGCATTCCAACGAACCTTAACGATCGGTATGTTGCTCTGCTTGAGTTGTTTAACTTCACGGTCCATGATTTCGACTGGTTCTTCTATGAATTGTAGTTTCTCGTCGACTTGGATTTCTTCAAGAGGAATGGTGAGATCTTCCTTTGCAAGACATTTCTTAAGGTTTGATACGTGAAATGTATTATGTACTCCGGCGAGTTGTTGCGGTAACTCGAGTCGATAAGCTACCGGTCTAATGCGTTCGATGATCTTAAACGGGCCTACATACCTTGGGTTCAGTTTACCCCTTTTACCAAAACGTATTACACCTTTCCAAGGTGACACCTTTAACATAACCATGTCACCGATCTGAAACTCTAATGGTTTCCTTCGGACATCGGCGTAGCTCTTTTGGCGACTACGGGCTGTTTTCAATCTCTCCTTGATTTGTACTATCTTCTCAGTCGTTTCGTGTATGATCTCGGGACCAGTTAATTATCGATCTCCTACTTCATTCCAACAGATAGGGGATCTACACTTCCTTCCATACAGTGCTTCGAATGGTGCATCTTTAATGCTCGCATGATAACTGTTATTATACGAGAATTCTGCTAATGGTAGATATTTATCCCATCCGTTTCCAAAATCGATCACACATGCCCTGAGCATGTCTTCAAGAGTCTGAATTGTTCTTTCACTCTGCCCGTCAGTTTGTGGATGATATGCGGTGCTCATATCCAAACGAGTTCCCAGGGCCTCCTGTAGTGATTGCCAAAACTTTGATGTAAATCTACTATCACGATCGGATATAATGAAAATAGGTATTCCATGCCTTGAAACAATTTCCTTTATGTATAATCGTAATAGTTTCTCCATTCTATCTGTTTCCTTTATAGGCAAGAAATGTGCAGATTTGGTGCGACGTGTCATAACCCCAGGCAGTCTTTGGTAACTTTGTGATGAAATCCATGGTAAGACCGTCCCATTTCCATTCTGGGATTTCTGGTTGTTGAAGTAACCCTGACGGCTTCTGGTGTTCTGCTTTGACTTTGGAACAAGTTAAAAATTCCACAACATA
This sequence comes from Rutidosis leptorrhynchoides, assembly GCF_046630445.1. Classification (NCBI taxonomy): domain Eukaryota; kingdom Viridiplantae; phylum Streptophyta; class Magnoliopsida; order Asterales; family Asteraceae; genus Rutidosis; species Rutidosis leptorrhynchoides. The sequence continues at coordinate 391,510,182 of NC_092338.1, forward strand.
TGTTGCAACGTCTGTCTTCAAATTAGGCCACCAATAATGCGTCTTAAGATCTTGATAAATCTTTCCAACTCCAGGATGTATCGAGTATCTTGTCTTATGTGCCTCATTCAATATCAACTTCCTTAATCCACCCAACTTCGGTACCCAAATACGGTTTGCGAAATATCGAATTCCGTCTTCCCGTATAACGAGTTTCTTCTCATACTTCTTCATTATTTCATTTCCTATGTTTTCTTTACTAAGAGCTTCTCGTTGAGCCTCTTTGATTTGTGAGTTGAGATTCATGGGAATTTTTATGTTCATCGCTCGTACTCGAATTGATTCTCTTTCCTTTCTGCTTAGAGCGTCGGCCACTACATTGGCTTTCCCGGGATGATAGCGAATCTTACAATCATAGTCGTTTATCAGCTCGACCCACCTACATTGCCTCATGTTCAGCTGTTTCTGATCGAAGATATGTTGAAGGCTTTTATGATCGGTAAACATAGTGCATTTAACCCCATATAAGTAGTGTCTCCATATCTTCAATGCAAACACTACTGCTCCCAATTCTAAATCATGCGTCGTATAATTCCGCTCATGAATCTTCTATTGTCGGGATGCGTATGCTATAACTTTCTTCCATTGCATAAGGACGCTACCAAAACCTTGTCGCGAAGCGTCACAATATATCTCAAAATCATCGTTCCCTTCAGGTAACGATAAAATAGGTGCTGTAGTCAACTTCTTCTTCAGTAATTGAAATGCACTCTCCTGCTCAGAAGTCCTTTCGTACTTCTTCCCTTTTTGTGTTAACGCTGTTAATGGTTTAGTTATTCGGAAAAAATCTTGAATAAACCTTCTATAATAACCAACTAAACCAAAAAATTGGCGTATCTGCGTTGGTGTCTTAGGAGTCTCCCATTTTTCAATGGCCTCAATTTTAGCTGGGTCAACCTGAATTCCTTTGCTACTAACAACATGGCCAAGAAATTGCACTTCTTTCAACCAAAACGCAAACTTAGAAAATTTGGCGTATAATTGTTCTTTTCTTAACAATTCTAATACCAATCTTAAATGTTGTTCATGCTCTTGCTCACTCTTGGAATAGATAAGAATATCGTCAATGAAAACGATAACAAACTTATCTAAATACGGACTACAAACTCGATTCATGAGGTCCATGAATACAGCTGGCGCATTCGTTAATCCAAACGGCATGACCAAAAATTCATAATGACCGTAGCGTGTCCGAAAAGCAGTTTTAGGAATATCTTCTTCTTTGACGCGTAGTTGATGATAGTCCGACCTTAGGTCGATTTTCAAGTAAACACATGATCCTTGCAATTGATCAAATAAGTCATCAATTCTCGGTAGTGGATACCGATTCTTGATAGTTAACTTATTTAATTCACGATAATCTATACACATTCGGAAAGATCTGTATTTCTTCTTGACGAATAAAATCGGAGCTCCCCACGGTGAAGTGCTCGGTCGAATGAAACCACGGTCCAGTAATTCTTGTAACTGGCTTTGTAACTCTTTCATCTCAGATGGTGCAAGTCTATATGGAGCACGAGCCACTGGTGCAGCTCCCGGTACTAGATCTATTTGAAATTCTACAGATCTAAATGGAGGTAATCCTGGTAACTCTTCCGGAAATACTTCAGGAAAATCTCTTGCCACAGGCACGTCGTTGATGCTCTTCACTTTTTCCTTCGTTTTGAATTTATTAACATATGCTAAGATAGCATAGCACCCTTTCTTCAAGCACTTTTGAGCTTTCAAACAACTAATGAGTTTTAGCTTTGAGTTACCCTTCTCTCCATAAATCATTACTGGCGTTTTATCCTTACGAGGAATGCGAATTGCCTTCTTGGCGCACACAACTTCAGCTCCTATTTTGGACATCCAGTCCATGCCGAATATTACATCAAAACTTCCTAATTCTACGGGTATCAAATCAATCTTAAATGTTTCTCCGGCTAAATTTATTTTACAATCACGGCAAATTTTATCGGCTTTAATTAGTTTACCATTAGCTAACTCAATCATGTACTTAGCATCTAGAGGTAATGATGAACAATTCAATTTAGCATGAAAGTCTCTACACACGTAACTTCTATCGGCACCAGTATCAAATATAATAGATGCGAATAAGTTATTAATGGTAAACGTACCCGTAACAAGCTCCGGGTCTTCGCACGCCTCTCTAGCATTAATAACAAATGCTCTTCCACGTGCAGATCCGTTATTCTTCTCTGGATTCGGGCACTGACTCTTATAATGACCCTGTTTCCCACACCCATAACAAGTAAAAGTGGCCAAGGCAGTTCTATTTGCATTGGTGGCAGGAGTCTTGGTACCATTTGTATTTGTAGCGGGAACCCTACAATCTTCAGCAAGATGACCTTTTCGATTACAATTGTTGCACACCACATTACAATAACCAGAGTGATGTTTGTGGCATCTGTTACATAAAGGATTTTGTCCCTTGTAACCTGAGTTCGAACCGCTACCCGCACCTTACGTGGTTTCTTTTTTCTTGTTGGATTGTTGATGATTACCTTCCCACTTTCTTTTGTTTCCCGATGTCTTGACATCGGTGTTCTTATCTAGAATAATCTGGTCCATCAACTCATTCGCCATGGTGATAGCTTCATGAATAGTCTTGGGTTTGGATGCTGTAACATTTGCCTTGACCTTTTTAGGCAAACCGTCTTTGTACAGTTCAATCTTCCGTTCTTCGGTTGGTACTAATTCGGGACATAGCAAAGCTAATTCCATGAATCGCTGATTGTAGTTGGTGAGTTCAGTACCAACAACTTTCAGGCTTCGTAATTCAGCTTCCAACTTCCTAACCTCGTTCCTTGGACAATACTCGTTGATTAGCATTGTTTTGAATTCTTCCCAGGGAGTATCATAAGCTACATCTCCTCCTACGGCCTTCACATAGTTTTTCCACCACGTGAGTGCACTATCTTGTAAGGTGCACGATGCATACTTGGTCATGTCCTTCTCAATACAACCACTGATTTTAAACACAGACTCAATCTTTTCAATCCACCGGGTTAAACCGACCGGTCCTTCTGTTCCACTGAATGATGAGGGCTTGTAACCTTGAAAAGTTTTGTAAGTGCATCCCACACGAGGATTTGGGTTAACTGCATCACCTCTTGCAGCCTCGACCCATAACATTCTGTCATTCACTCGCTGATTGATGAGTTCCTGGATTTCTTGTTCCGTCATTCGGTTCAATCGCGCCATAATCTTCAATAAAAATGAAAAAAAAATAACTATTCACATGGAATATTATAGATGTAGTATGTATTTACAGTACATCGTAGCTTATTAATAATATGAACCAGTTTTTATTATAAAAGCCTTTTCTTCTTATTAGCGTTTTATAATTATACATAGGGTAGTACCTACCCGTTAAAGTTCATACTTAATAGCTTAGTACGAAAATCAATTACTACCACCCAAATAATACTTAACCATGGAAAATTATTGCATTTCACACTTCACTATTTTACATATGCTTATCTTACATCAAACATTAAGCAAACCATACTAGTAATATTACACAAAACATTATATGATCCCATGGTTTAAAACAACAGCGCATCATTTAACCCAAAGCGTTTGTGTTCAAAGAAATCGCTTAAAGGTTATCCTGGTTGTCTCCCTGCGTTTTGGCTGTGGAACCGAAGAACTGGATGTCGGGATAGAACTAATAGGAATAGCGGGAATAGGTGTGAAAGTATCTGGTGGAGTTGGTGCCACAACATTCTCTCTAGACTCGGGATTTGGATTTTCCATTTCAATAGCCTTTCGTTTCTTTCCTCGTTCGAACTTGTCTTTCGTAATTTCCTGTATTTCTTCCTCCTCAGGATCACTTTCCGGTTCCTCTTCAATTGATTCATCCGGAACTTGTGAGTCTTCCCCAAAGGTGTCGTTTTCATCATCGGATAGGTTAATGACTGGAACACCATCTGAAGATTCTGGTTCGTAGTCGCTGAATGTGATAACAAGTTCTAAGCTAGACATCTATCACATAACAACTAGCATGTTAGTATCACATAATATTTACATATTAATTTTTTTAACCAACAGGGATAAGCAATAGTTTTCTAAATCAAACACGGTCAAAGTCCAGACTCACTAATGCATCCTAACAAACTCGATAAGACACACTAATGCAAATTTTCTGGTTCTCTAAGACCAACGCTCTGATACCACATGTCATAACCCGACCTTAACCATAAGGACGAATACAATAACATATGATCTCATCGCGAGGTATTGACCTCTATATGCGACATTTTTCAAAAACCGCATTCGTTTTTACAATACAAACCATAGCTTTTAATACAAATACAAGGTTTAAACAACATAATAATGATTATCGTTTAGCGATAATCACAGACTTACAAACTTTATATGTGATAATAACAATACGACTTCCAACATATTTTACATTACAAATCCTTCGATATGCAGTTTTATTTTTGACACAAATATGCATACTCAAGATCTTGCTTAAATTCAACATGTTGCAGCGGAAGCTTTTAGTTATCACCTGAGAATAAACATGCTTAAAACGTCAACATAAAGTTGGTGAGATATAGGTTTAATGCCGGCAGCGTTATAAATATAGACCACAAGATTTCATATATAAACGTTTTAATAAAAATATTCTAAGTTGTTAAGCACTTGATAACCATACTTAACATTTAATCAACGTCGCATTTTCCCTTTATTATGAAATCTTACTACACCGTACCAAGTGTAGTTACCGAAACGAAGTACTATGCAACCGTTGAATACTGGTCGTCCAGTCCGGTTGGGGTAGTCAGGCCCGATAGATCTATCAACAAGATTCGCGTTTACAATACCTCATGTAAATAATAGTTACCAAGTTACAGGGAAGTATGCCAGTGGTACAACTCAACGTAGAATATATATTTTTAATCACTTGTGTCCATAACGTAAATCATAAAATGCATGTATTCTCATCCCGAAATATTTAGAGTTTAAAAGTGGGACTATATACTCACTTTTGCCTTGAAGGTATTTATCACGACTTGGTCTCCGATAGATATCACGAACCTAACCATATATATAATATATCAACATATTTTCTTTTTAAGTAATCGTTATATATATATATATATATATATATATATATATATATATATATATATATATATATATATATATATATATATATATACTTTTAATATTTTCTTAGTCCGTAGTTAGCAGTCCGATGTTAGTGGTCCACAATTAGTTGCTTAAATAAAATAAATAAAGACCCCATCGTATTCGTATTGATCAGAATTAATCTCGACCCATGGTACCATGTTGTCAAGTGACGTGTTGCGTACATAAAGTACCGTGTTGTCAAATGACGTGTTGCGTACAATCATGAGGTCTTATGATTAATCTTCTCGTGTTATTTACGGGTGGTCCTGAAATATATAAAATCAAATCATAAGTAAATATATATGAAATATCATATTAATTAGAAATATATGATTAATTTAATTTTTCTCCAAATATTTTCGTAGCTAAACTAGCTTCGGATACCCGATCTTGTTTTAGTCGTAGTTTCTTCATTACAACTCCGTTTTTGTTGGTTCAACTTGCCACTTCCTTGGATCGAGTCAAATTTTAAGAATATGAACTGAAAATACCTTAGGTTGTATTCAAAATCATAGGTTATAGGTCAAACTTTGGTGAAACTTATGAAAGTGATCATTTTCCATCATAAAAACAACATTTAATGATCATTTTTCTAAAAATAGTTACACTTTGAGTTAAACCATGAAATTTTTATGTGTTAACATATTCATAAGAAATATCATTTTTCCAGAACATGAACTTCCAATTCAAAGCTTAAGATGGTTTTTAATTATCCAACCCAAAACAGCCCCCGGTTGCACTCCGACAACGTAGATTCAGTTTTTTAAGATGTTCTTTGTAAAACCAAGTTATATCTTGTCAAGTTAGCATATCATTATGATATATTACAGGTCTTGAAGTGTTTTAAAAGTTAAGTTAGAAGAATCTATTTAGTTTGCAAACAAGTTTGAAATCATTCATACTATGTTCTTGTTGTTAAAATTTTACAACACAAAATAAGATAGCTATATAAATATGAATCGAATAAGGTTATGAACAAGGTTACTACCTCAAGTTACTTGGACAAAGTTACTGTAAAAGATGAGAAAAATCTTAGAACCAAAAGAGTGGTGGAGTTGGATCAAAAGGTTGGAAGTAAACTTGTATTTTTGGAAGGATTATTGAAGTTTTCTTGTAAGGAATTTATTATGATGATTAAGACTTGTTTTTGAAGCTAGATCTTCATGGTTATTTGCTGAGATTATGAAGAACACTTAAGATTCCTAAGAGTGTGTTTTTGGTTAGAGAAAATGTGTAGTAAAAATGAAATTGGAATGGAGTATAAATGGTGGTGAAAAGATGTATAAATTTGTAATATTGTGCAAAAGTCTTGTAATATGCCAAATTGATTAATCATGCATGCTAAGATCCAAAATTGGCTGACTCATGGCTGCTAATAAAGTGATTGTGATGTGTATATACTAATAGTAAATACGTATAGGAGCTGGGTATGATACGAGTACATATACTCTAGGTATACATGTAGAAATTTTGAGAAAACGGAACGAGAATTCAAATATAGCTATCTTTTGTAAATATACTTATATTGTTTTATGTATATAAGCCCTTTAAAAGTGATTAAATACATATTTATACGATACTTGTATAAGTATTATAGGTTAAAGGTATATATGTCAAATAACGTTACGTATAGTTATCATTTTGAAAACTTAAGTTAGTAGTCTCAAAGTATACTTATAACTTATTGTTATTAGTACACAATAAGATGTTAAACCATTCTTAGATCATGTTAAATATATATAAATACATATATATACACAAACGTATAATTATCGTTTGTTATATAGTTCGTGATATCATCGGTCAAATTGGACGGTCAAACGTTGTGTAAAACTCTTTTTAAAAACATAAATCTCAACAATTTAGATTACTTATCATGTTGGTAAGGTTTAATTTATGTAAATATTAATCTCATAGGTATAAAATGATCAGAAAAATCCGGGTCGTTACAACTAGGTAAACTTCCCGATTTTCTTTCACCTATTAACCTTGCTAGGTTACTTACTTCTTGTTCCAAATTTTGAATAGAAGCTTGTTGATTTCTAAATGCTTGAGCATTTTGTTCATTGGTTTGTTTCTGAGATGTGAAAAACTGCGTTTAAGTTTCAACTAGCTTCGTCATCATATCTTCTAAATTCGGCTATTTATCATCGGTTTGTTGTGGTTTGTTTTGAAAATTAGGTCTTTGCTGGTTGTAAGTATTGTTGGATACTTGTTGATTACTAGGACCTTGTTGGTTGTTGTATGGAATATTTCGGTTATAATTCTGGTTTTGATTGTAAATTGGTCTTGGCGGTTGATAATTATTCTGATAATTATTTCCAGACCTTTGGTTTAGATATGAAACATTCTCTCTTTGTTCCATTGTTAGTTCAATACTGAGACAATCTTTTGTCAAATGTGGTCCTCCACACTGCTCACAACTAATTCGTATTGAGTGAATATCTTTAGTCATCTTTTCCATTCGTCTCTCGACAGCATTTATCTTTGCAGAAATGGAATCTAAGTCATGGCTAGAATCGACTCTAGTTGCTTTAGATGATCTAACGATATCTTTTTCCACTCATGTGAGTGGGAAGCAGTGTTATCAATAATTTTATAAGCATCAATTTCGGTTTTCTTCATAATAGAACCACCAGCTGCTATATCGATGTCTTTCCTTGTAGTGATGTCGCATCCTTGGTAGAATATTTTTACTATTTGACAAGTGTCTAAACCATGTTGCGGACATCCTCTTAATAACTTTCCAAATCTAGTCCACGCCTCATATAGAGTTTCATTCGACTTCTGTGTGAACGTAACAATTTCTCCTTGAAGTCTTACGGCTTTAGATGCCGGAAAGAATTGTTTAAGAAATTTTTCAACTAAAACGTCCCATGTATCAATCGCCCCTTCTGGTAACGATTCCAACCAATCTTTGGCTTCTCCCTTTAAAGTCCAGGGAAATAACATGAGATATATCTGTTCATCTTCAACTTCTCTTATTTTAAATAGTGTGCAGATCCTATTAAAGGTACGAAGATGTTCATTTGGATCTTCCTTCGGCGCACCACTAAATTGGCATTGATTAGTCACCATGTGTAGAATTTGTCCTTTGATTTCATAATCTGGCGCATTAATGTCAGGATGAATAATTACGTGACCTTGGCCAGTGCGTTTAGCTCTCATTCGGTCTTCCATACTTAAAGGTTCCAGATTCTCCATGATTGAATTTGTTGAATCTGAATCACTAGAGGATTCTGATTTAATGGTTCGTTCCTCAACAATCTCTGTTTGAATGATTGGTGGTTCCGGAGGAAAAATTAATGGTTCAGGATCTATGAATCGTCCCTGAATATTCTCCGGATTCTCAATTGTGAGGTCGGGTTCAAAAAATGAATTATCGGAAATTTGAATTGGAGTACTTGGTCGACTGGATGACGATTCTAAAGAAAAATCAACAGCGACAATATTAGCTAGATGTCTTGATCGAGTTACAGGTGGTGAACGTACAAAAGGTGGTGAACGTCTTGCTCGGTGCATTAACTGAATATCCTATTAGTTTTTAAAAGGAAAAAAAAATTATATAAGTTATCCAATTAATAGACTTTTCTGATTTTGCCCATGTTTCGAATAGCCAAAAGATGCAGCAGAGGGGCAGGATTCGTTTGGTCTCAATATAATTGAGTAATATTTGGCTCCAATAACCCGGTCCACGTACAAATTCAACTATTACTACGAACCAGAAAATTTTGATGTCTATCAATTTAACCACTTAAAATAAATTTTCGTAATTTAACAAATTTAGAGAAGAAGTAGAAAAATTCTAAGTCCTAAAAACTAGAATGGTGAGAAATAAGAAAGAAAAAGAAAGAGCGCATCGAAATAGGTCGAAAAAGAAAAGGGTTAAAAAATAAAAGGCGTCGAAAAATAAGAAAGAAAAAGAGTGACTATAAAACTTTAAAACACTCGACTAACCCAACCTTATTATTATCATTAACTTAAAATTAAAATTGCAAATTGAGATTACTAATTGGAGTGATAATTGATACATAGGTAAAAGGCGTCGAAAAATAAAAATTAGAAAGTAGCGCGTTAAAACTTAAAAAGGAACTAAAAACTAAGAATTAAAAGTTGCGTCTAAAAATATTAAAGCTTACAAGAAAAACTATATCCCAAATGGCAATATCTATATAAAAATGGCGTCGCAAAATTCTAAAGCACCTAAATCTTAGTCTAAAAAGAAAGCACTTAAGGGATTTTACGGCAAAGCCTAAAAATCTATAAATAAAAATAACTAAGGCAAAAACTATGACTTAGAACTAAAAAAAAGAGCGAAAAATACAAATATTACGCTAAAACAATTAAAAGGAACAAAATATAAAAATAAACTAAAAGTTGTAAAAATTACAATTTTTATAAAAATATTATTTTTATATTATTTATTTTATAAAACTATTAAGTTTATATAAATTAAATAACTAATTAAAACTAAATAATACAAAATAATAATAAAAACTAAATTAAAAATTAAATTAAAACACTAACCTAATTAGGGTTATAATTAAAAAATAATAATAATAATTACTCCGTATTTAATGCAGTTTAGGGTTTCTGTGTGACCTGTCTGGGCGGCTCCGCGAGTCGCGGTGAACCCAGTTCAAAACCCCCGCAAGTCGCAGAGATTGCAGGTTCAACGTGTACCAGGTTCAAATTTGACAGGTTCAGTTTTTATTATATTTTTTTTATATTTTTCTGTTTTATATTTTCTGTTTTACTAATTAAATAAAATATTTATATAAATTAAATAAAAACTTATGTTTTAAAAACTAAAATAAAAATAGAAATACTTTATAATTTTATAAAAATCTTAAAAATAGATTTATATATATATATTTTTTGGTTTTTTTATTTTTTTTTTATTTTTGACATTTAAAAAAAATGTATTTTTACAAATACTAAATAAAACTTAATAAAAATTTTTATTTTTTTTATGTGTGTGGCGTTTCGCTTCGGCGTTTCCCGGCAGCGGCGCCAAAAATACTTGATGTTAAAGTTAAGGGGTATAAAATACTATTAAATTTTACAAGGAAAAATTATTAAATACGATACAATTTTACACAAGATATTTATTTATTTATAGAATGGATATACTTAAACCTTGCTACAACACTTATAGGCAGTGTACCTAATCGTACAGTAGTGTAGTTTTTAGTAAGTCCGGTTCGTTCCACAGGGAAAATCTTTAAATAAAGCTTAACGCTATATTAGTTTTAATTTATAAAAATACAAATATATATAAGTAATATTATTATTATAAAAACCGGGTTTTTACCGTTTAATGACCGGTTTGTCGATTTTAAAACTTAGTCACAGTTAAAACCTAATGTAAAATATTAAAAATAAATATAACTTAATTTAAAGCGTAAAGTAAATAACGATAATAAAATTGCGATAATTAAAAAGTGCGATAAAATAAAATTACGATAATTAAAAAGTACGATAATTAAAAGTGCAATTAAATACAATAACAATAAATAAAAGTGGGATAATTAGAAGTGCAATTAAATATAAAATAAAGAAAATTAAATAAGAAATAAAATAATTATGCTTATTTAAACTTTCGTAATCATGATGTTTGACATGTTGATTTTTAGTTTTATGCCCATGGGTTAATTGTCCTTTGTCCTGGATTATTTAATATGTCCGTCTGGTTTTTGTCCATAACAGTCCATCAGTCATAAATATAAAGTGCGAGTATCCTCGTCAAATTATCCTTATACCCGAAGTTAAATATTCCAACTAATTGGGGACTTAAACTGTAACAAGGTTTTAATACTTTGTTTAATAATTACACCAGGATATCGACTGAGTGTAACCCAAGGTTTTAATACTTTGTTATCAATTATGCCAAGTGTCCTTATACATAATTTCACCCCTGTTTTAATAATTCTAGTGACTATTAATCCATTCCCGTGTCCGGTTAAATGAACGATTATTCGTACATATAAATACCCCGCCCATCGTGTCCGATCGAGTGTATATGGTTATTTATGGGTACGTCCAATTGTAAATCTTTATATTAAAATTAACAAACTATCATTTAGTTAAACAAATATAAAGCCCATTAATAGCCCATAGTCTAATTTCCACAAGTGTCGTTCTTTTGTCCAAACCCCAATTATGGTACAAAGCCCAATTACCCAATTTTAGTAATTAGCCCAACATCATGATTGCTTCGGTATTAAATAAGCATAATAATAACTTAGCTATGAGACATTAAATTAAAAAGGTTGAACATAACTTACAATGATTAAAAATAGCGTAGCGTTACACGGACAGAATTTCGACTTACACCCTTACAATATTCGCTAACATACCCTTATTATTGGAAATTAAAATTAAAATTAAAATTAAAATATAAATTTATATATATATATATATATATATATATATATATATATATATATATATATATATATATATATATATATATATTTTTACGTATATAGAGAGATAGATAGAATTAGGATATATAAAACGTTCAGAATGCGTTGCCTTTTATAGGCATTTTTGAATTTGGCTGCTCCGCGAGTCGCGGCACTCTTGCTCTTCAAACTCCTCAAGTCGCGGAGTTCGTAAATCCAGCTCACACAAGTTTGGATCATAGTCTGCCGACGGATTTTAATAATATAAATATAATATAAATATAATATAAATATATAATTTATATAATTAATTATATATTATATTATATTTATATACATAATTAATTTGTAACTTTCGGTCCGTTGCGTCGAGCGTTGAGAGTTGACTCATGTCCCAGTTCCGAATTTTCGAACGTCCTTGCGTACAATTTAATATCTTGTACTTTGCGTTTTGAATCTTGTACTCTTGTAATTTCGAGATGTTTCTTATCAATAATTGGAACCTCTTTGATTGTATTTTGTACTTTTGAGCTTTTTGGTCGTTTGCGTCTTCAATTCGTCAAATCTGTCTTTTGTCTTCACCTTTTATTATTTAAACGAATATCACTTGTAAATAGAACAATTGCAACTAAAAGCTTATCTTTCTTGAGGGATAATGCTATGAAATATATGTTCGTTTTTAGCATTATCACCCGTCTTAAATATTTAGTCCAACATCACGATTACTTCGGCTCAAATAAGCATATTAATAACTTAGTTACGAGACATTAATTTAAAAAGGAAGAACATAGCTTACAGTGATTATTAATAGCGTAGCGTTACACGGACAGAACTCTGACTTTAAAACCCGTAAAATATTTCTTACAATAACCCAACTAAACCATATTTTATTATTAATCTTAAATTAAAATTATAATTATAATTATAAATATAAATATAAACTGAGAAAGGAAAAGAAAAAGGGTGTTGGATTCGGTAGAAGCTTGTGCCTTTTAAAGGAGATTTCTGACTTTGGCTGCTCCGCGAGTGCGGTATTTTTGTGCCTTACAGCTCCGCGAGTGCGGATCTTTGGATTCCAGCTCACCACTTTTTGGCCATTTGCTTGTCGACATAATTAATAAATATATATAATTTATATATAATTTATATAATTATTTATATATTATATTATATTCTTGTGCATAGTTGACTTGTACTTTAAGCTCCGTTGACTCGCGCGTTGATGCTCTGTTCATGTTTCGGTTCCGAATTTTCGAACGTCCTTTCGTACGCTTAGATATCTTGTACTTTGCGTTTCGCGGCTTGTACTCTTGTCATTTTTAGACGTTTCTCATCAATAAATTGAACCACTTGGATCGTAACTTGTACATTTGAGCTTTTTGGTAATTTGCGTCTTCAAATCGTCGTTTTTGTCTTTTGTCTTCGCACTTATTTATTTAAACGAATATTACATAAAAATAGAACAATTGCAACTAAAAGCTTTACATATTGGAAGGATATTGTGCCTAAATATATGTTCATTTGAAGCACTATCAAATATCCCCACACTTGAGCGTTGCTTGTCCTCAAGCAATACAGAACTTTGAAATAAAATCACACTTCACTCGAATCACTTTTTTTTATTCTCACACTTTATACATCAGTGATTTTGATACGGTGGTATAAACAATGATAGTAACGATGTGGTTTACAGTCCCACATGACTATAAAAATTTAGATCCTTTAAGGAAATTGGATCTTTCTGAAAACATTTGATCTTTTAAAAATTCATTCTAGCTTTTACCCTAGATAAGTTTTCCGGAATAACCCTTCACCGGTGTTTGCAAATTGTTTTTATGGGTTGTGTGGGTTTCATATTTTAAAATTTTAGCTCAAAACTTGTGGTTTTGTGTCACCCACTTGCTAACCTTGTATTAGGAAAGCACACGTCCAGTATACTTGCTCCGTATATTACCTTTCGGTAAACTACCGTCCGGTTGTAAAGGAAAGCGATGAACAAGCAACTGTTAAGGCAATGTCTAATGACATGCAGATGTTCATGGTCCACAACGTGTCGGATGCAATTACTATCCTTTGTAAGAGAAATAGTAAAGATCACCCTATATTTTTTTCGGTCTGGCATAAGGTCCTGTCTTCGACCATGCTATGCAACCACCGTTCTTACGGTTGACACCTAATTTGGTTCAGGTGACCTAATGAATTCCGTTGAATTCCTAGGATTTACGTTCAATGGTAATGAACGCATTGAAAATAGATTTTTAGAAAACAAATCGGTTTTAATTTGATCAAAATATTTTCTCGTTTAAGCTCGAGTTTAGATATCATCGAATTCCATTAGTTTGTAATTCTCAATCTTTAAAGTCAATCTCAAGGATTGAGTAATATCAGGCTTAAAAGCTGATTTTTAATCTTTAAGGAGATTATACTTTCTGGGGGTCTGATTCATTAGTCTTATCAAGCTAATTTGCACGGCGCCCTCCCCATTTTAGAGACAGATCCTTTCATGGTTAGGATAAGTCTGACCACTTGGTGACCCTGTTTGATGTTGAGGTCCGTGGATTTCCTGCTGATTTTAGAGATGACTTTTCTAGATTTTTCGTCATCCTACAGCTGGTCTGGACGACAACTTCCTGACCTAAATCAAGAAGCGCGTGTCTTTTTCGGAAGACTTTACTTCCTTTTAATGATGGAATTGATTCATCGTATAGATCCATCTTTTCTTTTCTTTCGTCGGGTAAAACAGTTAATTTAGTCCAAAACAAAAGCACCTGCAATAATCTTGTACAAAAATATGTGATATATGTTTTAAAGAACTTTGTGAATTCTTCCCACACTTAGCTTTTATTTATTCTTTTCTTTGCGTTTTTATTCTCCTTTATTCCATTTTAAATGAATTTAAGCGTTTTGGGTTGTTTCTTCATTTATGTTCTCTCCGAGGTAACAATAATTTCGGTATTATAACCTAGTTTTATCGTTCATAAATATGTATAAACATGATTTTGAATTCATTTAGTTGAAAAGTTTTCAAATTTTCACAAAATTTGACAATTAAACTAAGTGTAAACCCGAGAGAATTTATAACCCTTCCCCACACTTGAGAGCATGCAATGCCCTCATTTGCATGAAATCAGACTATAATTATAAATTCATGAGGGTGATTTGTGTAGAAAAATGATTAAAAATACCGAGTTTGCAAACATATTGTTTTATATCACATTTGATATTTTACGTCTTGTCGTTAAAATTAGTAGCTTTTGCTGAACTTAATGTCAGTCTTTGAAAGTGCGCTGTTTTACCCTGTTTTGTACATAAGATAAACTACAAACATACATAATATTTTTATTATATATATATATATATATATATATATATATATATATATATATATATATATATATATATGTATATATATATATATATATGTATATATATATATATATATGTATATATATATATATATATGTATATATATATATATATATATATATATATTTTATAAAACCTTTATTTATTAAAACAATTTAAATGAATAATTTTTTAAAATTTTGTTTCCTTTTACTTTAGGTAGTTTCGGTATGTTTACCTAGTCCGTCCCTCGACAAAATTTAAAATTTGTCGTTTTTAAAGCGATTGTTTTAAAAGCAAATATTTTTGGGTTTTTTAATAAATTTTTTTGGTATACTTTAGATCAATAAAATTAAAAATAATGATAACAAAATTTTTCGCCCCGCCCTCGGGTAAAGTAATTTCGGTTCCATGACCTAGTCTTTAACTTACGACGAATTTTAGAAATTATTTTTTTAAACTTAATGAAATAAAGCAAATTTTGTTTTTAAACTCACACAAAACTTAAATTTAAAAATGCATATAAATTTCATATAAAACCTATAAAACAAAAAATTTAGAATGGGGGGAGAAAACTAGTTCTTTAGTGTCTGCTAGCGGAAAAGACCAATCGGATTCCATTCTCGGAACTACACGAGAACAGAACAACTAACTCTAGACAACATTTTTTCTTAGAACATTTGAATCTCCCCACACTTAGGTAGCTGTGGTGTCGAATTTGTGATTAACTTCATTGTCAATTTCTTTTGGACCATAATCAACTTGCATATCTGTGACTTTTGCTTTAAGCCATTGGTCGGATTCCTGTGTAATTTCCACAAATTCAACTAGTTTCGCCTTTTCTTTAGGCGATAGATTGGATACTAACCAGTTACATAACTTAAAGTTCCTCTTGGTTCTAGCATCACGAATCCGTTTAATAAGTTTCTTCATTGAACTGTTAATAACGGAGTCATTTAATTTCGTATCAACAACGGGGTTCTTTGTTATCAGGTCATCGTTAGGTGTTACTTCATCTTCCCCACACTTAAGTGTTTTATTATTGCTAAGCACTACCGTTGGAGTTGGTAAAACAATATGGTTCTTATCAATCATTTTTGTTGGTTCAACGGTTTTGGTTGGTGGAGATTTAGACTTTCGACTCACAAAAGTGATCGATTTTTAATCATTACTAAGTGTCATTCTACCCTCTCTTACATCAAATAACGCCCCGGTGGACGCTAAGAATGGTCGACCTAAAATTAGAGGAATGTTTGGGTCCTCTTCTATGTCAATGACAATAAATTCGACTAAAAAGGTTAAATTACCCACTTGAACGGGTAGGTTGTCAGCAATTCCACCTGGGTGCTTAATGGTTTGATCCAAGAGTCGAACACTCATCTCCGTTGGACTTAACTCACTTACTCCTAATCTCTTATATAATGAAAGAGGCATAACACACACACTCGCACCTAAATCTGCTAGTGCATCATACATGACACAATCACTAAGTAGACAAGGAACAATAAATTCACCCGGATCACCCAACCTGGGTGGAATTTTTGGTGGAACTGTCTTCACCGGGTTTCTTTTTACGGTTTTTGTTTCTTGAACCTTCTTATTCTTCTTCTTCTTTCCAAAGGTATCACAAACTTTATTACCTATTACTTGCTCATACTTAACTCCTTTTCTTGGAAACGGGATGGGTGGTCTGTATGGTTCCACCACCGGCTTTACATACTCGGGTGGTGGTGGTGTTGTAACTTCTTCATTGTTACTCACATCTAAAACCTTCCCATCTTCTGGTGCTGATTTTTCAGAATTTGTTGAAACCATATTAACATTCTCATTCTGAGGATTTACTTCAGTATTACTTAGTAGCTTTCCTTGTTCCATCTCACTCATCATGCTAGCAAGAGTACCTACATGTTTGTCTAGATTCAAAATGAAAGCTTGTTGAGTTCTTAATGACTGATCAAACCTCTCTTTTGTTTGGGTTTGAGATGTAATAAATTGTGTTTGAGATTCCATTAGCTTTGCCATCATTTCTTCCAGATTTGGCTTTTTCTCTTCGGTTTGTTGTAGTGCTTTATATAAGCCAGGTCTTTGTTGATTAAAAGTGTTGTTTTGAGTTGGTTGGTTATTCGGACCTTGTTGGTTATACGAATTATTGTGGGTCCATTTGGATTGTAAAGAATGTTTTGATTTCGATTGAAGTTTGGCCTTGGTGGTTGATAATTATTTCCCGACCTTTGGTTCAAGTAGGAAACATTCTCACGTTGTTCCATCGTTTGTTCAATGTGACAATCTTTTGTTAAGTGTGGTCCACCGCATTGCTCACAACTGATTCGTATTGCGTGAATATCTTTAGTCGTCTTTTCCATTAGTCTCTCGAAAGCATCTATTTTTGCGGAAACAGAATCAAAGTCATGGCTAGAATCGGCTCTAGCCGCTTTAGATGAATGAAAAATATCTTTTTCCTGGTGCCACTCATGTGAGTGGGAGGCTGTGTTATCAATAATTTTGTGAGCTTCGATTGCGGTTTTCTTCATAATGGAACCACCAGCTGCTGTGTCGATGTCTTTTCGTGTAGCAATGTCGACACCTTGGTAGAATATTTTTACTATTTGATAAGTGTCTAAACCGTGTTGAGGACATCCTCTCAACAACTTTTCGAATCTTGTCCATGCCTCATATAATGTTTCATTTGGCTTTTGCGCGAACGTAACAATTTCTCTTTGAAGTCTCACGGCTTTAGATGCCGGAAAGAATCTTTTAAGAAAATTTTCAACTAAGACATCCCATGTGTCAATCGCTCCTTCGGGTAACGATTCTAACCAATCTTTGGCTTCTCCCTTTAAAGTCCAGGGAAACAACATGATATAGATTTGTTCATCCTCAACTTCTCTAATTTTGAATAGAGTACAAATCCTATTAAAGGTTTGAAGATGTTCATTTGGATCTTCTTTTGGCGTACCACTATATTGGCATTGATTAGTTACCATGTGTAGAATTTGTCCTTTGATTTCATAATCTGGCGCATTAATGTCCGGCTTAATAATGGCGTGACCTTGGCCAGTGCGTGTAGCTCTCATTCGATCTTCCATACTTACAGGTTCCGTTATTTCCATATTTGAAATTGTTGAATATGAATCACTAGAGGATTCTGATTTAATGGTTTCTTCCTCGACAATCTCTGGTTAAATAATTTGTGGTTTAGGAGGAATGATTAGTGGTTTAGGATCTCTGTATTGTCCTTGAATATCCTCCGGGTTTTCAATTGTGAGGTCGGGTTCAAAAAATGGATTATCGGAATTTTAAATTGGAAAACTTGTTCGACTAGATGATGATTCTAAAGAAAAATCAACGGCGATTATATTGGCTAGATATCTTGATCGGGCTACAGGTGGTGAACGTATGAAAGGTGGTGAATGTTTTGCTCGGTGCATTCACTGAATATCCTATTAGTTATTAAGTTAAAAATTATATAAGTTATCAAATTAATAGACTTTTCTGCTTTTGCCCACGTTTCAAATAGCCAAAAGATGCAGCAGGGAGCCAGGATCCTTTAAGTCGAAAAATCCACAACTCAGCCACTAACAAATCCAACTATTACTACGAAGCAGAAAATTTTGGATGTCTATCAATTTAACCGCTTAAAATAATTTTTTCGTCAAAATTTAAAGAAAATTTTGAAAATTCTATGTCCTAAAAACAAGAGCGTAGAAATGAGAAAGAAAAAGAGTGCGTCGAAAAACGAAAGGTCAAAAAATAAGAAAGAAAAGCGTCGAAACTTAAAAGTCTAAAAACTAAAAATTAAAAATTCCGTCTAAAGGTATTAAAGCTTAAAAGGAACTCTATATCCAAAACGGAAATAAACTTAATTTAGGCACTAAAATATATAAACGGCGTCGAAAAATTCTAAAGCGCCTAAATTTTAATCTAAAGAAAAAGCACTTAAGGGATTTTACGGCGAAACTTAAAGATCTAGAAATACTACGGCAAAATACTAAGCTTAAAACTATATATTATGAACGATAATTATAAAGACTACGTACTAAATAATAAAAAGATACAAATTATAAAAGGATATAATCTAAAAAATGATAAAAATAAAATTTTATAAAAATATTATTTTTATAAAAATATTAATCTATATATTTAATAATAATTAATAAACTTAATATTACTAAATAAAACTAAAACTAAATACTAAATACTAATTAAATAAATAAAAACCTAATTAGGTTAATAATAATAATAATTAATTAAAACCCTAATATGTAATTAATGCGTACAAGATTGCAGTCTGAGACGGCTCCGCGACTGCGGTGTTCAGTACCTGAGTAGCTCCGTGACTGCGGATTCGAATAGTGTTGGGTTCGACTGTTGGGCCAAAACAGACTCGGCCCAGTTTAATTTAATTAAAAACTGAATTGGGCTTCGAAATTTAACTGGCCCAGTTCGTATTTTTTTTTATTATTTGATTTTTTTTATAAAATAATAGATATATAATTAAAATAAAAATAAACTTATATTTTAAAAATCTAAATAAAAATACTTTTTAATTTTATAAACAAAAATCTTAAAAATAATTTTTTTAACACTTATTACAAAAACAAAATATTTTTACAAAATTAAAAATAAAAATTATATATTTTTACACAAAATATAAATATAGCGTTTTTCACCGAGTCCCCGGCAGCGGCGCCAAAAACTTGATGTGTGCAGCGGTGTATACGAAATACTACTATTTTTAATATGAAATACGGCGAAATATGATACAAGTTTTATTTATTTAAATAGATGGGATATACCTAAACCTTGCTACAACACTTATAGGCAGTGTACCTAATCGTAGAGTAGTGTAGTTTTTAGTAAGTCCGGTTCGTTCCACAGGGAGACGGCTTATTGCGTACACTATATTTTAAAACAATTATATTTTATATAATATATATATATATATATATATATATATATATATATATATATATATATATATATATATATATATATATATATATATATATATATATATATATATATATATATTAGTGATATAATAGTATTATTATTATTATAAAAGGGGGTTTTACCGTTTAATGACCGGTTTGTCGATTTTAAATAAATCGTAAAGATAAATGACGATAATATAAATGACAGAATTTAAATTGCGATAAAGTAAATTGCAGTAATTAAAATGACAGTAAATAAAGGTAAGATGAAATATGAAATAAAAGTATTATGCTTATTTAAACTTCCGTAATCATGATGTTTGACATTTTGATTTTAATTAATTGTTACCCGGGTTAATTGTCCTTTGTCCTGGTTTATTTGATACCTATCTGGTTTTTGTCCATAATAGTCCATCGGTCATAATTATAAAATGCTCGTCAAATTAACCTTATTTCCGAAGTCAAATATTCCAAATAATTAGGGATTCGAACTGTAACAAGGTTTTAATACTTTGTTTAATGATTACACCAGGTTATCGACTGCGTATAATTCAAGGTTTTAATATTTTGTTAACAATTACACCAATTACCCTTGTATGTAATCCACTCCTGTTTTAATAAGATATGAACATTAATTTACCCACTTGATCAGTTTGAATAATCATTTACCCAACCCGAATAATTAATTAAATGATCGTAAAAGATGTCGTGTAAACGTCACTAAATAGGACATGCATAATCATTTAATAATTATTAGATTAACTAATTTGAAGATAGGTTCGACAGATTCCAATGAGTTGTCATTCGATTAGACAATACCCCCCCCCCCCCCATCTATTAATAGTTCATAATCCAATGTCCACAAGTGTCGATCTTTTGTCCAAACCTTAATTATGGTACAAAATCCAATAACCCCGTCTTAAATATTTAGTCCAACATCACGATTACTTTGGCTAAAATAAGCATAATAATAACTTAGTTACGAGACATTATGAAATGTCCCGTTCATATTGATTATAAACGTTCCATATTAATTGATTTCGTCGCGAGGTTTTGACCTCTATATGAGACGTTTTTCAAAGACTGCATTCATTTTTAAAACAACCATAGCCTTCATTTTATCGATAAAGGTTTAAAAAGCATTGCGTAGATTATCAAATAATGATAATCTAAATATACCGTTTACACACGACCATTACATGATGGTTTACAATAAAAATATATTACATCAAAATAAGTTTCTTGAATGCAGTTTTTAAACAATATCATACAAGCATGGACTCCAAATCTTGTCCTTATTTTAGTATGCAACAGCGGAAGCTCTTAATAATCACCTGAGAATAAACATGCTTAAAACGTCAACAAAAAATGTTGGTGAGTTATAGGTTTAACCTATATATTATCAAATCATAATAATAGACCACAAGATTTCATTTATTCAATAATCTTACACTCGCAAGTGTATAAAAATCATTCTATGATGAACACCTGGTAACCGACATTAACATAATGCATATAGAATATTCTCAGCATACTCGCAAGTATGTCATAAATTGGCAATCACAATCACCATATAAATCGAAGTACTAAAGCATTCCAATTTCTAGAATGGGGTTTGTTAGGCCCATAGATCTATCTTTAGGATTCGCGTCAATTAGGGGTCATTTCCCTAATTCTTAGGCTACCAGACTTGAAGGGGCAATATTCGGTTTAATAATCCAATCATAGAATGTAGTTTCGCGTACTTGTGTCTATTTTGTAAAACATTTATAAAGCTGCATGTATTTTCATCCCAAAAATATTAGATTTTAAAAGTGGGACTGATGATGTAGCGTGAGGGTACGAAATAGTATTATTTTTAATACAAAATACTACAAAATATGACACAAGTTTTATTAATTTACGGATGAGATATACCTAAACCTTGCTACAACACTATAGGCAGTGTACCTAATCGTAGAGTAGTGTAGTTTTTAGTAAGTCCGGTTCGTTCCACAGGGAGCTGGTGATACTTACTATATTTTTAACTATATTTATACAAAATATATATAATTATATAAGTAGTAATATTATTATAAAAGGGGGGTTTTACCGTTTAATGACCGGTTTGTCGATTCTATATTTTAAGCGTAAAGATAAATGACGATAATTAAAGTGCGTAAAATAATGACAATAAATAAAATGACAGTAAATAAAATTGCGAGTAATAAAATGACAGTAAATAAAGATACGATGAGAAATATAATAAAAGAATTATGCTTATTTAAACTTCCGTAATCATGATGTTTGACGTGTTGATTTTAATTTATTACCATGGGTTAATTGTCCTTTGTCCTGGTTTATTTGATACGTCTATCTGGTTTTTGTCCATAATAGTCCATCGGTCATAAAAATAAAGTGCGAGTATCCTCGTCAAATTACCCTTATACCCGAAGTCAAATATTCCAACTGATTAAGGATTTAAACTGTGACGCAGTTATCACTTCTGTCAACAATTACACCAGTTATCACTGTATGTAATCCACCCCTGTTTTAATTAGTTTATGAATATTAATTCATCCACTTGATCAGAATGAATAATCAATTACCCAACCCAATTGATTAATTAAATGATTATAACAGATTCCATATGAACATCACTAAATAGGACAACCATAATCATTATTAATTATTAGGTTAATTAATTTGAAGATAGGTTCGACAGACTCCAATGAGTTGTCACTCAATTAGACAATACCCCCCATCTATTAATAGTCAATAGTTCAATTTCCACAAGTGTCGGTCTTTTGCCCAAACCTTAATTATGGTCCAAAGTTCAATAACCCCTTCTTAATATTTTAGCCCAACATCACGATTACTTCGGCTCAAATAAGCATAATAATAACTTAGTTACGATACATTAATGTAAAAAGGTTGAACATAACTTACAATGATTAAAAATAGCGTAGCGTTACACGGACAGAATTTCGACTTACACACTCAAACGATCTCTATCATAAATCTTATTATTATCATAATTTAAAATTAAAATTAAGATTATTGTTATATCTTATTAAGTTAACATTATGATAGAGATATAGAATATAGATATTGATAATAGATAGATGGATCGATATATAGATTTAGGATAGAAAAATGTATATTTCAATTGATCGTTACATAGCCTTTTATAGGCGAAATTAGAAATTAAATTTTCATTTACGACCCCTGAACTATGCTCAATTAACAACTTTTTATTATTTAATATTATTCTTATTATGAATTATTTAAATATTATATTTTATTCTTGTGCATAGTTGACTCGTAATTTTTACACCGTTGCGTCGAGCGTTGAGAGTTGGTTCATGTCCTGGTTCCGGATTTTCGAACATCCTTTCGTACAATTTTATATCGTGTACTTTGCGTTTTGTAACTTGTACTCTTGTCATTTTTAGACGTTCTTCATCAATAATTTGAACCTTTTTGATTGTATCTTGTACTTTTGAGCTTTTTGGACCTTTTTGTCTTCAAATCTTCGTTTTCGCCTTTTGTCTTCGCACTTATTAAATATAAACGAATATTACTTGAAAATGGAACAATTGCAACTAAAATCTTATCTTTCTTGGGGGATTTTGCTATGAAATATATGTTCCTTTTTAGCCTTATCAATATCCCCACACTTGAGCGTTGCTTGTCCTCAAGCAATACAGTCTTGAAATAATATAATACATCACACGAATCACTTCTTTATTCTTCACACTTTGTACATTAGTGATTTTGATAGAGCGGTATAAACAATGATATTAACAATATGGTTAAAGGTGGGTGTGTCATCCACAGTTGCCTTGGGTTTAGGACAACGACACTTGCAATCAAATAGCCGATTTACTTTCGGTTTCCAAAGCAAAGTGCACATTTGAAAGGCGGTTTACAGTCCCACATGACTATAAAAATTTAGATCCTTTAAGGAAATTGGATCTTTATGAAAACATTTGATCTTTTGAAAATTCAAGCTAGATTTTACCCTAGACAAGTTTTCTGATTTGATCCATCATCGGTGTTGCAAAATATATTTGTGGATCAATATTTTGGCTAAAACTTTTAGGTTCGTGTAATCCACTGCTATCCCGGTATCGGAAAGTACACATCCAGTTTACTTGTTCCGTATATTATCTTTCGGTAAACTACCGTCCGGTTGTAAAGGAAAGCGATGAACAAGAAACTGTTAAGGCAATGTCCCGTGACATGCAGATGATTATGGTCTTTTAACATGTCGGATGCTAGAACTATCCTTGGTAGGAGCGATAGTAAAGATCATCCTATGATTTTTCGGTCTGGCACAAGGTCCTGTCTCCGACCATGCTATGCAACCACCGTTCTTACGGTTGACACCCGATTTGGTTCAGGTGACCTAATGAATTCCAGGTGAATTCCTAGGATTTTACGTTCAATGGTAATGAACGCATTGAAAATGGGTTTTCAGAAAACAAATCGGTTTGTATTTTTGATCAAAATATTTTCTCGTTCAAGCTCGAGTTTAGATATCATTGAATTCCATGAGTTTGAATTCTCAATCTTTAAGGTCAATCTCAAGGATTGAGTAATATCAGTCTTAAAAGCTGATTTTTAATCTTTAAGGAGATTATCCTTTCTGGGGATCTGATTCATTAGTCTTATCAAGCTAATTTGCACGGTGCCTCCCCATTGTACGAGATAAATCCTTCTCATGGTTAGGATAAATCTGACCACTTGGCGACCCTGTTTGATGCTGAGGTCCGTGGATTTCCTGCTGATTTTAGAGATGACTTTTCTAGATTTTTCGTCAACCTACAGCTGGTCTGGACGACAACTTCTTGACCTAAATCAAGAAGCGCGTGTCTTTTTCGGAAGACTTTACTTCCTTTTAATGATGGAATTGATTCATTGTGTAGATCCATCTTTCTTTCAAATATATTACAGTAAACCGGGTAAAACTGATTAGTATCATCCAAAACAAAAGTACCTGCAATAATCTTGTACAAAGATATGTGATAGATAATTTTTAATTGAATAACTTGGTACATTCTCCCCACACTTAGTTTCTTTCTTTGCCTTTTTATTCTCCTTTATTCCATTTTAAATGAATTCAAGCATTTTAGGTTGTTTCTCAATTTATGTCCTTTCCGAGGTAACGATAATTTCGGCATTAACACCTAGTTTTATCGTTCATAAATATGTATAAACATGATTTTGAATTCATTTAGTTAAAAAATTTTAAAATTTTCATAATATTTAGAAAATAAGCCAAGTATAAACCCGAGAGAATTTATAACCCTTCCCCACACTTGAGATCATGCAATGCCCTCATTTGCATGAAATCAGACTATAATTATTAATTCATGAGGGTGATTAGTGTAGAAAAGTGATTAAAAATACCCAGTTTGTAATTACAAAGCTCGTCGAATGATAGATGGCGCGCCTCATCGTTCATTCCTTCATTTATTATATCACATTTGTTGTTTTGCATCTTGTCGTCAAAATCAGTACCTTTTGCTGAACTTAATGTTAGTCTTTGAAAGTGCGTTGTTTTACCCTGTTGTTTACATGATAAAATACGAACATATATACATATTTTTAAAGTTGGGTATATTACCCCACGTTCAAAAATTTATAAAATCAAATATATTTTTTTTGGCATACTTTAAATCAATAAAATTAAAAATAATGATGAAAAAATTTTTCGCCCCGCCCTCGGGTAAAGTAATTTCGGCTCAACGGCCTAGTCTTCAACTCACGACGAATTTTAGAAATCATTTTTTTTCAACTTAATGAAATAAAGTAAATTTTTGTTTTTAAATTCACACAAAACTTAAAAAGAAAACATATTAATTTCATATAAAACCTAAAAAACAAAAAAAAAATTCAGAATGGGGGGAGAAAACTAGTTCTTTAGTGTCTGCTAGCGGAAAAGACCAATCGAATTCCATTCTCGGAACTACACGAGAACAGAACAACTAACTCCAAACAGCATTTTCTTTTTAGAATATTTGAATCTCCTCACACTTAGGTAGATGTGGTGTCGAAATTGTGATTAACTTCATCGTCAATTTCTCTTGGACCATAATCAACTTGCATATCTGTGACTTTTGCTTTAAGCCAGTGACCAGCTTTTTTCGTAATATCCACAAATTCAACTAGCTTCGCCTTTTCTTTAGGCGACAGATTGGATACTAACCGGTTATATAACCTAAAGTTTCCCTTACTTTTAGCATCAATAACCCGTTTAAAAAGTTTCTTCATTGAACTGTTAATAACGGGGTTATTTAATTTCGTATCAACTATGGGGTTCTTTATTATCAAGTCATCATTAGGTGTTACTTCATTTTCCCCACACTTAGGCGTTCTATTATTGTTAAGCATTACCGTTGGAGTTGGTAAAACAACATGGTTCTTACCAATCGTTTTTGTCGGTTCAACGGTTTTGGTTTGTGGATATTTAGACTTTCGAATCATAAAGGTGATCGATTTCTCATCATTACTAAGTGTCATTCTACCCTTTCTTACATCAAATAACGCCCCGGTGGACGCTAAGAATGGTCGACCTAAAATTAGAGGAACGTTTGAGTCCTCTTCTATGTCAATGACAATGAATTCGACTAGAAAGGTTAAATTACCTACTTGAACGGGTAGGTTGTCAGCAATTCCAACTGGGTGCTTAATGGTTTGATCAAGGAGTCGAACACTCATATCCGTTGGAGTTAACTCACCTACACCTAATCTCTTATATAATGAAAGAGGCATAACACTCACACTTGAACCTAAATCTGCTAGTGCATCATACATGACACAGTCACTAAGTAGACAAGGAACAATAAATTCACCCGGATCACCTACCCTAGGTGGAGGATTTGGTGGAACTGTCTTCACCGGGTTTACTTCTACTGTTTTTGTTTCTTGCACTTTTTTATTCTTCTTCTTCTTCTTTCCAGAGGTATCACAAACTTTATTACCTATTACTTGCTCATACTCAACTCCTTTTCTTGGAAACGGGATGGGTGGTCTGTATGGTGCCACCACTGGCTTTACATACTCGGGTGGTGGTGGTGGTGTAACTTCTTCATTGTTACTTACATCTAAAACTTTCCCATCTTCTGGTATTGGTTTTTCAGAATTTGTTGATATCATGTTAACATTTTCATTCCGAGGATTTACTTCATTATTACTCGGTAGCTTTCCTTGTTCCCTTTCACTCATCAATCTAACAAGAGTACCTACTTGTTTTTCTAGATTCAAAATGGAAGCTTGTTGAGTTCTAAATGACTGCTCAAACCTCTCATTCGTTTGGGTTTGAGTTTCAATAAATTGTGTTTGAGATTCAACTAGCTTAAATACCACTTCTTCCAGATTTGACTTCTTCTCGTCGGTTTGTTGTGGTGGTTTATACAAGCCAGGTCTTTGTTGATTGAAAGTGTTGTTTTGAGTTGGTTGGTTATTCGGACCTTGTTGGTTATACGAGTTATTGTCGGGTCCTTTTGGATTGTAAAGAATGTTTTGATTTCGATTGAAGTTTGGCCTTGGCGGTTGATAATTATTCTGATAACTATTTTCCAGCCTTTGGTTCATGTAGACAACATTCTCACGTTGTTCCATCGTTTGTTCAATGTGACAGTCTTTCATTAAGTGTGGTCCACCGCATAGCTTACAACTGATTCGTATTGCGTGAATATCTTTATTCATCTTTTCCATTCGTCTTTCGAAAGCATCTATTTTTGCTGAAACGGAATCAAAGTCATGGCTAGAATCGGCTCTAGCCACTTTAGATGAACGAAAAATATCTTTTTCTTGGTGCCACTCATGCGAGTGGGAGGCTGTGTTATCAATAATTTTGTAAGCTTCAGTTGCGGTTTTCTTCATAATGGAACCACCAGCTGTTATGTCGATGTCTTTTCGTGTAGCAACGTTGACACCTTGGTAGAATATTTGTACTATTTGGTAAGTGTCTAAACCGTGTTGAGGACATCCTCTCAACAACTTTCCAAATCTTGTCCACGCCTCATATAGAGTTTCATTTGGCTTTTGCGCGAACGTAACAATTTCTCCTTGAAGTCTCACGGCTTTGGATGCCGGAAAGAATTGTTTAAGAAAATTTTCAACTAAAACATCCCATGTGTCAATCGCCCCTTCAGGTAACGATTCTAACCAATCTTTGGCTTCTCCCTTTAAAGTCCAGGGAAACAACATGAGATAGATCTGCTCATCTTCCACTTCTCGGATTTTGAATAGTGTACAAATTCTTTTAAACGTACGAAGGTGTTCGTTAGGATCTTCATTCGGTGCACCACTGAATTGGCATTGGTTAGTTACCATGTGTAGAATTTGTCCTTTGATTTCATAATCTGGCGCATTAACTTCTGGCTTAATAATGGCGTGACCTTGGCCCGTGCGTGTGGCTCTCATTCGATCTTCCATACTTAGAGGTTCCGTTACTTCCATAATTGAATTCGTTGAATCGGTTTCACTAGATGATTCTGATTTAATGGTTCGTTCCTCAACAATCTCTGTTTGAATGATTGGTGGCTCCGGAGGAAAGTTTAGTGGTTCAGGATCTACGAACCGTTCCTGAATATTCTCTGGATTCTCAATTGTGAGGTTGGGTTCAAAAAATGGATTATCGGAAATTTGAACTGAAGTACTTGGTCGACTGGATGACGATTCTAAAGAAAAATCAACGGCGGTTATATTTGCTAAATGTCTTGATCTAGTTACAGGTGGTGAACGTACAAAAGGTGGTGAACGTCTTGCTCGGTGCATTCACTGAATATCCTATTAGTTTTTAAAAAGAAAGAAAAATTATAATAAGTTATCCAATCAATAGACTTTTCTGATTTTGCCCACGTTTCGAATAGCCAAAAGATGCAGCAGAGGGGCAGGATTCGTTTGGTCTCAATATAATTGAGTACTGTTTGGCTCCAATAACCCGGTCCACGTACAAATCCAACTATTACTACGAACCAGAAAATTTTGATGTCTATCAATTTAACCACTTAAAATAAATTTTCTTAATTTTAAGAAATTTAGAGAAGAAGTAGAAAAAAATCTAAGTCCTAAAAACTAGAATGGCGAGAAATAAGAAAGAAAAAGATTGCGCGTCGAAAAAGGTCGAAAAATAAAAAGGTCGAAAAATAGGCGTCGAAAAATAAAAATAAGAAAGTAGTGCGAAATACGGCGTCGTAAAATTCTAAAGCACCTAAAACTTAATCTAAGGAATAAGCACTTAAGGGATTTTACGGCAAAGCCTAAAAATTCTAAAAGTAAAAATAACTATGGCAAAACTAAACTTAATACTAAAAGTTGCGACTATAGTCTAAAAATCTAAAGGTAATAAAACTAAAAAAAAAAATTTTTTTTTTATAGACAAAATCTTAAAAAATATATATTTTTTTTTAATAATTTTTTTTTTTTTTTTACGTTTTTTTTTTTAAGTTTTTTTTTTTTTTTACGTTTTTTTTTTAAAAACGAATTTTTTTTTCTAAAAAAAAACGTTTTTTTTTTTACAATTTTTTTTTTTTTTAAAAAAAAATGATTTTTTTTACAAATTAATACTTTTTTTTATAATTATTATTTTTTTTTCAAAACTTTTTTTTTAATTCATTTACTATTCATGAATAGT
Organism: Rutidosis leptorrhynchoides; assembly: GCF_046630445.1. NCBI lineage: Eukaryota > Viridiplantae > Streptophyta > Magnoliopsida > Asterales > Asteraceae > Rutidosis > Rutidosis leptorrhynchoides. Next base: position 391,539,683 of record NC_092338.1, read on the forward strand.
AAATGAAAAGAAATTAATTAATTTACTATTCACATGAAAGCGACATGATAGAAATTATTAATTACAATTTACATAATATACCCCTGAAGTATTTAATAAATACGACTTTTTAAAACTTTTACGATTCAAAATATATTCTTAAATATTATTATATTATTATATTCTATTTCAATATTATCATATTATTATATTTTATTTCAATATTATTATATTATTATATTTTATTTCAATATTATTATAATTAAAAATATAGCGTTTTAGCGCTCCCCGGCAGCGGCGCCAAAAACTTGATGATGTAGCGTGAGGGTACGAAATAGTATTATTTTTAATACAAAATACTACAAAATATGACACAAGTTTTATTAATTTACGGATGAGATATACCTAAACCTTGCTACAACACTATAGGCAGTGTACCTAATCGTAGAGTAGTGTAGTTTTTAGTAAGTCCGGTTCGTTCCACAGGGAGCTGGTGATACTTACTATATTTTTAACTATATTTATACAAAATATATATAATTATATAAGTAGTAATATTATTATAAAAGGGGGGTTTTACCGTTTAATGACCGGTTTGTCGATTCTATATTTTAAGCGTAAAGATAAATGACGATAATTAAAGTGCGTAAAATAATGACAATAAATAAAATGACAGTAAATAAAATTGCGAGTAATAAAATGACAGTAAATAAAGATACGATGAGAAATATAATAAAAGAATTATGCTTATTTAAACTTCCGTAATCATGATGTTTGACGTGTTGATTTTAATTTATTACCATGGGTTAATTGTCCTTTGTCCTGGTTTATTTGATACGTCTATCTGGTTTTTGTCCATAATAGTCCATCGGTCATAAAAATAAAGTGCGAGTATCCTCGTCAAATTACCCTTATACCCGAAGTCAAATATTCCAACTGATTAAGGATTTAAACTGTGACGCAGTTATCACTTCTGTCAACAATTACACCAGTTATCACTGTATGTAATCCACCCCTGTTTTAATTAGTTTATGAATATTAATTCATCCACTTGATCAGAATGAATAATCAATTACCCAACCCAATTGATTAATTAAATGATTATAACAGATTCCATATGAACATCACTAAATAGGACAACCATAATCATTATTAATTATTAGGTTAATTAATTTGAAGATAGGTTCGACAGACTCCAATGAGTTGTCACTCAATTAGACAATACCCCCCATCTATTAATAGTCAATAGTTCAATTTCCACAAGTGTCGGTCTTTTGCCCAAACCTTAATTATGGTCCAAAGTTCAATAACCCCTTCTTAATATTTTAGCCCAACATCACGATTACTTCGGCTCAAATAAGCATAATAATAACTTAGTTACGATACATTAATGTAAAAAGGTTGAACATAACTTACAATGATTAAAAATAGCGTAGCGTTACACGGACAGAATTTCGACTTACACACTCAAACGATCTCTATCATAAATCTTATTATTATCATAATTTAAAATTAAAATTAAGATTATTGTTATATCTTATTAAGTTAACATTATGATAGAGATATAGAATATAGATATTGATAATAGATAGATGGATCGATATATAGATTTAGGATAGAAAAATGTATATTTCAATTGATCGTTACATAGCCTTTTATAGGCGAAATTAGAAATTGAATTTTCATTTACGACCCCTGAACTATGCTCAATTAACAACTTTTTATTATTTAATATTATTCTTATTATGAATTATTTAAATATTATATTTTATTCTTGTGCATAGTTGACTCGTAATTTTTACACCGTTGCGTCGAGCGTTGAGAGTTGGTTCATGTCCTGGTTCCGGATTTTCGAACATCCTTTCGTACAATTTTATATCGTGTACTTTGCGTTTTGTAACTTGTACTCTTGTCATTTTTAGACGTTCTTCATCAATAATTTGAACCTTTTTGATTGTATCTTGTACTTTTGAGCTTTTTGGACCTTTTTGGACCTTTTTGTCTTCAAATCTTCGTTTTCGCCTTTTGTCTTCGCACTTATTAAATATAAACGAATATTACTTGAAAATGGAACAATTGCAACTAAAATCTTATCTTTCTTGGGGGATTTTGCTATGAAATATATGTTCCTTTTTAGCCTTATCAATATCCCCACACTTGAGCGTTGCTTGTCCTCAAGCAATACAGTCTTGAAATAATATAATACATCACACGAATCACTTCTTTATTCTTCACACTTTGTACATCAGTGATTTTGATAGAGCGGTATAAACAATGATATTAACAATATGGTTAAAGGTGGGTGTGTCATCCACAGTTGCCTTGGGTTTAGGACAACGACACTTGCAATCAAATAGCCGATTTACTTTCGGTTTCCAAAGCAAAGTGCACATTTGAAAGGCGGTTTACAGTCCCACATGACTATAAAAATTTAGATCCTTTAAGGAAATTGGATCTTTATGAAAACATTTGATCTTTTGAAAATTCAAGCTAGATTTTACCCTAGACAAGTTTTCTGATTTGATCCATCATCGGTGTTGCAAAATATATTTGTGGATCAATATTTTGGCTAAAACTTTTAGGTTCGTGTAATCCACTGCTATCCCGGTATCGGAAAGTACACATCCAGTTTACTTGTTCCGTATATTATCTTTCGGTAAACTACCGTCCGGTTGTAAAGGAAAGCGATGAACAAGAAACTGTTAAGGCAATGTCCCGTGACATGCAGATGATTATGGTCTTTTAATGTGTCGGATGCTAGAACTATCCTTGGTAGGAGCGATAGTAAAGATCATCCTATGATTTTTCGGTCTGGCACAAGGTCCTGTCTCCGACCATGCTATGCAACCACCGTTCTTACGGTTGACACCCGATTTGGTTCAGGTGACCTAATGAATTCCAGGTGAATTCCTAGGATTTTACGTTCAATGGTAATGAACGCATTGAAAATGGGTTTTCAGAAAACAAATCGGTTTGTATTTTTGATCAAAATATTTTCTCGTTCAAGCTCGAGTTTAGATATCATTGAATTCCATGAGTTTGAATTCTCAATCTTTAAGGTCAATCTCAAGGATTGAGTAATATCAGTCTTAAAAGCTGATTTTTAATCTTTAAGGAGATTATCCTTTCTGGGGATCTGATTCATTAGTCTTATCAAGCTAATTTGCACGGTGCCTCCCCATTGTACGAGATAAATCCTTCTCATGGTTAGGATAAATCTGACCACTTGGCGACCCTGTTTGATGCTGAGGTCCGTGGATTTCCTGCTGATTTTAGAGATGACTTTTCTAGATTTTTCGTCAACCTACAGCTGGTCTGGACGACAACTTCTTGACCTAAATCAAGAAGCGCGTGTCTTTTTCAGAAGACTTTACTTCCTTTTAATGATGGAATTGATTCATTGTGTAGATCCATCTTTCTTTCAAATATATTACAGTAAACCGGGTAAAACTGATTAGTATCATCCAAAACAAAAGTACCTGCAATAATCTTGTACAAAGATATGTGATAGATAATTTTTAATTGAATAACTTGGTACATTCTCCCCACACTTAGTTTCTTTCTTTGCCTTTTTATTCTCCTTTATTCCATTTTAAATGAATTCAAGCATTTTAGGTTGTTTCTCAATTTATGTCCTTTCCGAGGTAACGATAATTTCGGCATTAACACCTAGTTTTATCGTTCATAAATATGTATAAACATGATTTTGAATTCATTTAGTTAAAAAATTTTAAAATTTTCATAATATTTAGAAAATAAGCCAAGTATAAACCCGAGAGAATTTATAACCCTTCCCCACACTTGAGATCATGCAATGCCCTCATTTGCATGAAATCAGACTATAATTATTAATTCATGAGGGTGATTAGTGTAGAAAAGTGATTAAAAATACCTAGTTTGTAATTACAAAGCTCGTCGAATGATAGATGGCGCGCCTCATCGTTCATTCCTTCATTTATTATATCACATTTGTTGTTTTGCATCTTGTCGTCAAAATCAGTACCTTTTGCTGAACTTAATGTTAGTCTTTGAAAGTGCGTTGTTTTACCCTGTTGTTTACATGATAAAATACGAACATATATACATATTTTTAAAGTTGGGTATATTACCCCACGTTCAAAAATTTATAAAATCAAATATATTTTTTTTGGCATACTTTAAATCAATAAAATTAAAAATAATGATGAAAAAATTTTTCGCCCCGCCCTCGGGTAAAGTAATTTCGGCTCAACGGCCTAGTCTTCAACTCACGACGAATTTTAGAAATCATTTTTTTTCAACTTAATGAAATAAAGTAAATTTTTGTTTTTAAATTCACACAAAACTTAAAAAGAAAACATATTAATTTCATATAAAACCTAAAAAACAAAAAAAAAATTCAGAATGGGGGGAGAAAACTAGTTCTTTAGTGTCTGCTAGCGGAAAAGACCAATCGAATTCCATTCTCGGAACTACACGAGAACAGAACAACTAACTCCAAACAGCATTTTCTTTTTAGAATATTTGAATCTCCTCACACTTAGGTAGATGTGGTGTCGAAATTGTGATTAACTTCATCGTCAATTTCTCTTGAACCATAATCAACTTGCATATCTGTGACTTTTGCTTTAAGCCAGTGACCAGATTTTTTCGTAATATCCACAAATTCAACTAGCTTCGCCTTTTCTTTAGGCGACAGATTGGATACTAACCGGTTATATAACCTAAAGTTTCCCTTACTTTTAGCATCAATAACCCGTTTAAAAAGTTTCTTCATTGAACTGTTAATAACGGGGTTATTTAATTTCGTATCAACTATGGGGTTCTTTTTTATCAAGTCATCATTAGGTGTTACTTCATTTTCCCCACACTTAGGCGTTCTATTATTGTTAAGCATTACCGTTGGAGTTGGTAAAACAACATGGTTCTTACCAATCGTTTTTGTCGGTTCAACGGTTTTGGTTTGTGGATATTTAGACTTTCGAATCATAAAGGTGATCGATTTCTCATCATTACTAAGTGTCATTCTACCCTTTCTTACATCAAATAACGCCCCGGTGGACGCTAAGAATGGTCGACCTAAAATTAGAGGAACGTTTGAGTCCTCTTCTATGTCAATGACAATGAATTCGACTAGAAAGGTTAAATTACCTACTTGAACGGGTAGGTTGTCAGCAATTCCAACTGGGTGCTTAATGGTTTGATCAAGGAGTCGAACACTCATATCCGTTGGAGTTAACTCACCTACACCTAATCTCTTATATAATGAAAGAGGCATAACACTCACACTTGAACCTAAATCTGCTAGTGCATCATACATGACACAGTCACTAAGTAGACAAGGAACAATAAATTCACCCGGATCACCTACCCTAGGTGGAGGATTTGGTGGAACTGTCTTCACCGGGTTTACTTCTACTGTTTTTGTTTCTTGCACTTTTTTATTCTTCTTCTTCTTCTTTCCAGAGGTATCACAAACTTTATTACCTATTACTTGCTCATACTCAACTCCTTTTCTTGGAAACGGGATGGGTGGTCTGTATGGTGCCACCACTGGCTTTACATACTCGGGTGGTGGTGGTGGTGTAACTTCTTCATTGTTACTTACATCTAAAACTTTCCCATCTTCTGGTATTGGTTTTTCAGAATTTGTTGATATCATGTTAACATTTTCATTCCGAGGATTTACTTCATTATTACTCGGTAGCTTTCCTTGTTCCCTTTCACTCATCAATCTAACAAGAGTACCTACTTGTTTTTCTAGATTCAAAATGGAAGCTTGTTGAGTTCTAAATGACTGCTCAAACCTCTCATTCGTTTGGGTTTGAGTTTCAATAAATTGTGTTTGAGATTCAACTAGCTTAAATACCACTTCTTCCAGATTTGACTTCTTCTCGTCGGTTTGTTGTGGTGGTTTATACAAGCCAGGTCTTTGTTGATTGAAAGTGTTGTTTTGAGTTGGTTGGTTATTCGGACCTTGTTGGTTATACGAGTTATTGTCGGGTCCTTTTGGATTGTAAAGAATGTTTTGATTTCGATTGAAGTTTGGCCTTGGCGGTTGATAATTATTCTGATAACTATTTTCCAGCCTTTGGTTCATGTAGACAACATTCTCACGTTGTTCCATCGTTTGTTCAATGTGACAGTCTTTCATTAAGTGTGGTCCACCGCATAGCTCACAACTGATTCGTATTGCGTGAATATCTTTATTCATCTTTTCCATTCGTCTTTCGAAAGCATCTATTTTTGCTGAAACGGAATCAAAGTCATGGCTAGAATCGGCTCTAGCCACTTTAGATGAACGAAAAATATCTTTTTCTTGGTGCCACTCATGCGAGTGGGAGGCTGTGTTATCAATAATTTTGTAAGCTTCAGTTGCGGTTTTCTTCATAATGGAACCACCAGCTGTTATGTCGATGTCTTTTCGTGTAGCAACGTTGACACCTTGGTAGAATATTTGTACTATTTGGTAAGTGTCTAAACCGTGTTGAGGACATCCTCTCAACAACTTTCCAAATCTTGTCCACGCCTCATATAGAGTTTCATTTGGCTTTTGCACGAACGTAACAATTTCTCCTTGAAGTCTCACGGCTTTGGATGCCGGAAAGAATTGTTTAAGAAAATTTTCAACTAAAACATCCCATGTGTCAATCGCCCCTTCAGGTAACAATTCTAACCAATCTTTGGCTTCTCCCTTTAAAGTCCAGGGAAACAACATGAGATAGATCTGCTCATCTTCCACTTCTCGGATTTTGAATAGTGTACAAATTCTTTTAAACGTACGAAGGTGTTCGTTAGGATCTTCATTCGGTGCACCACTGAATTGGCATTGGTTAGTTACCATGTGTAGAATTTGTCCTTTGATTTCATAATCTGGCGCATTAACTTCTGGCTTAATAATGGCGTGACCTTGGCCCGTGCGTGTGGCTCTCATTCGATCTTCCATACTTAGAGGTTCCGTTACTTCCATAATTGAATTCGTTGAATCGGTATCACTAGATGATTCTGATTTAATGGTTCGTTCCTCAACAATCTCTGTTTGAATGATTGGTGGCTCCGGAGGAAAGTTTAGTGGTTCAGGATCTACGAACCGTTCCTGAATATTCTCTGGATTCTCAATTGTGAGGTTGGGTTCAAAAAATGGATTATCGGAAATTTGAACTGAAGTACTTGGTCGACTGGATGACGATTCTAAAGAAAAATCAACGGCGGTTATATTTGCTAAATGTCTTGATCTAGTTACAGGTGGTGAACGTACAATAATGACAATAAATAAAATTTTACTTCGGCTCAAATAAGCATAATAATAACTTAGTTACGATACATTAATGTAAAAAGGTTGAACATAACTTACAATGATTAAAAATAGCGTAGCGTTACACGGACAGAATTTCGACTTACACACTCAAACGATCTCTATCATAAATCTTATTATTATCATAATTTAAAATTAAAATTAAGATTATTGTTATATCTTATTAAGTTAACATTATGATAGAGATATAGAATATAGATATTGATAATAGATAGATGGATCGATATATAGATTTAGGATAGAAAAATGTATATTTCAATTGATCGTTACATAGCCTTTTATAGGCGAAATTAGAAATTGAATTTTCATTTACGACCCCTGAACTATGCTCAATTAACAACTTTTTATTATTTAATATTATTCTTATTATGAATTATTTAAATATTATATTTTATTCTTGTGCATAGTTGACTCGTAATTTTTACACCGTTGCGTCGAGCGTTGAGAGTTGGTTCATGTCCTGGTTCCGGATTTTCGAACATCCTTTCGTACAATTTTATATCGTGTACTTTGCGTTTTGTAACTTGTACTCTTGTCATTTTTAGACGTTCTTCATCAATAATTTGAACCTTTTTGATTGTATCTTGTACTTTTGAGCTTTTTGGACCTTTTTGTCTTCAAATCTTCGTTTTCGCCTTTTGTCTTCGCACTTATTAAATATAAACGAATATTACTTGAAAATGGAACAATTGCAACTAAAATCTTATCTTTCTTGGGGGATTTTGCTATGAAATATATGTTCCTTTTTAGCCTTATCAGGGACTATAACTCACTTTCACAGATTTTTTCTTCGTTGGAAATAAGACTTGGCCACTGGTCGATTCACGAACCTATAACAAATGTGTACATATATATCAAAGTATGATTGAAATATATTCTCAACATTTTTTATTACGTTTTTATGATTTAAGTTTGTTAAGTTAGCAGTCCTCGTTAGTAACCGACAAATAGTTGTCCACAGTTAGATGTACAGAAATAAATCAATATATATTATCTTGAATCAATCCATGACCCAGTGTATACACGACTTAGGCTAGATCACAACTCAAAGTATATATATTTTTGGAATCAACCTCAACCCTGTATAGCAAACTCGAACATTACAGCATATAGAGTGTCTATGGTTGTTCCAAATAATATATATAGATGAGTCGATATGATATGTCAAAACATTGTATACGTGTCTATGGTATCCCAAGATTACATAATATATGTTAGAATACATGTATAATACAATATAAGTTAGCTAGGATATGATTAGTGTAGATTTGTCATAAAATTTTCGTAGCTACAACAAGTAAAATTTTCCAATTTTGTTTTACCCATAATTTCTTCGTTTTAAATCCATTTTGAGTGATTCAAGTTGCTATGGTTTCATAATGAACTGTAATTTATGAAATTAAAATAAAAAGTATAAGTTTATAGTCGGAAATACAGGTTAAAAGTCATTTACTAAAGAGGTAGTCATTTCCGTTGAAAGAACGACATCTTGATGACCATTTTGAAAAACATACTTCCACTTTGAGTTTAACCATGATTTTTGGATGTAATATGTTCAAAAGAAAAATCATTTTCCCAGAAGAACAACTTTTAAATAAAAGTTTATCATAGTTTTTAATTATCAAATCCAAAACAGCCCGCGGTATTACTACGACGGCGTATGTCCGATTTTACGATGTTTTTCTTGTTTTCAGGTTTTAAATCATTAAGTTAGCATATAATATAGATATAGAACATGTGTTTAGTTGATTTTAAAAGTCAAGTTAGAAGGATTAACTTTATTTGCGAACAAGTTTAGAATTAACTAAACTATGTTCTAGTGATTACATGTTTAAATCTTCGAATAAGATAACTTTATATGTATGAATCGAATGATGTTATGAACATCATTACTACCTTAAGTTTAGTAGGTAAACCTACTGGAAGTGACAAGAAATGATCTAGCTTCAAAAGATTCTTGGATGACTTGAAAGTTCTTGAAGTAGAATCATGACACGAAAACAAGTTCAAGTAAGATTTCTGCTCGAATTAAGATTGTTATAGTTGTAGAAATTGAATCAAAGTTTGAATATGAGTATTACCTTGAATTAGAGAGATAACCTACTATAAATAATAAAGGTTTCTTGATCTTGAATGATTACTTGGAATGGATTAGAAAGCTTGGAAGTAATCTTGCAAACTTGAAAGTGTTCTTGATTTTATGAAACTAGAACTTATAGAATATATGAAGAACACTTAGAACTTGAAGATAGAACTTGATAGAGATCAATTAGATGAAGAAAATTGAAGAATGAAAGTGTTTGTAGGTGTTTTTGGTCGTTGGTATATGGATTAGATATAAAGGATGTGTAAGTTAGTTTTCATGTAAATAATTCATGAATGATTTATAATATTTTTTGTAATTTTGTATGATATTTCATGTTAGTTGCCAAATGATGGTTCCCACATGTTTAATGACTCACATGGGCTACTAAGGAGCTGATCATTGAAGTGTATATACCAATAGTATACACATCTAGATGATGTGTATTGTACGAGTACGAATACGGGTGCATACGGGTAGAATTGTTGATGAAAATGAATGAGGATGTAATTGTAAGCATTTTTGTTAAGTAGAAGTACTTTGATATGTGTCTTGAAGTCTTTCAAAAGTGTACAAATACATCTTAATACACTACATGTATATACATTTTAACTGAGTCGTTAAGTCATCGTTCGTCGTTATATGTAAGTGTTGTTTTGAAACCTTTAAGTTAACGATCTCATTTAATGTTGTTAACCCATTGTTTATTATATCTAATGAGATGTTAAATTATTATATTATCATGATAACATAATGTATGAATATATCTTAATATAATATATATACATTAAAATGTCGTTACAACGATAATCGTTACGTATATGTCTCGTTTCGAAATCCTTAAGTTAGTAGTCTTGTTTTTTTATATGTAGTTCATTGTTAACACACTTAATGATATATTTAATTATCATTTTATCATGTTAAATATAGTGTAACAATATCTTAATATGATAAATATATATTTAGTAAGACATTGTTATAACGATAATCGTTATATATATCATTTCATGTTTCTTAACTTAGTAATCTCATTTTTATGTATATAACTCATTGTTAATATACCTAGTGAGATACTGATGTAGTAGCGGAGTGGTATAAAATAGTTATTAATTTTAGCAGAAAATACTATTAAATACGATACAATTTTTACACAAGATATTTATTTATTTAGAGAACGGATATACTTAAACCTTGCTACAACATTATAGGCAGTGTACCTAATCGTACAGTAGTGTAGTTTTTAGTAAGTCCGGTTCGTTCCACAGGGAATCTTTTTAAACAAAGCTTAACGCTATATTAGTTTACTTTTATAAAAATACAAATATATATATATAAGTAAAATTATTATTATAAAGGGGGGTTTTTTACCGTTTAATGACCGGTTTGTCGATTTTAAAACTTTAGTCGCAGTTAAAACCAAATGTAAAATATTAAAAATAAATACAAGACTTGAATTAAAGCATAAAGTAAATAACGATAATGAAATTTCGAATAATAAAAGTGCGATAAAATAAACTTGCGATAATTAAAAAGTATGATAATTAAAAGTGCAATTAAATACAATAACAATAAATAAAGTGCGATAATTAGAAGTGCAATTAAATATAAAATAAAGGAAATTAAATATGAAATAAAAGAATTATGCTTATTTAAACTTCCTTAATCATGATGTTTGACGTGTTGATTTTAGTTTTATGCCCATGGGTTAATTGTCCTTTGTCCTGGATTATTTAAAATGTCCGTCTGGTTTTTGTCCATAACAGTCCGTCAGTCATAAATATAAAGTGCGAGTGTCCTCGTCAAATTATCCTTATACCCGAAGTTAAATATTCCAACTAATTGGGGATTTAAACTGTAATAAGATTTTAATACTTTGTTTAATAATTACACCAGGTTGTCAACTGAGTGTAATCCAAAGTTTTAATATTTTGTTATCAATTATACCAAGTGTCCTTGTACATAATTTCACCCCTGTTTTAATTATTCTAGTGGCTATTAATCCATTCCCGTGTCCGGTTAAATGAACGATTATTCATACATATAAATACCCAGCCCATCGTGTCCGATTGAGTGTATATGGTAATTTATAGGGATGCCCAATTGTAAATCTTTATATTAACATTAACAAACTATCATTTAGTTAAACAAATATAAAGCCCATTAATAGCCCATAGTCTAATTTCCACAAGTGTCGTTCTTTTGTCCAAACCCCAATTATGGTACAAAGCCCAATTACCCAATTTTAGTAATTAGCCCAACATCATGATTACTTCGGATTAAATAAGCATAATAATAACTTAGCTACGAGACATTAATGTAAAAAGGTTGAACATAACTTACAATGATTAAAAATAGCGTAGCGTTACACGGACAGAATTTCGACTTACACCCTTACAACATTCGCTAACATATCCTTATTATTAGAATTATAATTAAAATTAAAATTAAAATATAAATTATATATATATATTTTACGTATATATGAGAGAAGAAGAAAAAGATGATGATTTAGAATTCGGTTGCTTTTATAGGAAAAGTCGACTTTTGGGGCTCCGCGACTCGCGGCATTTTTGCCTTCAAACTCCGCGAGTCGCGGAGAATGAAATTACAGCTCAGTCCCTTTGGAGTCTTTCTTGCCGACGGTTTTTATTATTTATTATAATATATAAATAATTATAAGAATTATTTAAATATTATATTATATTTATGTGCATAGTTGACTTGTAATTTTTAGTCCGTTGCGTCGAGCGTTGAGAGTTGACTCTGGTCCCGGTTCCGGATTTTCAAACGTCCTTGCGTACAATTTTATATTTTGTACTTTGCGTTTTAAATCTTGTACTCTTGTAATTTCGAGACGTTTCTTATCAATAATTGGAACCTCTTTGATTGTCTTTTGTACTTTTGAGCTTTTTGGTCATTTGCGTCTTCAATTCGTCGAATCTGTCTTTTGTCTTCACCTTTTATTATTTAAACGAATATCACTTGTAAATAGAACAATTGCAACTAAAAGCTTGTCTTTCTTGAGGAATAATGCTATGAAATATATGTTCGTTTTTAGCATTATCAAAATTCCCACACTTGAGCGTTGCTTGTCCTCAAGCAATATCGTCTTGGAATACTAGAATCACTTCTTTATTCTTCACACTTTGTACATCAGTGATTTCTATATGGCGGTATAAACAATGGTAGTAACGATATGGTTTACAGTCCCACATGACTATAAAAATTTAGATCCATTAAGGAAATTGGATCTTTATGAAAACATTTGATCTTTTGAAAATTAAATCTAGTTTTTACCCTAGATAAGTTTTCCGAGATAACCCTTTACCGGTGTTTGCAAAATATTTTTGTGGGTTTGGTGGGTTTCAGATTTGAAAATCTTAGCTCAAAACTTGCGGTTTTGTGTCACCCACTTGCTAACCTTGTATTTGGAAAGCAACACGTCCAGTTTACTTGTCCCGTATATTACCTTTCGGTAAACTACCGTCCGGTTGTAAAGGAAAGCGTTGAACAAGCAACTGTTAAGGCAATGTCCCCTGACATGCTTTTAATTATGGTCTATAACGTGTCGGATGCAATTACTATCCTTGGTAGGAGCAATAGTAAAGTTCACCCTTATGATTTTTCGGTATGGCACAAGGTCCTGTCTTTGACCACTATGCAACCACCGTTCTTACGGTTGACACCCGATTTAGTTCAGGTGACCTAATGAATTCCAGGTGAATTCCTAGGATTTTACGTTCAATGGTAATGAACGCATTGAAAATGGGTTTTCAGAAAACAAATCGGTTTATAATTTTGATCAAAATATTTTCTCGTTCAAGCTCGAGTTTAGATATCATTGAATTCCATGAGTTTGAATTCTCAATCTTTAAGGTCAATCTCTAGGATTGAGTAATATCAGTCTTAAAAGCTGATTTTTAATCTTTAAGGAGATTATCCTTTCTGGGGATCTGATTCATTAGTCTTATCCAGCTAATTTGCATGGTGCCCCCCCATTGTACGAGATAAATCCTTCTCATGGTTAGGATAAATCTGACCACTTGGCGACCCTGTTTGATGCTGAGGTCCGTGGATTTCCTGCTGATTTTAGTGATGACTTTTCTAGATTTTTCGTCAACCTACAGCTGGCCTGGACGACAACTTCATGACCTAGATCAAGAAGCGCGTTTGTTTTTCGGAAGACTTTACTTCCTTTTAATGATGGAATTGATTCATCGTGTAGATCCATCTTTTTTTTTCTTTCATTGGGTAAAACAGTTTAGTTTAGTCCAAAGCAAAAGTATTTTCAGTTATTTGTTACAGATATATGTGACATATGTTTAAGATAACTTGGTAAATTTTCCCACACTTGGCTTTTATTTTCCTTTTTATCGTCCTCTTTTCCATTTTAAATGAATTTTAACATTTTAGTTTGTTTCTCAATTTATGTCCTTTCCGAGGTAACAATAATTTCGGTGTTAAAACCTAGTTTTATCGTTCATAAATATGTATAAACATGATTTTGAATTCATTTAATTGAAAATTTTGAAAAATTTTACTAGAATTGGGTAGTCAGTATATAAGACTAGGGCTATTCTTTATTATCAGAGAGCACTAGATTCTAATACAACTACTGCTTTACTAGTATTTTTAATGGTAACCAAGTGTTTAAGATAAAAATTTTAAAATCCGAAAGAATTTAACCCCTTCCCACACTTAAGATCTTGCAATGCCCTCATTTGCAAGAAATCAGTAACAATTTAAATTATTGAGGGTGATTTGTGTGAAAATGATTAAATTTTTACCAAAGTTTCCAAATATATTGGCGTTTGTTTGCTGAATGATAAATGGTGCACATCATTTGTTCATTCCGTCTTGTTGTTATTTCACCTATATTTTGCATCTTGTCGTCAAAATTAGTTGCTTTTGCTGAACTTAATGCCAGTCTTTGAAAATGCGTTGTTTTACCCTGTTGTGTACATAAGATAAACTGCAAACATATATACATATTTTTGAAGTTTGGTATATTACCCCACATTCAAAAATTATTAAAATCTAAGAATAAAAGTTAGACAATTATAAAAACTATTACAATATTAACAAAAGTTTTAAACGTATCAATCATTACAAATTACAAAATAAAAAAAATAATAATAAGTAAACTAAGGATGATATTGGTACCAATAGGGGTTCCAGGCATAACCATAGGTGCTATAGAATGCTTCGGCAGGGTCATACGTAGGATACGGTGGCTGCATCTCTATAGACCAGGGAGGGAAGATGGGTTTCGGTGTAGGAATATAGTTTCTACCTATATGTTGGCAATGAGCTATGATTTGGTTCTGATGAACTTGCCAATCTTCAAATGCTCTCTGTCTAGCATTTTCGTATTCCTGAGAAGCTATAAACCTTTGCATTTCTTGCATCTCATTCCCCCCTCCTACATTACCTTGCTGTTGGTTTCTCTCCACCTGTGGATGTCTACCATGGTATTGTACTGCAGCGTTATTTCGCCTCTTCAAAACTTTCGCACCATGGTATACATTTAAACCTATAGTATCGCGGGGTTCCGGTTCTTCTACTAATAATCCCCCCCGACTTATATCCACACCGAGATATTCACCAATCAAAGTAATAAAAATACCACCTCTTATTATGCTATGCGGTCGCATCCCCCGAACCATAGCTGATAAATAATAACCCACACAATATGGTAAACTTACAGCGCTTTGTGGGTCTCGAATACACATATGGTAAAACAAATCCTGTTCATTTACTTTTTCCTTGTTCTTACCCCTTTGTGTAATCGAATTAGCTAAAAACCTATGAATCACTCTTAATTCGGCTCTATCTATATCCAAATAAGAGTAATTTCCCCCTTTGAAACGGTGATGGCTTGTCATTTGACTCCACACACCGTGTGTATCAAAAGTTTCATCTATCTTTCTACCGTTTAGTATCAACCCTCTACAATCAGCAGATGCTAACTCCTCAGGCGTATATATACGTAAAGCCTGAGCCATGTCCAGTAAAGACATGTGGCGCATCGAACCGCCTAACAAAAATCTAATAAAAGAACGATCGGTTAAACTAGCTACCCGATCATTCAACTCTATACTACATAACAATTCTTCACACCATACTTTATATACAGGTCTACGCATGGTGAATAAACGTACCCAGTCATTAAAAGTAGAATTACCATACCTCTGTACAAGTAATTCCCTAATTGGCCCGGCCAATTCTACAGCTTCTAAGGGTCCCCATTCTATGACCCTCGGTACCTCAACAACCTTAGAATGAAGAGTATGCAAACCCCTTTGGTATTTTGGATAATCTATCCAAAGTCTGTCAAATCTCAGGTTCGGGTGCAACTCTTCCAAGTGCATATCAGAAAAGGTCATGACTGGATGAGGTATATCCTGCTTGTAGTAGTTATCCACCTCCTGTTGTTCCACATTCTCAGCAGGAGCATTGCGGGCTTGGGATGAAGATTCTCCCCTTTCAGTCTGCAAAACACATCAAACACAATTTTTGTGCATCCAAATATGCATTAGTGTCAGCAAAATCATCAATCAAAATAATTACAATGACATGATCAATTTATATCAAACTTAAGCTCATTTTCATATTTTCATCAAATCTACACTTTTTCAAATAAGCATATACGAAAATGTTTGCCAAGTTCATAAGCATTCAATTCAAATAACATATCAAAATAATCATTACTAGCAATTAAACAAGTTTCAAATGGCATTATCTCTCAAAAATCAAGTTCATGAATTTTAGACTTGAAAAAGTCCACTTTAATTCTCAAAATCATGTTTAGGCTCAAAGTTTGGATCATTTAACTACCTAAACATGTTACACTACTTAATTTAGCAACAATTCATGACAAAAATCGGCCATAACCTGTTTATATCAAAAAGCCCCAAATTGCTCAAGAACACAAACCCTAGATTACTCAAAATTTGAAGTTTAAGGCTTCTAATCATGTTAAATAGCATCAATCTAGGTTATACAAGCATAATACATAAACAATTTAAGCATAATTACACTAAAAAGCATCAAAATCAAATTGGGGAAAAAAATTTCTCAAGAACACCAAATTTCGGATTAAATGGTGTTTAGGTGTAGAAATTTACCGTTCTTCTTGAGTAATTCCTAGATAGCATCCTTCTTAACATGATTTTAGTAAAAGATTTGGTGATTAACGGTTAAAAATTGTGAATTTGGGGTGTATTTTTCGGGTTTTTGGGGTTTTTGTTCGCAGTGTTTTGTGTTGTGGGTTGTGTGGACTGAGCTGTTTCAGCTCTTATTTTTTTTTTCTGTAATCCGATCCTCCCGCGACTCGCAGTGAATTACTCTTCAAACTCCGCGAGTCGCGGAGTTTGATATATATATATATATATATTTTTTTATAATCGTTAACTTATAAAACAATTAAGTATTTAATTTTAAAATTTTGTTTCCCTTGTTATTTAGGACGAGGTCGTTTCGGATCGATGTCCTAGTCCGTCCCTCGACAAAATTTTAAAATTTGTCTTTTTGTAGCGATTGTTTTGAAAGCTAAGATTTTTGGGTTTTTTCAATGTTTTTGGCATACTTTAATTCAATAAGATTAAAAACAATGATAATAAAAGTTCTCGTCCCTCCCTCGGGTAAAGCAATTTCGGTTCAAAGACCTAGTCTTCAACTTACGACGAATTTTAAAAATCATATTTTTAACTTAATGAGATAAAGTAAATTTTTGTTTTTAAATTCACACAATTTAAATATAAAATTCAAAATTAATATTAAAAATTCACACCGAACTTACAATTTAAAATGCATAACATTAAAAATTCATATTTTAATAATTAAAAATTCACACCAAACTTAATTTAAAAATTCATATTATAAATTCACACCAAACTTAATTTAAAAATTCATATTATAAATTCATACCAAACTTATATTAATTTTTCAAATATTTACAATTTTAAAAATATTGTTTTTACAAAGTTTACAATATTAATTTAAGATTTAAATATTAATTTTAAAAACATGGTAAAAATAAAATTAAAAATCTTTTTGTCTTTTTATCCCACTTTAATCAATCAAATATTATCAAAAATATGCGCCCCTCTTTTCGGTAAAGTAATTTCGGTTCCAAGACCTAATTTAACTCATGACGAATTTTTGAAATATTTTGGGTTGTTTGATTAAAGATATTTATACCTTAAGAATAAACGTTAAATTTCGCAGTGATGTAATAAATTTTTGAATGATATCAATAATTTCGGTCGCCAAACCTAATTTTATTCAATACCAATTTAATACTTTTTAGCGAACAAATTAGCGTTTATTATCAAAAGGTTAAAAATAAAAATAAAAATTGTACAGACATACCTGTGAAATAGATTTCTTAGTTATATGATCTATCCCATTCATAAGATAGTCGGTTTAATTGGTTTTCCATGGCTACATAGGCGTAACCTCGAGCATTCAGTGTCTTTTCTTCTAAACATATGAACGGTCCGTCTCTGCATAAAGTAACAAATTCGGTATTTGAATAGGTTTGATTATTTGAACATTTACCTCCATGTGACCATTTTCCGCATTTGTGACATCTTTCTAGGTGTCGTGCTCTTCTTTTCGCTGCGGATTTTGATTTTCCTTTACCAAATTGTAACTTATTATCTTCGCATCTGGATTCTTTTCTAACTCCGTCCATTCTTTCTCTGATTACTGATACTATTTCACTTGGTAGTATGTCATTATTTCTTTTAGTGATCAAAGCGTGTAGCATTAGACCATGGTTTAGTTCACAGGCAGTCTTCATTTTGTAAAAACCTAAAAAAAATAAAAATTCAGAATGGGGGGAGAAGACTAGTTCTTTAGGGTCTGCTAGGGAAAGACCATTCGGGTTCCATTTTCGAGAACTACACGAAAACAGACAATCTAACTCTAACAGAAATACATATTATCCTTTAAAGACTTGATTCTCCCCACACTTATTTAGCTGTGGTGTCGAAATTGTGATTAACTTCGTTGTCGACTTCCATCGGACCATGTATGTAATGTTTAACTCTGTGACCTTTAACTTTAAATTCAATCCCATTTGAATTTATTAATTCTATCGTTCCTTATGGGAAAACTCTTTTGACTATGAATGGTCCAGACCATCTTGATTTCAATTTTCCAGGAAATAGCTTGAATCGTGAATTGAAAAGAAGAACTCTGTCTCCTTCTTTAAATTCTTTTGAACTTCTGATTCTTTTATCATGCCATTTCTTCGTTCTTTCTTTATAGATTAACGAATTATCGTATGCTTCATGTCTTAAATCTTCTAATTCGTTTAGTTGACTTAATCGTAGACGTCCGGCTTCATGTAAATCAAGATTACATGTCTTCAAAGCCCAAAATGCTTTGTGTTCAATTTCTACTGGAAGATGACATGCTTTTCCATAAACAAGTCTAAAAGGTGTGGTTCCAATTGGAGTTTTGTAGGCTGTTCTAAAAGCCCATAGTGCATCCTCCAATTTAATGGACCATTCCTTCGGATTTGATCCTACGATTTTCTCTAGAATACGTTTTAAAGCTCGGTTGGTATTTTCAACTTGTCCACTTGTTTGTGGATGATATGCGGTGGAGATTTTATGAGTTACTCCATATCTTTTAAGAACTTTCTCAAGTTGATTATTACAGAAATGAGTACCCCGATCACTTATTAAAGCTTTCGGTGTTCCAAACCTTGCAAAAAGACGTTTTAAAAAGTTGACTACAACTCGTGCATCGTTAGTTGGGAGAGCTTGTGCTTCCGCCCATTTAGATACATAATCAATGGCTACGAGTATATATAGATTATTATGAGATTTTGGAAATGGACCCATAAAGGTAATACCCCAAATGTCAAATACTTCACATACTTGGATGACATTTTGTGGCATTTCATCACGTTGACTTATTTTTCCGGCCCTTTGACATGCATCACAGGATTTGCAAAGAAGGTGTGCGTCTTTGTAAATTGTAGGCCAATAGAATCCAGCTTCATAAACTTTTCTTGCTGTTAGTTGAGGCCCATAATGCCCTCCTGTTGGTCCTGTGTGACAATGGTTTAATATTTTACTAGCTTCATCTCCAAATACACATCGGCGTATTATTCCATCAGGACAACTTTTAAACAGATGTGGATCTTCCCAGAAATAGTGTTTTATATCACTGAAGAATTTCTTTCATCTTTGGTACGATAATCCTTTTTCAAGGAATCCACAAACCAAGTAATTTGCATAGTCTGCAAACCATGGGATTTCTTTATAATCTATCTTCAATAGATATTCATCAGGAAAATTGTCTTGTATGGCTGATTCATTTAGAACTTCTAATTCGGGATTTTCAAGACGAGAAAGATGATCAGCGGCGAGATTTTCTGCTCCTCTTTTATCTCGGATTTCAATATCAAACTCTTGTAAGAGTAAGATCCAACGGATTAATCTTGGTTTAGCATCTTGTTTTGAAAATAAGTATCTAAGAGCAGAATGGTCGGTATAGACCACCGTTTTTGCTAGAACGAGATATGATCGAAATTTGTCAAAAGCAAAGACAATAGCAAGGAGTTCTTTTTCAGTAGTTGTATAGTTCGTTTGTGCTCCTTGTAACGTCTTACTAGCATAATATATAGGTTGAAATCGTTTTTCAATCCTTTGTCCTAAAACGGCTCCCATTGCAAAATCACTTGCATCGCACATGAGTTCAAATGGTAGATTCCAATTTGGCGTTATCATGATCGGCGCATTAGTGAGTTTCTCTTTAAGAATATTAAAAGATTTGATACACTCATCTGAAAAGATGAATGGCGCATCCTTTTCTAGGAGTTTATTCATAGGAGTGGCAATCTTAGAAAAATCTTTTATGAAACGTCGGTAAAAACCGGCATGCCCTAAAAAACTCCTAACTCCTCTAACATTGGTGGGATGTGGAAGTTTAGCAATTACATCTACTTTAGCTCTATCCACTTCAATTCCTTCTTTTGAAATTTTATGTCCAAGAACGATGCCTTCTTTAACCATGAAATGGCATTTCTCCCAATTAAGTACTAGATTGGATTGTTCGCATCTAAGAAGCATTCGTTCCAGATTAACTAGACATGATTCAAATGTATCACCGAAGACTGAAAAGTCATCCATGAAAACTTCCATGCATTCTTCTATCATGTCGTGAAAAATCGCCATCATGCACCTTTGAAAGGTTGCAGGGGCGTTGCAAAGTCCAAATGGCATGCGTTTGTAAGCAAAAGTACCATAGGGGCACGTGAATGTGGTTTTCTCTTGATCCTCGGGTGCTATTGGAATTTGAAAATATCCGGAAAATCCATCTAGAAAACAATAGTAACTATTTCCGGCTAATCTTTCCAACATTTGATCTATGAAAGGTAAGGGAAAGTGATCTTTTCTGGTGGCGTCATTTAATTTTCTATAATCAATACACACACGCCATCCTGTTACAGTTCTAGTAGGAATAAGCCCATTTTTCTCATTTGTAATGACAGTCATGCCACCCTTCTTAGGCACGCATTGAACTGGGCTTACCCATGGACTATCAGAGATTGGATAAATTAAACCTGCATCTAGCAGTTTAATAATCTCTTTCTTAACTACATCTTGCATATTACGATTTAGTCTTCGTTGGCGTTGCACATACGTTTTATGACCTTCTTCCATAAGGATTTTATGTGTGCAATACGAAGGACTTATTCCTTTAATATCATGAATCTTCCATGCAATGGCTGGTTTATGAGCTTTCAACACAGAAATGAGTTGTGATTTCTCATTTTCAGTAAGAGAAGACGATATTATTACAGGTAATTCAGATTCACCATGTAAATAAGCGTATTCCAAATGGTTTGGAAGTGGCTTTAACTCTAATTTCGGAGGTTCTTCTATCGATGATTTGTATCGATATCTGTCTTCTTCTTTTAGCATTTGAATTTCTTCTGTTGTTGGTTCATATCCATTAGCTATAAGTGTAGCTAACATTTCAGCTTCATCAATTGGTTCATTACCTTCTCCTAAAGAACATTCTCCTGTTCCTTGTAATTCTGGAAATTCTTCTAATAATTCTGCATGTGCATCTATAGTTTGAATATAATAACATGTATCATCTGCAGATTGTGGTTGTTGCATTGCTCTATCAACTGAAAAGGTAACACTCTCATCCTCTATACTTAGGGTCAGTTTCTTTCCGAACACGTCTATCATTGCTTTAGCCGTGTTTAAGAATGGTCTTCCTAATATGAGAGGAACTTGAGAATCTTCTTCCATGTCCAGAACAACAAAATCTACTGGAAATACTAAAGTACCAACTTTAACTAGCATGTTCTCCATTATCCCTCTAGGATATTTTATTGATCTATCGGCTAGTTGTATGCTTATTCTGGTTGGTTTCAATTCTCCAAGGTCTAGTTTAGCGTATAGTGAATACGGCATTAGATTTATACTAGCACCTAAGTCTGCCAATGCTTCTATTGAACTAAGACTACCCAAAAAACATGGAATTGTGAAACTTCCTGGATCAGATAGTTTTTCTGGTATCTTATTCAACAGCACTGCTGAACAATTAGCATTCATAGTAACAGCCGAGAGTTCTTCCATTTTCTTTCTATTTGAGATTAGATCTTTCAAGAATTTAGCATATCTAGGCATTCCTGAAATCACATCAATGAAAGGAAGATTTACATTTATCTGTTTAAACATATCCAAGAATTTGGATTGCTCGGCTTCAAGTTTTTCTTTCTTCATTTTACTCGGATAAGGAAGTGGTGGTTGGTATGGTTTAACATAAGGTTTAGCCTTAGCTGTGTTATCTTCATTAACCTTTTCAACTACCGGTTCTTTTTCCTTGTCTTGATCAGGTTGTGGTTCTTGTGGAGTAGGAATAGTTTCATCAGAAGTTACAGGTATTTTCGGTGGTTTAAGTGTTGTACCACTTCTTGTGGTAATGGCTTTAGCTGTTTCATTCCGGGGGTTAGCATTTGTATCACTAGGTAGACTTCCCGGTTTTCTTTCACCTATTAACCTTGCTAGGTTACTTACTTCTTGTTCTAGATTTTGAATAGAAGCTTGTTGATTTCTAAATGCTTGAGCATTTTGTTCATTGGTTTGTTTTTGAGATGTGAAAAACTGCGTTTGAGTTTCAACTAGCTTCGTCATCATATCTTCTAAATTCGGCTTTTTATCATCGGTTTGTTGTGGTGGTTTGTTTTGAAAATTCGGTCTTTGCTGGTTGTAAGTATTATTGGATACTTGTTGATTGCTAGGACCTTGTTGGTTGTTGTATGGAATATTTCGGTTATAATTCTGGTTTTGATTGTAAATCGGTCTTGGCGGTTGATAATTATTCTGATAATTATTTCCAGGCCTTTGGTTTATGTATGAAATATTCTCTCTTTGTTCCATTGTTAATTCAATACCGAGACAATCTTTTGTCAAATGTGGTCCTCCACACTGCTTACAACTAATTCGTATTGAGTGAATATCTTTAGTCATCTTTTCCATTCGTCTCTCCACAGCATCTATCTTTGCGGAAATGGAATCTAAGTCATGGCTAGAATCGGCTCTAGCTGCTTTAGATGATCTAACGATGTCTTTTTCTTGGTGCCACTCATGTGAGTGGGAAGCAGTGTTATCAATAATTTTGTAAGCATCAGTTTCGGTTTTCTTCATAATAGAACCACCAGCTGCTATATCTATGTCTTTCCTTGTAGTGATGTCGCATCCTTGGTAGAATATTTGTACTATTTGACAGGTGTCTAAGCCATGTTGCGGACATCCTCTTAACAACTTTCCATATCTTGTCCATGCCTCATATAGAGTTTCATTTGGTTTCTGTGTAAACGTAACAATTTCTGCTTGAAGTCTTACGGCTTTAGATGCAGGAAAGAATTGTTTAAGAAATTTGTCAACTAAAACATCCCATGTATCAATCGCCCCTTTAGGTAACGATTCCAACCAATCTTTGGCTTCTCCCTTTAAAGGTACGTAGATGTTCATTTGGATCTTCCTTCGGCGCACCACTAAATTGGCATTGATTTGTCACCATGTGTAGAATTTGTCCTTTGATTTCATAATCTGGCGCATTAATGTCTGGATGAGTAATTGCGTGACCTTGGCCAGTGCGTTTAGCTCTCATTCGGTCTTCCATACTTAAAGGTTCCAAATGCTCCATAATTGAATTTGTTGAATCGGAATCACTAGAGGATTCTGATTTAATGGTTCGTTCCTCAACAATCTCTGTTTGAATGATTGGTGGTTCTGGAGGAAAATTTAGTGGTTCAGGATCTACGAATCGTTCCTGAATATTCTCCGGATTCTCAATTGTGAGGTCGGGTTCAAAAAATAGATTATTGGAAATTTGAACTGGAGTACTTGGTCGACTGGATGACGATTCTAAAGAAAAATCAACGGCGGTAATATTTGCTAAATGTCTTGATCTAGTTACAGGTGGTGAACGTACAAAAGGTGGTGAACGTCTTGCTCGGTGCATTCACTGAATATCCTATTAGTTTTTAAAAGGAAAGAAAAATTATAATAAGTTATCCAATCAATAGACTTTTCTGATTTTGCCCACGTTTCGAATAGCCAAAAGATGCAGCAGAGGGGTAGGATTCGTTTGGTCTCAATATAATTGAGGACTGTTTGGCTCCAATAACCCGGTCCACGTACAAATCCAACTATTACTACGAACCAGAAAATTTTGATGTCTATTAATTTAACCACTTAAAATAAATTTTCGTAATTTTAAGAAATTTAGATAAGAAGTAGAATAAAAATCTATGTCCTAAAACTAGAATAGCGAGAAATAAGAAAGAAAAAGAGTTCGTCGAAAAAGGTCGAAAAAGAAAAATGGTTGAAAAATAAAAGGTGACGGAAAAATAAAAGAAACTTATAAAACTTAAAAATACTTGACTAACCTAACCTTATTACTACAACTAACTTAAAATTATAATCGCAAATTGAAATTACAATTGGAATGATAATTGATACATAGGTAAAAAGTCGTCTAAAAATATTAAAGCTTACAAGAAAAACTAAATCCCAAATGAAAATAGCTTAAAAAGAAACTAAAACTTAAAAAGGCGTCGCAAAATTCTAAAGCACCTAAATCTTAGTCTAAAGAAAAAGCACTTAAGGAATTCTACGGCAAAGCCTAAAAATCTAGAAGTAAAAATAACTATGGCAAAAACCAAGTTTAAAACTAAATATGAGCTAAAAATACAAAAGTTACGCTAAAACGATTAAAAAGGGACAAAATATAAAAATATACAAAAAGTTGTAAAAATTACAATTTTTATAAAAATATTATTTTTATATTATTTATTTAATAAAACTACTAATTTTACAAATTAATTAAACTAATTTAAACAAAATATACAAAATAATAATAAAAACTAAAAACTAATTAAAAACTAAAAACATAATTAGGGTTTTAATTAATAAATAATAATAATAATAACTCCGTAATTAATGCCTGATTAGGGCTTCTGTCGCGTGTCAGAATACCTCCGCGAGTTGCGGTATTTAATGCATCAAACCCCGCGAGTCGCGGGGTTCAGTATTTCAACTGACAGGTTTAATTTCAACGCGTTTTTCTTTATTTATTTATTTATTTTATTTTCTGTTTTTAAATATGTGTATTAATAAAACTTTATATTTAAAATTTAAATAAAAATAGAATCACTTTATAATTTTATAAATAAAAATCTTAAAACTAGATTTATATATATATATTTTTTTATATTTATATGTTTTTAAATAAAAATAAAATACTTAAATAAAACTTATGTTGTTATAAAAACAAAGAAACTTTATAAAACTTAAATATTTATCAAACTCCTAAAAATATTTATATTTTTGTTTTTCTTTTTATATTTTCGAATATTTAAAACGTTTTTTTTTTTACAAAAACGAATTTTAATAAAAGTAAACTAAAAATCTTTTTTTTTTATATTAGCGTTGCGCTTCCGGCTTTTAAGAGAGTTCCCCGGCAGCGGCGCCAAAAATACTTGATGTAGTAGCGGAGTGGTATAAAATAGTTATTAATTTTAGCAGAAAATACTATTAAATACGATACAATTTTTACACAAGATATTTATTTATTTAGAGAACGGATATACTTAAACCTTGCTACAACATTATAGGCAGTGTACCTAATCGTACAGTAATGTAGTTTTTAGTAAGTCCGGTTCGTTCCACAGGGAATCTTTTTAAACAAAGCTTAACGCTATATTAGTTTACTTTTATAAAAATACAAATATATATATAAGTAAAATTATTATTATAAAGGGGGGTTTTTTACCGTTTAATGACCGGTTTATCGATTTTAAAACTTTAGTCGCAGTTAAAACCAAATGTAAAATATTAAAAATAAATACAAGACTTGAATTAAAGCATAAAGTAAATAACGATAATGAAATTTCGAATAATAAAAGTGCGATAAAATAAACTTGCGATAATTAAAAAGTATGATAATTAAAAGTGCAATTAAATACAATAACAATAAATAAAGTGCGATAATTAGAAGTGTAATTAAATATAAAATAAAGGAAATTAAATATGAAATAAAAGAATTATGCTTATTTAAACTTCCTTAATCATGATGTTTGACGTGTTGATTTTAGTTTTATGTCCATGGGTTAATTGTCCTTTGTCCTGGATTATTTAATATGTCCGTCTGGTTTTTGTCCATAACAGTCCGTCAGTCATAAATATAAAGTGCGAGTGTCCTCGTCAAATTATCCTTATACCCGAAGTTAAATATTCCAACTAATTGGGGATTTAAACTGTAATAAGATTTTAATACTTTGTTTAATAATTACACCAGGTTGTCAACTGAGTGTAATCCAAGGTTTTAATATTTTGTTATCAATTATACCAAGTATCCTTGTACATAATTTCACCCCTGTTTTAATTATTCTAGTGGCTATTAATCCATTCCCGTGTCCGGTTAAATGAACGATTATTCATACATATAAATACCCCGCCCATCGTGTCCGATTGAGTGTATATGGTAATTTATAGGGACGCCCAATTGTAAATCTTTATATTAACATTAACAAACTATCATTTAGTTAAACAAATATAAAGCCCATTAATAGCCCATAGTCTAATTTTCACAAGTGTCGTTCTTTTGTCCAAACCCCAATTATGGTACAAAGCCCAATTACCCAATTTTAGTAATTAGCCCAACATCATGATTACTTCGGATTAAATAAGCATAATAATAACTTAGCTACGAGACATTAATGTAAAAAGGTTGAACATAACTTACAATGATTAAAAATAGCGTAGCGTTACACGGACAGAATTTCGACTTACACCCTTACAACATTCGCTAACATATCCTTATTATTAGAATTATAATTAAAATTAAAATTAAAATATAAATTATATATATATATATTTTACGTATATATGAGAGAAGAAGAAAAAGATGATGATTTGCGATCAGAATTCGGTTGCTTTTATAGGAAAAGTCGACTTTTGGGGCTCCGCGACTCGCGGCATTTTTTCCTTCAAACTCCGCGAGTCGCGGAGAATGAAATTACAGCTCAGTCCCTTTGGAGTCTTTCTTGCCGACGGTTTTTATTATTTATTATAATATATAAATAATTATAAGAATTATTTAAATATTATATTATATTTATGTGCATAGTTGACTTGTAATTTTTAGTCCGTTGCGTCGAGCGTTGAGAGTTGACTCTGGTCCCGGTTCCGGATTTTTGAACGTCCTTGCGTACAATTTTATATTTTGTACTTTGCGTTTTAAATCTTGTACTCTTGTAATTTCGAGACGTTTCTTATCAATAATTGGAACCTCTTTGATTGTCTTTTGTACTTTTGAGCTTTTTGGTCGTTTGCGTCTTCAATTCGTCGAATCTGTCTTTTGTCTTCACCTTTTATTATTTAAACGAATATCACTTGTAAATAGAACAATTGCAACTAAAAGCTTGTCTTTCTTGAGGAATAATGCTATGAAATATATGTTCGTTTTTAGCATTATCAGATACTTACTTATCATAAAATCATGTTAACTACAAATATATCTCCCTATATGTATCATCATATAGTTTTTACAAGTTTTAACGTTCGTGAATCGCCGGTCAACTTGGGTGGTCAATAGTCTATATGAATCTCATTTCAAATAATCAAGTGTTAATAAGTTTGATTTCTTAACATGTTGGAAACATTTAATTATGCAAATATAGTTTTCATTTAATATATAATCATGGAAAAGTTCGGGTCACTACAGTACCTACCCGTTAAATAAATTTCGTCCCAAAATTTTAAGCGGTTGAAGGTGTTGACGCATCTTCTGGAAATAGGTGCGGGTATTTCTTCTTCATCTGGCCTTCACGCTCCCAGGTGAACTCGGGTCCTCTACGAGCATGTCATCGAACCTTAACAATTGGTATCTTATTTTGCTTAAGCCTTTTAACCTCACGATCCATTATTTTGACGGATTCTTCGATGAATTGAAATTTTTCATTGATTTGGATTTTGTCTAGTGGAATAGTGAGATCTTCTTTAGCAAAACATTTCTTCAAATTCGAGATGTGGAAAGTGTTATGTACAGCCGCGAGTTGTTGAGGTAACTCAAGTCGGTAAGCTACTGGTCCGACACGATCTATAATCTTGAATGGCCCGATGTATCTTGGATTTCGTTTCCCCCATTTACCAAATCGAACAACACCTTTCCAAGGTGAAAACTTAAGCATGACCATCTCTCAAATTTCAAATTCTATATCTTTTCTTTTAATGTCCGCGTAGCTCTTTTGTCGACTGTGGGCGGTTTTTAACCGTTGTTAAATTTAAATGATCTTCTAGGTAGTTTCTTGAATTATCTCCGGACCCGTAATTTGTCTATCCCCAACTTCACTCCAACAAATCGAAGACCTGCATTTTCTACCATAAAGTGCCTCAAACGGTGACATCTCAATACTCGAGTGGTAACTGTTGTTGTAGGAAAACTCTACTAACGGTAGATGTCGATCCCAACTGTTTCCAAAATCAATAACACATGCTCGTAGCATGTCTTCAAGCGTTTGTATTGTCCTTTCACTCTGCCCATCAGTTGTGGATGATAGGCAGTACTCATGTCTAGACGAGTTCCCAATGCTTGCTGTAATGTCTGCCAAAACCTTGAAACAAATCTGCCATCCCTATCAGAGATAATAGAGATTGGTATTCCATGTTTGGAGACAACATCCTTCAAATATAATGGTGCCAACTTCTCCATTTTATCATCTTCTCTCATTGGTAAAAAGGGTGCTGATTTGGTGAGACGATCGACTATTACCCAAATAGTATCATAACCACTTGCAGTCCTTGGAAATTTAGTAATGAAATCCATGGTAATGTTTTCCCATTTCCATTCTGAGATTTCAGGTTGCTGAAGTAGACCTGATGGTTTCTGATGTTCAGCTTTGACCTTAGAACACGTCAAACATTCTCCTACGTATTTAGCAATATCGGCTTTAATACCCGACACCAAAAATGTTTCTTGAGATCTTTGTACATCTTCTCCGCTCCGGGATGTATTGAATATCTGGTTTTATGTGCTTCCTTAAGTACCATTTCTCTCACATCTCTAAACATTGGCACCCAAATTCTTTCAACTCTATATCGAGTTCCGTCTTCCCGAATATTAAGGTGTTTCTCCGATCCTTTGGGTATTTCATTCATCAAATTCCCTTCTCTTACAACTCCATGCTGCGCCTCCTTTATTTGAGTAGTAAGGTTAGTATGGATAATTATATTCATAGCTTTTACCTGCATAGGATCTCTGTCCTTTCTACTCAAAGCATCGGCTACCACATTCGCCTTCCCCGGATGGTAACGAATTGCGAAATCGTAATTATTCAATAACTTAATCCACTTACGCTGCCTCATGTTTAGTTGTTTCTGATTAAATATGTGTAGGAGACTTTTGTGATCGGTATATATAATACTTTTGACCCCATATAAGTAGTGCCTCCAAGTCTTTAATGCAAAAACAACCACGCCTAATTCCAAATCATGCGTCGTATAATTCTGCTCATGAATCTTCAATTGTCTAGACACATAAGCAATTACCTTTGTTCGTTGCATTAATACACAACCGAGGTCTTGCTTTGAGGCTTCACAATATATCACAAAATCATCATTCCCTTCAGGCAATGACAATATAGGTGCCGTAGTTAACTTTTTCTTCAACAATTGAAACACTTTCTCCTGCTCATCCTTCCATTCAAATTTCTTCCCTTTATGCGTTAATGTAGTCAAGGTTTTTTCTATTTTGGAAAAATCTTGGATGAATCTTCTGTAGTAACCAGCCAATCCTAAAAATTGACGTATATGCTTCAGATTTTTCGGGGTTTCCCACTTTTCAACGGTTTCAATCTTTGCCTGATCCACCTGAATACCTTCTTTGTTCACTATGTGACCGAGGAATTGGACTTCTTCCAATCAAAATGCACACTTTGAAAATTTAGCGTACAATTTTTCTTTCCTCAACAACTCAAGCACTTTTCTCAAATGTTCTTCGTGCTCTTGATCATTCTTTGAGTAAATAAGTATGTCGTCGATGAAAACAATGACAAACTTATCAAGGTATGGTCCACACACTCGGTTCATGAGGTCCATGAATACAGTTGGTGCGTTAGTTAACCCAAACGGCATAACCATAAACTCGTAATGACCATAACGCGTTCTGAAAGCAGTCTTCGGAATATCATCCTCCTTTACCCGCATTTGATGATACCCAGAACGTAAATCAATCTTCGAATAAACTGACGAGCCTTGTAGTTGATAAAATAAGTCGTCGATTCTCGGTAGTGGATAACGGTTCTTGATGGTAAGTTTGTTCAACTCTCGGTAGTTGATACACAACCTGAATGTACCATCTTTCTTTTTGACAAACAAAACAGGGGCTTCCCACGGTGACGTACTTGGTCGAATGAAACCTCGCTCTAAAAGTTCCTGTAATTGGCTCTGGAGTTCCTTCATTTCGCTGGGTGCGAGTCTATATGGAGCACGGGCTATTGGTGCAGCTCCTGGTACCAGGTCTATTTGAAATTCAACGGATCGGTGTGGAGGTAGTCCCGGTAATTCTTTCGTAAATACATCTGGAAATTCTTTTGTGACGGGAACATCATTGATGTTCTTTTCTTCGGATTTAACTTCTTCGATGTGTGCTAGAACGGCATAGCAACCTTTTCTTATTAGTTTTTGCGCCTTCAAATTACTAATAAGATTAAACTTCGCGTTGCCCTTTTCTCCGTACACCATTAAGGGTTTTCCTTCTTATCGTACAATGCGAATTGCATTTTTGTAACATACGATCTCTGCTCTCTCCTTTTTCATCCAGTCCATGCCAATTATTACATCAAAACTCCCTAACTCTACTGGTATCAAATCAATCTTAAACGTTTCGCTAACCAGTTTAATTTCTCGATTCCGACATATTTTATCTGCCGAAATTAATTTACCGTTTGCTAATTCGAGTAAAAATTTATTATTCATAGGCGTCAATGGACCACTTAATTTAGCACAAAAATCTCTACTCATATAGCTTCTATCCACACCCGAATCAAATAAAACATAAGCAGGTTTTTCATCAATAAGAAACGTACCCGTAACAAGCTCCGGGTCTTCTTGCGCTTTTGTCGTATTAATATTGAAAACTCTTTCGCAGCCCTGTCCATTAGTATTCCCCTGATTTGGGCATTCGTTTCTGATATGACCCGGCTTCCCACATCCATAACAAATAATGGCGGTATTATTTGTTCCAACATTATTTGTTCCTTTATTCTTGTTAGCGATTGGTCCGTAAACTTCACACTTCATCGTACCATGACCCTTTCTATTAAACTTAGTACACGATGTCGTACAAAGCCCAGTCGGATGATATCCTTCACACCTCTGGCATGGTTTCTGCCTTTGGTTGTTATTGTTAGGACTATTGTTGTTGCAGTTGTTGTTATTGTTGGAACGGTTGTTATAGTTGTTGTAGTTGTTGTTGGGATTGTTATTGTTGTTGCGGTTAAAGTTGCGGTTGTGGTGGTAGTTATTGCGTTTGTAATTGCGATTATTATTGATGTTGTTGTATTGGTGACTCTTTTCACTATTTTCTTCCCACTTCCTCTTGACTTGTTTCGTGTTGGCTTCTTCGGCCGCTTGCTCTTTAATTCTTCCCTCAATCTGATTTATGAGTTTGTGAGCCGTTCGACTTGCCTTTTGTATGGAGGCGGGCTCGTGTGAACTCACATCTTCTTGAATCCTTTCTGGTAACCCTTTTACAAATGCGTCGATTTTCTCTTCTTCATCTTCGAACGCTCCCGGACACAATAGGCACAACTCTGTGAATCGTCGTTCGTACGTGGTAATATCAAACCCTTGTGTTCATAACCCTCTATGCTCTACCTTGAGCTTATTGACCTCGTTTCTGGGACAATACTGCTCTTTCATTATGTGTTTGAATGTTGACCACGGTAGTGCGTAAGCAGCATCTTGTCCTACCTATTCTAGATAAGTGTTCCACCATGTTAACGCAGTACCCGTGAAGGTATGCGTAGCGTACTTTACTTTGTCTTCTTCAGTGCACTTACTTATGGCAAACACCGATTCAACCTTCTCAGTCCACCGTTTTAATCCGATTGGACCCTCGGTTCCATCGAATTCCAAAGGTTTACATGTAGTGAATTCTTTGTAGGAGCAACCTACATGAGTTCTCGTGGCATTAGTTCCATTGCTGGATTCAGAGTTATTGTTATTTTGCATCGCAGCCTGTACTGCGGCTATGTTTGCTGCAAGGAAAGCACGGAAGTCTTCCTCGATCATGTTCAAATTCTGACGAGTCGTCGATGAAAGGACCCGTCCTAATCCACCTGGATGAAGTCATCAACATTTGGTCCCATTGCGATGATCGGCTCCAAGTAATGTCCTTGTATTGAGCAAATGCACAGCGGAAGACTTAATTCGTACCTGAGAATAAACATGCTTTCAAAGTGTCAACCAAAAGGTTGGTGAGTTCATAGGTTTATCATAACAATCATTTCAATATGTTAATAGACCACAAGATTTCATAATCATAAACATAATACACTCGCAAGTGTATGTAAAGCATTCTAAGTGGTTGAGCACTTGGTAACCATACTTAACATTTAATCAACGTCGCATATTCCGTTTATTATGAAATCTCACTACACCGTACCAAGTGTAGTCACCAAAATGAAGTACTGTGCAACCGTTGATTACTGGTCGTCCAGTCCGGTTGGGGTTGTCAGGCCCGATAGATCTATCAACAGGATTCGCATTTACAATACCCATGTAAATAGTAGTTACCAAGCTACAGGGAAATATGCCAGTGGTACAACTCAACATAGAATATATTTTTAAGTACTTGTGTCTATTTTGTAAACATTTATAAAAGCAGTGCATATATTCTCAGCCTAAAAATATATATTGCAAAAGCAATTAAAAAGGGAGCAAATGAAACTCACTTTTGCCTTGAAGGTATTTAATTCTACTTGGTCTCCGATAGATATCACGAACCTAACCATATATATAATATATCAACATAATTTTTTTTTAAGTAATCGTTACATATATATATTCTTTTAATATTTTCTTAGTCCGTAGTTAGCAGTCCGATGTTAGTGGTCCACAATTAGTTGCTTAAATTAAATAAATAAAGACCCCATCGTATTCGTATTGATCAGAATTAATCTTGACCCATGGTACCATGTTGTCAAATGACGTGTTGCGTACATAAAGTACCGTGTTGTCAAATGACGTGTTGCGTACAATCATGAGGTCTTATGATTAATCTTCTCGTGTTGTTTACGGGTGGTCCTGAAATATATAAAATCAAAACATAAGTAATTATATATAAAATATCATATTAATTAGAAAAGATATGATTAATTTACTTTTTCTCCAAATATTTTTGTAGCTAAACTAGCTTCGGATACCCAATCTTGTTTTAGTCGTAGTTTCTTCATTACAACTCCGTTTTTGTTGGTTCAACTTGCCACTTCCTTGGATCGAGTCAAATTTTAAGAATATGAACTGAAAATACCTTAGTTTGTATTCGAAATCATAGGTTATAGATCAAACTTTGGTGAAACTTATGAAAGTGATCATTTTCCATCATAAAAACAACATTTAATGATCATTTTTCTAAAAATACTTACACTTTGAGTTAAACCATGAAATTTTTATGTGTTAACATATTCATAAGAAATATCATTTTTTCAGAACATGAACTTCCAATTCAAAGTTCAAGATGGTTTTTAATTATCCAACCCAAAACAGCCCCCAGTTGCACTCTGACGACGTAGATTCAGTTTTTAAGATGTTCTTTGTAAAACCAAGTTATATCTTGTTAGGTTAGCATATCATTATGATATATTACAGGTCTTGAAGTGTTTTAAAAGTCAAGTTAGAAGAATCTATTTAGTTTTCGAACAAGTTTGAAATCATTCAAACTATGTTCTTGTTGTTAAAATTTTATACCACAAAATAAGATAGCTATATGAATATGAATTGAATAAGATTATGAACAAGGTTACTACCTCAAGTTACTTGGACAAAGTTACTGCAAAAGATAAGAAATAATCTTGGAATCAAAGAGTGGTGGAGTTAGATCAAAAGGTTGGAAGTAAACTTCTTCAAATGGGTGGTTATTTTGATATGTTCTTGAAAGAGTTTTCTTATGGTGTTTAAGGCTTGTAATTGAAGCTAAATGATGGGGAAAATGCTTGGAGATGATCAAGTATGAAGTTAGGAGTATTTTGAGAGAGAAATGAGGGTGTAGGTATGAGAAAATGGAGTAAAGAAATGGTGTTCATTTATAAAAACGTTTTTTAGTTTATAAAGAAAGAAAAGGATTCCTAATTTTATTTTCTTACTAATAATTCATAATACTTGACAAATTCTAGTTACCTCATATCTAGGGCAGTAATAATATTGATTAGGATGTTGATTTGATGTGTATATACCAATAGTAAATATGTATAGAAGCTGGGTATGATACGGGTACATATACCCTAGATATACGTAAAGAAATCTTGAGGAAACGGAACGAGAATTCAAATATAGCTATCTTTTGTGAATATACTTATATTGTTTTATGTATTTAAGTCCTTAAAAAGTGATTAAATACATTATATATACGATACATGTATAAGCAATATAGATTATAAGTATATATATCAAAGAATGTTACGTATAGTTATCGTTTTGAAAACTTAAGTTAGTAGTTTCAAAATATACTTATAACTCATTGTCATTAGTACACAATGAGATGTTAAACCATCCTTAGATCATGTTAAATATATATAAATACATATATATACACAAACGTATAATTATCGTATGTTATATACTTCGTGATATCATCGATCATATTGGACGGTCAAACGTTGTGTAAAACTCTTTTCAAAAACACAAGTCTCAACAATTTGGATTGCTTATCATGTTGGTATGGTTTAATTTATGTAAATATTAATCTCATAAGTATAATTTGGTCGGAAAATTCCGGGTCATTACAGTACCTACCCGTTAAAGAAATTTCATCCCCGAAATTTGATAGAGGTTGTTATGGATAACAATAAGAAGGTTTTTATGACAAATATAAGGTGATAATGGAGTTTTATCATCATTGAGTAATGTAGATAAAACGATTCGATTATGCGAAGAATATAAATGAGACTATCGAAAAAGAGTGAGATGAGTAAAATATATTTGTCTTAACCGATGACGTAGTTATGATTGATTTCTGGGATTTAAGGGATTTAAAGAGAATCTTACATAATAAGATTTGGTTCTTTGGTGATTAAGGAAATCAGGATCTTCTTTGATTATATGCAATAATCTGTTTCGATTGCTCTGTCGGATATTTCACTATAAATTCACCCCTTCGTCTACTTATTTTCCACGACTCACACCTTCTATTCTTTCTCCCTTGATTCTTACTTTAAAGCATTCATCAATATGCTCCATCCAGTCCTAATTATTGATATACTCCTAACTTTTATATCTTTCATTCTTCTTTTTCATCTACCACCAGAAGAATCTATTTTCTTCTACTATACTCTTGTGTTTATAGTGTTTCTAATTCTCCCGTGTCTCTATATTGCTATCTGCATCGATATACACGGTTTGTAATTTCGGGGTTATTATCGAAGTTTATATTCTTCATTATTTTTCGGAGCTTCATGCTTTCGTTTTCTCTTCCCGACTTCGAGTCAAGCGAGTAATGGTCCGGAATTCGTAGATATAAAATCCAGAATGAACATAGCTAATGCTCTAAGAAGAAAATGGTAATAGAACGATTTTGATTTGTTAAATTACCAGAATATCCTGGAGAAGACAGAGTCATCCAGAAAAATATTCTCTTGATATGTTTAGAGATTAGATAGAATGTAAGAGTCGTGCAAATGGCACATGATGACGGTACTGTGAATCATCAAGCTTCATTAGAAACTCAGCATGACTTACTGTAATATAATGACGTTGATCAAGTGTCATTATATTATACTAATCCATGCTTTAGTTCCCAACACTACTTCAAAACATTCATATTTTAAACTCGAAGGTTTCAGAATTTAGAAACTAACACAGTTTCTTTTATGTTGCAGATATTACGGAGAGATAAATGATCTCAGATAAGAATAGTTGTGAAAATATCGCCAGAAATATGGAGGATATTTATAATAGAACATACGAGAATATCTTAGAATTTCTAATATCAATGGATGATGAAGAAGATTTGTCTGTGAAGGTTTAGAATGAGAAATAAGATGTTTGCTAACGATTTCAGCAGGCACAGAATCATTTGGATTCTTTGAAGGCAAACTTATTCTTTGTGATTTGTCCACGGCTTTCTTCATAGTTTCACATAATCCGCTTTTCGGTACTAAATTTTCTATCTATCGTTCCTAACACTCCTTTCTTTATCATCAAACGTTTGGCTATTAAGATCATCTACAACATGCTGCTTCGTTAGCATTTTCAAAGTTAACTGATCTGGGTCATCGGTTATCAAACCGAGGTAGTTTCAGGAGAATTGTGTTATTAGAATGATTAATTGCTGATGGTAATATTGTGGAATATAAAAGGTTCCCCAGTAACAATAAAGAGTACGCATATATATCGCGGTTATAATAAAGTTGTTTCGGATGAAAAGTCGGAGTTGACTTGTTGGACCTGTGACAAAATTAGCTACTTTGGAAAGGGATTGCAAAATGATCTTTGGTAATAACAATGTCAAAGGAACTAGAACAGATACGTGTCAAACGTTTACTCAGTTTCCGAGGGTTTTTCAGGTGCATAACTATATGCATCAATCTTTTCTTCCGTAGATGAAGTGCGATTGGTTTATCCTCTCGATTGAGGTGTTTTTAAGAATCATGATAGATTTGAACGCTGATTGTAATCGTCGAGATACAATGAGGTTTAAAATGAAATCAAGTGGCAATCTTGAAGAAATGTTTAGTTTCATATGTTATAATCAATATTTTAATTTATTTTAATTGTCCAATCTCATTAGTCCACATTCGATAGTCCACAGTAACAGTCCAATAATTCATATATAGTTTAATATATAATATACGAATTAATTAATATGTGTCGTGACCTATATACCTCTCAGACTCGATCACAACTCAAACTATATATATTATTGTAGAATCAACCTCAACCCTGTATAGAGAACTCGATCATTACTGCATATAGAGTGTCTATGGTGATTCCAAATAATATATATAGATGCGTCGATATGATATGTCAAAACATTGTATACGTGTCCCGATATTTAAAGTGCGTAAAATAATTACAGAAATTAAATGACGATAAATAAAAGTGCGATAATTAAATTGCGATAAATAAACTGCGATAAATAAAATGTAATCAGTTAGCTAGGAACAGTTAGCTGGAACAGTTAGCGTGGATTCTTAACAAAATTTTTCATAGTTAATTTGTTTGTTTCTAACAGATTTTATTTTGTCATATGTTTTCTTCATATGCCACTTGTTGATTTCTGGGAAGTCAAAATCCAAATATGAAATTGAATGAAAATGGTTATTCTGTGGTGAACGGATACGTATATCGGTGGTTGTAAGTAGGATAGTAAATGACTGTTGAATCAGCTTCGACGAATGTACAATGTAACTTATTAAGATGAAATCTAATTATTCCTCGGGTATTACCTACCCGTTAAAAAAATTTTCACCATTAATATTTTGTACAAAAGAACTTTTAATTACAATCTTTATGAAAACATATATACATATATATTTTTTTCAGATGAAATCATGAATTTAATGAGTTAATATGATATTAATCTCATTTGCTTTTCGGTTTGAGCTAGAATAAGAAATCTCTAAAACTTTTTAAAACCACATATTCTTCGCAGAATATCAATGAAGTTATGGATCAATACTTCATCGTTCATTATTGTTGGTACTCCTTGGTATCTATGGTGCGTATGATGTTGATGTTTGTGGGATAGATTATGATGTCGAGACGTGTGATGCGGATGTTGTTTGTTAGTGGTGATGATGGTATTGTTGATGTTATTGATGGTGGTGCTGATTATGCTGCTGGTGCTGCTGCTGGTGTTTGCAACCTTCGCACCATGTTCTGCAAAGCCGTCACGCGAGCGCGAAGTTCGTTAACTTCTGCTAGTACACCGGGATGATTGGAGGTTGGAGCGAGCGAATGAACAAGATTTTGTAATATGGGATAGTATATAATCGTGACGAGATACTCTAGAAATGAGAGAGAAAATGGTGTTTCGAATAGGTTCGCCGGTAAGTGCTTCAGGTTCATCGCCAAGAGGGCAATTTGGTGGATGGAACAGATCACCTTCTTCTTGTCTCCAGTGATTTAGTATATTACGAACCCATCCCCAATTCATCCAGAATAGATGATGGGAAATTGGTTGATCCATTCCGGTGACGCTGCTTTCGGAGCCCGAATGGAAATCCATATCGGCATAACTGTCGGAATCTGAAGAATTCGAACTAGATGCGGAATCCATCTTGTATAATGGGGAAAATGAATTTTTGGTATGGAATAGATTATAGGAGTTAGATTTGGTACTCTTCAATACATAATTTACATATGTATATATAATACCAAAATCCCGTAAATTACGGAGAATCTTTGAAAAGATATCATTCAAAGTTCGCAATAACAGATATGCTAAGATAAGAATTCGTCTATACACTATCAATGCAGTAAATGCAGTAAAACGTGTCTAGACTTATGAATGATAAGCAGGTAATTTCCTAAGGATGATAAGCAGATGATTTCCGACTAGAAATGATAAGCAAAACTTTTGACATGTAGACTGAAATGTCCCGTTCTTATTGATTAAAAACGTTCCATATTAATTGATTTCGTTGTGAGGTTTTGACCTCTATATGAGACGTTTTTCAAAGACTGCATTCATTTTTAAAACCAACCATAACCTTTATTTCATAGATAAAGGTTTTAAAAAGCTTTACGTAGATTATCAAATAATGATAATCTAAACTATCCTGTTTACACACGACCATTACATAATGGTTTACAATACAAATATGTTACAACAAAATAAGTTTCTTGAATGCAGTTTTTACACAATATCATACAAGCATGGACTCCAAATCTCGTCCTTATTTAAGTATACGACAGCGGAAGCTCTTAATAATCACCTGAGAATAAACATGCTTAAAACGTCAACAAAAATGTTGGTGAGTTATAGGTTTAACCTATATATATCAAATCATAATAATAGACCACAAGATTTCATATTTCAATACACATCCCATACGTAGAGATAAAAATCATTCATATGGTGAACACCTGGTAACCGACATTAACAAGATGCATATATAAGAATATCCCCATCATTCCGGGACACCCTTCGGATATGATATAAATTTCGAAGTACTAAAGCATCCGGTACTTTGGATGGGGTTTGTTAGGCCCAATAGATCTATCTTTAGGATTCGCGTCAATTAGGGTGTCTGTTCCCTAATTCTTAGATTACCAGACTTAATAAAAAGGGGCATATTCGATTTCGATAATTCAACCATTGTAGTTTCACGTACTTGTGTCTATTTTGTAAATCATTTATAAAACCTGCATGTATTCTCACCCCAAAAATATTAGATTTTAAAAGTGGGACTATAACTCACTTTCACAGATTTTTACTTCGTCGGGAAGTAAGACTTGGCCACTGGTTGATTCGCGAACCTATAACAATATATACATATATATCAAAGTATGTTCAAAATATATTTACAACACTTTTAATATATTTTGATGTTTTAAGTTTATTAAGTCAGCTGTCCTCGTTAGTAACCTACAACTAGTTGTCCACAGTTAGATGTACAGAAATAAATCGATAAATATTATCTTGAATCAATCCACGACCCAGTGTATACGTATCTCAGTATTGATCACAACTCAAACTATATATATTTTGGAATCAACCTCGACCCTGTATAGCTAACTCCAACATTTTCATATAGAGTGTCTATGGTTGTTCCGAAATATATATAGATGTGTCGACATGATAGGTCGAAATATTATATACGTGTCTATGGTATCTCAAGATTACATAATATACAATACAAGTTGATTAAGTTATGGTTGGAATAGATTTGTTACCAATTTTCACGTAGCTAAAATGAGAAAAATTATCCAATCTTGTTTTACCCATAACTTCTTCATTTTAAATCCGTTTTGAGTGAATCAAATTGCTATGGTTTCATATTGAACTCTATTTTATGAATCTAAACAGAAAAAGTATAGGTTTGTAGTCGAAAAAATAAGTTACAAGTCGTTTTTGTAAAGGTAGTCATTTCAGTCGAAAGAACGACGTCTAGATGACCATTTTAGAAAACATACTTCCACTTTGAGTTTAACCATAATTTTTGGATATAGTTTCATGTTCATAATAAAAATCATTTTCTCAGAATAACAACTTTTAAATCAAAGTTTATCATAGTTTTTAATTAACTAACCCAAAACAGCCCGCGGTGTTACTACGACGGCGTAAATCCGGTTTTATGGTGTTTTTCGTGTTTCCAGGTTTTAAATCATTAAGTTAGCATATCATATAGATATAGAACATGTGTTTAGTTGATTTTAAAAGTCAAGTTAGAAGGATTAACTTTTGTTTGCGAACAAGTTTAGAATTAACTAAACTATGTTCTAGTGATTACAAGTTTAAACCTTCGAATAAGATAGCTTTATATGTATGAATCGAATGATGTTATGAACATCATTACTACCTTAAGTTCCTTGGATAAACCTACTGGAAAAGAGAAAAATGGATCTAGCTTCAACGGATCCTTGGATGGCTCGAAGTTCTTGAAGCAGAATCATGACACGAAAACAAGTTCAAGTAAGATCATCACTTGAAATAAGATTGTTATAGTTATAGAAATTGAACCAAAGTTTGAATATGATTATTACCTTGTATTAGAATGATAACCTGCTGTAAGAAACAAAGATTTCTTGAGGTTGGATGATCACCTTACAAGATTGGAAGTGAGCTAGCAAACTTGAAAGTATTCTTGATTTTATGTAACTAGAACTTGTAGAATTTATGAAGAATACTTAGAACTTGAAGATAGAACTTGAGAGAGATCAATTAGATGAAGAAAATTGAAGAATGAAAGTGTTTGTAGGTGTTTTTGGTCGTTGGTGTATGGATTAGATAAAAAGGATATGTAATTTTGTTTTCATGTAAATAAGTCATGAATGATTACTCATATTTTTGTAATTTTATGAGATATTTCATGCTAGTTGCCAAATGATGGTTCCCACATGTGTTATGTGACTCACATGGGCTGCTAAGAGCTGATCATTGGAGTGTATATACCAATAGTACATACATCTAAAAGCTGTGTATTGTACGAGTACGAATACGGGTGCATACGAGTAGAATTGTTGATGAAACTGAACGAGGATGTAATTGTAAGAATTTTTGTTAAGTAGAAGTATTTTGATAAGTGTATTGAAGTCTTTAAAAAGTGTATAAATACATATTAAAACACTACATGTATATACATTTTAACTGAGTCGTTAAGTCATCGTTAGTCGTTACATGTAAGTGTTGTTTTGAAACCTTTAGGTTAACGATCTTGTTAAATGTTGTTAACCCAATGTTTATAATATCAAATGAGATTTTAAATTATTATATTATCATGATATTATCATGTATGAATATCTCTTAATATGATATATATACATTAAATGTCTTTACAACGATAATCGTTACATATATGTCTCGTTTAAAAATCATTAAGTTAGTAGTCTTGTTTTTACATATGTAGTTCATTGTTAATATACTTAATGATATGTTTACTTATCATAGTATCATGTTAACTATATATATATCCATATATATGTCATCATATAGTTTTTACAAGTTTTAACGTTCGTGAATCACCGGTCAACTTGGGTGGTCAATTGTCTATATGAAACCTATTTCAATTAATCAAGTCTTAACAAGTTTGATTGCTTAACATGTTGGAAAAATTTAATCATGTAAATATCAATCTCAATTAATATATATAAACATGGAAAAGTTCGGGTCACTACAGTACCTACCCGTTAAATAAATTTAGTCCCGAAATTTTAAGCTGTTGAAGGTGTTGACGAATCTTCTGGAAATAGATGCGGGTATTTCTTCTTCATCTGATCTTCACGCTCCCAGGTGAACTCGGGTCCTCTACGAGCATTCCATCGAACCTTAACAATTGGTATCTTGTTTTTCTTAAGTCTTTTAACCTCACGATCCATTATTTCGACGGGTTCTTCGATGAATTGAAGTTTTTCGTTGATTTGGATTTCATCTAACGGAATAGTGAGATCTTCTTTAGCAAAACATTTCTTCAAATTCGAGACGTGGAAAGTGTTATGTACAGCCGCGAGTTGTTGAGGTAACTCAAGTCGGTAAGCTACTGGTCCGACACGATCAATAATCTTGAATGGTCCAATATACCTTGGATTTAATTTCCCTCGTTTACCAAATCGAACAACGCCTTTCCAAGGTGCAACTTTAAGCATGACCATCTCTCCAATTTCAAATTCTATATCTTTTCTTTTAATGTCAGTGTAGCTCTTTTGTCGACTTTGGGCGGTTTTCAACCGTTGTTGAATTTGGATGATCTTCTCGGTAGTTTCTTGTATAATCTCTGGACCCGTAATCTATCTATCCCCCACTTCACTCCAACAAATCAGAGACCTGCACTTTCTACCATAAAGTGCTTCAAACGGCGCCATCTCAATGCTTGAATGGTAGCTGTTGTTGTAGGAAAATTCTGCTAACGGTAGATGTCGATCCCAACTGTTTCCGAAATCAATAACACATGCTCGTAGCATGTCTTCAAGTGTTTGTATCGTCCTTTCGCTCTGCCCATCAGTTTGTGGATGATAGGCAGTACTCATGCTTAGACGAGTTCCTAATGCTTGCTGTAATGTCTGCCAGAATCTTGAAATAAATCTGCCATCCCTATCAGAGATAATAGAGATTGGTATTCCATTTCTGGAGACGAATTCCTTCAAATACAGTCGTGCTAACTTCTCCATCTTGTCATCTTCTCTTATTGGCAGGAAGTGTGCTGATTTGGTGAGACGATCAACTATTACCCAAATAGTATCAAAACCACTTGCAGTCCTTGGCAATTTAGTGATGAAATCCATGGTAATGTTTTCCCATTTCCATTCCGGGATTTCGGGTTGTTGAAGTAGACCTGATGGTTTCTGATGCTCAGCTTTGACCTTAGAACACGTCAAACATTCTCCTACGTATTTAGCAACATCGGCTTTATACCCGGCCACCAAAAATGTTTCTTGAGATCCTTGTACATCTTCCCCGTTCCAGGATGTATTGAATATCTGGTTTTATGAGCTTCTCTAAGTACCATTTCTCTCATATCTCTAAATTTTGGTACCCAAATCCTTTCAGCCCTATACCGGGTTCCGTCTTCCCGAATATTAAGATGCTTCTCCGATCCTTTGGTTATT
The DNA here is from genome assembly GCF_046630445.1 of Rutidosis leptorrhynchoides. Lineage (NCBI taxonomy): Eukaryota > Viridiplantae > Streptophyta > Magnoliopsida > Asterales > Asteraceae > Rutidosis > Rutidosis leptorrhynchoides. The sequence goes on from NC_092338.1 coordinate 391,583,070, forward strand.
TCATCCTTTAAATTTCCCTCTTTTAAAACTCCTTGTTGCGCCTCCTTTATTTGAGTAGTAAGGTTATTATGAATCATTATATTCATAGATTTTACTCGAATGGGTTCTCTGTCCTTCCTGCTCAAGGCATCGGCTACCACATTTGCCTTCCCCGGGTGGTAACGAATCTCAAAGTCGTAACCATTCAATAATTCAATCCACCTACGCTGCCTCATATTCAGTTGTTTCTGATTAAATATGTGTTGAAGACTTTTGTGGTCGGTATATATAATACTTTTGACCCCATATAAGTAGTTCCTCCAAGTCTTTAATGCAAAAACAACCGCTCCTAATTCCAAATCATGCGTCGTATAATTTTGTTCGTGAATCTTCAATTGTCTAGACGCATAAGCAATCACCTTCGTTCGTTGAATTAATACACAACTGAGACCTTGCTTTGATGCATCACAATAAATCACAAAATCATCATTCCCTTCAGGCAATGACAATATAGGTGCCGTAGTTAGCTTTTTCTTCAATAACTGAAACGCTTTCTCTTGTTCATTATTCCATTCAAATTTCTTCCCTTTATGCGTTAATGTAGTCAAGGGTTTTGCTATTCTGGAAAAGTCTTGGATGAACCTTCTGTAGTAACCAGCTAGTCCTAAAAACTGGCGTATCTGTTTCGGAGTTTTCGGGGTTTCCCACTTTTCAACAGTTTCTATCTTTGCCGGATCCACCTTAATACCTTCTTTTTTCACTATGTGACCGAGGAATTGAACTTCTTCTAACCAAAATGCACACTTTGAAAACTTAGCTTACAATTCTTCCTTCCTCAATACTTCTAACACCTTTCTCAAATGTTCACCGTGTTCTTGGTCATTCTTTGAGTAAATAAGTATGTCATCAATGAAAACAATGACAAACTTGTCAAGGTATGGTCCACACACTCGGTTCATAAGATCCATGAACACAGCTGGTGCATTAGTTAAACCAAACGGCATGACCATAAACTCGTAATGACCGTAACGTGTTCTGAAAGCAGTCTTTGAAGTATCATCTTCTTTCACCCGCATTTGATGATACCCGAAACGTAAGTCAATCTTTGAATAAACAGACGAGCCTTGTAGTTGATCAAATAAGTCGTCGATTCTCGGTAGTGGGTAGCGGTTCTTGATGGTAAGTTTGTTCAACTCTCGGTAGTCGATACACAACCTGAATGTACCATCTTTCTTCTTGACAAACAAAACAGGAGCTCCCCATGGTGATGTGCTTGGTCGAATGAAACCACGCTCTAAAAGTTCTTGTAATTGGCTTTGCAGTTCTTTCATCTCGCTGGGTGCGAGTCTGTAAGGAGCATGAGCTATTGGTGCAGCTCCTGGTAAAAGATCTATTTGAAATTCAACGGATCGATGTGGGGGTAATCCCGGTAATTCTTTCGGAAATACATCAGGAAATTCTTTTGCAATGGGAACATCATTGATGCTCTTTTCTCCAGTTTGTACTTTCTCGACGTGTGCTAGAACAGCATAGCAACCATTTCTTATTAGTTTTTGTGCCTTCAAATTACTAATAAGATGTAGCTTCGTGTTGCCCTTTTCTCCGTACACCATTAAGGGTTTTCCTTTTTCTCGTATAATGCAAATTGCATTTTTGTAACAAACGATCTCTGCTTTCACTTCTTTCAACCAGTCCATACCGATTATCACATCAAAACTCCCTAACTCTACTGGTATCAAATCAATCTTAAATGTTTCGCTAACCAGTTTAATTTCTCGATTCCGACATATATTATCTGCTGAAATTAATTTACCATTTGCTAATTCGAGTAAAAATTTACTATCTAAAGCCGTTAATGGATAACTTAATTTAGCACAAAAATCTCTACTCATATAGCTTCTATCCGCACCCGAATCAAATAAAACGTAAGCAGATTTATTGTCAATAAGAAACGTACCCGTAACAAGCTCCGGGTCTTCCTGTGCCTCTGCCGCATTAATATTGAAAACTCTTCTGCGGCCTTGTCCATTCGTGTTCTCCTGGTTCGGGCAATTTCTAATAATGTGGCCCGGTTTTCCACATTTATAACAAACTACATTGGCATAACTTGCTCCGACACTACTTGCTCCGCCATTACTCGTTCCGACACCATTTGTTCCTTTCGTTCTATTAACCCCTGGTCCGTGGACCTCACACTTCGCCGCACTATGACCATTTCTTTTACACTTGTTGCAAAATTTGGTGCAGAACCCCGAGTGATACTTTTCACACCTTTGGCATAGCTGCTTCTGATTGTTGTTGTTGCGGTTATTATTGTTGTTGGGATGATTGTTGTAGTTGTTGTTGTTGTTGTTGTTGTTGTTGTTGGGCCGTTTGTTGTAGTTGCAATTGATGTTGCGATTGTTGGGATAATTGTTGCGATTATTGTTGTAATTGCTGTTGTTGTTGTATTGGTGATTCTTATCACCGTTTTCCTCCCACTTTCTTTTGACTTGCTTCACATTGGCCTCTTCAGCAGTCTGTTCTTTAATTCTTTCTTCAATCTGGTTCACTAGTTTGTGAGCCATTCTACATGCCTGTTGTATGGAGGCGGGCTCGTGTAAACTTATATCTTCTTGGATTCTTTCCGGTAATCCTTTCACAAACGCGTCGATCTTCTCTTCCTCATCTTCGAATGCTCCCGGACACAATAGGCACAATTCTGTGAATCGTCTTTCGTACGTGGTAATATCAAATCCTTGGGTTCGTAACCCTCTAAGTTCTGTCTTGAGCTTATTGACCTCGGTTCTGGGACGGTACTTCTCGTTCATCAAGTGCTTGAATGCTGACCACGGTAGTGCGTACGTATCGTCTTGTCCCACTTGCTCTAGATAGGTATTCCACCATGTTAACGCAGAACCTGTAAAGGTATGCGTAGCGTACTTCACTTTGTCCTCTTCAGTACACTTACTTATGGCAAACACCGATTCGACCTTCTCGGTCCACCGTTTGAATCCGATCGGTCCTTTGGTTCCATCAAATTCCAAAGGTTTGCAGGCAGTAAATTCTTTGTAGGTGCATCCTACACGATTTCCTGTACTGCTAGATCCAAGGTTATTGTTGGTATGTAGCGCAGCCTGTACTGCGGCTATGTTTGAAGCTAGAAAAGTACGGAATTCCTCTTCATTCATATTCACGGTGTGTCGAGTAGTCGGTGCCATTTCCTTCAAAATAGTCAAATGGAACAAGTTAATCATACAGAATATTAAGAGTAGTTAATAGTATTTCGTAGCATAATATGAACTCATTTATAAAAGCTTTTTCTTCATATTAGCATTTTATAAGTTTAAATTCGGGTAGTACCTACCCGTTAAGTTCATACTTAGTAGCTAATATACAATTCAACTACTACAATTCTATATGAAAAACTGATTATAATAATATTTCGCGTTCAAACTTTTACACAATATTTTACAAACTTACAATACCGCTTATTTTACATATAGCATGAAATATAGCACACAATAAATTTGATACAAGATGGTTGTGAAGATAATTCTAGCTAGTACACAAGTCGTTCAGCAAAGGCAATAAAGACACGTAATTCATACGTCCAGAAACAAGTCATGCATTCTGGTTTTACTAGGATTACTTCCCATCCTTCGTCTTGTGGAACATAACCGTTATGGCTGTTGATAAGACAGCGTGTTGTAACATCATCAAAGGGATGAGGGTTACGTAATGTCCAACAGTCCCGTAACAATCTAAAAACCTCATTTCTTACCCCAATTACCGACTCCGTCACTTGTGGAAACGTTTTGTTTAATAGTTGTAGCCCGATGTTCTTGTTCTCACTTTGGTGAGAAGCGAACATTACTAATCCGTAAGAATAACATGCTTCTTTATGTTGCATGTTAGCCGCTTTTTCTAAATTACGAAGTCCAATATTCGGATATATTGAGTCAAAATAATTTCTTAACCCATTGCGTAAAATAGCATTTGGGTTCCCCGCAATATATGCGTCAAAGTAAACACATCGTAACTTATGGATTTCCCAATGTGATATCCCCCATCTTTCGAACAAAAGCCTTTTATAAACCAAGGCATTCTTGGAACGTTCTTCGAATGTCTTACAAACTGATCTCGCCTTAAATAGTTGTGCCGAAGAATTCTGACCGACTCTAGACAAGATTTCATCAATCATGTCTCCGGGTAGGTCTCTTAAAATATTGGGTTGTCTATCCATTTTGTGTTTTTATACTGTAAAATAGACAAGAGTTAGATTCATAAAAAAAAATAACTTATTAATACAAGCAATTTTTACATATATCATAAAGCATAAGCACACTATATTACATATATTACACCACACGAATACAACTATCTTATTCCGACTCGCTTGTTTCTTCTTCTTCGGTTTTGGTTCGTTTTGCCAAGTTTCTAGGGATATATGATGTTCCCCTAATACGAGCCGTCGTTTTCCACATTGGTTTAGAAAAACCTGGTGGTTTAGAGGTTCCCAGGTCATTGTTACAACTTAAGGACTTCGGGGGTGGACGATACATATAAAGTTCATCGGGGTTGGAATTAGATTTCTCTATTTTTATGCCCTTTCCCTTATTATTTTCTTTTGCCTTTTTAAATTCAGTTGGGGTAATTTCTATAACATCATCGGAATTCTCGTCGGAATCCGATTCATCGGAGAATTGGTAATCCTCCCAATATTTTGCTTCCTTGGCGGAAACACCATTGACCATAATTAACCTTGGTCGGTTGGTTGAGGATTTTCTTTTACTTAACCGTTTTATTATTTCCCCCACCGGTTCTATTTCTTCATCCGGTTCCGATTCTTCTTCCGGTTCCGATTCTTCTTCCGGTTCCTCTTCGGGAACTTGTGAATCAGTCCACGAATCATTCCAATTTACATTTGACTCTTCATTATTGTTAGGTGAGTCAATGGGACTTGTTCTAGAGGTAGACATCTATCACATAATATCAAACGCGTTAAGAGATTAATATATCACATAATATTCACATGTTAAAAATATATAGTTTCCAACAAAATTTGTTAAGCAATCATTTTTTCAAGTAAACACGGTCGAAGTCCAGACTCACTAATGCATCCTAACAACTCGATAAGACACACTAATGCAAAATTCTGGTTCTCTAAGACCAACGCTCTGATACCAACTGAAATGTCCCGTTCTTATTGATTAAAAACGTTCCATATTAATTGATTTCGTTGCGAGGTTTTGACCTCTATATGAGACGTTTTTCAAAGACTGCATTCATTTTTAAAACAATCCATAACCTTTATTTCATAGATAAAGGTTTTAAAAAGCTTTACGTAGATTATCAAATAATGATAATCTAAAATATCCTGTTTACACACGACCATTACATAATGGTTTACAATACAAATATGTTACAACAAAATAAGTTTCTTGAATGCAGTTTTTACACAATATCATACAAGCATGGACTCCAAATCTCGTCCTTATTTAAGTATGCGACAGCGGAAGCTCTTAATAATCACCTGAGAATAAACATGCTTAAAACGTCAACAAAAATGTTGGTGAGTTATAGGTTTAACCTATATATATCAAATCATAATAATAGACCACAAGATTTCATATTTCAATACACATCCCATACGTAGAGATAAAAATCATTCATATGGTGAACACCTGGTAACCGACATTAACAAGATGCATATATAAGAATATCCCCATCATTCCGGGACACCCTTCGGATATGATATAAATTTCGAAGTACTAAAGCATCCGGTACTTTGGATGGGGTTTGTTAGGCCCAATAGATCTATCTTTAGGATTCGCGTCAATTAGGGTGTCTGTTCCCTAATTCTTAGATTACCAGACTTAATAAAAAGGGGCATATTCGATTTCGATAATTCAACCATAGAATGTAGTTTCACATACTTGTGTCTATTTTGTAAATCATTTATAAAACCTGCATGTATTCTCATCCCAAAAATATTAGATTTTAAAAGTGGGACTATAACTCACTTTCACAGATTTTTACTTCGTCGGGAAGTAAGACTTGGCCACTGGTTGATTCGCGAACCTATAACAATATATACATATATATCAAAGTATGTCCAAAATATATTTACAACACTTTTAATATATTTTGATGTTTTAAGTTTATTAAGTCAGCTGTCCTCGTTAGTAACCTACAACTAGTTGTCCACAGTTAGATGTACAGAAATAAATCGATAAATATTATCTTGAATCAATCCACGACCCAGTGTATACGTATCTCAGTATTGATCACAACTCAAACTATATATATTTTGGAATCAACCTCAACCCTGTATAGCTAACTCCAACATTCACATATAGAGTGTCTATGGTTGTTCCGAAATATATATAGATGTGTCGACATGATAGGTCGAAACATTGTATACGTGTCTATGGTATCTCAAGATTACATAATATACAATACAAGTTGATTAAGTTATGGTGGGAATAGATTTGTTACCAATTTTTACGTAGCTAAAATGAGAAAAATTATCCAATCTTGTTTTACCCATAACTTCTTCATTTTAAATCCGTTTTGAGTGAATCAAATTGCTATGGTTTCATATTGAACTCTATTTTATGAATCTAAACAGAAAAAGTATAGGTTTATAGTCGAAAAAATAAGTTACAAGTCGTTTTTGTAAAGGTAGTCATTTCAGTCGAAAGAACGACGTCTAGATGACCATTTTAGAAAACATACTTCCACTTTGAGTTTAACCATAATTTTTGGATATAGTTTCATGTTCATAATAAAAATCATTTTCTCAGAATAACAACTTTTAAATCAAAGTTTATCATAGTTTTTAATTAACTAACCCAAAACAGCCCGCGGTGTTACTACGACGGCGTAAATCCGGTTTTACGGTGTTTTTCGTGTTTCCAGGTTTTAAATCATTAAGTTAGCATATCATATAGATATAGAACATGTGTTTAGTTGATTTTAAAAGTCAAGTTAGAAGGATTAACTTTTGTTTGCGAACAAGTTTAGAATTAACTAAACTATGTTCTAGTGATTACAAGTTTAAACCTTCGAATAAGATAGCTTTATATGTATGAATCGAATGATGTTATGAACATCATTACTACCTTAAGTTCCTTGGATAAACCTACTGGAAAAGAGAAAAATGAATCTAGCTTCAACGGATCCTTGGATGGCTCGAAGTTCTTGAAGCAGAATCATGACACGAAAACAAGTTCAAGTAAGATCATCACTTGAAATAAGATTGTTATAGTTATAGAAATTGAACCAAAGTTTGAATATGATTATTACCTTGTATTAGAATGATAACCTACTGTAAGAAACAAAGATTTCTTGAGGTTGGATGATCATCTTACAAGATTGGAAGTGAGCTAGCAAACTTGAAAGTATTCTTGATTTTATGTAACTAGAACTTGTAGAATTTATGATGAATACTTAGAACTTGAAGATAGAACTTGAGAGAGATCAATTAGATGAAGAAAATTGAAGAATGAAAGTGTTTGTAGGTGTTTTTGGTCGTTGGTGTATGGATTAGATATAAAGGATATGTAATTTTGTTTTCATGTAAATAAGTCATGAATGATTACTCATATTTTTGTAATTTTATGAGATATTTCATGCTAGTTGCCAAATGATGGTTCCCACATGTGTTAGGTGACTCACATGGGCTGCTAAGAGCTGATCATTGGAGTGTATATACCAATAGTACATACATCTAAAAGCTGTGTATTGTACGAGTACGAATACGGGTGCATACGAGTAGAATTGTTGATGAAACTGAACGAGGATGTAATTGTAAGAATTTTTGTTAAGTAGAAGTATTTTGATAAGTGTATTGAAGTCTTTCAAAAGTGTATAAATACATATTAAAACACTACATGTATATACATTTTAACTGAGTCGTTAAGTCATCGTTAGTCGTTACATGTAAGTGTTGTTTTGAAACCTTTAGGTTAACGATCTTGTTAAATGTTGTTAACCCAATATTTATAATATCAAATGAGATTTTAAATTATTATATTATCATGATATTATCATGTATGAATATCTCTTAATATGATATATATACATTAAATGTCTTTACAACGATAATCGTTACATATATGTCTCGTTTAAAAATCATTAAGTTAGTAGTCTTGTTTTTACATATGTAGATCATTGTTAATATACTTAATGATATGTTTACTTATCATAGTATCATGTTAACTATATATATATATATATATATATATATATATATATATATATATATATATATATATATATATATATATATATATATATATATATATATATATATGTAATCATATAGTTTTTACAAGTTTTAACGTTCGTGAATCACCGGTCAACTTGGGTGGTCAATTGTCTATATGAAACATATTTCAATTAATCAAGTCTTAACAAGTTTGATTGCTTAACATGTTGGAAACATTTAATCATGTAAATATCAATCTCAATTAATATATATAAACATGGAAAAGTTCGGGTCACTACATAGACACGGTCGAAGTCCAGACTCATTAATGCATCCTAACAACTACTAGTTAGACACACTAATGCAAGACCTGGTTCGCTACGACCACCGCTCTGATACCAACTGAAAGGACCCGTCCTAATCCACCTGGATGAAGTCATCAACATTTGGTCCCATTGCGATGATCGGCTCCAAGTAATGTCCTTATATTGAGCAAATGCACAGCAGAAGACTTAATTCGTACCTGAGAATAAACATGCTTTCAAAGTGTCAACCAAAAGGTTGGTGAGTTCATAGGTTTATCATAACAATCATTTCAATATGTTAATAGACCACAAGATTTCATAATCATAAACATAATACACTCGCAAGTGTATGTAAAGCATTCTAAGTGGTTGAGCACTTGGTAACCATACTTAACATTTAATCAACGTCGCATATTCCCTTTATTATGAAATCTCACTACACCGTACCAAGTGTAGTCTCCAAAACGAAGTACTGTGCAACCGTTGATTACTGGTCGTCCAGTCCGGTTGGGGTTGTCAGGCCCGATAGATCTATCAACAGGATTCGCGTTTACAATACCCATGTAAATAGTAGTTATCAAGCTACAGGGAAATATGCCAGGGGTACAACTCAACGTAGAATATATTTTTAAGTACTTGTGTCTATTTTGTAAATATTTATAAAAGCAGTGCATGTATTCTCAGCCCAAAAATATATATTGGAAAAGCAATTAAAAAGGGAGCAAATGAAACTCACTTTTGCCTTGAAGGTATTTAATTCTACTTGGTCTCTGATAGATATCACGAACCTAACCATATATATAATATATCAACATATTTTTTTTAAGTAATCGTTATATATATATATATATATATATATATATATATATATATATATATATATATATATATATATATATATATATATATATATATATATATATATATATATATACTTTTAATACTTTTAATATTTTCTTAGTCCGTAGTTAGCAGTCCGATGTTAGTGGTCCACAATTAGTTGCTTAAATTAAATAAATAAAGACCCCATCGTATTCGTATTGATCAGAATTAATCTTGACCCATGGTACCATGTTGTCAAATGACGTGTTGCGTACATAAAGTACCGTGTTGTCAAATGACGTGTTGCGTACAATCATGAGGTCTTATGATTAATCTTCTCGTGTTGTTTACGGGTGGTCCTGAAATATATAAAATCAAATCATAAGTAATTATATATAAAATATCATATTAATTAGAAAAGATATGATTAATTTACTTTTTCTCCAAATATTTTCGTAGCTAAACTAGCTTCGGATACCCATTCTTGTTTTAGTCGTAGTTTCTTCATTACAACTCCGTTTTTGTTGGTTCAACTTGCCACTTCCTTGGATCGAGTCAAATTTTAAGAATATGAACTGAAAATACCTTAGTTTGTATTCGAAATCATAGGTTATAGATCAAACTTTGGTGAAACTTATAAAAGTGATCATTTTCCATCATAAAAACAACATTTAATGATCATTTTTCTAAAAATGCTTACACTTTGAGTTAAACCATGAAATTTTTATGTATTAACATATTCATAAGAAATATCATTTTTCCAGAACATGAACTTCCAATTCAAAGTTCAAGATGGTTTTTAATTATCCAACCCAAAACAGTCCCCGGTTGCACTCCGACGACGTAGATTCAGTTTTTAAGATGTTCTTTGTAAAACCAAGTTATATCTTGTTAGGTTAGCATATCATTATGATATATTACAGGTCTTGAAGTGTTTTAGAAGTCAAGTTAGAAGAATCTATTTAGTTTGCGAACAAGTTTGAAATCATTCAAACTATGTTCTTGTTGTTAAAATTTTATACCACAAAATAAGATAGCTATATGAATATGAATTGAATAAGATTATGAACAAGGTTACTACCTCAAGTTACTTGGACAAAGTTACTGCAAAAGATAAGAAATAATCTTGGAATCAAAGAGTGGTGGAGTTAGATCAAAAGGTTGGAAGTAAACTTCTTCAAATGGGTGGTTATTTTGATATGTTCTTGAAAGAGTTTTCTTATGGTGTTTAAGGCTTGTAATTGAAGCTAAATGATGGGGAAAATGCTTGGAGATGATCAAGTATGAAGTTAGGAGTATTTTGAGAGATAAATGAGGGTGTAGGTATGAGAAAATGGAGTGAAGAAATGGTGTTCATTTATAAAAACGTTTTTTAGTTTATAAAGAAAGAAAAGGATTCCTAATTTTGTTTTCTTACTAATAATTCATACTACTTGACAAATTCTAGTTACCTCATATCTAGGGCAGTAATAATATTGATTAAGATGTTGATTTGATGTGTATATACCAATAGTAAATACGTATAGAAGCTGGGTATGATACGGGTACATATACCCTAGATATACGTATAGAAATCTTGAGGAAACGGAACGAGAATTCAAATATAGCTATCTTTTGTGAATATACTTATATTGTTTTATGTATTTAAGTCCTTAAAAAGTGATTAAATACATTATATATACGATACATGTATAAGCATTATAGATTATAAGTATATATATCAAAGAATGTTACGTATAGTTATCGTTTTGAAAACTTAAGTTAGTAGTTTCAAAATATACTTATAACTCATTGTCATTAGTACACAATGAGATGTTAAACCATCCTTAGATCATGTTAAATATATATAAATACATATATATACACAAACGTATAATTATCGTATGTTATATAGTTCGTGATATCATCGGTCATATTGGACGGTCAAACGTTGTGTAAAACTCTTTTCAAAAACACAAGTCTCAACAATTTAGATTGCTTATCATGTTGGTATGGTTTAATTTATGTAAATATTAATCTCATAAGTATAATTTGGTCGGAAAATTCCGGGTCATTACAGTCGGTGCCATTTCCTTCAAAAATAGCCAAAAGGATTGAGTTAATCATATAGAATATTAAGAGTAGTCAATAGTATTTAGTAGCATAATATGAACTTATTTATAAAAGCTTTTTCTTCATATTAGCATTTTATAATTTTCCATTCGGGTAGTACCTACCCATTAAGTTCATACTTAGTAGCTAATATACAATTCAACTACTACAATTCTATATGAAAAACTGTTTATAATAATATTTCACGTTCAAACTTTTATACAATATTTTACAAACTTACAATACTGCTATTTTACATATAGCATGAAATATAGCACACAATAACTTTGATACAAAACAGTTTCGAAGACAATCTTAGATAATACGCAAGTAGTTCAACAAAGGCAATAAAGACACGTAATTCATAAGTCCAGAAACAAGTCATGCATCCTGGTTTTACTAAGACTATTTCCCATCCTTGGTCTTGTGGAACATAACCGTTGTGGCCGTTGACAAGACAGCATGTTGTAACGTTGTCAAAGGGACGAGGGTTTTGTAATTTCCAACAGCCCCGTAATAATCTAAAAACCTTGTTTCTCACCCCAACTACTGAATCCGTCACTTGTGGGAAGGTTTTATTTAAAAGTTGTAATCCGATGTTCTTTTTCTCACTTTGGTGAGAAGCGAACATCACTAACCCGTAAGCATAACATACTTCTTTATGTTACATGTTAGAAGCGCTTTCTAACTCACGAAGACCTATGTTGGGATATGTTGAGTCAAAATAGGTTCTTAACTCGTAGTGTAAAATTGCATTTGGGTTCCCCGCGTTTAACGCTTTAAAGAAAACACGGCATAACTTACGGTGTCCCCAATGTGATATACCCCATCTTTTAAATGAAAGCCTTTTATAAACTAAGGCATGCCTGGAACGTTCTTCAAATGTTCTACAAACTAATTTTGCCGTAAATAATTGTGCTGACGACTTCTGACTGACTTTAGACAAGATTTCATCAATCATGTCCCCGGGTAGGTCTTCTAAAATTTTTGATTGTCTATCCTTAACGTCCATTGTGTTTTTATATTGTAAAACAGACGAGGATTAGATTTGTAAAAGATATTTATCAAATAATACAAGCAATTTTTACATACAACATGAAAGTACAAGCACACTTATATTACATATATTACACTGCATGATTACAACACTTTATTCCGACTCACTTGTTTCTTCTTCTTCGGACTTGGTTTGTTTCGCTAATTTCCTAGGGATATATGGTGCTCCCCTAATACGAGCCGTTCTTTTCACAAATGGTCTAGAAGGACCCGGTGGCTTAGATGTTCCCGGGTTATAGCTAAAACTTAAGAAATACGGGTGTTGACGGTATTTCCCATCGGGACATTTCATGTTAATATAGAGGTCATCGGGGTCGAAATTAGTTTTCTCTATTTTGATGCCTTTTCCCTTATTATTTTCTTTTGCCTTTTCAAATTGGGTTGGGGTAATTTCTATAACATCATCGGAATCCTCATCGGGATCAGATTCATCGGAAAATTGGTAATCTTCCCAATATTTTGTTTCCTCGGCAGAAACACCATTGACCATTATTAATTTTGGTCCGTTGGTTGAGGATTTTCTTTTATTTAACTGTTTTTCCGTGGTTCCTAATATTTCCTCCTCCGGAACCTCTTCTTCCGGTTCCTCTTCTTCCGGTTCCTCTTCGGGAACTTGTGAATCTTCCCAATATATATTCGACTCTTCATTATTATTAGGTGAGTCGATGGGATTTATACTAGAGGTAGACATCTATCATACAATATCAAACATGTTAAGAGATTAATATATCACATAATATTTACATGTTAATAATATATAGTTTCCAACAAAAAAATGTTAAGCAATCATTTTTAAAGAAAACACGGTCGAAGTCCAGACTCACTAATGCATCCTAACAAATTCGGTTAGACACACTAATGCAAATTTCTGGTTCTCTAAGACCAACGCTCGGATACCAACTGAAATGTCCCGTTCATATTGATTATAAATGTTCCATATTAATTGATTTCGTCGCGAGGTTTTGACCTCTATATGAGACGTTTTTCAAAGACTGCATTCATTTTTAAAACAACCATAGCCTTCATTTTATCGATAAAGGTTTAAAAAGCATTACGTAGATTATCAAATAATGATAATCTAAAATATACCATTTACACACGACCATTACATGATGGTTTACAATAGAAATATATTACATCAAAATAAGTTTCTTGAATGCAGTTTTTAAACAATATCATACAAGCATGGACTCCAAACAAGGAATACCAATCTCTATTATCGTAGCTACAACAAGTAATATAATATATGTTAGAATACATGTATAATATAATATAAGTTAGCTAGGATATGATTAGTGTGATTTGTAATAAAATTTTCGTAGCTACAACAAGTAAAATTTTCCAATTTTATTTTACCCATAATTTCTTCGTTTTAAATCCGTTTTGAGTGATTCAAGTTGCTATGGTTTCATAATGAACTGTAATTTATGAAACTAAATAGAAAAAGTATAAGTTTATAGTCAGAAATATAGGTTAAAAGTCATTTACTAAAGAGGTAGTCATTTCCGTCGAAAGAACGACATCTTGATGACCATTTTGAAAAACATACTTCCACTTTGAGTTTAACCATGATTTTTGGATATAGTTTCATGTTCATAAGAAAAATAATTTTCCCAGAAGAAAAACTTTTAAATCAAAGTTTATCATAGTTTTAAATTATCAAACCCAAAACAGCCCGCGGTGTTACTACGACGGCGTATGTCCGATTTTACGGTGTTCTTCGTGTTTCCAGGTTTTAAATCATTAAGTTAGCATATTATATAGATATAGAACATGTGTTTAGTTGATTTTAAAAGTCAAGTTATAAGGATTAACTTTATTTTCGAACAATTTTAGAATTAACTAAACTATGTTCTAGTGATTACAAGTTTAAATCTTCGAATAAGATAGCTTTATATGTATGAATCGAATGATGTTATGAACATCATTACTATCTTAAGTTCAGTAGGTAAACCTACTGGAAGTGACAAGAAATGATCTAGCTTCAAAAGATTCTTGGATGGCTTGAAAGTTCTTGAAGTAGAATCATGACACGAAAACAAGTTCAAGTAAGATTTCTGCTCGAATTAAGATTGTTATAGTTGTAGAAATTGAATCAAAGTTTGAATATGAGTATTACCTTAAATTAGAGAGATAACATACTATAAATAATAAAGGTTTCTTGATCTTGGATGATTACTTGGAATGGATTAGAAAGCTTGGAAGTAATCTTGCAAACTTGAAAGTGTTCTTGATTTTATGAAACTAGAACTTATAGAATATATGAACAACACTTAGAACTTGAAGATAGAACTTGAGAGAGATCAATTAGATGAAGAAAATTGAAGAATGAAAGTGTTTGTAGGTGTTTTTAGTCGTTGGTATATGGATTAGATATAAAGGATGTGTAAGTTTGTTTTCATGTAAATAATTCATGAATGATTTATAATATTTTTTGTAATTTTGTGAGATATTTCATGCTTGTTGCCAAATGATGGTTCCCACATGTTTAATGACTCACATGGGCTGCTAAGGAACTGATCATTGAAGTATATATACCAATAGTATATACATCTAGAAGCTGTGTATTGTACGAGTACGAATACGGGTGCATACGACTAGAATTGTTGATGAAAATGAATAAGGATGTAATTGTAAGCATTTTTGTTAAGTAGAAGTAATTTGATATGTGTCTTGAAGTCTTTCAAAAGTGTACAAATACATCTTAATACACTACATGTATATACATTTTAACTGAGTCGTTAAGTCATCGTTAGTCGTTACATGTAAGTGTTGTTTTAAAACCTTTAAGTTAACGATCTCATTTAATGTTGTTAACCTATTGTTTATTATATCTAATGATATGTTAAATTATTATATTATCATGATAACATAATGTATGAATATATCTTAATATGATATATATACATTAAAATGTCGTTACTGTCATACCCCGTCCAAATCCTTCTGAACGAATACAATAACATCTGGTACCATCACGATGAACTGACGTCTAAATGCCATGAACGACTCCATGTAATGTCTTTAAAATGAGCAAATGCACAGCGGAAGATTTCTTTCATACCTGAGAATAAACATGCTTTCAAGTGTCAACCAAAAGGTTGGTGAGTTCATAGGTTTATCATAAAACAATAAAATTCATCATTTTGATAGACCACAAGATTTAAATGCTGCATGGTACAAATGGGCCCGAATCCTATACCCACCTGTAATGTACATGCGATATCTTTTAAATACAGTACACATTTCTTGTGTACGAAATCCATTTTTCATAATTCATAGTAACCGTACACATATCCCGTGCACAAAAATAACATAAACATAACCTGTGTATAAAATCATTCTCTCGATACATAACATTCACTTTACTTTCATTGCTTGGCTTGGTAACCGACCTTAACATATAATGCGCATAAATAATATCCCCAAAACAGAACATCTCGTCTGTAGAATAATCATATAAACTTCGAAGAACTAAACACCACGCCCACTAGCCCTTCCGTCTAGTGAACATTCTGGGTGGGGGTGTTAAACTCGGTAGCTACCTTTAGGATTCGCATCAATTAGGCGTGCACTAATTCTCAAAATTAGTGATGTTCCCTAATTCTTAGGTTACCAAGCAATAATAATCCGGGGAAAAATATCATATCAATTGTGGCAATTATCACGTCCACATAATTCAATGGTGGTAATTATCACGTCCACATAATTCATTCGAGGAATGTTTTGCTTGTGTCTATCTCGTCAAACATTTATAAGAGCATTTCATGTATTCACAGTTTAAAATGTATTTCAAAAGCATTTAATAAAGCAGTTGTAAAAATAGTGCATGTATTCTCAGTCCCAAAAATATAAAGAGTAAAAGGGAATCAAATGAACTCACAATACGATATTTTATGGGAAAATATACATACGACTGAACTGAACAATGTAGGGTTGGCTTCGGATTCACAAACCTATTATTCAAACATGTATATTAATACATGTAATGGTAATCGAACAAATATATATTATTAGTGATTTTATTTGTTATTTTATATCATGTGTTTTATTAATAACTTAATTAGATATATTTATCTTTATATAGATAATTAACATTTATTACAAAAGCATTAATATGGTTAGGTTTTATGTCTTAATTATATTTTTATATAGAAATCTTCATTTGATATATTAATAGTAATAATAATAATAATAATGATAAAAATAATACTAATTATGATAATTCTAATAATAATAATAATAATAATGATAATTTTAATATTAATGATAAAGATAGTACTAATAATAAAAATTGTTTGTAATGATAATACTAATAATTATGATATAATTTTGTTACTAATAATAGATAATCTAACAATACTAACAATAATAATAATAATAATAATAATAATAATAATAATAATAATAATAATAATAATAATAATAATAATAATAATAATAATAATAATAATAATAATAATAATAATAATAATAATAATAATAATAATAATAATAATAATAATAATAATAATAATAATGAGTACTAAGTAAACTACCTCAAAGAAGTAGCCCTTAAAAGAAAAATGACCAAGTCCGGGTTTGAACCCGCGACCTCCCGCTAACCCGAAACACTCCTTAACCATTCCTCTAATTTCATTTTTTTGAAATATATATCGACCCGAATATATATAACCCGATATATTTCTATTTCCCTTTTTATCTTTTTCTTCACAACTAAACCCATATCTATTCATCATCATCTTAATATTGTTATCATCAAAAAAAATTTTATCCTAATCCTAATCATCTCAAATATCACTATATCATATCATAATCATCATCTAAGACACCATCAATAACCATATTAACATCGTCCTCCTCTTCATGGCTCATCATCATCAATACATAATCGAACACCATCAATACCATTCCATCAACATATATCATCGTGAACATCATCATTCGATTATATGTCAACATCACCACCATCGTTATTTTCATTACTTCCTTCGATCAGCAAAGATGAAAAACAAGCATTTCTTGCCAGAATAGATGGGCAATGATTCAGCCCATATAGAAGCACATGTTCAAGGCCCAACAGCAGGTACTAAAATAGGCCTAAGCTAAGCAAAAAAATCTCGGTTCATTAATATGTGTTCCGTATCAACTTGAATTGAATGAGAGACTAATGGGGTTCAGTTATTTAACAAAAGCTTTACCTAATTCCTAATAATTTCGTACGTCCCTTTATTGATTCCACTGGTCGGCCATGGACTTGTAATCTATCCCACCATCGCATATGTCCATATTTATATAAAGCTTTTTATATAGTATCGTGAGGTATATAATTCCAAAATGAGCACCTATTTAATACGGAGCACTATATCATTATTTTGATAAAAAGATCGATGGTCTACTCCCACTATTAACTAATCCATCATCATTATTTTATATTGCTCGACTGAAAGATAAAATATAATCGCTATCCTTTTCTTTGTATAATAACTTGAGTAGAAACAGAAGTCTTACGAACCAACAGCTGCAACTCGATCATGACAGGAGGAATTGCAGGACAAATGAAGGTAATAGACGGTCTTGGTGGTGATTGTAAGAAAGAAGAAAAAAAATTATGGCGGCTATAGCCATAAGAAGAAAAGGTGGTGACGGTGATTATCTTTAATTGTCGTGGTGGTGATGTTGTCTTTTGTTATGGGTTTAAGAAGGATGATGGTAGCGAGTAGTAGCTCACCTTTTCTGGGTCTGTTCGAAATAGAAATAGGTGCATAGCAACAGTGAATATAAATTGAGGTGGGTTTGTGTTGCTGGTTTTTAGGTTGGTTCTTGAGGTGGTGAAGATGTTTGTAATCGAACATGAAGTAGAAGAAACCAAGTGCAGCAGTATAGTGGTGGTTGTTTGGGTTACACGATGGTGTGTGGTGAGTTGTGTGGAGGGTTTTATGGTTCGAATGATAATATTGAAATGATTTTGTTGGCGGTTGTCAATGGAACGAATGGAGAGGGTGGTAGTTCGAATGAATTTATTGTGGGTCTTTGGCTTTGTGGTCTATTCAAACAATAACGAAGAACAGAAGTTGTAAAAGTCTTGTTCTCTTGTGTGAGCAGGTAACGCATCAATTTCAAAATAATGTTTCACCCTAAATTAGTAAATAAGGATTGGGTTTTATAATATTTATGTGTTCTTTTTCGAATCATGGCAGGTGACATCTATATATGGGGTAATTGAACAATTGATGTGGTAAGCATAAATTAATCTCTGTTGTTTTGTAGTGTAATATAAGTCGACAGGTTCATCCATCAAGAACAGAAGAGAAAGAAAAGGTTAAAACAGATAGATATGTGTAACAGATTTGACTGTATTATTATTGAATTCGATGCTTAAACAAGAATAAAGACAGGAGAAAGAATGAAAGGTAGGAATTGAAATTCAACAAATTTGTACGAATGAAGTTGATGTCTAACAGATTCTTGTTTTGTTATTAAGAGTTGGGTCACAGAATCAAATAGATTAAAAGCAGATAGTTGGATTCCATTTTATCTGTATTATTTAACATTATTAATATAAAATGATAATAATAATAATAATAAAATAATATTAATAATAATATGAATAACAATAATCATAAGATAATAATAATAAAATTGTCAATAATAATATTATTAATGAAAAGAAAAATGTGTTATTTTCTAATAAAATAATCTTTTACAATAATAATAACAATTCTTAATGATAATGGTGATAATAATAATAATATCTAATAATAATACTAATACTAATCATAATATCAAAAATTAAAGTTTTACTACAAGTTATAATATAACAAATCGAATGTGTTAAATTTCATATTATAATTTTAATAATATTCATAGTGCTGTTATTAATATTATTAATATAACAACTAGGATTAAACTTGTAACATCATTTAATATGTTAATCTTACATTTCATTAACTATGTAATACTTATAACATATTTGAATTTTTAATATATATATATATATATATATATATATATATATATATATATATATATATATATATATATATATATATATATATATATATAGATTCATTTTAAATAACAACTTTATTATATCGTTTACTATTTTACAATTAAATCATATATCATTTTATATTTCAAATTGGTATATATATATTTATATATATTTATATATATTTATATTTATAAAAGTATATGTTTACAATTAGTTGTTCGTGAATCGTCGAGAACAGTCGAAGGTCAATTGAATATATAAAGACAGTTCAAAATTTTTTCGAGATTCAACATGACAGACTTTACTTATCGTGTCGAAATCATATAGAGATTAAGTTTAAATTTAGTCGGAAATTTCCGGGTCGTCACAGTACCTACCCGTTAAAGAAATTTCGTCCCGAAATTTGAATGTGGTCGTCCTGGCTAACAATAAGAATGTTTTCATGACGAGTATGAGTTGATAGATAGAGCTTTATAACCATTGAGTATTAAGGATAAAACAATTCGATTTCGCAAAGAGTATAAGTGAAGTTATCACAAAAGAAAAATGAAACGAATAAATGCAGGTTTGTCTTAATCGGTGACGTAGTCACGGTTGATTTTCGAAATTCAAGGGATTTTAAAGAAATCTTTGAAATCTAAAAGATTTGATTCTTCGGGATTTAAGGAAATTAGGATCTCGTAATTAAATGCTGTCATCTGTCTCGATTACTTTGTCTGGTATTTTCACTATAAATGAACTTTTTCCGTTCCATTATTTTCACTACTCCAATACTTTCTTTCTCGCTCCATACTTTCAATGATTGTGAATATGCTTAATCCAACTCTGGTTCTTAACCTCATTCTGACTATCGCAACAATCATTCTTCTATTCCAACTCCCACAAGAGGAATCTATTTACCTCTACTTTGCTCTTGGGGTAATTGTGTTTATCATACTCCCGTGTCTTTATATTGCTATTCATATTAATGTACACGGTTTGTGATTTCAGTGTTGTTGTCGAGTTTTATATCTTCCCTTATGTTTCAGGGCTCTTTACTTTTTTATTCTCTTCTCGACCTCTAGTAAAATAAGTAATGGTCCAGAATTCGTAAGTATGGAGTTTCGAATGAACTTAATGTTCTAAACAAGAAAGAGCGTAATAGCACGATTTGATTTATCAAATTACCAGAATTACTGAGAATAGAACTATCAAGAATATATTTTCTTGATATGTTTAGAAGTTCAGCATAATGAAAGAGTTATGTAACATGACACATGATGATGGTATGATCTACTGTGAACCATCATCACGTTTCATTAGAAACTCAGCATGACTTACTGTAATATAATTACGTTGGCCAAATGCCATTATATTATACTAACTTATGCTTCAATTCCCTACACTTCTCCAGCAATCATTCATAATTTAAACTCAAATTTATAGAATGATAGAAACTAAAATAGTTTCTTTTATGATGTAACATAGATAACACGAGGAGATAGATAGTTTCGGATGAAAATATTTATAAAAATATCTTCAGAAATATCAAAGATATTTATAATGATATTTTGGGAATTTTTAAGTTCGAAGGTTTATGAAGTAAAATTTTCTCGCAAGATTTTAACATGACTTCGGGGCAAGATATACGCTAAAGACTTCATTGGATACAGAATTACACGGATTCTTTGAATATAGGGTATGATCCTTGTATTTGTCCTTGGTCTCCTTCGTGGTTTGCTCAATCCGTTTTTCAGTACCAAATTTTCCATCGAGTTTCCCAACACTCCATTCTTTTATCATCACTTTTGGCCATTAAGACCATTTACTACATGCTGCTTCGTCAGCATTTTCAAAGTTAATGGATCTGGATCATTGGTTATCAAACCGAGGGGTTTCAAGAGAATTGTGTTTTTAGATGATTAAACGCTGATTTCTGGTAATTGGTATGGTAATTCTCGTTACAAGTTGCGGATGAACTCATGATAAGACTACAATAAATAAATATAGTGATTTGTCGGAGAGATTTAAGCCAAGGAGCAACGAGGTTGCTGGTACGTCTGCTGGTGATGTGGTGGAATATAAAAAGTTTTCCGATAACAATAAAAGAGCATGCATATATATCAAGGTTATAATAAGGTTGTTTCGAATGGAAAGTCGAAGTTGACTTGCTGGAGCTGTGATAAAATTGGCTAATTTGAAAAGGGATTGCAAAGTTATTTTTGGAAATTACAACTCCCAAAGAGTTAGCACAGATACGTTTAAACATTTACTCATGTTCTGAGTGTTTTCAGGTGCATAACTATATGTATCAATCTTTTCTTCCGTAGATGAAGTGCGGTTGGTTCATCCTCTCGATTGAAGTGTTTTCAAGAATTATGAAATGTTTGGACGCAGATTGGAATCGTCAAGATACAAATGAGGTTTAAGATGAAATCAAGTGGTAGACTTGAAGAATTGTTTAGTTTCATATGTTATAATCAATATTTTAATTCATTTTAATTGTCCAATGTTTTCTTCATTATGCCACTTGTTGGATTCTGATAAGTCAAAATCCAAATATGAAATCGAATAAAAAGGGTTATTCAGTGGTGAACGGATTCGTATATCTGTGGATGTAAGTAGGATAGTAAATGACTGTTCAATCAGATTCGAAGAATGTACAGTGTAACTTATTAATGTGAAACTAAATATTCCTCGGGTATTACCTACCCGTTAAAATATTTTCACCATTATCAGTTTGTACAAAAGAATTTTTAATTACAATCTTTATGAAAACATATATACATATATATTTTCTTCAGATGTAATCATGGATTTTAATGAGTTAATATGATATTAAACTCATATGATTTTCGGTTTGAGCTAGAATAAGTAATCTCTAAAACTATTAGGAACCACATATTCTTCGCAGAATATTTCTTTAATGAAGTTATGGATCAATACTTCATCGTTAACTATTAGGAACTACATATTATTCGCAGAATATTTCTTCAATGAAGTTATGGATCAATACTTCATCGTTCATTGTTGTTGGTACTCCTTGGTATTTATGGTGCGTATGATGTTGATGTTTGAGGTATAGATTGTGATGTCGAGACGTGTGATGCAGATGTTGCTGGTGGCGGTACTGTTGGTGTCAGTGATGTTGCTGAAGTTGGTACGTTTTGCACCATATTTTTCAAGGCTACATCTCGGGCTCGAAGCTCGTTGACTTATTATTCCGGGATGATTGGCGGTTGGAACAAGCAGATGAATAAGGTTTAGAATTGTAGATAATATATAATCATTGCGAGATATCCTGGAAATGAGGGTAAAAATGGTGTTTCGGACTGGTTCGCCGGTAAGTGCTTCAGGTTCTTTGTCAAGAGGTGAATTTGGTTGATGAAAAGGATCGTCTTCTTCTCGTTTCCATTGATTAAGCCGACTATGATTTCAGCCCTAATTCATCCAGAATTGATGATGGCTAATGGGTTGATTCATTCCGGTTACACTGCTTTCGGAACTCGAGTGGAAATCCATATCGGAATCCGAGGAACTTGAACTGGTTGCAGAATTTATCTTACACGGTTAGATAAAGGATTTTCGATATGAAATGATTCCCGGATATCAGATGATATTCTATCTACATAGAATACCTATATATAGCATAGAAGATCCCAAAGATTACTGAGAAAATTAAGGAAACGTGTCAGACAAGGTCTAACGTGATGGCATATGAATTTGTCTGTACACCATCTATGCAATAATTGCAATAAGACGTGTCGAGACTGAAATGATAGGTAGATATTTTTCGACAAAGAATGATAAGCAAAATTTTTGACATGCAGACCAGGTTTAAGTCTAGACTTATTAATATATCCTAACAACTACTAGGTCGAAGTCCAGACTTATTAATGCATCCTAACAACTACTAGTTAGACACACTAATGCAAGACCTGGTTTGCTAAGACCACCGGTCTGATACCACATTTCATACCCCGTCCAAATCCTTCTGAACGAATACAATAACATCTGGTACCATCACGATGAACTGACGTCTAAATACCATGAACGACTCCATGAAATGTCTTTAAAATGAGCAAATGCACAGCGGAAGATTTCTTTCATATCTGAGAATAAACATGCTTTCAAGTGTCAACCAAAAGGTTGGTGAGTTCATAGGTTTATCATAAAACAATAAAATTCATCATTTTGATATACCACAAGATTTAAATGTTGCATGGTACAAATGGGCCCGAATCATATACCCACCTGTAATGTACATGCGATATCTTTTAAATACAGTACACATTTCTCGTGTACGAAATCCATTTTTCATAATTCATAGTAACCGTACACATATCCCTTGCACAAAAATAACATACACATAACCTGTGTATAAAATCATTCTCTCGATACATAACATTCACTTTACTTTCATTGCTTGGCTTGGTAACCGACCTTAACATATAATGCGCATAAGTAATATCCCCAAAACAGAACATCTCGTCTGTAGAATAATCATATAAACTTCGAAGTACTAAACACCACGCCCACTAGCCCTTCCGTCTAGTGAACATTCTGGGTGGGGGTGTTAAACCCGGTAGCTACCTTTAGGATTCGCGTCAATTAGGCGTGCACTAATTCTCAAAATTAGTGATGTTCCCTAATTTTTAGGTTACCAAGCAATAATAATCAGGGAAAAAATATTCATATCAATTGTTGCAATTATCACATCCACATAATTCAATGGTGGCAATTATCACGTCCACATAATTCATTCGAGGAATGTTTTGCTTCTGTCTATCTCGTCAAACATTTATAAGAGCATTTCATGTATTCGCAGTTCAAAATGTATTTCAAAAGCATTTAATAAAGCAGTTGTAAAAATAGCGCATGTATTCTCAGTCCCAAAAATATAAAGAGTAAAAGGGAATCAAATGAACTCACAATACGATATTTTGTGGTAAAATATACATACGACTGAACTGAACAACGCAGGGTTGGCCTCAGATTCACGAACCTATTATTCAAACATGTATATTAATACATGTAATGGTAATCGAACAAATATATATTATTAGTGATTTTATTTGTTATTTTATATCATGTGTTTTATTAATAACTTAATTAGATATATTTATCTTTATATAGATAATTAACATTTATTACAAAAGTATTAATATGGTTAGGTTTTATGTCTTAATTATATTTTTATATAGAAATCTTCATTTGATATATTAATAGTAATAATAATAATAATAATAATAAAAATAATACTAATTATGATAATTCTAATAATAATAATAATGATAATTTTAATATTAATGATAAAGATAGTACTAATAATAAAAATTGTTTGTAATGATAATACTAATAATTATGATATAATTTTGTTACTAATAATAGATAATCTAATAATACTAACAATAATAATAATAATAATAATAATAATAATAATAATAATAATAATAATAATAATAATAATAATAATAATAATAATAATAATAATAATAATAATAATAATAATAATGAGTAGTAAGTAAACTACCTCAAAGAAGTAGCCCTTAAAAGAAAAATGACCAAGTCCGGGTTTGAACCCGCGACCTCCCGCTAACCCGAAACACTCCTTAACCATTCCTCTAATTCTATTTTTCTGAAATATATATCGACCGAATATATATAACCCGATATATTTCTATTTCCCTTTTTATCTGTTTCTTCACAACTAAACCCATATCTATTCATCATGATCTTAATATTGTTATCATCAAAAAAAAATTTATCCTAATCCTAATCATCTAAAATATCACTATATCGAATCATAATCATCGTCTAAGACACCATCAATAACCATATTAACATCGTCCACCTCTTCATGGCTCATCATCATCAATACATAATCGAACACCATCAATACCATTCCATCAACATATATCATCGTGAACATCATCATTCGATTATATGTCAACATCACCACCATCATTATTTTCATTACTTCCTTCGATCAGCAAAGATGAATGACAAGCATTTCTTGCCTGAATAGATGGGCAATGATTCAGCCCATATAGAAGCACATGTTCAAGGCCCAACAGCAGGTACTAAAATAGGCCTAAGCTAAGCAAAAAAATCTCGGTTCATTAATATGTGTTCCGTATCAACTTGAATTGAATGAGAGACTAGTGGGGTTCGGTTATTTAACAAAAGCTTTACCTAATTCCTAATAATTTCGTACGTCCCTTTATTGATTCCACTGGTCGGCCATGGACTTGTAATCTATCCCACCATCGCATATGTCCATATTTATATAAAGCTTTTTGTATAGTATCATGAGGTATATAATTCCAAAATGAGCACCTATTTAATACGGAGCACTATATCATTATTTTGATAAAAAGATAGATGGTCTACTCCCACTATTAACTAATCTATCATCATTATTTTATATTGCTCGACTGAAAGATAAAATATAATCGCTATCCTTTTCTTTGTATAATAACTTGAGTAGAAACAGAAGTCTTACGAACCAACAGCTGCAACTCGATCATGACAGGAGGAATTGCAGGAAAAATGAAGGTAATAGATGGTCTTGGTGGTGATTGTAATAAAGAAGAAAAAAAATTATGGCGGCTATTGACATAAGAAGAAAAGGTGGTGATGGTGATTATCTTTAATTGTCGTGGTGGTGATGTTGTCTTTGGTTATGGGTTTGAGAAGGATGATGGTAGTGAGTAGTAGCTCACCTTTTCTGGGTCTGTTCGAAATATACCATATAGCAGCAACGAATGGAGATAGAAATAGGTGCATAGCAACAGTGAATATAAATTGAGGTGGGTTTGTGTTGGTGGTTTTTAGGTTGGTTCTTGAGGTGGTGAAGATGTTTGTAATCGAACATGAAGTAGAAGAAACCAAGTGCAGTAGTATAGTGGTGGTTGTTTGGGTTACACGATGGTGTGTGGTGAGTTGTGTGGAGGGTTTTATGGTTCGAATGATAATATTGAAATGATTTTGTTGGCGGTTGTCAATGGAACGAATGGAAAGGGTGGTAGTTCGAATGAATTTATTGTGGGTCTTTGGCTTTGTGGTCTATTCAAACAATAACGAAGAACAGAAGTTGTAAAAGTATTGTTCTCTTGTGCGAGCAGGTAACGCATCAATTTCAACATAATGTTTCACCCTAAATTAGTTAATAAGGATTGGGTTTTATAATATTTATGTGTTCTTTTTCGAATCATGGCAGGTGACATCTATATATGGGGTAATTGAACAATTGATGTGGTAAGCATAAATTAATCTCTGTTGTTTTGTAGTGTAATGGAAGTCGACAGGTTCATCCATCAAGAACAGAAGAGAAAGAAAAGGTTAAAACAGATAGATATGTGTAACAGATTTGACTGTATTATTATTGAATTCGATGCTTAAACAAGAATAGAGACAGGAGAAAAAATGAAAAGTAGGAATTGAAATTCAACAAATTTGTACGAATGAAGTTGATGTCTAACATATTCTTGTTTTGTTATTAAGAGTTGGGTCACAGAATCAAATATATTAAAAGCAGATAGTTGGATTCCATTTTATCTGTATTATTTAACATTATTAATATAAAATGATAATAATAATAATAATAATAATAATAATAATAATAATAATAATAATAATAATAAAAAATATAATAATATGAATAACAATAATCATAAGATAATAATAATAAAAATGTCAATAATAATATTATTAATGTAATAGAAAAATGTGTTATTTTCTAATAAAATAATCTTTTACAATAATAATTACAATTCTTAATGATAATGGTAATAATAATATTAATATCTAATAATAATAATAATACTAATCATAATATCAAAAATTAAAGTTTTACTACAAGTTATAATATTGCAAATCAATTGTGTTAAATTTCATATTATAATTTTAATAATATTCATAGTGGTGTTATTAGTATTATTAATAAAACAACTAGGATTAAACTTGTAACATCATTTAATATCTTAATCTTACATTTCATTAACTATGTAATACTTATAACATATTCGAATTTTTAATATATATATATATATATATATATATATATATATATATATATATATATATATATATATATATATATATATATATATATATATAGATTCATTTTAAATAACAACTTTATTATATCGTTTACTATTTTACAATTAAATCATATATCATTTTATATTTTAAATTGGTATATATATATATTTATATATATTTATATTTATAAAAGTATATGTTTACAATTAGTTGTTCGTGAATCGTCGAGAACAGGCGAAGGTCAATTGAATATATAAAGACAGTTCAAAAAAATTTAGAGATTCCACATGACAGACTTTACTTATCGTGTCGAAATCATATAGAGATTAAGTTTAAATTTAGTCGGAAATTTCCGGGTCGTCATAGTTACAACGATAATCGTTACGTATATGTCTCGTTTCGAAATCCTTAAGTTAGTAGTCTTATTTTTACATATGTAGTTCATTGTTAACACACTTAATGATATATTTAATTATCATTTTATCATGTTAAATATAGTGTAACAATATCTTAATATGATACATATATATTTAGTAAGACATTGTTATAACGATAATCGTTATATATATCGTTTCGTGTTTCTTAACTTAGTAATCTCATTTTTATGTATATAACTCATTGTTAATATACCTAGTGAGATACTTACTTATCATAAAATCATGTTAACTACAAATATATCTCCCTATATGTATCATCATATAGTTTTTACAAGTTTTAACGTTCGTGAATCGCCGGTCAACTTGGGTGGTCAATAGTCTATATGAAACTTATTTCAAATAATCAAGTCTTAATAAGTTTGATTGCTTAACATGTTGGAAACATTTAATCATGCAAATATAGTTTTCATTTAATATATAATCATGGAAAAGTTCGGGTCACTACACATTAATTTAAAAAGGAAGAACATAGCTTACAGTGATTATTAATAGCGTAGCGTTACACGGACAGAACTCCGACTTTAAAACCCGTAAAATATTTCTTACAATAACCCAACTAAACCATAATTTATTATTAATCTTAAATTAAAATTAAAATTATAATTATAAATATAAATATAAACTGAGAAAGGAAAAGAAAAAGGGTGTTGGATTCGGCAGAAGCTCGTGCCTTTTATAGGAGATTTCTGACTTTGGCTGCTCCGCGAGTACGATACTTTTGTGCCTTACAGCTCTGCTAGTGCGGAGCTTCGGATTCCAGCTCACCACTTTTTGGCCATTTGCTTGTCGACATAATTAATAAATATATATAATTTATATAATTATTTATATATTATATTATATTCTTGTACATAGTTGACTTGTACTTTTAGCTCCGTTGACTCGCGCGTTGATGCTCTGTTCATGTCTCGGTTCCGGATTTTCGAACGTCCTTTCGTATGCTTAGATATCTTGTACTTTGCGTTTCGCGGCTTGTACTCTTGTCATTTTTAGACGTTTCTCATCAATAAATTGAACCACTTGGATCGTAACTTGTACATTTGAGCTTTTTGGTAATTTGCGTCTTCAAATCGTCATTTTTGTCTTTTGTCTTCGCACTTATTTATTTAAACGAATATTACATAAAAATAGAACAATTGCAACTAAAAGCTTTACATATTGGAAGGATATTGCGCCTAAATATATGTTCATTTGAAGCACTATCAGCATCCAAAAACGATGACACAAATGCACGTACTCTTCTAACAAGCTTCAAACACAACATAACATACAATCTCACAAACATACTTCTTTTTCACAATTAGAAAGGTGTAATACTATACCACCTTCCTTTTCAAAAAAGTCCATACTAGACACTTTCTAACCCACCCATTTTGAAACTTTTAGATTTTTGACTTCAATACACTTCAAACAAAATATTCACTGCACATTGTAACTCTTCCAAGTTTCTTACATACTTTACAATCGCGTTTTAGTACCAAGACCATCTTTAATTTACAACTTCAATATTGTGAACCTATCAATTTATTATGCATCTCAACAAGTAATCTTGTTACATAAGGTCAAAACTTCAACAAACTTGTGACTCCTAACATAAAATTAAAGCTTTATGTTCTACAAGACATCGTTTGACTTTTGACATCAACAATCTCCTTTACTAGCTAACAACTACTAATAACACACGAATCTAATCAAAACCCCAAATAATCTTAATAACAAAGGTTAGAGTGCTTACCAATTGATTGTAAGTAGAGTTAATGGTGATGATATAAACTGAAATTCAACCTTCTCTTGGTTGATAGATGCTTCAAATGATCAATCACACCAAACTCTAGCTTCAATCCTTCCAATTTAGCTCCTCTTCTCCAAGCTCTCTCACTAGAATCTCTCTCTCTTTACAAAAAAAAAGAGTCTTTAGAACTCTCAAAGATGCAAATGAAGACTCTATAACCCCACTTGGGGTTAAAACCCGAATCTTGCACATAATCTCTCAATTCCTAAAAAAAAAAAAAAAAAAAAAGACACTGTTGTTGGCAGTGTGAGCAGAGCTCACCTCCCTTGTGTGCTGTGCGCACCTAAGCTGAAAATGTTGAAATAAAAAAAGGTGACACATAAAGTTGTGATAGAGTAGATGAATTGTGGAGTTGATAAACTAAATCAACACAATTGATGCCAAAATATTATGAAGACTTATGGTTCACTAACTACACATAATCTCATTCTCTTCTAGTATAAATAGAGAGCAATAGGAAGCACATTCAAATCATCCCAA
Organism: Rutidosis leptorrhynchoides; assembly: GCF_046630445.1. Lineage (NCBI taxonomy): Eukaryota > Viridiplantae > Streptophyta > Magnoliopsida > Asterales > Asteraceae > Rutidosis > Rutidosis leptorrhynchoides. The sequence goes on from NC_092338.1 coordinate 391,613,245, forward strand.
AAACATTCAACCTTCTTTCTCATATCTTCTTGTGTTCTAATAGTATAATAGAGAGTTTGAGAGATTAATCTCCTAATTACAAGAGATATAAAGATTAGTGATTATCCTTGTAATTAGAGAGAAGTGTAATTCCTATTATTCATATTAGTGAAATGTTTCTTTCCTTTCCCGTGATTTTTACCCTATTGGGGTTTTCCACATTAAATCTTGGTGTTCCTTTATTGTCATTATTTCAAGTATTACTAGCGGTTTGCTATAATTCGGTATCACTTTTCTCAACAAGTGGTATCAAGAGCTAAGGTCTAATGTCTAGTGTGTATTAATCTACTTATCGTATGCTCTATGGTTGCTACGGGAGTGGATCATCCACATCAGAAAATAAGTAAGATTATTTTCACTCGGTAAAAGTCCTTGGGTGTTATTTCAAGGAAAATAGTATTGTCGAAAAGAAGATTGTAATTATAGCAATGTTTACGAAATTTGAAATTGAAAAGTTCAACGGGAGTAACTTCTAATTATGGAAACTAAAGATGAAAGCTATCCTGAGAAAGGATAAGTGTTTGGCGGCCATCAGTGGACGTTCTGCCGAAGTCACTGATGAAAAATGGGAAGAGATGGACGGCCAGGCTATCGCAAATCTTCATCTGGCACTAGCAGATGGCGTTTTGTCTAGCATTGAAGAAAAGAAGATGGCGAAAGAGATTTGGGATCACCTCGTAAAATTGTATGAGACCAAATCACTCCACAACAAGATATTCCTTAAGAAGAAACTTTATGCGCTATGCATGAATGAATCTACTTCAGTTAATGAGCACATTAATTCTATGAATACTCTATTTTCTCAACTCGCTTCATTAAGCTGCAATATAGAGCTAAAAGAACGTGCTGAACTTTTACTTCAGAGTCTACCTGACTCGTATGATCAACTCATTATTAACTTAACCAATAATTTTCTCTCGGAGTATCTAGTCTATGATGAAGTTGCGGCTGCTATTCTAGAAGAAGAAAATCGGAGCAATAACAAGGAGGACAAACAGGCCGGTTCACGACAAGTGGAGGCCTTGGTGATGTCAGGAGGGAGATCAACGGAACGTGGCCTAAGTGGGAGTCACAATCATGGTAAACTGAAGTCTAAAAAGAAGAAGACCAATACATGCTACTGTAACACCCTGATTTATTATTTTTTTTTTAAATCACAGCGGAAGACTTAATTTACATAATTACCCTTAGTTAGTTACAAACATGATTATCACAAATCATAAGTTAATTAATTTATTACAAACCACAGGTGTTACGTTAAATGACTAATTACATATTTACAAAACTTAAAACATCAGAGTTCGTCTTGTCAAATATATCGTCAGCCCGACTCCCGTCCTTACCAGCACTAAGATCTAAAACCTGCAGGGGAAGAGGTGAGGGGTTAGCACAAGGCTAAGTGAATGGAACTATCAAAAAGTCTAGCATACAGTACCAACTTGTACTCCTATATCAACAGCTATATGGAACCACATACAACAAACAACAACTAGCAACTGTGCTCCAACTAGAGGATCGACGGCTTGTACGGGCACACGACCACTAGCTGATCAGTCTAGCGTCTACCGATAGTCTTTACTACTGAATCCCCAGTATAGTCATCCACATGCAGGTGATGCGTCATTCAGCACTATACTCAACAAACAGTAGCCAACTAGACCCAACCACAACTAGGTTGATGTGATGACCCGGGAATTTCCGACTAAATTTAAACTTAATCTTTACTTGATTTCGACAAGATAAGCAAGATCTGTAATGTTGAGTCTCGAAAGTTTTGAAACTATATTCATATAAACAATTAACCTTTGACCATCCTCGACGATTCACGAATAGTTGTGTAAATAAATGTGTGAATATATATATATATATATATATATATATATATATATATATATATATATATATATATATATATATATATATATATATATATATATATATATATATATATATATATATATATATATATATATATATATATATATATATATATATATATATATATATATATATATTAATATCATTATAAAGGTATGTATTAATTTAAATAAATATAATACAAATAAATCTTTTGAATTGAAATTTAAAGTAATATATAAAATAATTAATTTACTAATAAAACGAATATATTATACAATTAGAAAGTATTATGTAAATAATAATGTATAAATTATTAGATTTTTATATTTATATTATTAATATTAGTATTATTATTAGTGTTACTAATAATATTATTATTATTGAAATTATCATTATTGTTATTATTAATAACATTATATTGCTAATATATATATATATATATATATATATATATATATATATATATATATATATATATATATATTTTAAGTACTTCTATTATTATTAGTGTTAGTATTTCTATTTCTATTTCCATAATCAATAATAGGTGTTATTAATATAAATTTTATTAATTAGAATTATTATTATTACATATGTATATATATATATATATATATATATATACATATATATATATATATAATTAGTATTAATATTGATTATATTATATACTTTATAAATACAAATATAGATATATGATATTGATACAATACATAATACTCATCCATCACGATCAATCTAATTATGTTACTGCTCATGATTGGTACTTCATCCACTGTACATCGAATTCTATGTCAAGTAGCAAACAAAGTTTGTTATCAATCTAACTCACCATCAAATTATTAATAAAACAATATTACAAATATTCTTGCATAGAATAGAAGGCTCACACATACAACACTCTTTCCCTTCCTCTCTCTACACTCTTTCCCTTCCTCTCTCATCATACCAACACCCATCTTTGTGCTACAACGGAGACCCAAAACCATCTTTTGAAAACCCTTGTGGTTCAAACTCATACACCACCTGCAAATGATTTACTACTATATACAAACTGCTACAGCTGCAAGATATGCATAAGTGCTGTTTCTGTCCACATGTGCAGCTGCAGCTGCTGCTTGAATCTTCTGTTTTGGTGATCAATGTGTACATCAAACCTGTTATATAAAGCAAGTGAGCTATTATTTAACTACTGTTTTTGCCATATTCGATTTAACCATCAAATAAATCATTTTCAAGTTAATTGCTGCAAAAACAAGAAGGATGCTACTATTGTTGTTGTCCGATTATAACCTGAAACCCAAACCATCTCACCCGACCATCACCATCTGTGTTGTTTGCTGCACGATCAACTCTAGCTGTTGATGTTATCTATCTTCTGTTTAACCTGCAATGAAAACCAAAAAGGCACCTACTACTCGTTGATTTTCTGTTTGGTCTTCACTCCATAAACAGGTCAGTGACATACGAATCCTTGTCATCTAAATAATTTAACAAACACAATTTTAATAATTTAGATTTCAATTAAATAAATTCAAAACTCAAACTAATTATTAAAAATACTTACAGAATATATATCAGAGTTAATAATTTAAGCTTTACAAACTAATTCAAAGAGCATATCAAATTTAATAACTTTAATATCAAGAATATATATATATTGTATACTAGATATCTAAGATTTAATGAATTGGTAAATAGCTCTGATTGTACAAAACGCATAACTAATAAATATAGTCAAACACAAGAATAGATAGAGATGAACTGTTGCAGCTATAAGTGAAACAAATCGAGCCAGGAGATGAATCTGTAAAACCTAAAAGATGATGACAGTTTCACGGATGATTCGATTTTGGAACCGAATTGGGAAAAATTATAAAATAAATTATATTAGTAAATACAGATTACTTGGGTGATTTTTGGAATTCGATCAAATTAAAATACTGAAAATAGAGGATTGAAGAAAATTAACAGAGTAGTAATGAACCAATTAACTTACTTCACCAATTAATATATCGATTAATTGATTTATTGGTGGAAAGTGATGAAGACCGATGATACAAATTGAACAAGGATGAGGACGAGTCAACAAACCTGCAATTCAACGACGATCACCGTTTGAGTAATCTATTGCTGACGATGATGATGATTGTGGATTGAGTAATCGACGAGTATCTTCCTCTTCTCTGCATTTTTTTTATTATTTATTTTCTTCTTTTCCTTCGATCTATATTGGGGGTAACCATACGCGTGTTTTAATATATGATATATATATATTATTATTATTATTATTATTATTATTATTATTATTATTATTATTATTATTATTATTATTATTATTATTATTATTATTATTATTATTATTATTATTATTATCTTTATTATTATTATTATTATTATTATTATTATTATTATTATTATTATTATTATTATTATCATTATTGATTATTGATTATTACTAAAGTTACTAATAGTATTATTATTTTCATTACAATAGATATTATTTATAATTATTACAAATATCATAAAACTATCTAATTTACTATTTTAACATAAAAGTAACATATATAGATATATATATAACATTTGAAAATTTCAAATAATATAGATATTAATATAACTATATTAATCACTTTAAATACATATAAAAAATATATATATATAAAAATAATATAAATTATTAAAAGAAATTATGAGATTTCTATTATATATTTTAATAGAATACAATTGATATAGGTTCGTGAATCTGAGGCCAACCTTGCATTGTTCAATATATTCATATGTATTTTTACTACAAAATACATTAGGTGAGTTTTTCATCACTCCCTTTTTATATATATTTTTGGGACTGAGAATACATGCGCTGCTTTTATAACTGTTTTACGATATAGACACAAGTAATCGAAACTACATTCTATGGTTGAATTATCGAAGCCAAATATGCTCCTTTTTATTAAGTCTGGTAATCTAAGAATTAGAGAATAGACACCCTAATTGACGCGAACTCTAAAGATAGATCTATCGGGCCCAACAAGCCCCATCCAAAGTACCGGATGCTTTAGTACTTCGAAATTTATATCATGTCCGAAGGAGGATCCCGGAATGATGGGGATATTCTTATATACATATTGTGAATGTCGGTTACCAGGTGTTCAATCCATATGAATGATATTTTTGTCTCTATGCATGGGACGTATGTTTATGAGAAATGGAAATATGAAACCTTGTGGTCTATTAAAACTATGAAATGATTATTTATGTTAAACTAATGAACTCACCAACCTTTTGGTTGACACTTTAAAGCATGTTTATTCTCAGGTATGAAAGAAATCTTCCGCTGTACATTTGCTCACTTTAAAGATATTACTTGGAGTCATTCATGGCATATTTCAAAAGACGTTGCATTCTAGTCGTTGAGTTCATCAAGATTATTATTAAGTCAATTATAGCAAGATATATTATGAAATGGTATGCATGCTATCAACCTTAGATGTAATGAAAGATCGTCTTTTCAAAAATGAATGCAATGTTTGTAAAATGTATCATATAGAGGTCAAATACCTCGCGATGTAATCAACTGTTGTGAATCGTTTATAATCAATATGGATTTCATCCTGATGGATTAGGACGGGTCTTCACAGTTGGTATCAGAGCGGTGGTCTTAGCGAACCATGTCTGCATTAGTGTGTCTAATTGATAAGTCGTTAGGATGCATTAGTGAGTCTGGACTTCGACCGTGTCTGCATGTCATAAGTTTTGCTTATCATTTTGTGTCAAAAATTACCTGCTTATCATTCTTAGAGAATCACTTGGTAATCATTCTTAGTCTAGACACGTTTTACTGCATTGACCGCATGAATAGTGTATAGACAAAATTCATATCTTAGCGTATCTGCTACTTCATATCTTAGCGTATCTGTTACTGTAACTTTGCCTGACAGCTTCCGTAGATTTCTCCGTAACTTATGGGATTTTAGTATTATATATGCATATGTAAATTATGTATTGCAGGGTACTAATTTACATCCTATAATCTATTTCTTATCGAAAATCCTTCATCTGATCGTACGAGATAAATCCTGCAACCAGTTCGAGTCCATCAGATTCCGATAGCTATTCCGATAGTTATTCCGACAGCTATTCCGACATAGATGTTCACCTAAGCTCCGAAAACAGCGTCATGGGCATGAATCAACCAATCAGCCATTATCAATTCATCTGATGGGTTCGTAGTCGACTTAATTAATGGAAACGCGCAGGAGGCAATCCCTTCCACCAACCGAATTAACCTCTTGACAATGAACCTGAAGCGTTTACCGGGGAACCTGTTTGAAACACCATTTTCAGTCTCATTTCCAGGGTAACTCGACAAGATTATATTCTATCCACAATTCTGAACCTTATTCATCCGCTCGTTCCGATCGACAATCATCCTGGAATAATAAGCCAACGAACTTCGCGCTCGAATAAACAATTCAGAGAATATGGTGCAAAATGTACCAGCTTCAACAACATCACTGACACCAACAATACCAGTAATAACAGCACCAGTACCATCAACAATCCATGCTTCAATATCATCATCTGTACTTTGAGTATAATCATCGTTCTACGTATCGTTCTATCTATTTTATCCCCGTTCGACATGGCGATTAAGTAATCTCTAAAGTTTTAGAGATTATCCATTCTAATTCTAACGGTAAATCAAAGGAGTTAATATCATACTAACTCATTAAATCCATGATTATATCTGAAGAAGATATATATATGTAAGTATATTTTCATAAAGATTGTAATTAAAAATTCTTTCGTACAAACTGTTAATGGTGAAAATATTTTAACGGGTAGGTAATACCCGAGAAATATTTAGATTTCACTTTAATAAGTTACACTGTACATTCGACGAAGCTGATTCAACAGACATTTACTATCCTATTTACATTCATCGATATACGAATCCGTTCACCACAGAATAACTATTTTTATTCAATTTCATATTTGAATTTTGACTTCTCAGAATCCAACAAGTGGCATAATGAAGAAAACATTGAACAAAATAAAATTTGCTAGAAACAAACGAATTAACTAATTAAAATATTGTTAAGAATCCACGCTAACTGTTCCTAGCTAACTGGTTACATTTTATTTTCCGCAATTTAATTATCGCAGTTTATATTCTCGCAATTTTATTCATCGTCATTTAATTTCTGTTATTTACTTTACGCACTTTTTTTATCGTCATTTATTTTCTGTTATTCATTTTACGCACTTTAAATATCGGGACACGTATACAAGGTTTTGACATATCATATCGACGCATCTATATATATTATTTGGAATCACCATAGACACTCTATATGCAGTAATGATCGAGTTCTCTATACAGGGTTGAGGTTGATTCTACAATAATATATATACTTTGAGTTGTGATCGAGTCTGAGACGTATACGGGTCACGACACATATTAATTAATTCGAATATTATATATGAATTATTGAAATGCTAACTGTGGACTAGTAACTGTGGACTATCAACATTGGACAATTAAAATGAATTAAAATATTGATTATAACATATGAAACTAAACAATTCTTCAAGTTTGCCACTTGATTTCATCTTAAACCTCATTTGTATCTTGACAATTCTAATCTGCGTTCAAACCTTTCATGATTCTTGAAAACACCTCAATCGATAGGATGAATCAACCGCACTTCATCTACGGAAGGAAAGAGTGATGCATATAGTTATACACCTGAAAACACTCGGAACCTGAGTAAACGTTTAACTCGTAGCTGTGCTAATTCCTTTAGCGTTATTATTACCGAAAATAACTTTGCATCTGCTGTTCGAGATAGCCAGTTTTGTCACAGCTCCAGCAAGACAATTTTGACTTTTCATACGAAACAACCTTATTATAACGTTGATATATACGCGTGCTCTTTTATTGTTACCAGGGAACCTTTCTTATTCCACCATATTACCATCAGCGTTTAATCATCTAAAAACACAATTTTCCTGAAACCACCTCGGATTAATAACCGATGATTCAGATATCATAGCATTAAATGCAGAGAAAACAGAAAAATGGTAGATGGTCTAAACGACCAAAAGTTTGATGATAAAGAAAGGAGTGTTAGGAACGCTCGATAAAAAAACTGGGTATTGAAAAACAGATTGAGCTACCCATGAAGGAGACCAAGGACAAATACAAGGACCAAACCCTATATTCAAAGGATTCAGGTAATTCTGGATCTGTTGAAATCTTTAGAGAATATCTTGCTCTGAAGTCATGTTAAAATCTTACGGATAAATCTTCTTCATCACCCATCAATATTAGAAATTCCAAGATATCATCGTATCTTTCATTATAAATATCCTCCATATTTCTGGAGATATTTTTATAACTATTCTTATCTGAAATCATTAATCTCTTCGTGCAATCAGTATTACATCATATAGAAACTGTTAGTTTCTATATTCTGTAAACTTTCGAGTTTAAAATATGAATGTTATTGAAGTAATGTTGGGAATTGATGCATGAGTTAGTATAATATAATGACACTTGATCAACGTGATTATATTACAGTAAGTCATGCTGAGTTTCTAATGGGACGTGATGATTCACAGATCATAACGTCATCATGCACCATGTTACATAACTCTGTCATTCTGCTTAGCTTCTGAACATATCAAGAAAGTATATTCTTGATAGTTCTATTCTCAGTGAATCTGGTAATTTTACAAATCAAATCGTGCTATTACGTTCCTTCTTATTTAGAACATTAATAATGTTCATTCTGAAACTTATATCTGTGAATTCTGGACCATTACAAGAGATGCCAAATCGCCAGAAGATGAAACGAAGGGACAAAGCTCTGAAATAGAAATTGGAGTATAAATTGCAGCAAATAGGAGGGAGTACTAACTGTGGATGACAATGATTATAGGAAACAGAAAGGGGGACATTGAAATATAAGGAGAGATATAAAGCCCGATAACAACGCATAAATTACAAACCGTGTATATCAATGTTTATAGCAATATAAAGACACGGGAGGATTATAAATACAATAATCCCTAGAGCATAATAGAAATAAACAGTTTCTTCAGGTGGGAGTTGGAAAAGAAGAACGATCATTGCGATTGTCAGAATAAGAACAAGGATCAGAACAGGGTTAAGCATTTTCATAAATCCTTTGAATTTGGGAATTGAGTATAGAAGTGGTGAAAATAAATGGAACGGAAAAGGTAAATTTATAAAGGAAATATCAGACGTAGTAATCGGGGCAGATCACCGTATTTAATTAAAGAGATCTTAATTTCCATAAATCCCGAAGAATCAGATCTTATAGATCTTCAAGATTTTCTTTAAATCCCTTGAATTCCGGAAGGCAATGTCGAAAGTTAAGACGCGCCTTATTTTCTAAATTCAAACCTGTCTACGTCAAAAGTTAAAAACAAATCTTTGTTTCTCATTTCATTCTTTTGTGAATAGTTTCACTCGTGCTTTTCGAATAATCAAATTATTTTTATCCATATTACTCAATGATGATAAAACTCAATTTATCAACTCATATTCGTCATGAAAACATTTTTATTGTTAGCCATGACCACCTTACTCAAATTTCGGGACGAAATTTCTTTAACGGGTAGGTACTGTGATGACCCGGGAATTTCCGACCAAATTTAAACTTAATCTTTACTTGATTTCGACACGATAAGCAAGATCTGTAATGTTGAGTCTCGAAAGTTTTGAAACTATATTCATATAAACAATTAACCTTTGACCATCCTCGACGATTCACGAATAGTTGTGTAAATAAATGTGTGAATATATATATATATATATATATATATATATATATATATATTAATATCATTATAAAGGTATGTATTAATTTAAATAAATATAATACAAATAAATCTTTTGAATTGAAATTTAAAGTAATATATAAAATAATTAATTTACTAATAAAACGAATATATTATACAATTAGAAACTATTATGTAAATAATAATGTATAAATTATTAGATTTTTATATTTATATTATTAATATTAGTATTATTATTAGTGTTACTAATAATATTATTATTATTGAAATTATCATTATTGTTATTATTAATAACATTATATTGCTAATATATATATATATATATATATATATATTTTAAGTACTTCTATTATTATTATTAGTGTTAGTATTTCTATTTCTATTTCCATAATCAATAATAGGTGTTATTAATATAAATTTTATTAATTAGAATTATTATTATTACATATGTATATATATATATATATATATATATATAATTAGTATTAATATTGATTATATTATATACTTTATAAATACAAATATAGATATATGATATTGATACAATACATAATACTCATCCATCACGATCAATCTAATTATGTTACTGCTCATGATTGGTACTTCATCCACTGTACATCGAATTCTATGTCAAGTAGCAAATAAAGTTTGTTATCAATCTAACTCACCATCAAATTATTAATAAAACAATATTACAAATATTCTTGCATAGAATAGAAGGCTCACACATACAACACTCTTTCCCTTCCTCTTTCATCATACCAACACCCATCTTTGTGCTACAACCGAGACCCAAAACCATCTTTTGAAAACCCTTGTGGTTCAAACTCATACACCACCTGCAAATGATTTACTACTATATACGAACTGCTACAGCTGCAAGATATGCATAAGTGCTGTTTCTGTCCACATGTGCAGCTGCAGCTGCTGCTTGAATCTTCTGTTTTAGTGATCAATGTGTACATCAAACCTGTTATATAAAGCAAGTGAGCTGTTATTTAACTGATGTTTTTGCCATATTCGATTTAACCATCAAATAAATCATTTTCAAGTTAATGGCTGCAAAAACAAGAAGGATGCTACTATTGTTGTTGTCCGATTATAACCTGAAACCCAAACCATCTCACCCGACCATCACCATCTGTGTTGATTGCTGCACGATTAACTCTAGCTGTTGATGTTATCTATCTTCTGTTTAACCTGCAATGAAAACCAAAAAGGCACCTACTACTCGTTGATTTTCTGTTTGGTCTTCACTCCATAAACAGGTCAGTGACATACGAATCCTTGTCATCTAAATAATTTAACAAACACAATTTTAATAATTTAGATTTCAATTAAATAAATTCAAAACTCAAACTAATTATTAAAAATACTTACAGAATATATATCAGAGTTAATAATTTAAGCTTTACAAACTAATTCAAAGAGCATATCAAATTTAATAACTTTAATATCAAGAATATATATATATTGTATACTAGATATCTAAGATTTAATGAATTGGTAAATAGCTCAGATTGTACAAAACGCATAACTAATAAATATAGTCAAACACAAGAATAGATAGAGATGAACTGTTGCAGCTATAAGTGAAACAAATCGAGCCAGGAGATGAATCTGTAAAACCTAAAAGATGATGACAGTTTCACGGATGATTCGATTTTGGAACCGAATTGGGAAAAATTATAAAATAAATTATATTAGTAAATACAGATTACTTGGGTGATTTTTGGTATTCGATCAAATTAAAATACTGAAAATAGAGGATTGAAGAAAATTAACAGAGTAGTAATGAACCAATTAACTTACTTCACCAATTAATATATCAATTAATTGATTTATTGGTGGAAAGTGATGAAGACCGATGATACAAATTAAACAAGGATAAGGACGAGTCAACAAACCTGCAATTCAACGACGATCACCGTTTGAGTAATCTATTGCTGACGATGATGATGATTGTGGATTGAGTAATCGACGACTATCTTCCTCTTCTCTGCATTTTTTTTATTATTTATTTTCTTCTTTTCCTTCGATCTGAATTGGGGGTAACCATACGCGTGTTTTAATATATGATATATATATATATATATATATATATATATATATATATATATATATATATATATATATATATATATATATATATTATTATTATTATTATTATTATTATTATTATTATCTTTATTATTATTATTATTATTAATATTATTATTATTATTATTATTATTATTATCATTATTGATTATTACTAAAGTTACTAATAGTATTATTATTTTCATTACAATAGATATTATTTATAATTATTACAAATATCATAAAACTATCTAATTTACTATTTTAACATAAAAGTAACATATATAGATATATATATAACATTTGAAAATTTCAAATAATATAGATATTAATATAACTATATTAATCACTTTAAATACATATAAAAAAAATAAATATATAAAAATAATATAAATTATTAAAAGAAATTATGAGATTTCTATTATATATTTTAATAGAATACAATTGATATAGGTTCGTGAATCCGAGGCCAACCTTGCATTGTTCAATATAGTCATATGTATTTTTACTACAAAATACATTAGGTGAGTTTTTCATCACTCCCTTTTTATATATATTTTTGGGACTGAGAATACATGCGCTGCTTTTATAACTGTTTTACGATATAGACACAAGTAATCGAAACTACATTCTATGGTTGAATTATCGAAGCCGAATATGCCCCTTTTTATTAAGTCTGGTAATCTAAGAATTAGGGAACAGACACCCTAATTGACGCGAACTCTAAAGATAGATCTATCGAGCCCAACAAGCCCCATCCAAAGTACCGGATGCTTTAGTACTTCGAAATTTATATCATGTTCGAAGGAGGATCCCGGAATGATGGGGATATTCTTATATACATATTGTGAATGTCGGTTACCAGGTGTTCAATCCATATGAATGATATTTTTGTCTCTATGCATGGGACGTATGTTTATGAGAAATGGAAATATGAAACCTTGTGGTCTATTAAAACTATGAAATGATTATTTATGTTAAACTAATGAACTCACCAACCTTTTGGTTGACACTTTAAAGCATGTTTATTCTCAGGTATGAAAGAAATCTTCCGCTGTGCATTTGCTCACTTTAAAGATATTACTTGGAGTCATTCATGGCATATTTCAAAAGACATTGCATTCTAGTCGTTGAGTTCATCAAGATTATTATTAAGTCAATTATAGCAAGATATATTATAAAATGGTATGCATGCTGTCAACCTTAGATGTAATGAAAGATCGTCTTTTCAAAAATGAATGCAATGTTTGTAAAATGTATCATATAGAGGTCAAATACCTCGCGATGTAATCAACTGTTGTGAATCGTTTATAATCAATATGGATTTCATCCTGATGGATTAGGACGGGTCTTCACAGTTGACCTCTCTGAGCTGAACCTAACAACAATAGGTTCCAACAACAACAACAACTTGTGCACATACAACCAGTCAACTACTACTACTACAGGCAACTAATACTACTAAAAGCATGGCAACCTTAACTGCGATCAACTATACAACATAACTACTAATCATGGCAACTATCAACAATATAAACATAGTAGCGCAACTTGCTACTCTATACTACACCCAGAGATAATCCCACTCACCGATTACAAGCAACCAGCTCAGATAAACTATCACTGAGCTTCTTCCTTATCCTTATCACCTGAACATAAGGCAAATCAAGTTAGTTTCTATCCGTTAACACAAAACAACACAGTACATAAATCAGTCACAAAAAGCGCCGCTAAAAGTCCACCTAACACTTATGCACTTTCAAAATTTACATTCTGAACACAAAAAATACAAACGGGCAGCATAACAGCTAGAAAAAAGGCACTTTGGTAAATATTCTGCCCTGGGTACTCAGTCGGTCGACTGACACTGACAGTCGGTCGACTGTCGACACAACCGGTCGACTGACCTATCCAGTCGGTCGATTCACTTGGTATTATATCAATCGGCCGAAGGTAAATCCCAGTCGGTCGGTTCACTCAACAATCGGTCGGTTGAACCCTCAGTCGGTCGATTGTCGACCGACAGTCGGCCCACTGTGTTCATCTTCCTCAGAAACTGAACAAAGGCTACGGACTTCACGATGAAATCCTCAAATCTCGATCTAGAGCTCGTTTTAAACACCAAAATTGACCACAACTTGTTCACTACTTGTTATAGACTCAAAACCCACAACAATTTGACCATAACAATACTTAAATCACTTGTTTTGACACAAATTCAAGCTTTTTACAAAACTCACACAAAACCATGAAATTAACAACGAATTGAACACAAAAACACATGTTACTTACCTTGATAGACTCAGTAATCTGTAAGAAACAAGATGGTATGAACAATTTGAGCTCTAGAACACAATTTAGGAATCTAGGGTTAGAGATAGGAGATAAAGTGGGTACGGTTTGGTTTAGAAAAATTCTAGAGGGAGGAAGAAAATGAGAGGAAAGGGCAGCACAATACACTTATTTGGGGTTAAAACCCCATACCCCACAACACACGGGTATTTATCAGTTATCTGATATCTTTCGTACCTCGTTAGGCGGCCCTAACGGAGTCCAAATTAAACAAACGAACTTGTTCTGTGACCCTTGTCACAAACTGGTCTCAACTAAATAACCAAATAATTATAAACAAATAATTATTATAATAACATACAAACACGCCCAAGGTCAAAAGGGTCATTTCAGCGAGGCCCAAAACGCGGGTGTTACAGCTACAATTGTGGCAAGAAAGGTCACCTGAAGAAGGATTGGCGGAGTTTAAATAACTCAAATCCTCAAGAAAATATTGCAAGCACTTCAGATGATGGGAATGCTTTGGTCCGTGAGGCATTGGTAGCAAATGAAGGCAGAAAGACATTTGTTGATGTCTGGTTATTTGACTAGGGAGCTACTTTTCACATGACCCCTAGAAGAGAATGGTTCAACAATATGAACGTATCTCAGGAGGATCTGTATACAGTTGTAATGATCATGAACTAAAGATCACTGGAATTAGAGATATCGTTTTGAAGATGCATGATGGTACAGTTCATACTATTCAAGGTGTGCGACACGTGGAGGGTTTGAAGAAGAACTTATTGTCTTTAGGACAATTGGATGATCTTGGTTGTAAGATGGTGATACATGAGAAGATCATGATAATCAAGAAAGGTGCAGTTGTACTTATGAAAGGAGAAAATGTGGGTGCTAATTTATTCATTCTGAAAGGCGAGACGGTACGGGAAGCGGAAGCATCCATTGCTTCAAATAGTTCAAGTGATGAAGTTGCTATGACATGGCATCAAAATCTTGGACACATATCTGAACAAGGTATGAAGATTCTTGTTGAAAGAAATCTTATTCTTGGTCTTACAAAGGTATCGCTACCTTTCTGTGAGCATTGTGTAATCAGCAAGCAGCATCGCCTGAATTTTAACACATTAAATTTTAGAAGTAAGTTGGTTCTAGAATTGGTTCACTTTGATGTGTGGCAAGCACCAGTTCAATCTCTAGGAGGAGCAAAGTATTTTGTATCATTTATTGATGATTGCACTAGGATATGTTGGGTGTACCCAATCAAGAGGAAAGCAGATGTGTTTGAAGTTTTTAAAGTTTACAAAGCGCGGGTTGAACTTGAATCTGGTAAAAAGATCAAGTGTTTAAGGACTGATAATGGAGGAGAATACACTGGTGATGAATTTGATAAGTTCTGCAAACAAGAAGGTATCAAAAGGCAGTTCACGACGGCATACACTCCTCAACAAAACAGAGTGGCAGAGCGGATGAACAGAACCTTGTTAGATAGAACAAGGGCGATGTTGGCAACTGCAAGCTTAGGGAAATCATTCTGGGCAGAAGCAGTAAGTACTGCCTGTTATGTGATAAATCGGTCACCATCAACTGCAATTGAGTTGAAATCGCCGATGGAAATGTGGACTGGAAAACCAGTTAATTATTCTGACCTTCATGTATTTGGAAGTCCTGTGTACGCAATGTACAATTCTCAAGAAACGACAAAGTTGGATCCGAAGTCCAGAAAGTATTTGTTCTTGGGGTATGCTGATGGAGTTAAGGGGTATTGCTTGTGGGACCCCACTGCCCACAAAGTAATCATCAGCAGAGATGTTGTCTTTAAGAAAGACAAAGATCTTGAAAATATTAGCACTTCAAAAGAAACTATACCGATACAGGTGGGTAATGAATTTCATAAAGATTCTTCTGAAGCAGTACCAGAGCACGATGAAAATCAAGTAGTCGTTGATGAAGCTCCATCGAATCGTATTTCTAATCGGGAAAGGAAACGTCCAGGGTGGCACTCAGATTATATTATGGAAAGCAATGTTACATATTGTCTTCTAACAAAAGAAGGAGAGCCAACAATTCTTCGTGAAGCACTAAATCATTCAGATGCATCTCAGTGGAAGACGGCTATGCAGGAAGAAATTGAAGCTCTTCATAAAAATAAAACATGGGAACTTGTGCCATTGCCGAAAGGTAGAAAACCTATTGGAAATAAATAGGTGTATAAGATCAAGCGAAATGGCGATGATCAAGTGGAGCGGTATCGTGTAAGACTGGTGGTTAAAGGATATGCTCAGAAAGAAGGTACAGACTTTAATGAAATATTTTCTCCTGTGGTTCGACTTACAACAATTCGAGTAGTTCTAGCGATGTGTGCTACATTTGATTTGCATCTAGAGCAGTTAGATGTGAAAACTGCATTTCTTCATGAAAATCTTGAAAAAGAAATTTATATGCTTCAACCAGAAGGTTTTGAACTACAAGGAAAAAAGAACTTGGTTTGCAGGTTAAAGAAATCTCTGTATGGTGTCAAACAGGCGCCAAGATGCTGGTACAAAAGATTTGATTCTTTCATAATGAGCCTTGAATATAACAGACTTTATGCAGACCCTTGTGTATATTTCAAGAGGTTTGGGGACAATGATTTTGACATTTTGCTGTTATATGTAGACGACATGTTGGTTGCAGGCCCCAACAAAGATATTATTAATAAGCTGAAGGCTCAATTGGCTAGGGAGTTTGAAATGAAAGACTTGGGTGCCGCAAACAAGATTCTAGGGATGCAAATTCACCGAGACAGAAATAATAGGAAGATTTGGCTTTCTCAAAAGAATTATTTGAGAAAAATCTTGGAGCGTTTCAATATGCAAGATAGTAAGCCAATCTTAACCCCACTTCCTACTAATCTCAAGTTATCCTCCGTTATGTGTCCTAGCAGTAAATACGAGAGGAAGGAGATGTCTCGCGTACCGTATGCATCAGCAGTGGGAAGTTTAATGTTCGCAATGATATGTACAAGACCGGACATTGCACATGCAGTGGGAGTAGTTAGTCGGTACATGGCGAATCCTGATAAAGAGCATTGGAATGCGGTAAAGAGGATCCTAAGATACATTAAGGGTATCTCGGATGTTGCATTATGTTATGGGGAACCAGAATTTATTATCAAAGGGTATGTTGATTCTGATTATGCGGATGCTATCGATAAAAGTAAATCTACCACCGCATATGTTTTCACACTTTGTGGTGGAACGGTAAGTTGGGTTTTAAAACTGCAGTCAGTTGTAGCCACGTCAACAACAGAGGAAGAATATGTAGCAGCTACTCAAGCTACTAAAGATGCAGTATGGTTGAAGATGTTGTTGGAGGAACTCGGACACAAACAAAAGAATATCACTCTATTTTGTGACAACCAGAGTGCCTTGCATCTTGCAAGGAATCCAGCATTTCATTCAAAGACAAAGCATATACGAGTTCAGTATCACTTCGTTCGTGAGAAAGTGGAAGAAGGAACCGTTGATGTGCAGAAAATTCATACCGACAACAATGTGGCTGATTTTCTTACAAAGTCAATCAGCAGTGACAAGTTTATTTGGTGCCGTTCCTCATGCGGCCTAGCAGAAACGTAAGCAACATCATTGGCAAGGAAGGATCATCGTGTGAAGATTGATTAAGCTTCAATCAAATCTTCAAGTGGGAGATTGTTGAAATAAAAAAAGGTGACACATAAAGTTGTGATGGAGTAGATGAATTGTGGAGTTGATAAACTAAATCAACACAATTGATGCCAAAATATTGTGAAAACTTTTGGTTCACTAACTACACATAATCTCATTCTCTTCTAGTATAAATAGAGAGCAATGGAAGCACATTCAAATCATCCCAAAAACATTCAACCTTCTTTCTCATATCTTCTTGTGTTCTAATAGTATAATAGAGAGTTTGAGAGATTAATCTCCTAATTACAAGAGATATAAAGATTAGTGATTATCCTTGTAATTAGAGAGAAGTGTAATTCCTATTATTCATATTAGTGAAACGTTTCTTTCCTTGCCCGTGGTTTTTACCCTATTGGGGTTTTCCACGTTAAATCTTGGTGTTCCTTTATTGTCATTATTTCAAGTATTACTAGCGGTTTGCTATCACACCGGTGTCACTTTTCTCAGCAGAAAATTGTTCTGTTACAGATTTGTATATCTGCAGTTTGTGTATCCGAATACTTTAGTGATGGTGATGAAGAATCTAAGAAAAAAAAAAAAAAAGAGAAGATTATAGATGTGTTTCGAACTCGAAAGCCTCTGAAAAATCTATGATATGCTTTCAGAAATATCTATATTATTTTCTAATTCATTACTACATGGTTGTTTTTAGAAATTGGTTAGTATATATATGACATGTTATGAACAATCAAACTCTGCTATATGGGATCCTGCACATGAATCATGGAACATTTATGTCAAAATAAATGCATCATTACAAAATTGTGCTTATTGCATTGAAACGCTTATAAGTCTCTTGGATTTGACAAAAAAATAAAGTTTTAGTTATACCAATTAATTCACTTAGTTTGTTTACATATATGAGTAGTTTGTAATGAAATTTATACAATAGGATGGTTGAATTTTGAACAGGTTCCGGAGACTATAAGTAATCTTGTTGGTGCATCAACTTAAGACTATGCTCAAGCTCTTCAGATGTTTTAAGAAAACTATCGATAACCGTATCTTCAATGAAACAATTAACCCAAATGAATAGTGCCATAAAAATGAATAATATCGTTCAACAGTTGCAAAATGACATTAAATCCATTCATGATCTACGACTGATTTAATCACGCGCGAAACTTGAACGTCCGGAAGTCGTCCCAATGGTAACTTTCATTCCTTTGTTGATTGAAGTTGCTTCAAAGATAGACAATATTGACACAAGTGGCAGAAGATGAAAGAGATATCGAAAACAATTTGGTTGCTACCAAGATTGCTGCCAAGATTGAGAATAAAGAAAAAAAGATGAATGCCCTCTAAATAATTGACCAAAATATGTTTTATTTTCTCTATAAATATAAGGGAAAATCTCATATTTCCACAAGTAATACCACAAAACTTACACTGAATTAAAGATGTTTATTAAGTTATTGTATACAAGTTTTTAAAGATAAGTATTAAGTTATTGTATATAGGTATTTTTTTTAACATATATTCAATAATCTTATCCGTGTATCAAGTGTATGATATTCTTGGATAGCTTCAACAAACTCACATAAGCACCTAAAATAAGGAAAGTCCATATTTCAACAGTTACAATGTAGAGGACTAAAACTGATAATAACTCAAATCACAAGGAGATGCCGCCGTAGGTATGAATTTCAAAGAATGATCCAGACATGTTTCCTTCTCAGGATTTAAGGGGTTTTTTCATTTGTTCATCGATCGATGAATCAAGTTCGTATCTACGATTCAACGTATATCTTCGATTTTGATTGAAAATTCGATTTATATAATTTGTATCAACTGTAATTATGGTTTATTTTTTGTATTCAGGAAGTGAAATACATCAATCAATTATTGTATGGTTTATAATTTATATAATATAATTCTTCGCAACCGAATCCTCCATCTCGTACTATCTGTCGAGTGTATGCTATCCGAACCCTCTGTAAATCGTTATTATTAATAATACGTGTGTGTATATTTATATATATATATATATATATATAGTTGTAACTAGTTGTGGAGCCCTCGGAGCTCCGTTTTGAATGTGAGTTAAAAAATAAGTCTTAATTTATTTTGTAAAAAAGAATTTTTTTCGACATCTAACATTGAGGGGTTGTTCCTTCTGTGAAACTTGCTTCTTTTAGCGTTTGTTTTTATTTATTTATGTTTTTCGACATCTTTTGGTAGCATTGAAGGGTTGTTCTTTTTATGAAAGTTGTTTCCTTTATCGTTGAGGAAGGGGGGATAAAAAGTTAGTTGATTTTTTTTGTAAAAAAGAATTTTTTACGACATCTTTTTCTAACATTGAAGGTTTGATTCTTTTACGAAAGTTGCTTCTTTTATCGTTGTCACGAAAAAATAAAATTACTGTAGCGCAAATAGTACTATTCAATCTGTGAAGAAAAAAAAAACTGTAGCACGAATAGTACTAATAATAACAGAAAAAGACAAATTTTTTCTATTAGTTAATATGTTAAAATATAAATATATAAGCATAGATTTTACTCCGTATAATTGTTTTTTTTTTTTTTTTTTGAAAAGCAAGATAATTTTCATATCTACTAAATCCAACTAAAAATTTGGTCGTTTTATGCATTGATTAATGCGTTTTTGCCAAGGGAAATTTGGGTAACTTTTTTTGGTCGTTTTATGCATTGATTAATGCGTTTTTGCCAAGGGAAATTTGGGTAAGGTGTTCAAAACTTAACGTATAAAAGTTGTAGCTTTTAAGGGGTAAAAGTGGGTACAAGTTATAACTTGAAGGGTTTAAATTATAACTTTCTAACTTATATAATAACTAGTGAATGGACCAGTAGTTTCACGGGAGTGTATAGGAAAAATTGTTGAATGATCTATATTTTATAGATGACAAATGTTATTTAACATAAACTTGGACGTTTAAACTTGCACGTGCATATAGTATAAGTTCAACATTTACAATTAGGTACTACTAAGATCAAATTTTTACCTCAAGTACATCATATTTCAACCAACTAATTTCTTCGATTATCTTGGCTTTATCAAGATTAGAACCACATTTGCAAGATTCTAAATGTAAAAGATGCCATGTTAGTTATCTAAAAGAACATTATATTTTATGCAAATTAGGATGCATTACGTGTAAAATTTAATTAACTTTGTAGTCCACTTTGAAAAGGTTGAATCAAAGTCACCAAAATAAGTCACTCGGGGCATGTAGATCATCCCTCTGGAGTTTTCATTATTTTTACTAATCATAGAATTAATTTGTTCACTTTGAAAACACGGTTGACTAAGAAAGATTGATAGCGTGATCATACACTTACCTTGCACCTCATGAATAAACTCCTTAAAGTCCACTGAAATCAAAACTCGTACATCACTGATTAAAAATTAATCGGCTGATCTTAAAAGCTAAATCAGATTTAAACAACCACGATCAGAATTCACCTAAATTAATATCTCAGGCTCGGAATCAGAATAATTCTGGCAATGAATATAATAAGCACAAAAATATAATTATTTAAAGGTCATATAAGTTAATCAATTACCGTAAGTTTTTCCCGAAGATACAGTGCCAGATAGGACCATGATTCTTATCAAATTCCTTCTTTATATGTTCCGCAACATCCTTCTCCACACTGCAATTTTCAAATGCCTACATACACACAAATTAAGGACGCTTGCCATAAACACTTACATCTAGCAGTTTTAAGGACACTTCCCGACTCACTTGGCTCATAAAACAGCTCGATGCTTGTGCTTGAAAAATTGCCCATTTCTCACCATTTGAATATTCTATCCCATAGATCAAAAGCAAATCTGCAAAAAATAAAAATATGGTCAATTGATTCTAAATCTTCATCGCAAACAGAGCATCTCAAAGAATGTAGATTAATTCCCCTTTTGTCCAACTCAAGTCTTACCGGAAGTCTTTTCCTTCGTGATTGCCAAATAAGATGCAAGTTTATAATATTTATTTATTATAAACTTTACATGAAATAAAAATATATTATTCTCGAGTCAAAGTAACACAAAACCTCTCCATTTCGTTTTGGACGGGAATCACCCAGTAACCAACAACCTTGATTTGGTTTAATTGTCTGCGAAAAAGATTAAGCATTGATATTATAAATATGTTCTTTACTTATACTCTTAACATTAAGCAACACTAACATCGTTGTCTTATTCCATATTTATAATTTATAACTAAATTATAATTAAATGGGTTAAGATAACAAATTCAAAAATAAATCAAAACTAACTTGAAAAAATGTTCTATTTGAGTGTGTAACAAACACCCTACAGTTCACATAACATAAAAAAGATTAAAGCAAGTATATCACTATGCATATATGTTCAAATTTCTCTACCTATCTTTAAGAAACAATACACGTTCAAATTTTTACAATGACAAAGAGTTCAAAACAAAATAATAACTAAATGGGTCAAGATTAAAGTGTTCAAAACTAAATCCAAAGAAAATATGGAAAACTATTACTATTTTCTAACATGTACCTAAAAGGCTACAAAGGTAACTAACATGACTGCAAGTATCTTAAAATGTAATACTAAGTGCAGCTCTGGGTCAAACATTGGTTTTGAAGGTTAATATGCAGGGTGTGTGTGAAGCACAGAGCTGCAAATTTTTTTTCTTCTGATAATTAGATATATAACTAAAAAACTATCATCTCCTACTAAGAGCATTAAGATACATAATCAACATGGTACATCTCTTCTTCTAAATGTATAGATCATCGTGTAACAATATGAAGAAAAACTAAGAGCTCATTAAGAATACCAGCTTTAATTTAAGAAAGCATCCATTTACTAAGCAACTTAAGCAAAAATCAATATATCAATGTGTAACAATATCAATCTATAACGACTTTAATCTGACCTGGATTACGGCTTGTATGTGTAAATCACAACCTGTTTCAAAGCCAGGTTGATTGTGTCTGAAAAAAAATATCTGAAAAGTTATTGAAATAAATATGACACATTACTAAAATAAGCTCTCACCTACTCTTTTCTCATACAATACCAAAATGTACAAAAGCTCAAATACACATGCACAAATCAGAGAGTAAATAAGCAAATATGTAGCATCCCTTGTCTTCAACTTACCTTTTCAAGATCAGATACTTGGAAAGCTTCATTTGACCAACATCAACTAAAAAAACTCCTAATGTTTTCAATATACTAAATTGCAGTTTGACACAACCACTTTCAGGTCCTTGATGGGAAATTACATCACCATAACAATTTCCAAATATATACCTAAAGTAATGAATGACAAAATGAAACAAAAGACTTCAGAAATATTGTATAGTTCGAAGTAATTCAATACATCATCATAACTTAAAATTGCAAAAATCTACTCCATCTCCAAAGTTTGAACATAAATCAAAATTTGGAAGTTTTCTCAAAATGTCAGGCATTTAAAGTGTTATCGGCTCATCATCGTCAACATTTAGTTGTAGCTTATATTATGTTGTTGAAAGATACATTATGTGAGATTACTAAATAAAACAATAGATGGCTCAACATTGTCATACAAAGCATTTCAACAAAATTTAAAAAGAAAAGAAAGCACAATATTCGAACTTTTTATTAGCTGTTGTTTATAAAAATTCAAAAAAACAACAAATGACCCAATATCTAACCATTAGAGTAATGGGTCACATTGTTCAAATCTCATTAGTAAACCTAAAAATAACTCTAAATTCAGATGACATTAGAGAAGTGGATCACATTGTTCAAAAGCTACATAAAATTCTGTATATTAGGTTTACATTCTAAAACTAATCTACCAAATTTTTGGGTTAAACAAAACATACTACATATGAATCTGTAAAACTCAATAAACAAAATTAAAAGAACCATTTACCCTATGTATGAGCTGACTGAAGCATCAATTAATCATCTAAAAACTTGAAAAAAAACAAAGAAATTAAAAAAGTTTAAAAACTTGTGAAACACAAAGCACCTGGACATTTTGCAACCATCAGATGCTTCAATGATTCAATATTCAGATTTCTATCTAAGCATAAATCAAATTATATTCACTAAAAAAGCACCAAATCGGGAAAAATTATATATACCTTTAGTAATCTTTTTCTTTTGAGCATTTCATCAAACAGTTTGTAAGCGCTACAATAGGAAGACCCTATAATTATCGAATCAAAAAAAGACATCAGGGATTAAAATTGAAAATTATGTTTTGTCCAAATAAAATTAAAGTGTAAAATTATAATCACAATCTCAAGGATTTAAACCCTATTATTCTATGAATCGGGTAATTGTTAAAAAAAGAGAGGAAGAAACACTATATAAATATCGCACATGAAATATGGCGTTGGCAATGGTGGCGGTGGCGATGGGCGATGGTGGCGATGAGCGATGGTGAATCCCCGTCTCTTGCAAACACATTAGGTATGGCAGTATATTGGTACTCCGTATTTGATTTTGAATTCAAACTTAGTTGGAGTATCAGTGACTCTAGAAATTTTAGTTGGAGAGGCATGGAAGTTGTGGAGCTCGAGAAGGTGAAGCGTGTCAGACAAACTAATTCTATTTTATTTTCTATTATATGTACCGGCTTTTTATTTTTCAGTATCTTATTTATTTATTTTTATTAAATTTCTCAAATGATTAAATAAAATTATAAAATAAAACCATTTATGACATCAGCATCATGGCCTCTAATTTTTTCTTTTTCTTTTTTATTTTTTTTAAGCAAGGAGAAGGCTTTTTTATGACATCACTTTTTTAGACTAATATAAGAGTAGAATAGATAACTAAAGAAAATTCACTTAATTTTTTAACGGGATATATCTTTTTTCCCAATGCTAGTTAGGTTTCTCCATCATCACCGTGCAACTCGAAATAATTTTACGAACAAAACGCAACTAATTATATTCAAAACGGAGCTTTTTTTAAAAGAAACATTTTTAATAAATTATATATATAATAAATAAACTCAACTAATTATATCATGTAGATGTCTAGAGTAAGTGCTAAGTTCATTAGTTTGTAAGGAAAAAGATCTAGGTTCGAGTCAACTGCAACACGAAAAATATCGTGTTTTCTTTAAATATTGTGTGTTTTTAAAATTTTTAAATGTACAAACATTATGTATATATGTAATAGGTAGTAAACATACGTAGTCATTTTGTACATATATATCGTCTGATACTACAAACATGTACCAAACAACGTATATTCAAATGCAACCGTTGCAACGCGCGGTCCAAACTTTTTCTAGTTATATAAAAGAAGAACACGAATACAATCACGAGTACACACGAACTAAATACGTGACAATCAAAGACTAATGCGCTAATACAATAAAGCGACTAACACTAGAATATTAATGTTGCCGAGTGAAATGCCCCGTTCATATACATTATAAACGATTCACAATAGTTGATTACATCGCGAGGTATTTGACCTCTATATGATACATTTTACAAACATTGCATTCGTTTTTAGAAGACAAACTTTCATTTCATCGAAAATTGACAACATGCATACCATTTCATAATATATCCAACTATAATTGAGTTAATAATAATCTTGATGAACTCGACGATTCGAATACAACGTCTTTTGAAATATGTCATGAATGACTCCATGTAATATCTTTAAAATGAGCAAATGCACAGCGGAAGATTTCTTTCAAACCTGAGAATAACATGCTTTCAAGTGTCGACCAAAAGGTTGGTGAGTTCATTAGTTTATCATAAACAATCATTTCCATTAATTTAATAGACCACAAGATTTTCATTTCATTTCTCATAAATATCATGCATCTGCATAAAAATCATTCATATGGATTGAACACCTAGTAACCGACATTAACATAATGCATATAGAATATCCCCAAACAGAAACTCGTCTGTATAATATAAACTCGAAGTACTAAAGCATACCATTTTTCAGTATGGGGGAGTTAGTGCCCGTAGATCTACCTTTAGGATTCGCGTCAATTAGGGTGTCTGTTCCCTAATTCTTAGGCTACCAAGCTAAAAGGGTGATATTCGATTCGATAATCCAACCATAGAATGTAGTTTCGATTACTTGTGTCTATTTCGTAAAACATTCATAAAAGCGCATGTATTCTCAGTTCCAAAAATATATATTGCAAAAGCATCTAAAAAGGGAGCAAATGAAACTCACAATATTGTATTTTGTAGTAAAAATACATATGACGACATTGAACAAGTGTGGGGTTGGCCTCGGATTCACGAACCTATATCATTTATATATATATTAAAACGTATAATCATAATAGAAAAAATTTAAATATTATTAGTAGTGATATAGTTTTTATATCAATAACTTATATTCATTTTATAATGTAAAAATATTAATTTTTGTTACGTTATATATAATATATATATATATATATATATATATATATATATATATATATATATATATATATATATATATATATATATATATATATATATATCATTTGTTTGTTAAAACAGTATTTTTATAATACAAGATAATATTTGAATTGATAACATTAATGATAATACTAATAATAATAATAATAATGATAATAGTATTAATAATTCTATTGATGATAATATTAAAGATAGTTTTTATAATAAATCTCATAATAATAATAATAATAGTAGTTTTTAATATAATGAAAGATTTAATAATAATGGTAATAATTTTGATATTAATACTTAATACTTAATAATAATTATAATTATAACAATCTTATTACTAATGGTAATCTTAATAATAATACTTTTGTTAGTAATAATAATAATAATAAGTCTATTATGATACTAATACTAATATTAATAATAATAATAATAATAATAATAATAATAATAATATTGGTTCGTATTATTTTCATAATAATAATAATAATAGTCCTTATATCATTATTAATAATACTAATAATAACATTAATAATGTCTAATGATGTTACTTAATAGCAAAATGATAATAATAATAATCATAATATTTATGTTTACATAATAATAATGATAATACATATATTAGTCGTTAATAAATATAATAATAATAATTATTATTATAATAATAATAAAAATATTCTTAATTATAACTATAATCATAATAATAATAATGATAAATGATAACTAATACTTAAATGACAAAATTTATAATAAATACATTAATAATGTTAATAATAATAATAATGGTTATATTACTTATAATTATGATATTAATAATAATAATTACAATACTAATAATAATTAGTGATAATATTATTATTAAATTGTAACAATAATAATGATAACAATATTAATAACAATAACAATAATAATAATAATAATAATAATTAGAAAAATAAACAAATAAAAGTATATACCCTTAGGATCTTTTTCTAAAAGGAAATGCCCGAGACGGGGCTCGAGCCCGCAACCTCCCGCTCACGCACCAACACTCCTTACCATCCTGCCAAATTTATTTTTCTGATTTATATTGCAAACCCAAAATATATAACTAGTATCTTTCTTACTCGAATTCCATCATCTTCCTTACCAAAATCCAACAACCAAAATAACTCAAAGATTAAAATAACATACTTATAGTTTTGTTAAAAACTTATAAAAAGCAAGAAAATATAAGGTAGTATTATTTATAACAAGAAAAACAAAAAACAAAAAATTAAAAAAATATAAAAACTGCTTGCTGACCGTCGCTGTTATGAATGAAAAAAAAATAAACTTTGATTTCGAGCACGTTTTGGATAATTGGTACAACACAAAATACGTTTAAAATCATTCCTAAAATCTATGGGAATTGTCAATTTAACTGAAAACATCACAGAAAGTTCGAATTTGATTGAAGAATGAAAGTTGACTTTTTTTATTTTGAAACTTTGACTCAATAATTCGAACTCGGTAGAGTGAATTGGACTATGAAACTTTGCCAGAAAAGTTTAAGTGAAGGATTTCTAACAACATGGCATTAACAAATTTTGAAAATTTATTCGAATTTGAGACTTGACCCAAAAGTTGAAGAACAGAGCACGTTTTTGGTTTCTTTACTTTTTCTGAATTAAATTCCAAAATTATAGCTGTAAAGGGTTTTTTTATGATTGATAAATGATAATGTGAGATTTATGGGTATAACTTTTCACGGAAATCGATCGTCTATATACTGAATTGAGGGTCGACATGATTAAATCAACCAGTACAGAAATAATAAAAAAATAAAAAGGTGAAAGTGATTGCAAACTGATTTTGGATATATCTGATATGGAAATCGTTTTGGTACAGATTCTAAAGACATAATCCAAAATCACTTACAGATTGACAATGATATAAAACCAATTACGTATTTATTTATTTTATTTTTTTATTTAAGTATATACCGTATTTATATTTATATATATACCGTATTTATTTAATTATCTGTATATATATATATATATATATATATATATATATATATATATATATATATATAAAGAAACTTAATAATAATAATATTAATTATACAAAAATTAATATTAATTATTAGTTTTTAATAATAATCATGAAATAAAAAAATGACAAAAATCATAATTTACAACTAAGTATACTAATAATTATATTAATAATAGTAACACTAATATTTGTAATAATTATAACAATTTTAATGTATCAAATTTCATATCTTAATAATACTATTGATACTGATATTAATATAAATCTTTATTTTAATGAAAGTACTAATATTATCAATATGGCAATTATGTTTTATAATTTAGTAATTTAATTTATTGATATTACATATTATTAAGTATGTAGTTTTTAATAACATCTAATATACATAATAACACATATTGATTATTTAATACCTATTTATTTCATATATATATATATATATATATATATATATATATATATATATATATATATATATATATATATTAGTATACATATAATATTATTTAGATATAGAAACCATGTATATATATATATATATATATATATATATATAATCATTTTAATAGCAACTTAATTATTTTGCATATTATTTTGTATAACATTTTACGTATTTAATTCTAGTGCTTAAATTATATTTTATAATCTCAAACTATTATAAATACTTACATTTATATATATGTATAATTATAATTACTTACATTTATATATATATATATATATATATATATATATATATATATATATATATATATATATATATATATATATATACATACATATTTATTTTACAAACAATTATTCGTGAATAGTCAGGAATAGTCGAAAGGTAATTGATTACATGAACATATTTCCAAAACTTTCGAGACTGAACATTATAGACTTTGCTTATCGTGCCGGAAACATATAAAGATAAAGTTTAAATTTGGTCGGAAATTTCCGGGTCGTCACACCAAGATCGCAACAAAAACTACCAACACGAAACTGGGTTTGTTATCCAGTTGAACCAATCAAGATTTTATTTTTTGCACCGTTTTGAAATCCACTCAAACGCGAGAATTTGCACCTCGTTATGAATAGAAGAAATCGAACCACCCTTGTTATTAAAGACTTTTTGATTCTTATTTCGCCAAAGTAAGTAACAAACGCACCAACAAAATGCTTGCCAAACCGATTTAATGATATCCAACGAAAATTTCCCGAACATACCATCGAAAATATCCCCAAAAACGAAAGTTGCTTGTGTTCATTCCCCACCAATTAAGCATTCTAGACCAAATTTCTTTAGCAAAATCGTAAGAAAAAAGAACATGTTCCACCGTTTCAGGCCCGTTGTCACAAATAGGACATCGCACACTATCTAAATCAATTCCCCGTTTGTCTAACTCGACCCGAACCAGAAGGTGACCTCGTCTCGCTCGCCAAACAAATAATTCCACTTTTTTCGAAACTAAGCTATTACGGAGTGTTGCAATAACAGTAGAATCCGAAATCAGCGAAATATTATCAAGTAATAGAGTAAGATGACGAACCGAAAAGAGACCGCTATTATCAAGTGACCATTTAATACCATCAGGAGTACCATCAACAGATTTTATAAATTTGTTTTTTGCTTATAATGCTACTAATTTTCTTAGTTAATATCGTAATCGTTTACGTAATTTTTTTTAATTTAAATTGTGTATATGCCAGAAACAATTTTCACAATATACATGTCCACGGTGTAATACTTAAACGAACCTTCACCCGTACTAAAAAAAACTACAATTTTTTTTTAATTACAGATTTTCTGGGGTACTGCACGGTGCGCCAAAATCTTGTGCGACGCGCAGCACAACTGAAATTAGACTTTAGAAAAGTCTCAACTACTGATCCCTAATCACCTATTACTGCACGGCGCACAGTTATACGGGCAACAGTAACACATGAAACAGATTCAAGCACAAGCTGACACATTTCCAATTCATCGCAATTTACCATTAGTTTACATTTCATTCAACATGTATTAAACTTATCTTACAACCATCAAAGGTGTTCTAAACAAGTTATTAAGTATATAAACCACTCGGGTAGATGGCAAATTGTTGGGGGGTGATATGTACACAACCAATTTTTGTTATGTACACAACCATCATGCATTATATTATTGTACAGTACAACATTGTAATGCATGATGGTTGTGTACATAATAAAAGTTGATTGTGTACATATCATCACCCCAAACTGAGATGGCCCGTCCTAATCCATAAGGATGAATACAATAACATATGGTTACATTGCGAGGTATTTGACCTCTATATGATACATTTTACAAACATTGCATTCGTTTTAAAAGAAAAACTTTCATTACATCGAAAGTTGACAGGCATGCATACCATTTCATAATATCCAACTATAAATGACCTAATCTGTCATTTACTTAATCATAATCTTTATTGAACTCAACGACTTGAATGCAACGTCTTTTGAAATATGTTATGAATGACTCCAAGTAATATCTTTAAAATGAGCAAATGCACAACGGAAGATTTCTTTCAATCCTGAGAATAAACATGCTTTAAAGTGCCAACCAAAAGGTTGGTGAGTTCATTAGTTTATCATCAATATTCATTTCCATCATTTTTAATAGACCACAAGATTTTCATTTACATTTCTCATAATTATACATCCCATACGTAGAGATAAAAATCATTCATATGGTGAACACCTGGTAATCGACCTTAACAAGATGCATATAGAATATCCCCATCATTTCGGGACTCCCTTCGAACATGATAAATTTGAAGTACTAAAGCATCCGGTACTTTGGATGGGGCTCGTAGGGCCTGATAGATCTATCTTTAGGATTCGCGTCAATTAGAGGTCAGTTCCCTAATTCTTAGATTACCAGACTAAAAGGGGCATATTCGATTACGATCATTCAACCATAAAATGTAGTTTCAATTACTTGTGTCTATTTCATCAAACATTTATAAAAGCGCATGTATTCTCAGTCCCAAAAATATATATTGCAAAAGCATTTAAAAAGGGAGCAAATGAAACTCACGATACAATATTTTGTAGTAAAAATATTCATACGACGATAATGAACAATGCAGGGTTGGCCTTGGATTCACGAACCTATATCATTTATATATATATTAACACATATAATTGTAATCGAACGAATTTATATATTATTAGTGATATACTTGTTATTTTAATAAATTATGTGTTTGATATGCCACTAACGGACGGTTTTGTTTTGTGTGGTGTCGTTAGGTCGCACGATGTCCGATTCGGTAGCACACAGCGTCTTCGTTTATTTATATTTTGCGGGGCCTAAATTTACTTTTACTTTCTAAGGTGTAGAAGGTGTAAGTTAACCTTGTGTCAAATTTTATACTGATTAACGAATTGAAGATCAAGTAGATAATTATCTTTTAGTTAAATTACCTAGATAAAAGATAGTAGTTGATTTTAGCTAAAGGTCCTAAATACAGAAAAGTAAATAAATTGGAGGGATATCCGGAGTATGCAGATCAGGGAAATGTTGACCAAGACATCAGTATTGGGTTAGGGAAAGGTAATTATGCTTATGTTAAGACTATGCTTGGATTGACGCAGATCTGGTTTGATGAGCCAATTACACAGACCTACTTATCTCTGAACTCTCAGAGTTCTCTTTGAGCACTGAGAAGTATGTCACTTGGTCGTATAACTGAAATGTAACAATACCTCGGAGGTTATCCTCAGTAAAGTACTAGGTTTATTAGTGAGTTAAGCTCTAATCCTAACCCTCATTATCAATTTAGGTAACTGAATAACAACGTGCCTTGTTGATTGAACACTGATCACAAACGGAAGGAGTCCGTCGGTTTAAGTTGGCAAAACCTTAAATGAAAACTAACAACCATTTCATCATACTAATGAGATCTCAACAAATCAAACATTATATAGCATTACAGTTAATATACTGATAGTAAAGCAGATAGAAAGCTAATGAGTACCTAAACAGTTGATATGACTAAGACCTAAGGCAACAATCAGACAAGAACATGCAATAGGCTTGGGTCATACAGTAAAGGCACTAACTAGATCTTAACAGCTCTTAAGAGGTCTCTTTGGAACAATCAATAGGCATACTAGGTCATTCATGTCTCAATTCCTAGGTTCCATGTCCTAAAAGTGCATTAGATGCCTCTCGGGAACTCCGGCCATACCGAGTTCATAGAATCTTCAGATACAGTATAACCAGGGGTCTTAATCCTATGAAGTAGCTAATTTCATATAGGTGGACAAGTCCTGATCACAACCTAAGTTGGTCAATCCTTAAGATGCCAGCGTACTAATCTATCAGACTTCCTAGTTCAGTATTATAACAGTAATCGTACTAAATTAACATAATTAAGCTAACCCAAACTTCTATCATGGCAACATACAGACAAGTTAAGCTATCATGGCAATATCAGAACGCATTATTAAACATAAAAAGTAAGAATACATGTTTAATACAAAAGACAAGCGTTTCGGATAAAAACCTGAAAAGGCCGAACAAATTTGCCCGAGATCGCAGGGACTCGCCGGGATATCCTCCGGAAAATAAAAGCTAAGCTAACTACTACTAAAAACTAACTAAAAGATTGAAAATATAAATTGAATTACAAGTTGAGTGTGTTGGAATGGATGGAGAAGGCCCTTTAAATTGTGACGATCGCTCCAAATCCATATGGACAATTCGTCATTCATCGATTTCATTGCGAGGTATTTGACCTCTATATGATATGTTTTGTAAACATTGCATTATTTGAAAAGGCACACCATAAATGAATATTAAAATCAAGATTTTCGACATCTGATGATTTCTACATATAGACAATCATCGTAATATAATAGTTTACAATGATACTTCCGTTGACAATGCAGTCAAAATAAGATACATGGTGATGATTTGGTGAATGCAACGTTTCCTTGAAAAGTATGTCATGTAAGACTCCATGCACATAGCTTGTCTAACATATAAGCAAACAGCAGAAGACTTCTAGGAAACCTGAGAATAAACATGCTAACAAGTGTCAACACAAAGGTTGGTGAGTTCATAGTTTTATTGTTTCGTATAATCTGTATATAAAAGTGGATCACAAGATTTCAGTTGTTTCATCCAGAAACGTTTATCAAAATATTCTACAAGATTGAGCACCCTGGTAACTAAACTTAATGTATATATAATTTATACCCTTTGTATAATCATCTTAATAATACACGCAAACCAAAGTGTACGCTTCTCAAATAGCATACGTCCGTTAAAAGGCTAGTGCTCTAGCTCGGACGGGGTTATCAAGCCCTATGGATCCATATACTACTACTCGCGCCCACCAGTTCTTATAACTGGCAGTTACTAGTTACCAAAGCTAAGGGATTTTCGGTTCAAACTCGGTGTAGAATTTAGTATGCACTTGTATCCATTGCGTTTAAAATAAAGTGCATGTATTCTCAGCCCAAAAATATAGATTGTAAAAGCAATTAAAAAGGGAGCAAATGAAACTCACACATATAAATATTGTAAATCAGTTAATAAAGCATTTGCATGTATTCTCAGCCCAAAAATGTAGAGAGTAAAAGGGATCATATGAAACTCACCTTAGCAGCACATAAAGTTGTTCATCGTAATGTGACCGAAACTCGAAATATCAAATAATCCTAGATCTCAACCTAGAGAACATATGTTGGTCAATAAATGTCTATCAAGCTAGGTCAGGTCATAGTGTATCACAATCCTAATGCTCGAGATCGACATACAAAAGTTATCCAAAGTCGTTTCAAAAAGTCAATTTTGACAATAGTTCAACAAACGTGACGTACCTTATATAAGGATTCATTTACTCGGTAGGTAATAGTTAAAAGTTCACTTTATCAATCTCGTAAATAAGTTGTTTAAATCTTAATTGCAGATTCAAAAGCAATTTCAATTAACGTCAATCATAATTCAGTTGATCATATCTTTTAATCCGTTCATCGAAACTATTCGATATCTAAATGAAAAGTTATTGATTTTTCGCCAGCTTTCCAAAAACATGTATATCATATACCTTTTACCAGTAGTATATGTATTTAATTAGTGATTCATTATAAACTATTTAACGACTAAATTTAGTATACAAGCATGCATAAACATATATATTCGAGCACTAGACATGGATACACTATTAATTTATAAAAGATAAAATATAAATGCTTACGTATCAATATTGTGATTCAATATTTCAGAAAAGTACGTAGACGCAACGAAGATGATAAACACTAGTTTGACTTACGAGCAATACCCTCGAACAATACCCATAACCTCCTTAGTAGTAACCCATTGTTTCCTTAGCTCTATCCCGCTTGAAAACCCATTTTGAAAGTGACACGCTCATGACCTCGCCGTAGTATTTTAAGTGATATAATTACTAATAATAATAATACTATTAATAATAATTTAAATAAATAAATAACTTATGGAGTAATATATGTGTAAATAAACTCGAGCAGAAACTGGCCTTTTATAGGCAACTTTTTAGAATCTGATGCCCATGCGATCGCATGGGTTTTTAGTGTATTTTCCATGCGATCGCATGACCGCCTGATCCAGCTCAAAATGTTTTTGTTTTCTTGTTTGTCGACATATTATTATATAATATATATAATTTAAATAATTAATTATATATTATATTAAATTCATGTGCATAGTTGACTTGTAATTTTCGTTCCGATGACTCGTACATTGTCACTCGACTTATGTCCCGGTTCCGGTTTCTCTAACGCATTTTCATACGCTTAGAAAACTCGCAATTTACGTTTTGTGACTCGTACCTTTGTCAAAATATAGTCTTAAATTATCAATAAACTATATCATTCAAAGTGTATCTTAAACTTTCGAGTGTTTTGGTCATTTACTTCTATAAATCATTGTCTCGCTATTTGTTAATATATATATATATAATAACAAATCATTTTATAACCAAGTTAATATATATTTTCAACATTCATAAACACGTTTTACATATACGTCGCAAGTTATTCATATAATTAATATTCCAACTTATCATATATATTCAAATAAATATTTAAACCAATAAGTTTAATGTACGGTATCAAACAATTAATACATTGTTACGTTTTCAAGTTATAGTATATATATATGTATCTATATACATATAATTGTTCGCGGATCGTCAAGAACAACCGAAAGGTATTTGAATATATGAAAGTAGATCAAAAATTTTGAGATTCATTTTTACAGACTTTGCTTATCGTGTCGAAAATATTAATCATACAAAGATTAAGTTTAAATTTGGTCAGAAATTTCCGGGTCATCACAGTACCTACCCGTTAAAGAAATTTCGTCCCGAAATTTGAGTGAGGTCGTCATGACTACCAATAAAAATGTTTTCATGACGTATATGTGTTGATAAATAGAGTTTTATCACCGTTGAATAATATGGATAAAACAATCCGATTATTCGAAGCATATGAGAGAAGTTATCGTAAAAGAGTGAAATGAAGAATAGAGATTCGTCTTAACTCTTGACATATTAACGATTGATTTCCGTAATTTAAGGAATAGAAAATCTTTATAATCTAAATAAGATTTGATTCTTCGGAATTTAAGGAAATTAAGATTTCTTTTGATTAAATGCG
The DNA here is from genome assembly GCF_046630445.1 of Rutidosis leptorrhynchoides. NCBI lineage: Eukaryota > Viridiplantae > Streptophyta > Magnoliopsida > Asterales > Asteraceae > Rutidosis > Rutidosis leptorrhynchoides. Next base: position 391,649,111 of record NC_092338.1, read on the forward strand.
TAATTTGCCTTGATTGCTATGCTTGATATTTCGCTATAAATTAACCATTTCCGTTTCATTATTTTCACCACTCCTACATCCTCTTCCTTATTTCATATTTCCAAAAGATTGTGAAATGCTTCATCCAGTTCTGATTCTTGATATACTCCTAACTTTTATATCTGTCATTCTTCTTTTTCATCTACCACCAGAGGAAGTTATTTTCTTCTACCATTACCTTGGGGTTATAGTGTTTTTCATTCTCCCGTGTCTTTATATTGCTATACGCATTGATATACACGGTTTGTAATTTCGGGGTTGTTATCGGGCTTTATATTCTCCATTATATTTCGGAGCTTCATGCTTTCGTTTTCTCTTCCCGACCTTAAGTCAAGCGAATAATGGTCCAGAATTTGTAGGTATGGAGTTTTGGATGAACATAGTTAATGTTCTGAGAAGGTAATCGTAATGGCACGCTCTTGATTTGTCAAATTACCAGAATATCCGAAAAAGACCGAATCATCAAGAAAAATATTTTCTTGGTATGTTTAGAGGTTAAATAGAATAAAAGAGTTATGTAACATAGTTCATGATGAGGGTGTGATCTGTGAATCTTTATCACGTTCCATTAGAAACTCAGCATGACTTACTGTAATATAATCACGTTGATCAAGTGTCATTATATTATACTAACTCATGCTTCAATTCCCAACATTACTTCAAACATCCCTTTTACGAATTTTCAGATTTTCGAAACTAAAATAGTTTCTTTTATGATGTAACACAGATAGCACGAAAAGATGAATGAATTCAGATAAGAATAGTTATGAAGATATCTTCAGAAATATCGAAGATATTTATAATGAAAGATATGATAATATCTTAGAATTTCTAATATCAACGGATGGTGAAGAAGATTTGTCCGTGAAGGTTTATAGTCAGGAGCAAGGTATTCGTTAATGACTTCAGCAGACACTGAATCATTTGGATTCTTTGAAGGCACGTTTAGTCTTTGTGATTTTTTCACAGCCTTCTTCATAGTTTGCTCAATCCGTTTTTCAGTTCCAAACCTTCTCTTTTTCTGTGCTTTTCCAACACACTACTCTTTATCATCCAACTTTTGACTGTTAAGGTCGTTTATAGTTTTTGCTGCTTCATCAGCATTTTTCCAAAATTCGGAGGACTAGTTTCATAGTTTGGGGTGTTTTTCAGAAACTTCACATTCGAAGTAATTAAGTCTAGGAGATAGACATTATATGTATATATATATAACTGTTGGCGTAGAATTGCTGCGAAATTCGAAATACTTATTGCTAATTCCCGGTAGTTAGAACGGCAACTATTGTTACAAGATGTGGATGAGTACTTGATAGGGTTTCAATGAATAATTATAGTGACTTTTCGAAGAAACTTAAGTCACAGATTAATGAAGTTGCTGGTAAATTTACTGCTAATGTGGTGGAACATGAAAGGTTCCCCAGTAACAAGAATATATATGTCAAGGTTACAATAAAGTTAATTTGAAAAGTCGAAGTTGACTGGTTAGAAGTGTGATGAAAATTGATATCTTGAAAAGAATTTCAAGATTATTTTCGGTATTAACAACATTAAAGGATCTTGCACAGTTTTGAAGTCAAAGTATAGCTTTGAAAGATGTAGAGATCTAAAAATGATGTCACCGGTTCAGAGTTATGACTTAGATTCTGATCCGTCAATATCAGAATATATAATTGAATTTGTATGAAAATGATTGTATATCGTTGTGAGTATTGTTAATAATTTTTGAATCAAAGTTGGAGAATGTACAGTGTAACATATTAATTGCAAACTTAAATATTTCCCGGGTATTACCTACCCGTTAAAAAAAATTCACAATTAATACTTTGTACAAAGAATTTTCGTTACAGTCTTTATGAAAATATCTGTATGTATATTTTCTTCAGATGTAATACAGATTTAATGAGTTAATATCATATTAAGCTCATTTGATTTTTGGCTTGAATTAGAAATGAATAATCTCCAAAACATTAGAGATTACCTAATCTTCGTGGAGTATTTCACTAATGAAATCAATACTTCATTATTTATTCTTATTGATATTCCTCGGTGAAGGATGTTGATGCTCGTGGAATTTTTGTGAACCTTACAAGGCACAGATGATGTTTTCTGGAAAGTTTCGAGTACATCGAAAATGAAAATGTAAAATCAATTATGTAATTGAATAATACACTTGGTTTATTAGGAAATGGAATTCATTGAGTTGAAACAGAGATTGTAGTTAACGATTGTTAAGTCATTAACGAAGGATGTATAGCATATTAGTAACATGAATTAATCGAGTAGTACCTACCAGTTATGATTCACATGTAATAGCTTAGTACGAAAAGATTTATTTTGTTTTCAAATTTCACACATATATATATATATATATATATATATATATATATATATATATATATATATATATATATATATATATATATATATATATATATATAAAATATACATATAATTTCTTCAGGGAAAATGAGTTAATACTTCATAACTCGTTGATACAATATACGCGTTGTTGATTTGTGATGATGTTGGTGATTATGAAATTGGCGGAACTTGTAGTGCTACAGGTTTTGCCGGTGTTGCTGATACTGACGATACTGTTGATGCTGCTGGTAAAACAAGTCTAGCTTGTAAATCATGCACCATTCCGGTCAGGGTTTCTACTCTTCCTTCTATCATTTCGATCCACTCATCTGATTTACGGTTACGGCTGGAATAGATTATCTCTAAGACTTTAGAGATTACATAATCGCCGCAGAATATTTCTCCAATGAAGTTATGAATCAATACTTCATCGGTTATTGTTGTTGGTACTCCTTGGTATCTATGGTGCGTATGACATTGATGTTCGAGGTACATGTTGTGATGTTGAGGCTTGCGGTGCGGATGTTGGTGGTGATGGTAATGGTACTGTTGGTGTTGTTGTCGATGGTACTGTTGATGCCGGTGATTCTGCTGGTGCTTGTAACCTTTGCACCATATTCTCCAAAGCCACTACCCGAGCGCGAAGCTCGTTGACTTTTTCTACTACACCGGGATGATTGGCGGTTCGGATGAGCGGATGAATAAGATCAAGAATTTGAGAGATTATATGATCATGACGAGATACTCTGGAGATGAGAGAGAAAATGGTGCCTCGAACAGGTTCGCCGGTAAGTGCTTCAGGTTCTTCGCCAAGAGGGCAATGTGGTGGATGGAAGGGATCACCTTCTTCTTGTCTCCAATGATTAAGTAAGCTACGAATCCATCCCCAATTCATCCAGAATAGGTGATGGCTGATTGGTTGATTCATTCCGGTTACACTGTCTTCGGAGTTCAGGTGAATATCCATATCGGAATAGCTGCCGGAGTTTAAGGAATTTGAACTAGATACGGGATCCATCTTGTATAATTAGGGAGATGATTTTTGATATGAATTAGATTATAGAATTTAGTTTGGTATTCTTCAATACATAATTTACATATGTATATATAATACCAAATTCCATAAATCACGGAGAAATTTTCGGAAGATGTCAGGAAAAGTTTATAGTAACAGATACGCTAAGATATGAATTTTTGTCTATACACTATTTATGCAATAAATGCAGGAAAACGTGTCTAGACTTAAGAATGATAAACATGTAATTTCTGACAAGAAATGATAAGCAAAACTTTTAACATGCAGACACAGTCGAAGTCCAGACTTACTAATGCATCCTAACAACTATCAGTTAGACACACTCATGCAAGACCTGGTTCGCTAGGACCAACGATCTGATACCAACTGTGACGATCGCTCCAAATCCATATGGACAATACGTCATTCATCGATTTCATTGCGAGGTATTTGACCTCTATATGATATGTTTTGTAAACATTGTATTCTTTTGAAAAGGCACACCATAAATGAATATTTAAATCAAGGTTTTCGACATCTGATAATTTCTACATATAGACAATCATCGTAATATAATAGTTTACAATGATACTTCCGTTGACAATGCAGTCAAAATAAGATACATGGTGATGATTTGGTGAATGCAACGTTTCCTTGAAAAGTATGTCATGTAAGACTCCATGCACATAGCTTGTCTAACATATAAGCAAACAGCGGAAGACTTCTAGGAAACCTGAGAATAAACATGCTAACAAGTGTCAACACAAAGGTTGGTGAGTTCATAGTTTTATTGTTTCGTATAATCTGTATATAAAAGTGGATCACAAGATTTCAGTTGTTTCATCCAGAAACGTTTATCAAAATATTCTACAAGATTGAGCACCCTGGTAACTAAACTTAATGTATATATAATTTATACCCTTTGTATAATCATCTTAATAATACACGCAAACCAACGTGTACGCTTCTCAAATAGCATACGTCCGTTAAAAGGCTAGTGCTCTAGCTCGGACGGGGTTATCAAGCCCTATGGATCCATATACTACTACTCGCGCCCACCATTTCTTATAACTGGCAGTTACTAGTTACCAAAGCTAAGGGATTTTCGGTTCAAACTCGGTTAAGAATTTAGTATGTACTTGTATCCATTGCGTTTAAAATAATGTGCATGTATTCTCAGCCCAAAAATATAGATTGTAAAAGCAATTAAAAAGGGAGCAAATGAAACTCACACATATAAATATTGTAAATCAGTTAATAAAGCATTTGCATGTATTCTCAGCCCAAAAATGTAGAGAGTAAAAGGGATCATATGAAACTCACCTTAGCAGCACATAAAGTTGTTCATCGTAATGTGACCGAAACTCGGAATATCAAATAATCCTAGATCTCAACCTAAAGAACATATGTTGGTCAATAAATGTCTATCAAGCTAGGTCAGGTCATAGTGTATCACAATTCTAATGCTAGAGATCGACATACAAAAGTTATCCAAAGTCGTTTCAAAAAGTCAATTTTGACAATAGTTCAACAAACGAGACGTACCTTATATAAGGATTCGTTTACTCGGTTGGTAATAGTTAAAAGTTCACTTTATCAATCTCGTAAATAAGTTGTTTAAATCTTAATTGCAGATTCAAAAGCAATTTCAATTAACGTCAATCATAATTCAGTTGATCATATCTTTTAATCCGTTCATCGAAACTATTCGATATCTAAATGAAAAGTTATTGATTTTTCGCCAGCTTTCCAAAAACATGTATATCATATACCTTTTACCAGTAGTATATGTATTTAATTAGTGATTCATTATAAACTGTTTAACGATGAAATTTAGTATACAAGCATGCATAAACATATATACTCGAGCACTAAACATGGATACACTATTAATTTATAAAAGATAAAATATAAATGCTTACGTATCAATATTGTGATTCAATATTTCAGAAAAGTACGTAGACGCAACGAAGATGATAAACACTAGTTTGACTTACGAGCAATACCCTCGAACAATACCCATAACCTCCTTAGTAGTAACCCATAGTTTCCTTAGCTGTATCCCGCTTGAAAACCCATTTTGAAAGTGACACGCTCATGACCTCGTCGTAGTATTTTAAGTGATATAATTAATAATAATAATAATACTATTAATAATAATTTAAATAAATAAATAACTTATGGAGTAATATATGTGTAAATAAACTCGAGCAGAAACTGGCCTTTTATAGGCAACTTTTTAGAATCTGATGCCCATGCGATCGCATGGGTTTTTAGTGTATTTTCCATGCGATCGCATGACCGCCTGATCCAGCTCAAAATGTTTTTGTTTTCTTGTTTGTCGACATATTATTATATAATATATATAATATATATAATTTAAATAATTAATTATATATTATATTAAATTCATGTGCATAGTTGACTTGTAATTTTCGTTCCGATGACTCGTACGTTGTCACTCGACTTATGTCCCGGTTCCGGTTTCTCGAACGCATTTTCATACGCTTAGAAAACTCGCAATTTACGTTTTGTGACTCGTACCTTTGTCAAAATATAGTCTTAAATTATCAATAAACTATATCATTCAAAGTGTATCTTAAACTTTCATTGTCTCGCTATTTGTTAATATATATATATAATAACAAATCATTTTATAACCAAGTTAATATATATTTTCAACATTCATAAACACGTTTTAAATATACGTCGCAAGTTATTCATATAATTAATATTCCAACTTATCATATATATTCAAATAAATATTTAAACCAATAAGTTTAATGTACAGTATCAAACAATTAATACATTGTTACGTTTTCAAGTTATAGTATATATATATGTATCTATATACATATAATTGTTCGCGAATCATCAAGAACAACCGAAAGGTATTTGAATATATGAAAGTAGTTCAAAAATTTTGAGATTCAGTTTTACAGACTTTGCTTATCGTGTCGAAAATATTAATCATACAAAGATTAAGTTTAAATTTGGTCAGAAATTTTCGGGTCATCACAGTACCTACCCGTTAAAGAAATTTCGTCCCGAAATTTGAGTGAGGTCGTCATGACTAACAATAAAAATGTTTTCATGACGTATATGTGTTGATAAATAGAGTTTTATCACCGTTGAATAATATGGATAAAACAATCCGATTATTCGAAGCATATGAGAGAAGTTATTGTAAAAGAGTGAAATGAAGAATAGAGATTCGTCTTAACTCTTGACATATTAACGATTGATTTCCGTAATTTAAGGAATAGAAAATCTTCATAATCTAAATAAGATTTGATTCTTCGGAATTTAAGGAAATTAAGATTTCTTTTGATTAAATGCGTAATTTGCCTTGATTGCTATGCTTGATATTTCGCTATTAATTAACCATTTTTGTTTCATTATTTTCACCACTCCTACATCTTCTTCCTTATTTCATATTTCCAAAAGATTGTGAAATGCTTCATCCAGTTCTGATTCTTGATATACTCCTAACTTTTATATCTGTCATTCTTCTTTTTCATCTACCACGAGAGGAAGTTATTTTATTCTACCATTACCTTGGGGTTATAGTGTTTTTCATTCTCCCGTGTCTTTATATTGCTATACGCATTGATATACACGGTTTGTAATTTCGGGGTTGTTATCGGGCTTTATATTCTCCATTATATTTCGGAGCTTCATGCTTTCGTTTTCTCTTCCCGACCTTAAGTCAAGCGAATAATGGTCCAGAATTCGTAGGTATGGAGTTTTGGATGAACATAGTTAATGTTCTGAGAAGGTAATCGTAATGGCACGATCTTGATTTGTCAAATTACCAGAATATCCGAAAAAGACCGAATCATCAAGAAAAATATTTTCTTGGTATGTTTAGAGGTTAAATAGAATAAAAGAGTTATGTAACATAGTTCATGATGAGGGTGTGATCTGTGAATCTTTATCACGTTCCATTAGAAACTCAGCATGACTTACTGTAATATAATCATGTTGATCAAGTGTCATTATATCATACTAACTCATGCTTCAATTCCCAACATTACTTCAAACATCCCTTTTACGAATTTTCAGATTTTTGAAACTAAAATAGTTTCTTTTATGATGTAACACAGATAGCACGAAAAGATGAATGAATTCAGATAAGAATAGTTATGAAGATATCTTCAGAAATATCGAAGATATTTATAATGAAAGATATGATAATATCTTAGAATTTCTAATATCAACGGATGGTGAAGAAGATTTGTCTGTGAAGGTTTAGAGTCAGGAGCAAGGTATTCGTTAATGACTTCAGCAGACACTGAATCATTTGGATTCTTTGAAGGCACGTTTAGTCTTTGTGATTTTTCCACAGCCTTCTTCATAGTTTGCTCAATCCGTTTTTCAGTTCCAAACCTTCTCTTTTTCTGTGCTTTTCCAACACACTACTCTTTATCATCCAACTTTCGACTGTTAAGGTCGTTTATAGTTTTTACTACTTCATCAGCATTTTTTCAAAATTCGGAGGACTAGTTTCACAGTTTGGGGTGTTTTTCAGAAACTTCACATTCGAAGTAATTAAGTCTAGGAGATAGACATTATATGTATATATATAACTGTTGGCGTAGATTTGCTGCGAAATTCGAAATACTTATTGCTAATTCCCGGTAGTTGGAACGGCAACTATTGTTACAAGATGTGGATGAGTACTTGATAGGGTTTCAATAAATAATTATAGCGACTTTTCGAAGAAACTTAAGTCACAGATTAATGAAGTTGCTGGTAAATTTACTGCTAATGTGGTGGAACATGAAAGGTTCCCCAGTAACAAGAACATATATGTCAAGGTTACAATAAAGTTAATCTGAAAAGTCGAAGTTGACTGGTTGGAAGTGTGATGAAAATTGATATCTTGAAAAGAATTTCAAGATTATTTTCGGTATTAACAACATTAAAGGATCTTGCACAGTTTTGAAGTCAAAGTATAGCTTTGAAAGATGTAGAGATCTAAAAATGATGTCACCGGTTCAGAGTTATGACTTGGATTCTGATCCGTCAATATCAGAATATGTAATTGAATTTGTATGAAAATGATTGTATATCGTTGTGAGTATTGTTAATAATTTTTGAATCGAAGTTGAAGAATGTACAGTGTAACATATTAATTGCAAACTTAAATATTTGAATATACGAAAGTAGTTCAAAAATTTTGAGATTCAGTTTTACAGACTTTGCTTATCGTGTCGAAAATATTAATCATACAAAGATTAAGTTTAAATTTGGCCAGAAATTTCCGGGTCATCACATTTAAATAGACCAGAATTTTGCCCAAATACGCGTGGCAGGCCATATGGTGGCCCGTATTTGGCAGGCCGTATGGCTGGCAGGCCGTTTCTTGGGGGCGTTTGCTGGGCCATGTGGCAGGCCGTACTCCATTCTGGCAGCCCGTATGGCAGCCCGTATGGCAGGCCGTATGTGGTGCTGGTCAGCCTTGATTCACTAGATCGTAACTTGATTTCTTGTCTTTCACCGTTTTTGCTCTAGAATCTTCGTTTTAGCTCCGTTTTACTTGATTCTTTTTGCATTGCCTTTGTAATTACTTAATCTACAAAACCAACCGAAAAAGCGATAATTTTTCTGACAAAGTTTTAATCTTTATTGTTTTGGGGCTTAATTTAGGGGGTAAAAACGTGACTTTTTGCCCGATATCAGTATTTCATTAGTAACTTAATTAAATGTATTTATTTTATATTCTTTAAAAAAATGTTAATATAGTTTAGTTAAGTATATTTATATATGACTAATTTTTATTGTAGTAAAGATAATAATATTAGTAGTAATATTGATAACAATAGTAATATCGTTTTTATAAAAATAATAATGATACTAGTAATAATAAAAATGATAATAATAATAATAATGTAAAAATAATATTATTAATGTTAAAAAATAATAATAATAGGGATAATAAAATAATAATGATAAAAATAATGATAATTCTAATAATAATAATGATACTTAATAATAATAGTTTTAATAATAATAATATTGATAATTTTCAAAAATAATAATAGGTATTTGTCATAAACTTAATCATACTTTTTCTTAATAATCATAATCATATCATTAACTTATTTTAAATCATAAACTTAATCCTAAATTTTATTTTTAAATCTAACCTTAACATTTTAATAATAATAATAATAATAATAATAATAATAATAATAATAATAATAATAATAATAATAATAATAATATTACTTATTACTTATACTAATAATAAGAATGATAAAATTAATAATAATAATAATAATAATAATAATAATAATAATAATAATAATAATAATAATAATAATAATAATAATAATAATAATAATAATAATAATAATAATAATAATAATAGTAATAACAATAATAATAGTAAATACTACCTTAAGAGTATAAGCTTCCAACAAAAATAAAACCGCCTCAGTCCGGGCTCGAACCCAGGACCTCTCGCTCACCCGCAACACCCTCTACCACTCGTCTGATTATGTTTTCTCTATATTTAATCGTAACCCAAACATACTTAAACCGTTCCTTCTGTTTCTATTTCTCCTTCTTTTATAAAAAAAATATGCCACAGACCAGGATTGAACCTGTGACCTCCTGTTAACCCAACAACGCACTTAACCAGCTGGACCATTCCGTTTTTCTGAACTAATACCTTATTAAATTCTATCTAACCTATTTATGTTTTCATCTTCTTCTTGAACAACAACCCAGAACTATTCATCATCATCTCTGTCATCGCACAATATATCATCTCAGTCCATCATCATTCTACAATTCATTGTCTTCCTCATTTTCTTCGTAAACGCAACAGTAAACAGAAGCAGGTGACGGTAATGGTGGTGATTGGGTTTTCGTCTAAAACAGAAAAACAGAATTCGTAGTAGCAGATTTTGATGGTGGTTTGATGATGGGTTGTGGCGACATATTGGTGGTGTTTCTCGACTGGACAGAAACATGAAAACAGATGCAGCCGTTGTAACAATGATGGTGGTCTTGTGGTGGTTCTCGCTTGAAAATAGAGAGAGAGAAAAAGAGAGAGAAGGGTGGTGATCAACGTTGTCTATGATGGATGTTTAGTGGTGGTGGATAGAGGTGGACGAGGGTGATTTCAAATGGTGTCGGTTGACGATGATAATGTGGTGAAAGTGGTGGTGGGATTGTTCAAGAAGGTGATCGATGGTGGTTTAAATCAAAAAAGATGGTGTTCGTTTGATTTGTGATTTAAACAGAAAGATCGAGCAGGTGGTGGGAGGTGGTCCATGGTGGTTCATTTGGTTTGAAGGTGCTCGACAAAAGAAAAGGAAACATGGTGGTGATAAAACCATGGTGCTCCGATGGTAATCTTCAGACGAAACAGGGGAGGTAAAAGAGAAACCCAGTCGGGTTTGGGTTCTTGAGTGGGTGCGTGGTTGTTTTTGGATAGAAAAGATGGCGAGCAAACGGCAGTAAGAAGATTGCAGGTCATGGTGATCAATTGATTAAAAGAGAAAGACAGTGAATGGGTGGTGATCTCTATCCCATATATTCACACATATATATATAGAAATAGATATATAATATAATATAATAATAATAATTATTATAATTTATAATATAAACAATAAAGAAACGTGTGGTATCACACAAGCAACCTACTCAATTATTTATTTCTACCGACAGTTTCCACGGACTGTGTATCGTCCACTATTTGAAATCAGTGGCGGATAAAAGTCTTCAGAAAAATCCCAAACTTTCACAGTAAATATCTTTATTTATTTCGGTCATTATGGTTTAAAATTCGATCATTAATTTATTAAACAAAAATTACATCAACTGTCCAGCTCGATCCTGGGTAAAATATAAAAAGTGTTAAAATTTAATAACAAGATCCTACATACATTTTTAGTAAGCCTAAAATTGATAGAACTCATTTTCGGATCACCGTTTATTTTAAAATCATATAAGTTCGAATTAAACTTCTCTAAATAATAATCGAAACATCCAATGAGTATTATATATATTAAATAATTATTTGATATATATATATATATATATATATATATATATATATATATATTAATATTAATATTAATATTAATATTTATATACATTTATTTACAATTAATGGTTCGTGAATCGTCGGAGATAGTTGAAGGGTAATTGCATATATGAAACAGTTCAAAATTTTTGAGACTCAACCTAACAGACTTTTCTTATCATGTCAAAATCATATAAAGATTAAGTTTAAATTTGGGAAATTTCCGGGTCGTCACACAAACTGTTACACAACAAAAGAGTAATTTGGACCCATTTTACTAATGACCAAAAGAGACATGGTCAGAGTACAACATTTGGGACTAATTATCAACTAGTACAACACCAATAGCATGATTTTCCTAATCCACAAAACAACACATGCACGCATGCTACTCTCTAAGCTTACCTTCCCCTTACTTGTCCTCAAATCTATAAAAGAATTAAACAACGGAAAAGTAAACTTACGCTTAGTGAGAATAATAACATCAGATATATACATACATGTAATACGTATATAACCATACAACTCTTAACAATAACTTACAAATAGCACACATGAGCATACAACATACAAATTATGCAAACATCTAAACAATTAAGCATGCTTAATATCGCCTCATGGTCAAGTTCCCACCTTCAGAATTTACCACAACAACACAAGGAAAAGCCCCAGCTCCAGACTTGACCACGACCATCATTTAATCCTTCCTCCGGATTAGACTAGGCCACGACCATTATCAAATCCGACCTGCGGATTAGACTATGATCACGCCTTTAGATCAAGAACCACCTCCGAACTTAATCATAAGGCACACACTTACATATATATACACATATATATCTATATGCAACATTATTAAACTCACCTTATCACTTGCACAACAATCATCAACGAACTTAATTGCAAGTTCCAAGCACCTCACAATTAGCCTATAAGAAAATAATTTCTAATGAGCTATAATTTTAAATTGTTTTATAGAATGTAAACAAAAAATAGATAAAAATAAGTATTATGTTTTATATGTTTTAAAAAGTAAACGTGCAATAGCATCACACCTCCAATTAGGGCCTGGGCGAAATGTGACTTAATATCAAAATATACCAACATATTATAATAACGAGAACAATACTAAATGAGAAAATTAACTTTAATGAGTACGCAGCGGAAAATGAAATGTCGTTACAACAGAATAAAGTAAATGTTTAAATGCAATAGTAAAATATGCGATAATCTCTTGATCCAATGTCCAAGTAGCATCACATAAGCAGTAGATAAGTAAGCTTGAATCAAACAGCACCTGAGAAAAAACATGCTAAAGTGTCAACCAAAAAGGTTGAGTGAAATTCATAGGTTTAACAAAAGTTTGACCGTTGTTTTAGACCACAAGATTTATTTTGTAAAGTTGATCTCCCGCAGGATCTAAAGTTATGCCAAAGCGTGATATTTAGACTAAACGTTCAAGTTTGCCCCATGATAAGCTGTGTCTATCCTTGTCGGTTTTAATTTCATTATCAAGTAATACAAAGATTGAGTCAAATGTATCGGGGACGTTACTCCCGATAGGCCTACCCCCAATAATTAAGCATGCAGCAGCAATTAAAAATATCACTGTAGGGACTTAGTCGGACATAGCCGGGTATAGCATAGCTTAACAGTTTGGTACTTGTGTCTAAAGTGTAAAAAGTAAAAACATCATGTGTCTCACCCCAAGTAAAGTAAGTAAGTTTGCTAGCAGTAAAGAGGGGCTATGAATTCACCTTAGTAAGTAGAGAGAGAGTTATTCCTCGGAATAGAGAGTTGAACGAGTGAGCAGGAAAGTCAACCTATTGACATTTAAGAGTAGTTAAGTGTTTTGCCCATGTTTGAGTTTAAGTACGTGTTTATGTATAGTTTGTTTCAGTAAGTTTTTATTCCTAGTAAGTTTCTATACTTAGAAAGTTTCTACTTAAAGAGTGTTTTCCATTTTAGGATACTTGTCGTATTAGATCAGCTTCCAATCACCCTTTTCCCTTCGAATGGCCATTTGAGATCTAGGGGCTTGAGCCATAGGACCTTTTAAATCGGAAGTCCTAACCCTCTGCCTAGAGTCTCGTAGAACCATTCGTTAAGAAAGTTCGAAGATCTATACATCTCTAATACATATCCCAAAACGTTCTTAAGTGTTATAATATAAGTAGTAGGTTATAGGTGCTAGTAATAGTAATAGTAATAGTGTATACATGTTAATTAATAGTATAAGTAGTATTAGGGTTTCATTAATTAGGGTTAGTTAATTAAAGTAGTAATTAATTAACTAGGGTTTAGTAATTAATGTCCTAGGGTTTCATAAATTAGGGTTTAGTAAATTAGGGTTTTATTTAATGTAATAATGATTAGGTAATGATTAGGGTTTAATAATCAAAGTGGTATTAAATAATTAGGGTTAGGTTTAATGAATTAGGGTTTAATAATTAATTAGGTTTTTAATAAAACTAGGGTTTTAATTAAAGTAGTATAAGTTAAATTAGGATTTAGGGTTTTAGTATGTTTACATATATAATGTCGTGTATATGTATATAAAAATTTATTTTTTACATGTATATATGTATATGTGTCGATATATATGTATATGTACATATAGTTATTTTGTTTCCTTAATTAACCACTAACAAATCTCTTAATTGTATCTAGGGTTTTAAAGATCAAAGTTTCTTCCCCCCCCCTTTTTTTTTTATCCTAGTCGACATGTATATGTATATGTATAGATTTATCTTTTTTTTTTTACATGTATAGATCTAGGTTTGTTCTTATGTTTATGTGTTTATGATTTTATGTGAATATAGATTAAAACAAAGATCAAAGAATTAAGAAAATAAAGTAGGGTTTTATGTTATACCTTTGAAGATTCGAAGATGACTAACGAAGAAAAGAAGAAGTTGATGAAGATGGAAGATCAAAGCCTTGAATATCTTGAAGAACACCTTGAAGATCTTGAAGATCACGAAGAACATGAAGAACACTTGAAGATTTCTTGGAAACCCTCAAAGATTTCGATGGTGGTGGTGGTGAATTTTTAGTTTTGGCCAAAAATTGGAGAGGGAGAGAGAGAGATTTGAGTGAGGGATTTGTTTATGATTTGGTACATGGAATGGTTTAACTTTGGGGTCTATCTATAGGGAGGAATGGAGCATTCTAGAATTAGGTTTTAATAAGGAATTACTTAGGGAACAAGTAGGCTTGGAGAAGGGGTTATGGTGGTGATTTGGGCCGAAAATTTGGAGGGGTAGAAGGATAATTTTGCCCTTCCAAATTGGCTAGGGTTTTATGAGCTAGGGTTTTAATATTTTCACTTAAGTCCTTGTATTTTAATTTAGCTTAATAACCCTTAATTATTCAAGTTTATTCATTTTAATTATACAAGTCTTTTTAGTTATTTATTTACTCACAAAAGTTTATTAACTTATTATTTTTATTAACTTGTCAATTAATGTACAAGGTTAATTATCGTATTTTATAATTCCTAACGCTTAACCTTTATCGATTAAAGTTTACTTATTAAGTTTAATTATTTTATTGGGCATTTAATAAGGAAAAGTATTGAATGGAAAAATAAGAAATATAGAATGGAAAAATGAGAGTCGTTATAGTACCTCCCCGTTATTGAAAACTTCGTCCCGAAGTTTTTAGGTAGTTTCCTCATTTGCATCAGCAGTTGAGAAGAGATGGGGATATTTCCGTTTCATGTGGTCTTTACGTTCCCAGGTATATTCGGGGCCTCTACGCGAATTCCACCAGACTTTAACAATAGGTATGTTGCTTTTACGCGTTTGTTTGACTTCTGCTTCCATTATTTCTATAGGTTCTTCAACGAAGTGCATATGCTCATTAATGCGAACATCATCCAGAGGAATAACGAGTGTGTCATCAGCAAGACACCGTTTAAGATTTGAGACATGAAACACATCATGTACTTGACTGAGTTCGGTTGGTAGTTCTAATCGATATGCCACAGGACCGACCCTTTCAGTGATTGTGAAAGGTCCTACATATTGTGGAATGAGTTTACTTCGCTTACCGAAGCGAACAACACCTTTCCAAGGGGATACTTTCAACATGACTTTATCTCCAACTTGGTATTCGATGTCTTTTCGTTTCTTATCGGCATAGCTCTTCTGTCGGCTACGGACAGTTTCTAAATGTTACTTAATTTGAACGATCTTTTCGGTAGTTTCGTGGATAATTTCAGGACCAGTTAAATGTCTGTCCTCAAGTTCATCTCAACACAGAGGGGATCTACACTTCTGCCCATATAAAGCTTCAAAAGGTGCAGCTTTAATACTGGAGTGATAACTGTTATTGTAAGAAAATTCAACCAAATGTAGGTGTCTATCCCAACCTTTGCCGAAATCAATTGCACAAGCACGTAGCATATCTTCCATGGTTTGAATAGTCCGTTCACTTTGACCATCAGTTTGAGGATGATAGGCTGTACTCATGTCGAGTTGAGTTCCAAGAGCAGATTGTAAAGTTTTTCAGAATCTAGAAACAAATCGACTGTTGAAAGGCCCCGTCCTAATCCATCCGGACGAAGTCCATATCGATTATAAACGATTCACAATAGTTGATTACATCGCGAGGTACTTGACCTCTATATGATACATTTTACAAACATTGCATTCATTTTAAAAAAAGACAAACTCTCATTTCATTGAAAGTTGACGACATGCATACCATTTCATAATACATCTAACTATAATTGACTTAATAATGATCTTGATGAACTCAACGACTCGAATGCAACGTCTTTCGAAATATGCCATGAATGACTTCAATTAAGATCTCTAGAATGAGCTAATGCACAGCGGAAGATTTATTTAACACCTGAGAATAAACATGCTTTAAAGTGTCAACCAAAAGGTTGGTGAGTTCATTAGTTTAACATAAATAATCATTTCATAATTTTAATAGACCACAAGATTTCAGATTTCCATTTCTCATAAACATACGTCCCATGCATAGAGACAAAATCATTCATATGGATTGAACACCTGGTAACCGACATTCACAATATACATATAAGAATATCCCCATCATTCCGGGATCCTCCTTCGGACATGATATAAATTTCGAAGTACTAAAGCATCCGGTACTTTGGATGGGGCTTGTTGAGCCCGATAGATCTATCTTTAGGATTCGCGTCAATTAGGGTGTCTGTTCCCTAATTCTTAGATTACCAGACTTTAATAAAAAGGGCATATTCGATTAGATAATCCAACCATAGAATGTAGTTTCGATTACTTGTGTCTATTTCATAAAGCATTTATAAAAGCAGCGCATGTATTCTCAGTCCCAAAAATGTATATTGCAAAAGCATTTAAAAAGGGATTAATGAAACTCACGCATATAAATATTGTAAAACAGTTAATAAAGCATTTGCATGTATTCTCAGCCCAAAAACGTAAAGAGTAAAAAGGGTAAATGAAACTCACCATACTGTATTTTGTAGTAAAAATACATATAACGACATTGAACAAGTATAGGGTTGGCCTCGGATTCACGAACCTATACCAATTACATATATGTATATATTAATATTTATCACATTTAATCAACTGAGTTTATTTATATTATATATTGTATTAGAATTAATATCTTTATATATATATATATATATATATATATATATATATATATATATATATATATATATGGTTATATAAAAAAATGTTTTTATATAACTAATACTTTATTTGATAAAATAATATTGATAATAGAAAGTTGTAATATTTCTATAGTAATAATAATAGTAATAACATATAATAGTATTGATAATAAAAATAATGATAATAATATATAAAAGTCTTGTTAAGGATAATATGAATAATAAAAATAAGTTATTTTATTTGTATAATAAAAACAATAATATTGATAGTAATAATATTAATAATAATAATAATAATAATAATAATAATAATAATAATAATAATAATAATAATAATAATAATAATAATAAAAATGTTAATTTTTAAAAATGATAATTTTAATAAAGATAATAATTTTAATAATAATAACATACTAATAATGATAATCTTATTAATAATAGTGATGATATTATTAATAGTAATACTTATGTTAATCATAGTAATTAATGATAATAATAACTAATGATGATAATAATAATAACAATAATCATAATAATAATAATAAATGATAAATAATAATAATAATATATACCCTTAGAAGCTTTGTCTAAAAAGAAATGCCCTGGACCGGGATCGAACCTCCGACCTCTCGAACACTCATCACTCCTTCTAACCAACAGTCTATCACCGATTTTCTATCTTTAATCCGTTTCTAATTATCATTAAACCGTATTTCTTTCTGTTTATTCTATTTCCTTCTTCTTCAGTAATCCCATCGATCATATTAACATCATCAAATCATACTTAACGATCACCATAACGAATTTCTTTTCATCATAATAAATATCATTACCATCTCGCTATTTATCATGATCATGATTATCATCAACTTATCCTGTTATCATAATCTTAATCTATACCGTATCATTTTTATTATTTCATAATCGTTTTTAGTTCACCGCAATATCATCTCACGGTTTTTCCATCTTCTATTTATCGTGTACCATACTATCTTCATCTCGTCTTCCTGGTCATCACCATAATACATCATCATCTCATCTTTTAACATCATCTTGATATCATAAGCATTTTATCATCGTCTTTACCACCATCTTCACGACATCATATCATAATCTCATACAAAATCCTCATCATGATTATCATCATACATAATCGCAACATTATTGTTCATCACGAGTACTCACCTATCATCACCTTAATCATAATCAAAATCATAATCTTAATCCTTTCGTCATTATGATCATTACCCCACCTTCATCATAATACTATCATCATCATCTACCAACTTACCTCACCTTAATCCATCCTCACTGTAATACCCGTACCCATTCTCATCCTTCCTATTATTTTATGTATCATCATTTTATGTGATGATCTCTATCCTTGTTATCATTAACGGTCCACAAGCCAAGTTTATCTCGGCCCAATTGATTTAAGCTACAGCCCATGCTATAAAGTCCATATGATAACTTTCATGGATCCACTATCTTGTTCCGTAATATAAATCAAAAGATGTTCGGTTAAATGAAAAAAAAAAAATTAGTATCAAGAAGAGGTAATCGTAGCAGCCTTATGTTTTGCTCCACTCATCTTTTTAAAATTAAATCACAATACAGCAATTGAGGTTAATTGAGTGATGTCTGTCGGCCACTAAGGAAAAGAGGAACAGAAATAAAAATCACTCTCCCATCTCCTTTATTAGTTTATTTGCAAGTGGGTTGGTTCTAATTAAATAACAATAGCAGCGACTTTTGCATTCGAATAATATCAAAAGAACATTACTGCAGATCGAGAAGTAAACCGAGAAGGAGTGTTGTGTGGGTCTGTTGTTGAAAAGGTAACAGAAAACAAAAAAAATATAAAACAAAACGCACACGTGATACAGATAAAGGAGGAGGTGATGGTTTTCATGGCGATTGTGAAGGTGGTGATTAGTAATGTTCGTTTAGAAACAGAAAATAGAAAACAGAAAACCAAAGATGGTGGTTTAGGTTGTCCTTTGGTGTTCAACGAGTAGCAGGAGGAAGAAAAAGGGTGTTGTTGTGTTGGTGTTCTTCGACTAATCAGCAACCGTTCGATTTACAATAGCCATGGTTATGGGTTTGGTTGGACAAACGAATATGCAACTAAACGAGTTGCAGGTGGTTATCGATGGTGATGAGTTGATAGTTTGGTGTTATTGGATTGCGTTTATCGAATAGTAATTAGTGGTAAACCGATGCAACGACAACAAAAAGGGTTTCGGGTTTGGTTTTGTGGTGGCCGGAGGTTCTTAGTTTGCAAGGTGTGTTGCCGGCGATCTAGTGGTGCTTCATGGTAGTCTTCGGGGTGTTGGTGATTAGGGTGATTAATAGAAGATTACATGAGTAGTAGTCATGGTTGCTCACGTCCGAAAATAAAGAGAAAATAGGGAGATGTCTAGAGAGAGAAAGAGAAAAATGGTGGTTATTAGTGGTGGACGGTGGCAGCAGCCGGGGAAGGTAGTGAGCGGCCGGTGATGGCGGTTGATCGAGTAAGGTGATTGTTTTGGTGTGGTTCTATCAATCTCAAGTACACATACATATAAGTGCATATAGTATAGGTATATAAATATAGGATATAGATATGTAATAAAGTAGAAATAGAATATATTAATAAATTACTTAAATTAAATGTGTAAAGTGAAAATTACAGTGAAGCAGCCATCTTTTTGTTTGATTCTACCGACACCTTTCTCCCGAAGTGCTATATCATGGTTCATTGCTAAACAGTTAATATCTAAAAATGTTCCTAAAATTTCCAAATTTTTAGATTAATTATATTTAATTATTTTACTCATTAACTGTTTGAAACCTGATCAAAAAGGTTCGATAATTATTTATTTTCTGTTCCAATTTATATGTACGGAGTAGTAATATTTAAATTTAAAAAGGTTAAAATATTTTTAACAAATCTAACATCTTCGTAATCGATTTACAGTTCAACTTTTATTTTAGTCCTTCATGAACATGTAATATATCTATATTAAAACTAACGAAACGTCAACCGAGTGTTACTGACGTTTACTAATTAGGCTCGAAATCATTCATTCTCAATATACACATTCTATATATATATTTATCAAATCTTAATTAACAAGTTTAAGTAAATAAATATATTAATTATATTCTTTTAAACAACTAAATATAATATTATATATTTACAAGTAATATTTATATATATATTTTTATGTATATTATTATATATATATTTAAATATATATGTAACTATTTATAAATAGTTGTTCGTGAATCGTCGGGAATGGTCGAAGGTCAAATAAATATAGTTCAAAATTTTAAGACTCGACATTACAGACTTTGCTTATCGTGTCGAAAGTAATTAAAGATCAAGTTTAAATTCGGTCAGAAATTCCCGGGTCATCACAGTACCTACTCGTTAAAGAAATTTCGTCCCGAAATTTGAGTGAGGTGGTCATGGCTAACAATAAAAATGTTTTCATGACGAGTATGAGTTGATAAATAGAGTTTTATCATTATTGAGTAATATGGATAAAACAATTCTATTATTTTAAGAGTACGAATGTAGCTATCACAAAAGAGTGAATTGTAGAAATAAAGTTTCGTCTTAACTTTTGACGGAGTCGGGGTTGAATTTAGAAAAATAAGGTGCTTCTTAACTTTTGACGTTGTCTTGGTTGAATTCCGGAATTCAAGAGTTTTAAAAGAAAATCTTGGAATTCTATAAGATCTGATTCTTCGGGATTTATGGAAATTAAGATCTCTTTAATTAAATACGGTGATCTGCCACGATTACTACGTCTGATATTTTCTTTATAAATTTACCTTTTCCGTTCCATTTGTTTTCACCACTTCTATACTCAATTCCCAAATTCAAAAGATTTATGAAAATGCTTAACTCTGTTCTGATCCTTGTTCTTATTCTAACTATCGCAATGATCGTTCTTCTTTTCCAACTCCCACCTGAAGAATCTATTTATTTCTATTATGCTCTAGGGATTTTTGTATTTATAATCCTCCCATGTCTTTGTATTGCTATACGTACTGATATCCACGGTTTGTAATTTCGGTGTTGTTATTGGGCTTTATATTTTCTCTTATATTTTGGAGCTTTGTCCCTTCGTTTCTTCTTCTTGCGATTAAACACCACTTGTAATGGTTCAGAATTCGCAGATATAAACTTCAGAATGAACATTGTTAATGTTCTAAGAATGAAATCGTAATGGCACGATTTGATTTTTCAAATTACTAGAATATCTGAAAAGATAGAACTATTAAGAATATATGTTCTTGATATACTTGGAGATTGGGTAGAATGTAAGAGTCGTGTAACATGGCACATGATGACGTTATGATCTGTGAATCATCACGTTCCATTAGAAACTCAGCATGACTTACTGTAATATAATCACGTTGATCAAGTGTCATTATATTATACTAACTCATGCATCAGTTCCCAACATTACTTCAATAACATTCATATTTCAAGGTCGAAAGTTTACAGAATATAGAAACTAATAGTTTCTATATGATGTAACACTGATAGCACGAAGAGATTAATGATTTCAGATAAGAATTGTTATGAAAATATTCTCGGAAATATCAAAGATATTTATGATGATATTTTCAGAATTTCTGAGATCAAATGTTGATGAAGAAAATCCTTTCACAAGGATTTAGAATAAATAAGGAGCAAGATATTCACTAAAGACTTCATCAGAAACAGAATCATCAGGGTTCTTTAAATACAGAGTTTGGTCCTTGTATTTGTCCTTGGTCTCCTTCATGGTGTGCTTAATTCGTTTTTCAGTACCAAAATTTTCTATCGAGCGTTCCCAACACTCCATACTTTATCATCAAACTCTTGACCATTTAGGCCATCTACAAATTTTTACTGTTTCGTCTGCATTTAATGCAGCCATATTTGAATCATCGATTATCAATCCGAGGTGGTTTCAGGAAAATTTTGTTTTTAGATGATTAAACGCTGATGGTAATATGGTGGAATATAAAAGGTTTTCCGGTAACGATAAAAAAAGCATACATATATATCAAGGTTATAATAAGGTTGTTTCGAATGAAAAGTTGAAGTTGACTTGCTGGAGCTGTGACAAAATTGACTAATTTGAAAAGAGATTGAAAAGTTATTTTCGGTAAAAATAACGCTAAAGGAAATTAGCACAGCTACGCGTTAAACGTTTACTCTGGTTCTGAGTGTTTTCAGGTGCATAACTATATACACTAATCTTTCCTTCCATAGCTGAAGTGCGGTTGATTCATCCTCTCGATTGAGATGTTTTCAAGAATCATGAATGGTTTGAACGCAGATTATAATCGTCAAGATACGATGAGATTTGAGATGAAATCAAGTGGCAAACTTGAAGAATTGTTTAGTTTCATATGTTATAGTCAATATTTTAATTCATTTTAATTGTCCAATGTTGGCAGTCCACAGTTGATAGTCCACAGTTGACAGTCCAATAATTCATATATAATTTAATATATAATATTCGAATTAATTAATACATATCGTGACCCGTATTCGTCTCAGACTCGATCATAACTCAAACTATATATATTATTGTAGAATCAACCTCAACCCTGTATAGAGAACTCGATCATTACTGCATATAGAGTGTCTATGGTGATTCCAAATAATATATATAGATGCGTCGATATGATATGTCAAAACCTTGTATACGTGTCCCGGTATTTAAAGTGCGTAAAATAAATAACAGAAATTAAATGACGATAAATAAAGTGCGTAAAGTAAATAACAGAAATTAAATGACGATAAATAAAATTGCGAGAATGTAAATTGCGATAAATAAACTGCGATAAATAAATTGCGATAATTAAATGGTAATACGGAATTAACAGTTAGCTAGGAACAGTTAGCTAGGATTTTGTTAGCGTGGATTCTTAATAGAATTTCATATTGTTAATTAATCTGTTTCTAATCAATTTTTATTGTGTCCATTATTTCTTCATTATGCCACTTGTTGGATTCTGATAGGTCAAAATCCAAATATGTAATTGGATGAATATGATTATCCTGTGGTGAACGGATTTGTATATCGGTGGATGTAAGTAGGATAGTAAATGACCATTGAATCAGGTTCGAGAGTGTACAGTGTAACTTATAAATGTGAAATCTTAAATATTCTTCGGGTATTACCTACCCGTTAAAATATTTTCATCATTAACAGTTTGTACAAAAGAATTTTTAATTACAATCTTTATGAAAACATATATACATATATATTTTCTTCAGATGTATTCATGAATTTAATGAGTTAATATGATATTAAACTCATTTGCTTTTCGGTTGGAACTAGAATAAATAATCTCTAAAACTTTAGAGATTACATATTCGACATGTCGAACGAAGATCATACTCAAAGTACAGATGATAATATTGGAGCATGGATTGTTGATGGTACTGGTGCTGTTATTGATTGTACTGTTGGTGCCGGTGATGTTGCTGAAGCTGGTACATTTTGTACCATATTCTCCGAATTGATTATTCGAGCGCGAAGTTCATTGACTTATTACTCCAGGATGATTGTCGGTCGGAACGAGCGGATGAATAAGGTTCAGAATTGTGGATAGAATATAATCTTGTCGAGTTACCCTGGAAATGAGACTGAAAATGGTGTTTCGAACAGGTTCGCCGGTAAACGCTTCAGGTTCATTGTCAAGAGGTGAATTCGGTTGGTGGAAGGGATTACCTTCTGCGCGTTTCCATTAATTAAGTCGACTACGAACCCATCAGATGAATTGATAATGGCTGATTGGTTGACTCATGCTGATGACGCTGTTTTTGGAGCTTAGGTGAACATCTATGTCGGAATAGCTGTCGGAATAACTACCGAAATAGCTATTGTAATCTGAGGGACTCGAACTGGTTGCAGTATTCATCTCGTACGATCAGATGAAGGATTTTCGATAAGAAATAGATTATAGGATGTAAATTAGTACTCTGCAATACATAATTTACATATGCATATATAATGCTAAAATCCCATAAGTTACGGAGGAATCTACGGAAGTTGTCAGGCAAGGTTACAGTACCAGATACGCTAAGATATGAAGTAGCAGATACGCTAAGATATGAATTTTGTCTATACACTATTCATGTAGTCAATGCAGTAAAACGTGTCTAGACTAAGAATGATAAGTAAGTGATTCTCTAAGAATGATAAGCATGTAATTTTTGACACGAAATAATAAGCAAAACTTTTGACATGCAGACACGGTCGAAGTCCAGACTCACTAATGCATCCTAACGACTATCAGTTAGGCACGCTAATGCAAGACCTGGTTCGCTAAGACCACCGCTCTGATACCAACTGAAAGGCCCCGTCCTAACTCATCCGGACGAAGTCCATATCGATTATAAACGATTCACAACAGTTGATTACATCGTGAGGTACTTGACCTCTATATGATACATTTTACAAACATTGCATTCATTTTAAAAAAAGACAAACTCTCATTTCATTGAAAGTTGACGACATGCATACCATTTCATAATACATCTAACTATAATTGACTTAATAATGATCTTGATGAACTCGACGACTCGAATGCAACGTCTTTCGAAATATGCCATGAATGACTTCAATTAAGATCTCTAGAATGAGCTAATGCACAGCGAAAGATTTCTTTAACACCTGAGAATAAACATGCTTTAAAGTGTCAACCAAAAGGTTGGTGAGTTCGTTAGTTTAACATAAATAATCATTTCATAATTTTAATAGACCACAAGATTTCAGATTTCCATTTCTCATAAACATACGTCCCATGCATAGAGACAAAATCATTCATATGGATTGAACACCTGGTAACCGACATTCACAATATACATATAAGAATATCCCCATCATTCCGGGATCCTCCTTCGGACATGATATAAATTTCGAAGTACTAAAGCATCCGGTACTTTGGATGGGGCTTGTTGAGCCCGATAGATCTATCTTTAGGATTCGCGTCAATTAGGGTGTCTGTTCCCTAATTCTTAGATTACCAGACTTTAATAAAAAGGGCATATTCGATTAGATAATCCAACCATAGAATGTAGTTTCGATTACTTGTGTCTATTTCATAAAGCATTTATAAAAGCAGCGCATGTATTCTCAGTCCCAAAAATGTATATTGCAAAAGCATTTAAAAAGGGATTAATGAAACTCACGCATATAAATATTGTAAAACAGTTAATAAAGCATTTGCATGTATTCTCAGCCCAAAAACGTAAAGAGTAAAAAGGGTAAATGAAACTCACCATACTGTATTTTGTAGTAAAAATACATATAACGACATTGAACAAGTATAGGGTTGGCCTCGGATTCACGAACCTATACCAATTACATATATGTATATATTAATATTTATCACATTTAATCAACTGAGTTTATTTATATTATATATTGTATTAGAATTAATATCTTTATATATATATATATATATATATATATATATATATATATATATATATATATATATATATATATATATATATATATATATATATATATATATATATATATATATATATATATATATATATATATATGGTTATATAAAAAAATGTTTTTATATAACTAATACTTTATTTGATAA
This sequence comes from Rutidosis leptorrhynchoides, assembly GCF_046630445.1. Classification (NCBI taxonomy): domain Eukaryota; kingdom Viridiplantae; phylum Streptophyta; class Magnoliopsida; order Asterales; family Asteraceae; genus Rutidosis; species Rutidosis leptorrhynchoides. The sequence continues at coordinate 391,674,830 of NC_092338.1, forward strand.
AATAATATTGATAATAGAAAGTTGTAATATTTCTATAGTAATAATAATAGTAATAATATATAATAGTATTGATAATAAAAATAATGATAATAATATATAAAAGTCTTGTTAAGGATAATATGAATAATAAAAATAAGTTATTTTATTTGTATAATAAAAACAATAATATTGATAGTAATAATATTAATAATAATAATAATAATAATAATAATAATAATAATAATAATAATAATAATAATAATAAAAATGTTAATTTTTAAAAATGATAATTTTAATAAAGATAATAATTTTAATAATAATAACATACTAATAATGATAATCTTATTAATAATAGTGATGATATTATTAATAGTAATACTTATGTTAATCATAGTAATTAATGATAATAATAACTAATGATGATAATAATAATAACAATAATCATAATAATAATAATAAATGATAAATAATAATAATAATATATACCCTTAGAAGCTTTGTCTAAAAAGAAATGCCCTGGACCGGGATCGAACCTCCGACCTCTCGAACACTCATCACTCCTTCTAACCAACAGTCTATCACCGATTTTCTATCTTTAATCCGTTTCTAATTATCATTAAACCGTATTTCTTTCTGTTTATTCTATTTCCTTCTTCTTCAGTAATCCCATCGATCATATTAACATCATCAAATCATACTTAACGATCACCATAACGAATTTCTTTTCATCATAATAAATATCATCACCATCTCGCTATTTATCATGATCATGATTATCATCAACTTATCCTGTTATCATAATCTTAATCTATACCGTATCATTTTTATTATTTCATAATCGTTTTTAGTTCAACGCAATATCATCTCACGGTTTTTCCATCTTCTATTTATCGTGTACCATACTATCTTCATCTCGTCTTCCTGGTCATCACCATAATACATCATCATCTCATCTTTTAACATCATCTTGATATCATAAGCATTTTATCATCGTCTTTACCACCATCTTCACGACATCATATCATAATCTCATACAAAATCCTCATCATGATTATCATCATACATAATCACAACATTATTGTTCATCACGAGTACTCACCTATCATCACCTTAATCATAATCAAAATCATAATCTTAATCCTTTCGTCATTATGATCATTACCCCACCTTCATCATAATACTATCATCATCATCTACCAACTTACCTCACCTTAATCCATCCTCACTGTAATACCCGTACCCATTCTCATCTTTCCTATTATTTTATGTATCATCATTTTATGTGATGATCTCTATCCTTGTTATCATTAACGGTCCACAAGCCAAGTTTATCTCGACCCAATTGATTTAAGCTACAGCCCATGCTATAAAGTCCATATGATAACTTTCATGGATCCACTATCTTGTTCCGTAATATAAATCAAAAGATGTTCGGTTAAATGAAAAAAAAAAAAATCGGTATCAAGAAGAGGTAATCATAGCAGCCTTATGTTTTTCTCCACTCATCTTTTTAAAATTAAATCACAATACAGCAATTGAGGTTAATTGAGTGATGTCTGTCGGCCACTAAGGAAAAGAGGAACAGAAATAAAAATCACTCTCCCATCTCCTTTATTAGTTTATTTGCAAGTGGGTTGGTTCTAATTAAATAACAATAGCAGCGACTTTTGCATTCGAATAATATCAAAAGAACATTACTGCAGATCGAGAAGAAAACCGAGAAGGAGTGTTGTGTGGGTCTGTTGTTGAAACGGTAACAGAAAACAAAAAAAAATATAAAACAATACGCACACGTGATACAGATAAAGGAGGAGGTTATGGTTTTCATGGCGATTGTGAAGGTGGTGATTAGTAATGTTCGTTTAGAAACAGAAAATAGAAAACAGAAAACCAAAGATGGTGGTTTAGGTTGTCCTATGGTGTTCAACGAGTAGCAGGGGGAAGAAAAAGGGTGTTGTTGTGTTGGTGTTCTTCGACTAATCAACAACCGTTCGATTTACAATAGCCATGGTTATGGGTTTGGTTGGACAAACGAATATGCAACTAAACGAGTTGCAGGTGGTTATCGATGGTGATGAGTTGATAGTTTGGTGTTATTGGATTGCGTTTATCGAATAGTAATTAGTGGTAAACCGATGCAACGACAACAAAAAGGGTTTCGGGTTTGGTTTTGTGGTGGCCGGAGGTTCTTAGTTTGCAAGGTGTGTTGCCGGCGATCTAGTGGTGCTTCATGGTAGTCTTCGGGGTGTTGGTGATTAGGGTGATTAATAGAAGATTACATGAGTAGTAGTCATGGTTGCTCACGTCCGAAAATAAAGAGAAAATAGGGAGATGTCTAGAGAGAGAAAGAGAAAAATGGTGGTTATTAGTGGTGGACGGTGGCAGCAGCCGGGGAAGGTAGTGAGCGGCCGGTGATGGCGGTTGATCGAGTAAGGTGATTGTTTTGGTGTGGTTCTATCAATCTCAAGTACACATACATATAAGTGCATATAGTATAGGTATATAAATATAGGATATAGATATGTAATAAAGTAGAAATAGAATATATTAATAAATTACTTAAATTAAATGTGTAAAGTGAAAATAACAGTGAAGCAGCCATCTTTTTGTTTGATTCTACCGACACCTTTCTCTCGAAGCGCTATATCATGGTTCATTGCTAAACAGTTAATATCTAAAAATGTTCCTAAAATTTCCAAATTTCCAAATTTTTAGATTAATTATATTTAATTATTTCACTCATTAACTGTTTGAAACCTGATCAAAAAGGTTCGATAATTATTTATTTTCTGTTCCAATTTATATGTACGGAGTAGTAATATTTAAATTTAAAAAGGTTAAAATATTTTTAACAAATCTAACATCTTCGTAATCGATTTACAGTTCAACTTTTATTTTAGTCCTTCATGAACATGTAATATATCTATATTAAAACTAACGAAACGTCAACCGAGTGTTACTGACGTTTACTAATTAGGCTCGAAATCATTCATTCTCAATATACACATTCTATATATATATTTATCAAATCTTAATTAACAAGTTTAAGTAAATAAATATATTAATTATATTCTTTTAAACAACTAAATATAATATTATATATTTACAAGTAAAATTTATATATATATTTTTATGTATATTATTATATATATATATATATATATTTAAATATATATGTAACTATTTATAAATAGTTGTTCGTGAATCGTCGGGAATGGTCGAAGGTCAAATAAATATAGTTCAAAATTTTAAGACTCGACATTACAGACTTTTCTTATCGTGTCGAAAGTAATTAAAGATCAAGTTTAAATTCGGTCAGAAATTCCCAGGTCATCACAACTGTCGCGATCAGAAATAATCGAGATAGGAACACCATGACGCGAGACGATTTCTTTAATATAAAGCTGTGCTAATCTCTCCATCTTGTCGGTTTCCTTGATCGGTATGAAATATGCAGATTTAGTAAGACGATCAACTACGACCCAAATAGTATCGTTAACTTAGTAACAAAGTCCATAGTGATACATTCCTACTTCCACTGCGGAATATCGGGTTGTGTCAACAGACCAGAGGGCTTTTGATGTTCGGCCTTGACCTTCAAACAAGTAAGACACTTACTAACATAAGTAACAATGTCGGCTTTCATATTAGGCCACCAGTAGAATTGCTTCACATCGTGATACATCCTACTGGAACCGGGATGAATAGAATATCTAGTCTTATGAGCTTCATCCAAGACTAGTTCACGGAGATTACCGAAACGAGGAACCCAAATTCTGTTGCCAAAATACCGTGTACCATTAGCTTTCACTTGAAGTTGGTTCTCAAAACCAATGGGTCCTTCACCTTCGATAAGTGTCGGTTTAATGGCTTCCAATTGAGCTTCATAGATTCGTGAGATAAGATTTGATTTGATTTTCAGGTTTAAAGCACGAACACGTTTAACATCATCTTTCCGACTAAGGGATCGGCAACTACATTCGCCTTGCCAGGATGATACTTCAGCTCACAGTGATAATCGTTCAATAACTCGAGCCATCGGCTTTGCCTCATGTTCAGCTGTTTTTGATCAAAGATGTGTCGAACACTTTTATGATCAGTGTGCACCGTAAAATGGGTACCATACAAATAATGTCTCCATATCTTTAATGCAAATACCACGGCACCTAACTCAAGGTCATGTGTGGTATAGTTTTCTTCATGTTCCTTCAACTACCTAGATGCGTAAGCGATAACCTTCTCACGTTGCATTAGAACACAACCAAAGCCTTGCTTCAAAGCATCGCAGTAAACAACAAAATCATCAGTACTTTCAAGTAAAGATAGAATCAAGGTTGTGGTCAATTTCTCCTTCAGAATCTTGAAGGCAGATTCCTGTTCTTCGGACCACTCAAATTTCTTCCCTTTTTGAGTTAGCTTTGTAAGAGGTTTAGCAATGAGAGAAAAATCTTTTATGAACCTTCGATAGTAACCGGGAAGTCCCAAAAACTGGCGAATATGTTTCGCAGTCTTTGGTATCTCCCAGTTCTGAATAGCAGCAATCTTAGCTGGATCGACATGTATTCCTTCTCTATCAACAACATGTCCAAGGAATTGTACGGTTTTGAGCCAAAACTCGCACTTAGTAAATTTAGCATAGAGTTGTTCCTTTTCTTAAGAGTTCAAGAATCATATGCAAATGTTGCTCATGCTCTTTCTCACTCATGGAATAGATCAAAATATCGTCAATGAACACAATAACGAATTTATCGAGGTAAGGCTTGCAGACACGATTCATAAGATCCATGAATACAGCCGGAGCATTGGTCAAACCAAAAGGCATGACACAGAATTCATAATGTCCATATCGAGTACGAAAAGCAGTCTTAGGAATATCGGATTCCTTGACTTGGAGTTGGTGATAACCAGATCTCAAATCAATCTTTGAATAGATGCTTGATCATTGAAGTTGGTCGAATAGATCATCAATACGTGGCAACGGATAATGGTTCTTGATAGTAAGCTTGTTAAGTTCGCGATAATCTATACACATCCTTAACATACCATCTTTCTTCTTAACAAACAGAATAGGAGCTCCCCATGGGGACGAGCTAGGATGAATGAAACCTTTATCCAATAGTTCTTAGAGCTGGTTGGATAATTCCTTCATCTCGGAGGGTGCTAAACGATACGGTGCTTTAGCAATAGGAGTATCACTAGGAGTTAAATCAATTTGAAATTCAATTTGTCGAGGAGGTGGAAGACTAGGAAGATCTTCGGGAAACACATCAGGAAAGTCTTTAACCACTGGTACATCTTCAATATGCTTCTCTTTCGATTCAATCATCTTAACGTGAGCTAGAATAGCTGGATAACCTTTCATAAGGTATTTGCGAGTTTTAATACAGGAGATGATGTTGAGATTGGAACCACTCTTTTCACCTTGGATGATGAGAGTCTCTCCATTTCCCAATGGAACATGAACAGTTTTATCGTAACACATGATGGCATCATGTAATGGACGTAACCAATCCATTCCAACTACGACGTCAAAACTTCCGAGCTCGACCGGCAAAAGGTCTATCTTAAATTCCTTATCGACTAAGATTAAGTTGCAGTTTTTATAGATTTTATTGACTTGCATGATATTTCCATTGGCTACTTCTACTAATCGTTTAGTTTCTAAGGGTTAAGGCTTTTTAGTAAATAGGGTATAAAAATCACTAGACACGTAACTTCGGTCGGCACCAGTATCGAATAAAATAGTTGCATAACAATTATTGACAAGATACGTACCCGTGATGACCTCATCCTCATCTCGGGCTTCAGCAGCAGTAATAACAAACGCACGACCCTTCGCAGCAGTAGTATTAGCTCCAGTAGCAGGATTATCCTTCTTCTTAGGACAATTAGGACTAATGTGTCCCTTTTCTTCACAAGTATAGCAGGTTGGAGAAGCTTTGGCTGGAACAATAGCCTTATCCTTTGGAGGAGTCTTACACGTCTTAGCATGTCCCACTTTCTTACACAATGCACAAACCGTAGTACACTTCCCCGGGTGATGCCTCTCACAGCGAATACAGAAGGGATAAGTACCCTTATAATTCGACCTTGTGTTATCCGCAGGCTTCTTATTATCATTCTGAGCTGAACCTTGAGATGGCTCAAACTTCCTCTTACCATCATTACCCTTGGTTTCAACCTGCTTATTGGCCGACGCTCTTCTTCTCTTGGCCAACATCAGATTTTGTGCCATAAGAATCACAGTATCCAGAGTAACCTTTTCGGCAGCTATAACATTCCCTTGAACATCCTCAGGAAGACCTTCTATATACTGCTCAATTCTTCTAGCTTCGGTAGGAAACATCTCAGGACATAGAGTAGAAAGTTCCAAATAACGATTGGTGTAGTTCTCAATATCAGTACCCTTGACCTTGAGTTCCCAGAACTCCGCTTCAAGTTTCTGAACTTGACTCCTCAGGCAAAATTTGTTGACCATCATGCTTTTGAGTTCGTCCCATGAAATTGCATTAGCATTATCAATTCCTACGGACTTGGCATGAGCAGTCCACCAAGTCAAATCATTACCACCCAATGAGCTAGTGGCATACTTTACTCAATCGTCATCACCACAGTTGCAAACACGAAAAATAGATTCCATTTTCTCGAACCAATGAACTAGTTCGACAGCTTCCTCAGTTCCCTTAAATGCAGGAGGATGACAGTTTGAAAAATCCTTGTAGGAACAAGGTTTCGGTTGAGGATTAACATTGTTAGCTTGGTTGTTGCCTTGTACGACAGTGAGTAGTTGTTGGAATTGCTCAGTAGTCAAGACGATATTGTTAACAGTAGGTGCAGCTGGACGAACCATGATGTCGCTACATAAGTGAACATAAGTCGGATAAGTTAACAACTTATAGGGTTGAGCAATTGCAAGTAGGAATAAGATAAAGTATTAATATCACATGATATAAATAAAACACTTTATTTTATTAAGGAACTAGGCATTAAATAAGCCTTATTACACGATTCGGAATTAGAAATAGTTTTAAGGCATAGCCTTTACATAGATGGAAAAATAGGAAAGATAACTAAAGAATATTAAGATTGAAATAATCTTCATATCTCTTCTTCTCGTCCTCAAACTGCTTCATCACTTTTTCCATGTTATCCTTCACAAGTTTCTCTAGCCTTTCGGTTTGAGAGTCGAGAGACTCTTTGATAAACTTATCATATCGCTCGTTCTTCCCTTTTTGCTTTTCATAGAGATATTCGAGATTGTCGTAGAGGTTGGTAACACGACTGTTAACGGCATTGGTGTCGTATTCCCTTAGGGCAAGTTGTTTGTCGACTCGGCTTCTCTCCATTTTCATTCGGAAGTCAACATCCTCCTGGAGATGAGCAAGTGATTGCTTCCCCCAACGAGTGTTGCATTCTTCCTCGTACTTTAGAAGCCTTAATTCTTTTCTTAGTTCAACATTTTCCTCCACCAACTTCTTAATTTCGCGGTCCTTCTCATCCATACGGACCTCCACTTTCGCCATGTGGCGAAGCAAATCCTCATACTTAGCAGCAACGTTATAAGAAGGAGTCCGGGCTATCTTTCTTGATGGACCGGCTTCTTCATGATGTTTTCCTTTATCTTCGATTCTCGGAGTTGGATAATATTGAGGAGACCTTTGTGAATTTCGCAGAGTATTTGGACTATAGTTTGGTGAAGCGGGACTGTAAGAAGGACTTCGAACAGGTCTTGATGTTTCAGAGTGTCCAACACCTACTTCGGTAGTAGGGTTGTGATTTGCCTTGTTGGGCTTGTTAACGCTTGAGCTTGACATCCTATCATTAGGAAAGAGACTTTGATTAGAATCTTTTAGTCAAGTTTTGGAAAGCATAAATGTTAAGATTATAGGGCAATCCTAAGTGCTTTAAAGGCTAAGGCAGGAAAGGTTATAGTTTCATAGATTGCTAAGGCACCCTAGCTAGCAAATAAGGCACACATAAAAATGCAATCCTGGTTCTCTATAACAGCCTGGTTTGCTTTGATACCAATCTATCACACCCCCAGTTAGGGCCTGGGCGAAATGTGACTTAATATCAAAATATACCAACATATTATAATAACGAGAACAATACTAAATGAGAAAATTAACTTTAATGAGTACGCAGCGGAAAATGAAATGTCGTTACAATGGAATAAAGTAAATGTTTAAATGCAATAGTAAAATATGCGATAATCTCTTGATCCTATGTCCAAGTAGCATCACATAAGTAGTAGATAAGTAAGCTTGAATCAAACAGCACCTGAGACAAAACATGCTAAAGTGTCAACCAAAAAGGTTGAGTGAAATTCATAGGTTTAACAAAAGTTTGACCGTTGTTTTAGACCACAAGATTTAGTTTGTAAAGTTGATCTCCCGCAGGATCTAAAGTTATGCCAAAGCGTGATATTTAGACTAAACGTTCAAGTTTGCCTCATGATAAGTTGTGTCTGTCCTTGTCGGTTTTAATTTCATTATCAAGTAATACAAAGACTGAGTCAAATGTATCGGGGACGTTACTCCCGATAGGCCTATCCCCAATAATTAAGCATGCAGCAGCAATTAAAAATATCACTGTAGGGACTTAGTCGGACATAGCCGGGTATAGCATAGTTTAACAGTTTGGTACTTGTGTCTAAAGTGTAAAAAGTAAAAACAGCATGTGTCTCACCCCAAGTAAAGTAAGTAAGTTTGCTAGCAGTAAAGAGGGGCTATGAATTCACCTTAGTAAGTAGAGAGAGAGTTATTCCTCGGAATAGAGAGTTGAACGAGTGAGCAGGAAAGTCAACCTATTGACATTTAAGAGTAGTTAAGTGTTTTGCCCATGTTTGAGTTTAAGTACGTGTTTATGTATAGTTTGTTTCACTAAGTTTCTATTCCTAGTAAGTTTCTATACTTAGAAAGTTTCTACTTAAAGAGTGTTTTCCATTTTAGGATACTTGTCGTATTAGATCAGCTTCCAATAACCCCTTTCCCTTCGAATGGCCATTTGAGATCTAGGGGCTTGAGCCATAGGACCCTTTAAATCGGAAGTCTAAACCCTCTGCCTAGAGTCTCGTAGAACCATTCGTCAAGAAAGTTCGAAGATCTATACATCTCTAATACATATCCCAAAACGTTCTTAAGTGTTATAATATAAGTAGTAGGTTATAGGTGCTAGTAATAGTAATAGTGTATACATGTTAATTAATAGTATAAGTAGTATTAGGGTTTCATTAATTAGGGTTAGTTAATTAAAGTAGTAATTAATTAACTAGAGTTTAGTAATTAATATCATAGGGTTTCATAAATTAGGGTTTAGTAAATTAGGGTTTTATTTAATGTAATAATGATTAGGTAATGATTAGGGTTTAATAATCAAAGTGGTATTAAATAATTAGGGTTAGGTTTAATGAATTAGAGTTTAATAATTAATTGGGTTTTTAATAAAACTAGGGTTTTAATTAAAGTAGTATAAGTTAAATTAGGATTTATAGTTTTAGTATGTTTACATATATAATGTCGTATATATGTATATAAAAATTTATTTTTTACATGTATATATGTATATGTGTCGATATATATGTATATGTACATATAGTTATTTTGTTTCCTTAATTAACCACTAACAAATCTCTTAATTGTATCTAGGGTTTTAAAGATCAAGGTTTCTTCCCCTTTTTTTTATCCTAGTCGACATGTATATCTATATGTATAGATTTATCTTTTTTTGTAACGACCCAACCCGTTAACCATCCGAAAACGTGCCACAAATTTTTTTTTTCTGAAACAGTTGATCTGGACGGCGTCCAAAAGCTTGGACGGCGTCCAGCTCTTAAGACTGGGACGGCGTCCAGACATCTGGGACGGCGTCCAGATGTACTAAAACATTCTGATCAGTTTTTCGAACTCACGCGGGCGAAAACCCGCTTCCCGACACTTTTAAACCAAAACACTTTCACAATATATTACAATAGTGTAAACTAAGAGTTTTTCACCATAAAAACCGAGTTTTACGACACCGAGCCCACATCGACCCAAAATACCATAAGTGACTATTTCGACCCATTAGTTTATACAAAAAAATAGACCGAGCATGGGATTGGGGACACACTACCCAATCCTAATCAGATCCAAAGGCAAGTCTTTTAAAGCAACTACGCAAGTCCACTAGTCCCCGCGCTTACCCGAGCCACCGCATCCATGCAATCTATAAAAATGTAAACAATGAGAGGGTAAGCTAACGCTTAGTGAATGATAATATACTACATACATATATATGTATAAAATAGACACGCCACACAAATATCAAATACCGCATACCAAAGCATCCAAGTATAAGGCAAGCTAAGCTAAGCATACCGTAGTCACTAAGCAACAAGCTATAGATACATCAACAAATATAAGTTCACCAACGACGATGTGAACAACGCCAAGAAGCTACACCCGGAGGGTTAGCTACATCACGATAATAAAACAATATATATATAACAATATATAAACGAATAAGGTTAACCCCTTAACCCATTACCGAATACCAAACACCACAATGAAGATTGGCCGAACAACCCGAGCCTTAGTGAATTCGCACAACCCGATATTCACTTCTTCACCAATTCAACAACCGAGGTTGGCCGAACTACCCGAGCCTTAGTGAATTCGCACAACCCGAGATTCACTACCTCATCACAAGATGACCGAACAACCTTAGTCATCATGAATCCGCACTACCCGAGATTCACTTCTCAACATCAAACCCACGGTCACGGGATTATAAAATCCACCACATCGGGGTTATCCACATCACAACAATATCAACCCTTCGCCTTTGGGGTAATAACATCTAAATCACAACCACGTGTGATAACGTACACACAACGTGTACCTCGCCAAAGGTAAACAACCAAAACGCACAACCGTGCCAATTGGACCTATACACAAGTCCATCAAATCCACCTATATGTGAAGTGAGCTCTATAACCGAGAACCACTTCACCCGACCCGCACCCATCCTACACATACATATGCACATAGGATATTAACACTCACCTTGTCGCCTTGATGAATGCTTCCAAATAAACCGCCACGCGCCAATGGAAAGTACCTATTCCATTATCACAAATACAACAACACAATTAGGGTTGACTTACAAACCAACCCAATTTACCCTTAGTGCAATTTCGACCCAAATGCACTTCCAAGCACAAACCGCGCCATAACTAACCAATAATCACTAACACGAGTGAAAATGGTCCTAACACACCAATTAAACCCGAACACAAGTGTTAAACACGAGTCATACCCATTTTGACACCAAAACTCTAATTTTGACCCATTTCAAAATTAGTTAATCAAACTCACCCAAAAAGGGTTCCATCACTTCCATAATCACTAATCCAAGTGATTAAACTCCAAATCAAAGCCTAATCAAGGCCAAAACGTCAACCGACCCAAAACCCGCCAAGTGACAAGAATAACAAGTCACTATAAACCCATTTCATCATCTAAAAGGGTTGTACAACAAACTAGCTCAAAACCCTAAATTGAATATCAAATCTAAACAATGAAATTCGGAGTTTGAGCTTACCAATACCACCACAACGTAGCTAGGAGCGAGATGAACAACTTTAGAACCCGAGCTTTTGCGAGAATCCGACTCCTTCTTCTCCAAATCCACCTCTCTCTCTCTCTCTAAAACTCCTCCTCTCTCTCTAAATAATGTTGGGAGTGTTTGTGAAGATGAAATATGATCCACAAATGACCAAGGAACCAGCCTTGAAGGCTCCAAACCGACATCTAAGTGATTTTACCATTTTACCCCTTTTTAAAATAATTAAAACAGCTGGCTCGACAGACCGTTTGGACGGCGTCCCAAACTTTGGACGGCGTCCCACCTTTTGTTGCTGGACGGCGTCCCACCTTTTGTTGCTGGACGGCGTCCCTCCTATCTGGACGGCGTCCCGACCTAATGCAAAATCAGAAACAAAAACAGGGTGTTACATTTTTTTTTTTACATGTATAGATCTAGGTTTGTTCTTATGTTTATATGTTTATGATTTTATGTGAATATAGATTAAAACAAAGATTAAAGAATTAAGAAAATAAAGTAGGGTTTTATGTTATACCTTTGAAGATTCGAAGATGACTAACGAAGAAAAGAAGAACTTGATGAAGATGGAAGATCAAAGCCTTGAATATCTTGATGAACACCTTGAAGATTTTTGAAGATCACGAAGAACACGAAGAACACTTGGAGATTTCTTGGAAACCGTCAAAGATTTTGATGGTGGTGGTGGTGAATTTTCGGTTTTGGCCGAAAATTGGAGAGGGAGAGAGAGAGATTTGAGTGAGGGATTTGTTTATAATTTGGTACATGGAATGGTTTAACTTAGGGGTCTATTTATAGGGAGGAATGGAGCATTCTAGAATTAGGTTTTAATAAGGAATTACTTAGGGAACAAGTAGGCTTGGAGAAGGGGTTATGGTGGTGATTTGGGCTGAAAATTTGGAGGGGTAGAAGGGTAATTTTGTCCTTCCAAATCGGCTAGGGTTTTATGAGCTAGGGTTTTAATATTTTCACTTAAGTCCTTGTATTTTAATTTAGCTTAATAACCCTTAATTATTCAAGTTTATTCATTTTAATTACACAAGTCTTTTTAGTTATTTATTTACTCACAAAAGTTTATTAATTTATTATTTTTATTAACTTGTCAATTAATGTACAAGGTTAATTATCGTATTTTATAATTCCTAACGCTTAACCTTTATCGATTAAAGTTTACTTATTAAGTTTAATTATTTTATTGGGCATTTAATAAGGAAAAGTATTGAATGAAAAAATGAGAAATATAGAATAGAAAAATGAGATTTGTTATAAATAGGCTCATTTTTATTTTCGCCCAGTGCCTACTCAATTATTGATACGGCCCTGCCTTTAGAACAACTCTCTATATTGCTTTTGAATGAACTTTGCTACTGTGGTTGTTGCTAAAGGTGGTGATTATGAATAACTGGCCTATGAATAATTGAATATGTTGATCTGGTGTCTCATGAGGCCTTGATTGATTTTATATTTTACGGAGTATATTTTTTTAGAAATAGAATGGATGCGGATATTATTATGTCAAATAGTAGGGCTAAAAGTGTTCATCTATAGAAACATAAGGGAGCAAGGTTGAAATAAACACAAAAGCACATGCTACCATTTACAGGTTTTCATAGCTCATGTTTCACCATATTCACATTTTCAGATTAAACTTTGCCTTCTTCTTGATGAAATATACACAAGTTGTTCAAAGGTTTTGGGAGGGCCAAAACCCCTCCATGCACCCCAAAGATCCGCCCCTGTTTGTCTTGTTGATTTTATTAATGAACGAGACCTTAACTTGCTAACTAGCTATGTGGAATGTCATCTTCTTACAGAAGCTACTCTTCTCACGTGCTGGATTTCGAGAGCGATCGGGTCACAGTTTTACGCACGAAGAAGCATGGAAAGTACTTCTCGACTGTCCAAAATTTAACTGTTCAGATGGCGTAATGGGCAACGAAGACGTGCACAACCGGAACCACCAATCACTTTGGAAGATGACGAAATTTTAAGGGTTGATTCGAAACCGAATCACGCAGATTTATTCACGGTCGAGGAGTTAGCCGAAAAAGTCATAACAGTTTGGGTCCGTTTACGCCATTTCCTCACGTTGCTCATCCGATGGCGTTCGTTCTTAAATCATGATACCCCAACAAGAAATTGTTAAAACTTAACAAGAAACACGTCAATCGTCAATTATGAAATGAATGAGTCACGCGTTCTAAATGCTCAACACAACCATCAATCCGAACTTTCGTAAAAAACTGCAAAAACTTCTTAAAAATTACCGCGATAGTCTTAAATATGTATTGTTACCACCGCCACCCGAAGACGAAGACACGCGAATCTTGACTAGCTAGTTTTATTTATTAAATAAGTTGCGTGCTATTTATCATTGTCTTTAAATTTAATTATCAATTTTTTTTTTATGTAATGTTTATTATTAATGTAATGTTTATCGAATTTAACAGGCATTGCGGGTCCGTGCGTTGCTATGGATCCGTGGTCCATGCGTTGTTAGAGATCCGTTTGTAATGTTTGGTATTAGTTTTTGACACAGTTTGTGCACAATACATTAACATTTTATAGTAAATATATTAGACTTACCTCCAACGATAGTAAGTTAAATATTGTAAATTTGATGCCTATAGCCTATTTATAACTTTTGTGTAAAAAGAGAAATAAAAGAACAATCAAGTTTATATTCTTAGTGGAACACTGAATTTGCCGAAACTACCTTTGATACGATATAAACCTAAAAATTTACTCCGTATGATAAAACTTCAAATTTGCACTATATAAGGAATTCATTTTTAATGAAAAGTATTAATAATTTCACACGTTAATTAATTAGAATCACTCGGTATTGATTAATTATTTTATGTTAAGCAATGCATACATGTCTAAATTTGTTAAGGATAGTAAGGGCTATCTTTAGATTTTACCTTATATTTAATTAGAGTTTGAGGGCTCAAGTAAGAATTTGAAATCTCGCCGGCAATTATACGGATGTGACCGTGGTATATTCCTTGTTGGATGACGAATGACAAGGTAGTTTGGTATTGTTGCACAAAAATACCTTTAGTTTGCTTTAATTTCATAAGTTACCAATAACTCATAAATTTATGAAAACAGACCGAGTTGTTATACTCTTATTGTTATTCTTTTGTTATAATCAACTTCTATTTTTTCAGAACAACCAAAATTATTATTAACGAGAATTACCTAGCGAGCAGCTAGAGATCCAAAAAACTTACCACGATTTTTGAAGCCAAAAGTTCCAATTTACAACCCACTTGCCTCTAAAATTTAACCAGCTAAAAGCAAAACAACGACAAGAATTAAACAAGACACTTTTCTTCAATACTCGGGAGTTAAACACACTTTCGTTCCTAACCTCCAAAGATGCCACGTCGTGGACACCAAAAGTTCCAATTTATAATCACATTCTATTATTTTCCATTTTTTGCTTTTATACTGTTTTTAGTTCTTTGAAATCACGTCAACAACTTGTAAAGTGTTTTTTTTTTTTCTTTCGCCAATTAAATTAATTATATGAATACGAATATTTTGAATTTCTTTGTAAGCAGTAGACAAAATTTGATGTTATTGAAAATATAGTGACATACCTCATATCTAATTATATATTCTTTTGACTTTAACACTCAATAATTATATTTGGTTTAGTATAAAAGACTAGCTAGTGATGTTACATACTCCATTTGATATGATCTTCTTCATTGTTTGACTTAAATTTTTTTTTTTTTTTTTAATTTTTAAATTGTTTAGTTTTGCATTACTAATATAATAGTTGAAAACGTAAATGAACAGTTAGTAACATATGATTAAAAATCGGGTGATTATAACAATAACAATTAAGTGGTCATCGGCTAGCGTTATTGAAGTAACCCTCCAACTATAAATGGACATTTGTGCAAATTCGTGAAAAAATTTATATTAATTGTCTAAGCTTGGATTTAAAAAGCATAACAATAACAATAAAATACAAATATTTAAACATGTCTTTACTTCTTTACTCACAATCTTGGTAGCTGGTTTTTCATTCATGTTCTTTTTAATGTTTTATATTCACAATCTTGGTAGTTCCCAGAGTGTTTTGGATCCCTCATTCATCTTCTGCCAGTTTGAATTTAGCCATTTCTGCAAATTCTTCGACCACAATTATGATGTCTCTTATCCTTGAAGCAATTTCAATCAGCAAGTATATGAAAGTCACCAATGGGATGACTTCTAGCAGTTCATGTTTCGTGTGTGTTTGAATCAGTAGATCAGGAAGGGATTCTACGTCGTTTTGTAACTGTCGAACGCCATTCTTCATTTCTTTAATGGCTTTATCCATTTCAGTTGGTATTGTCATTGTAGATACTGTTGTTGATAGAATTCTTAAAACATCTGACGAGCTTGAGCTTAACGTTAAACATGATGTTTTAACATGATTCTTTATAGTCTCTGGAACCTGTTAAAAGTTAACCATCTTATTGTATAAATTTCATCACATTTGAACCATCTAAACAAACTAAGTGAACTGAAATCACTAAAACTTAGTTTTTAATTACCTGAGTTTTTGAATCTAGACGACTTATGAGAGTTTCAACGCTATAAGCGCAACTTCGTGATGATGCGCCAATCTTGACATACATCTTCCATGGATGCCTGAAACTGAATTTCCCATGTGCAGGCTCCCATCTAGCATGGTTTGACTGTTCAAAGCATATGTCAGGTATATATATATATATATATATATATATATATATATATATATATATATATATATATATTTACATATATATATATGTGTGTGTGTGTGTGTGTGTATAAGTATACCATAGATTCTTCAGAGGCTTTTGAGTTCAAAACACTTTTATAATCTTCGAGTTGTTTCCTAGATTCTTCATCACCATGACCGAAATATTCATATACACAAGCTAACATACACATGTACAAAACATGCCACATATAACACAAGCAGTTAAAGTACCGAAATGTGATGATTGAAGGAAAATATGCTAATTAGAAAAGTTTAAGTAGTTACATTCTAAAGAATTTGCAAGCTTATTTAGATTAGAAGAGATGAGATTATGGAGATCCATGCCAGCCCAAACAGGACATACGAACACACTAACGATGATGCACAAAACACTCCCAAAGATAATTGTCGATATCCTTACATTGGTTACATATATAAGTTGTTTCTGATTTTGTATTTTTTCATCGTACCCCGAGACTAACACCAGACCATAAGTGAGGATGAAGATCATGCATCCATAGTCATGCCGAGCTTTCATGTATGGAATAAATCTTAAATAAGTTGCCACCGCAGCTGTAAAAGAAAATATATAATTAGGAAAATTTTGGTTAGGTAGTGTGATTTGTCACCTTTGTAGTAATAGTACGATCAAAAAAGGTTTTTGTATAACCAGTATACCCGAACTTGAGAAGCTCGGGTTTGTCCACTTCATCATAAACCGGACTTGGAAAGTCTGGGTTTGTCCCACGTGTCATTACTTTACAGAAACCCCAACTTGGCAAATCCTGTTTAGTGTATTTTTCTTGAATTTGGTGCAACACTTGAAAATACGAGTGTACATGGTACGGGAAAAACCGAACAAACCCGAAGACCGTAGTGAACCGAAGCCAGCTATTTCGGTCCAGTCCTCGATCCACATTTTGCCTCTTTGGTCGGACCGAACCAGACCATACCCGAAAATAACATTAAAAGTGACAGAACTGGACCAGACCAAACTGAACATATATGGTCCGGTCGTCGGTCCAAATTTATATTAAAAATTGGGACTCGGGACAGAACCGAACCGAATTAGTTTGGTCTGGTTCTGTACCATGCGCACTCCTACTAAAAAATCTTTTGAAAGCATGAAGATCAAAAGGGATCACATACTACTGGCTGCGCCTGTTTCCGAATTCAGAGATGAAAATATTGAGATCAAATAAAATAGTACTTATATGAGTTCTACTACTTTCTGAATTTCGTATTTGTTATGCAAATAAAATAGATAAAAATTTAACTTCATTTGTTGGGTTAGGGAACCCGGGAAGAACGTGGACTTTTATGAAACAATACCAAGTGCACAAAATTCAATAAAAGTACACTAAATTCGATTCGTGTTTCTGAAAATTAATGACATGTCAAGTAATTTACGCTTCAAAGCGTCAAAAAGATTGAAAGTATAAGAAACAAAACATTTTTTTAGTGGCATATGTAAGAACAGCTACATCTTTAATATAGTATAGTATAAACTATTACATATGACAAAAAGAGATACTCCCATGATAACTGGCTTAAGAACAGCTACAATTTTGTGTCGTCCTGTTTCCATAGCAACCAAACATACGGCTAACGCAAGAAATCCAGCAATCAAAGTTGCACCGATTCTGTTTAACCCCTTGCAAAGAGTTGCACCTACATCATAATATAATTAGCAAAAGCCAAGAAATTAAACTGAAAGCAAAAAACATGTAATATGATGGTTTTGGGTACCTACCAGCGGTGTACTCGAAGACGACAACAACAGTCATAACAGCCCACACCGCATTATTTCCATCACCTCCATTAAAAGCCCCATTCAAAGGTTTTATATAGTAAAAGAATGAAATAAGTGTCATAGCTAGCGCAACTTTAAGGCCGTGAATCCCTTTACGAGGGTCGTCGACACCTAAATCCCATGCCTTTTTCAAGAAGCTTCTGACCCTTACAACCAAAGGGTTAACGGCTAATATATCATGTAGTTGGATAGATTTGGACTCGTGCTTTTGGGGCCCCAAGATCTGTATTGATTTATTATCAGCAATTGCTATACTCCATTCAAATACCTTGCTGTTAGCCATTTTGTGCACTAATTAGCAAAAGGTAAAAATTGTCGGAAGAATAGGAGTATAGGAAGCTAAGTTTCCTGATACATTAATTAGAGTTCGGTTTCTTTTTTTATTACTCCATTAGCATCTTATATCCAATTAAAAACTATGGTGACGCTATCAAATATATTAGTCAACTTGAAGCTTACAAACCACTTAATGGCCACCGGGACTTGTGAAGCTACAGGTCTTGAGTTCGATCCTTGACATCTTAAAACAAGGCATTCTCTCGATGTTCGAGATTTATCTGCTATTGTGGAGCCGATGTGCTCGTTCATAATGAGGTTCCTCGTTAAAAAAAAAAAAAAAAAAAAAAAAAAAAAAAAACATTAAGCTTATGAGACCACTCTTAACCATAATGTCCTTCCTCTCGATCGTAGTGACCGTCACAATCAGTGACACATGAGCATTTTATCCTCATCACATGGTACCATGGTTGCAAAAATCGAGAGAACTCGGCGAGAACTCGGAATTTCATTCCTGGCGAGAACTCGTTTTGAAATCGGTCAACGACCAAAAATCGGTCAAATCTCGGAAAAATCGGTCAATTCTCGGAAAAATCGGTCAAATCTCGGTAAAATCGGTCAAATCTCGGAAAAAACTCGATAAAATCCCAAAAGTCAACGAAAGTCAACCGCCGATAACTCCCCGAGTTCTCCGAGTTCTCGTTTTGGAGACCCTGCCGAGAACTCCCCGAGAACCGATTTCTGCAACCTTGCATGGCACATATTACATACTACTCTCAATCATGACATAGTCCATCTCTATCTCCATCACATGACCCAACTTTTATTATTTAATATTTTATTATAATTTTTATTCTTATTTTAATATAAGTTATTTAAATTAGTATTATTAATTATATATTGAATTGATATTGATTGATTCTATATATTATTAATATAAATAAAAAACAAATATTTAAATTTACATTAATTAAAAAGCACTACAATAAATTTGTAAGTTACACTAATTTTTAGACAATACACTAACTTAAAAATAATAAAACCACACATTGTCTTCGTCTCCATCTTCATATTCGTTTTCGTCTTCTTCATCAAGTTCAACTGTGTTGGAAGGTCCCACTTGTAGATTGTGTCGAATATGAAAATTAGCCAGAAGATTTCAAAAGTGTTCGATAAACTTTGTCAAAGTAGATGATGAATGGTTGAATCTCGTAATTCTTTATTCATTCGAATGTGCGGTTCAACCCTCTCCTCGATTGATCTCCGCGGATGATGTGCTGGCGTTTAATTCTCTTCAAGTCCACACTTTGCACGTCCGTTATCTTCGGTGATCATAACAGTGACATTCTTGACTTTTCAACATAGTGTGCACCGTGAACACTGCTGGGTCAGGAGGGACTATTTTTGTAAATTGAAGATATAGGGACCGGTTATGTAACTATTTTTAAAAACGCGAGTTTAGAAAAATATCTAAAAATTGGAGTTTTGTCAGGAAGGGACTATTTTTGTAAATTGAAGATATAGGGATCGGTTATGTAACTTTTTTTTTTAAAACGTGAGTTTAGAAAAATATCTAAAAATTAGAGTTCATTTTCACCATTTACAATTCCAGAGAGTTCCTCTCATACTGGATGTAGACATATTATCTATATATCTAATAGACAAAACCCTGTAGCACTATTCATCAATAGTAATCAGGGATATTTTCGTCATTTCATTTTTTTTTGGTCT
This sequence comes from Rutidosis leptorrhynchoides, assembly GCF_046630445.1. Lineage (NCBI taxonomy): Eukaryota > Viridiplantae > Streptophyta > Magnoliopsida > Asterales > Asteraceae > Rutidosis > Rutidosis leptorrhynchoides. The sequence continues at coordinate 391,694,980 of NC_092338.1, forward strand.
CCAACGATAAAAGAAACAACTCTCATAAAAGAACCAACCCTTCAATGTTACCAAAAGATGTCGAAAAAAAATCTTTTTTACCAAAAAAATCAACTAACCTTTTTTTTTTCCTTTTCTTCCTCAACGATAAATGAGGCAACTTTCATAAAAGGAACAACCCTTCAATGCTATCAAAAGATATCGAAAAACATTCTTTTTTACAAAATAGATCAGCTAACTTTAAAAAAAACGAACGCTAAAAGAAGCAACTTTCACAAAAGGAACAACCCTTCAATGTTAGATGTCGAAAAAAATTCTTTTTTTACAAAATAGATCAAGACTTTTTTTTTTAACTCGCATTCAAAATGGAGCCCCCAGCGCGAAGCGACGGCTCCACAACTAGTTTTCACTAATTGTGAATGTGGGTTAGAAGTTATGCAAGCATAAATTGGGTAAGATTGTTGAATCTAGGGTTTTAATTAACAAATTGTGATAATGAACATAAACTCATCTTTTGTATAATGTTCATTCAAATTATTTGATAAAAAAAGAGTTAGTTACTTGAAAGACTTTGATAGTAAAGTTAGATATAATGTGTACAAAAATGAGGTTTATGTAGATATAACATATTTACGAACAAAATAATATTTAATTGATCAAAAATCTATAATTAGAATGATATATATATATTTTCTGTCAAGCAAACATTATTTCTAAGAAATGTTATTGATTTTGTTAAAAATGTTGACATAAATACTTATTTTTTTTTAACATCAAAATTTTATTAAAAAAAAAAACGGAATCCCCTAACGAGCAGCTAGAGGATTAAAATCCGAAAGATTACAATGGCTTTGAAAGCCACAAGTTCCAACTTACATCAAATTTAGCTCTACTTTTAAACCAAAAATACGAAACACTACAAATAGAATCAAAAAAGTAAAGCTTTCTTCATGTCTTCGCTGCTGAATATTACACTGTTCCTGTACCGCCACAAATGCCAAACTAAAGATGCAAAAATTGTGTGCACCTTTGTCTTTGATTCGTCCGATGCTTGCCAATTATCTAGCCATGAAGTTAACTCGGAACACTCTGTGAACGACGGAACGGGCACATCAATCCAAATTCTTATCTTCCGCCATAACTCAGTCGCAAGGATACACTCGAACATGACATGATGAACCGATTCGATTCTACAACTACTAGTCGCGCAACCGCTCTCTTCGATCTCCACTCCTATTCTTGAAAGGTTTTGACGAGTAGGTAACCTGTCTATAGCTAATCTCCACACAAAAATGTTAATTTTTCGAGGAATATATTTCACCCACCTTGTGTATATCTCACTCAATGGAAGCAATAAATCGTCAATATATCGTCTAGTGGAACTGACCGAGAAGTCCTCCTCATTATACACACTCCACTGCCACAAATCATGACTATTTGAAATAGTCACAGTACCAAGTACATCTACCATTTCTTGTAATTTAACCTCATTTCGAGCTCCTATTTCACGTACCCACATCCATTTCCACCCTTCACTTGAGCATCTATCCGCAATTAAACAGTTTTCGTCTACTTTCGAATGAAATAATCTACCATACTTGACTTTTAACGGACCTTCTCCTCTCCAATTGTCTTTCCAAAATCGAGTCGATCTTCCATCTCCCACTTTTATTCTTAAAACATTACCGGGCAACAGATTTTTTTGTTTAACTTTCTCGAATGCCTTAACAATATTGTACAAAATACCATTACCACAATTGGAGTTACCATCTAGACCGGCGTTTGTACCATAAAGAGCTTTTAACATCAAAACCCACATGGTGTCGGCCTTGTAAAAAATCTCCAAATCCATTTAAATAAGAGTCCATAATTGAAAGCACGAAGACTCCCAATATCTAGACCCCCTTTATCGTGTGATGCTAAAATCTGACTCCAATTAATCCAATGCATCTTTTTGTTTTGCTCGGTACTATCCCAAAAAACGTGGCATGTATTTTTTCAAGCGTATCTAGAACCGTTTCCGGGCATTTAAACATGGACAAGTAGTACACGCCCAAACTCTCCAAAACCACTTTAATGAGAGTTAGCCGACCACCTATAGATAGTAAATTAGCTTTCCAAGTCGACAATTTTTTAACAAAACGATTCTCCAATTCTTTCCAATTCGAAACGGTATTCATATTAGCACCTATTGGTTGACCCAAGTAAGTGAAAGGAAATGTACCTTTAGAACAACCCAATTCATGAACATAATGATCTAAATTGGAATCATTTATGCCAAGCCCAAATAAATGAGATTTGACCACATTTAGCTTCAAACCCGACACTTGATGAAAACTGTTGAAAACCGCAAGTATATTTCTCAAGCTGTCATTGTTCCATTCGGATAAAATAATGGCGTCATCTGCATAAAAAAGATGAGAAATAATAATACCCGGGTCACCAATACGAATGCCCTGTATTGCCCCTGATTCAACTTTTTCTTTCAAACAAAGGTGGAGACCTTCCATAACTATTAGAAAAAGAAACGGACTTAGGGATCTCCTTGACGAAGTCCCCTATGTAATTGAAATTCCGCTGTCGGACTCCCATTAACTAAAACCGATGTTCGTGCATTATAAAGACACATCTGAATCCACGTACTCTAACGAGAACCAAAGCCCAATATAACAAACATATGATCCAAGAACTCCCAACTAACCGTATCGTACGCCTTCTCGAAATCTACCTTAAAAATCATCATCTTTTTCTTTTTCTTTTTGTACCAATTAATCAACTCGCTTACCATCATCGGTCCATCTAGAATTTGTCTACCTTTAATAAACACGGATTGTTCTTTAGATATAATTTTATCAATGACCATAGCCAATCTATTATTTAAGATCTTTGTAATAATCTTGTATTGAACACTTATTAATGATATTGGTCGGATGTCCTTAATACACGATGGATTGGCAACTTTCGGGAGTAAAGTAATGAATGCTGAAGCAGCACCCCTAGGTAATCTGTTCGATTCAAACGCTTCTTATATGGACAATCTCAAATCATCCTTCAAAACCTCCCAAAACTTCTTTATGAATAAAAACGTAAAACCATCCGGTCCTGGAGATTTATCATTACCACAATCCCATACCGCATTACGAATTTCTTCTTCTGTTATATTCTTTTGTAGCTCATAGTTGTCCTCATCTGATAGTCGTGCCTCGGGTTGCATGTTCGGGACTGGACTATCACATGGAACATTGGAAAATTTCACTCGATAAAATTCCTTAAAAGCATTTTTGATAATACCCGGGTCTGTAACCCAAACCCCATTTACCGAAAGGCCTTGTATCGTTTGTTTGTTCCTGCGATGCTTTAACATACCATGGAAGAATCTCGAATTTTCATCCCCTTATATGTTTCATTTGATTTTGGCCTTTTGAATTGCATCTTTATCCTCCACATCTTGAATATTATGCAACTCTTCTAGCAAATCTAATCTCTGTTTGAAATCATCATTCACTGCCGTACCTGCATCTATTTTATAAACTAAATACATTTAGTTTATAAAGTGTTATCATTTCTTCGAACTTCATTCTTCATCATCCAAGAGTCATTGATGAAAGTTTCTTTCATTGACGTCTTTCCTTTTGGTATTATTTCTATTATTGAAAGGATTAGCAATGATAATAGCCTTCTATGAATTTCTTAGCCATGATTTTTAGTAATATTACGTACACGATATCTATTAATAATATGAGAGGTTAATGCACTCTTGAGGATTATATCTTTTAGCAATCAAAGATTATTTCACAATTTTTTACAAGATAAGGTTAGATTGTTATAAATAGCATAACGGAGCGAGTGCGGTTTAAATGGTGTGATATTCTTTACTTTCATAACCAACTCACAAATTCCGATTAATATACAAGTGTTGACCAAACCCGCAGTTATATGTTTGGTTTGGTTAATTCGGTTTGACTATGTCAGTTAATATATTTATGATTCGGTTAAGTCGATTTGATTTGTCGATTAATATATATATGTTTGGTTTGATTAATTCAGTTTTTTATCAATTGATCCAAAATTCCATTTTACTTCAAACTTGTCGGTCTATTCTTCTTACCATGAACCCGTGCTTCATTCAACTTTCAGTGATCGAGTATTTTTGTCTATCACACCTTTTTTTACAACGATTTGAAGACTTAGAGTTTGTTTACTTACGACTTAATTGAGATTAATGTCCTGGACAGATTATTCGGTCATCACCATGGAGTGTTTACTTAGAACTTAATTTTTATACTGAATTGAGCCAACCACTGGTCACCAGAAAACCTGTGTACTCCCCATTCACCCGAACATCTTCCAATATTACCCATATGCATTTACAAAAAGATCGCCCGTACTAATTTCACCACCAACCCTTCAATCTCGAGTGACAACCTGTAACACTAACAAAAATTACGTCGATGACTAAAACCTCACTTCCACGAAATTATATCATATCAGAAGTTGTTGATAAAATTACATTAACCACTTTCAATTAATCTATGAATAAATAAAATGTATTCCACTTACCTAATGACCCTTTTTTTCTCAGATAACACGCTCAAAACCGAATGTCAATCGGTTTTAAATCTTGGCTCAAAATTGATGTCAATCAGTTTGCATCTTATTCGTCGAACGTGCAAAACTGAATGTCGATCGGTTTGAATCATGGCTCAAAACCGAATGTCAATCGATTTAAATCTTATTCGTCAAATGGTGGGTTGAAGAAACTGAAGAAAGTCAAGAGAAATAGGGTGGACTTTCTTGATTATTGTTTATTGTTAGATGTTATATGGTGGAAACTGTAAGGTCTAGAAATTAGATGAAACAGAAACAAATACCCGGTAGATGTTTAATTTAAATATAAATAAGAAATACTCTGTAAAAATTATAATTTTTAATGCATAGTGGAATAAACTGTTTTATATGAGTAAATAATTATATATTATAAATATAAAAATCTATAGTGGACATATTTATATTAAAAGAAAATAATTTTTAATTTGAGGGTAAAATGATCAGTTTGATTATTCGGGCCATTTATTCAACACAAAAAGTAAACAACATTATGTATTCATAGATTAATGCATATAGTCATATGTATACAACCATCTATATTTATAAGAGGACTTAATGTGAAAAAAAAAGTAAACACTCCCTTAATCATTACGCAAAACACAAAACTTAAATCATCACTAAACCTTAAATTAAGGATAGTCATGTAACACCGGCTATTTTTTTTAAAAACACAGCAGAAGACTAAAATATTTAAACCACGACCACAACATTATTGCATTACTACATAATCCACGTTATATCATTACCGTTTACAACCGGTGTTACTTATTACAAAATACATGTTACAAAAGTCCACATCAGAGTTTGCACGTCAAACATGTCGTCATCAGCTGCATCCAACCCTAACAGCAGTACCTAAACAAGCAATGGTGGATTATGGGGGATTAACACTCGACTAAGTGAATGGAATCTATATAACAGACCAAGATTAAGTACCAAAGATTAAGTACCAAGATTAAGTACCAAACATGTAATCCACAACACAAACATGCTAACAACCAACTAGCATATAAACAAGACAATACGACTATACGAGGATCGACGGCTTGTACGGGCACACGGCCCTAACTGATCAGGCTAGTGTCTACCGATAGTCCTTCCTACTAAATCAGTGAACAAACAACGGGACATGGACCCAACCTCCACAGGCGCGGTTGAACTCATACGGACTCTAACCTCCGCAAGCCCGATTAGCAGTCCCCAGCCTCCACATGCCCGACTGGTATCAAACATAATAAGATCACACAACAACAATAAGTATGCATTATCTAACTAGCATTGTAACCATTATCTTAACATGTCAATTAAATTACACTATAACCTGGTAATATGAAACAACCCAACCCGTATTCCATACGACAATTTTTATTTTTTTTTAAATAACAAACCATTAGCGCCCAATTAAACGGTTACATGTAACCCATTTAAACAATATCACAATTAAATGTTTACAAACGGCACGAAGGCCCTTAACAAATGTAATAGAAGTTGACCCATTTACAAACGATAGTTTTAATCCATACAACACCTCGAGCATGATTTGGGGCTAAACTACCCAAAAACACTAGGCCAACTTCAAAAGCTTCAACAAGCATCACCAAGGGACACCTAGTGCCCAACAACCCCTTTTCCCTTATTCGTACCTTCATCTAAAAAGATAAACAACAAGAGGGGTAAGCTAATGCTTAGTGAGTGCAACAATTATACGATTACATATACAACCTACTTACTTGCATTCACTTACGCATTTACCGCATACATGCTAGAAACATAAATAATCATACCATCACAAGTATAATACTAAACCTTCCACCATACGAGCTAGCATAACAATAGCATATAGTTCTAACAATATAATATGCTACAATCCACACACAACCATGGTTAACCAATCGAACGAGGGAACAGTATTTAAAAGACCGTCGGAGTTCATAACAACCATTAGTGTACTTAACACGTCGTACACTAACCCCACGGGTGGCATCTTAACACGTCGATACTTCACCCCGGGTGGTGCCTTAACACGTCGACACTTCACCCGAGTGGTGTCTTAACACGTCGACACTTCACTCATTACATCTCTCGGAGTGGCATCTTAACACGTCGATGCTTCACTCTCGAGTGGTGTCTTAACACATCGACACTTCACACGCCACGTGAGAAGTGGTGTCTTAACACGTCGACACTTCACAACTCATACTACACAAATAAATACATTATATATGCACGCATATAATTATTCCACTCACCTTAACACGTCGGTGATGATCAAACACTTCCGTATGCTTCAAAGCAACGTACCTAATACATTAAGTACACATTCAATACACAAACTTGTGAAACTAACCACATTACTTAACTCTTGAGCATTTAATGACCCAAATACATTAAATGACCCATTTACACCAAAACCGCCCATCAAAGGCCGAGACTCATTATTAATCACTAAAAGCTAGTGATTATAGTCTACTAACACCAACTAACACTTAACATAGTGTGCACCGTGAACACTGCTGGGTCAGGAGGGACTATTTTTGTAAATTGAAGATATAGGGACCGGTTATGTAACTATTTTTAAAAACGCGAGTTTAGAAAAATATCTAAAAATCGGAGTTTTGTCAGGAAGGGACTATTTTTGTAAATTGAAGATATAGGGATCAGTTATGTAACTTTTTTTTTTAAAACGTGAGTTTAGAAAAATATCTAAAAATTAGAGTTCATTTTCACCATTTACAATTCCAGAGAGTTCCTCTCATACTGGATGTAGACATATTATCTATATATCTAATAGACAAAACCCTGTAGCACTATTCATCAATAGTAATCAGGGATATTTTCGTCATTTCACTTTTTTTTTGGTCTCCAACGATAAAAAAAACAACTCTCATAAAAGAATCAACCCTTCAATGTTACCAAAAGATGTCGAAAAAAATATTTTTTACCAAAAAAATCAACTAACCTTTTTTTTTCCTTTTCTTCCTCAACGATAAATGAGGCAACTTTCATAAAAGGAACAACCCTTCAATGCTACCAAAAGATATCGAAAAACATTCTTTTTTACAAAATAGATCAGCTAACTTTAAAAAAAACGAACGCTAAAAGAAGCAACTTTCACAAAAGGAACAACCCTTCAATGTTAGATGTCGAAAAAATTCTTTTTTTACAAAATAGATCAAGACTTTTTTTTTTAACTCGCATTCAAAATGGAGCCCCCGGCGCGAAGCGACGGCTCCACAACTAGTTTTCACTAATTGTGAATGTGGGTTAGAAGTTATGCAAGCATAAATTGGGTAAGATTGTTGAATCTAGGGTTTTAATTAACAAATTGTGATAATGAACATAAACTCATCTTTTGTATAATGTTCATTCAAATTATTTGATAAAAAAAGAGTTAGTTACTTGAAAGACTTTGATAGTAAAGTTAGATATAATGTGTACAAAAATGAGGTTTATGTAGATATAACATATTTACGAACAAAATAATATTTAATTGATCAAAAATCTATAATTAGAATGATATATATATATTTTCTGTCAAGCAAACATTATTTCTAAGAAATGTTATTGATTTTGTTAAAAATGTTGACATAAATACTTATTTTTTTTAACATCAAAATTTTATTAAAAAAAAAAACGGAATCCCCTAACGAGCAGCTAGAGGATTAAAATCCGAAAGATTACAATGGCTTTGAAAGCCACAAGTTCCAACTTACATCAAATTTAGCTCTACTTTTAAACCAAAAATACGAAACACTACAAATAGAATCAAAAAAGTAAAGCTTTCTTCATGTCTTCGCTGCTGAATATTACACTGTTCCTGTACCGCCACAAATGCCAAACTAAAGATGCAAAAATTGTGTACACCTTTGTCTTTGATTCTTCCGATGCTCGCCAATTATCTAGCCATGAAGTTAACTCGGAACACTCTGTGAACGACGGAACGGGCACATCAATCCAAATTCTTATCTTCCGCCATAACTCAGTCGCAAGGATACACTCGAACATGACATGATGAACCGATTCGATTCTACAACTACTAGTCGCGCAACCGCTCTCTTCGATCTCCACTCCTATTCTTGAAAGGTTTTGACGAGTAGGTAACCTGTCTATAGCTAATCTCCACAAAAAAATGTTAATTTTTCGAGGAATATATTTCACCCACCTTGTGTATATCTCACTCAATGGAAGCAATAAATCGTCAATATATCGTCTAGTGGAACTGACCGAGAAGTCCTCCTCATTATACACACTCCACTGCAACAAATCATGACTATTTGAAATAGTCACAGTACCAAGTACATCTACCATTTCTTGTAATTTAACCTCATTTCGAGCTCCTATTTCACGTACACACGTCCATTTCCACCCTTCACTTGAGCATCTATCCGCAATTAAACAGTTTTCGTCTACTTTCGAATGAAATAATCTACCATACTTGACTTTTAACGGACCTTCTCCTCTCCAATTGTCTTTCCAAAATCGAGTCGATCTTCCATCTCCCACTTTTATTCTTAAAACATTACCGGGCAACAGATTTTTTTGTTTAACTTTCTCGAATGCCTTAACAATATTGTACAAAATACCATTACCACAATTGGAGTTACCATCTAGACCGGCGTTTGTACCATAAAGAGCTTTTAACATCAAAACCCACATGGTGTCGGCCGTGTAAAAAATCTCCAAATCCATTTAAATAAGAGTCCATAATTGAAAGCACGAAGACTCCCAATATCTAGACCCCCTTTATCGTGTGATGCTAAAATCTGACTCCAATTAATCCAATGCATCTTTTTGTTTTGCTCGGTACTATCCCAAAAAACGTGGCATGTATTTTTTCAAGCGTATCTAGAACCGTTTCCGGGCATTTAAACATGGACAAGTAGTACACGCCCAAACTCTCCAAAACCACTTTAATGAGAGTTAGCCGACCACCTATAGATAGTAAATTAGCTTTCCAAGTCGACAATTTTTTAACAAAACGATTCTCCAATTCTTTCCAATTCGAAACGGTATTCATATTAGCACCTATTGGTTGACCCAAGTAAGTGAAAGGAAATGTACCTTTAGAACAACCCAATTCATGAACATAATGATCTAAATTGGAATCATTTATGCCAAGCCCAAATAAATGAGATTTGACCACATTTAGCTTCAAACCCGACACTTGATGAAAACTGTTGAAAACCGCAAGTATATTTCTCAAGCTGTCATTGTTCCATTCGGATAAAATAATGGCGTCATCTGCATAAAAAAGATGAGAAATAATAATACCCGGGTCACCAATACGAATGCCCTGTATTGCCCCTGATTCAACTTTTTCTTTGTTTATTTTTCTTTCAAACAAAGGTGGAGACCTTCCATAACTATTAGAAAAAGAAACGGACTTAGGGGATCTCCTTGACGAAGTCCCCTATGTAATTGAAATTCCGCTGTCGGACTCCCATTAACTAAAACCGATGTTCGTGCATTATAAAGACACATCTGAATCCACGTACTCTAACGAGAACCAAAGCCCAATATAACAAACATATGATCCAAGAACTCCCAACTAACCGTATCGTACGCCTTCTCGAAATCTACCTTAAAAATCATCATCTTTTTCTTTTTCTTTTTGTACCAATTAATCAACTCGCTTACCATCATCGGTCCATATAGAATTTGTCTACCTTTAATAAACGCGGATTGTTCTTTAGATATAATTTTATCAATGACCATAGCCAATCTATTATTTAAGATCTTTGTAATAATCTTGTATTGAACACTTATTAATGATATTGGTCGGAAGTCCTTAATACACGATGGATTGGCAACTTTCGGGAGTAAAGTAATGAATTCTGAAGCAGCACCCCTAGGTAATCTGTTCGATTCAAACGCTTCTTATATGGACAATCGCAAATCATCCTTCAAAACCTCCCAAAACTTCTTTATGAATAAAAACGTAAAACCATCCGGTCCTGGAGATTTATCATTACCACAATCTCATACCGCATTACGAATTTCTTCTTCTGTTATATTCTTTTGTAGCTCATAGTTGTCCTCATCGGATAGTCGTGCCTCGGGTTGCATGTTCGGGATTGGACTATCACATGGAACATTGGAAAATTTCACTCGATAAAATTCCTTAAAAGCATTTTTGATAATACCCGGGTCTGTAACCCAAACCCCATTTACCGAAAGGCCTTGTATCGTTTGTTTGTTCCTGCGATGCTTTAACATACCATGGAAGAATCTCGAATTTTCATCCCCTTATATGTTTCATTTGATTTTGGCCTTTTGAATTGCATCTTTATCCTCCACATCTTGAATATTATGCAACTCTTCTAACAAATCTAATCTCTGTTTGAAATCATCATTCACTGCCGTACCTGCATCTATTTTATAAACTAAATACATTTAGTTTATAAAGTGTTATCATTTCTTCGAACTTCATTCTTCATCATCCAAGAGTCATTGATGAAAGTTTCTTTCATTGACGTCTTTCCCTTTGGTATTATTTCTATTATTGAAAGGATTAGCAATGATAATAGCCTTCTATGAATTTCTTAGCCATGATTTTTAGTAATATTACGTACACGATATCTATTAATAATATGAGAGGTTAATGCACTCTTGAGGATTATATCTTTTAGCAATCAAAGATTATTTCACAATTTTTTACAAGATAAGGTTAGATTGTTATAAATAGCATAACGGAGCGAGTGCGGTTTAAATGGTGTGATATTCTTTACTTTCATAACCAACTCACAAATTCCGATTAATATACAAGTGTTGACCAAACCCGCAGTTATATGTTTGGTTTGGTTAATTCGGTTTGACTATGTCAGTTAATATATTTATGATTCGGTTAAGTCGATTTGATTTGTCGATTAATATATATATGTTTGGTTTGATTAATTCAGTTTTTTATCAATTGATCCAAAATTCCATTTTACTTCAAACTTGTCGGTCTATTCTTCTTACCATGAACCCGTGCTTCATTCAACTTTCAGTGATCGAGTATTTTTGTCTATCACACCTTTTTTTACAACGATTTGAAGACTTAGAGTTTGTTTACTTACGACTTAATTGAGATTAATGTCCTGGACAGATTATTCGGTCATCACCATGGAGTGTTTACTTAGAACTTAATTTTTATACTGAATTGAGCCAACCACTGGTCACCAGAAAACCTGTGTACTCCCCATTCACCCGAACATCTTCCAATATTACCCATATGCATTTACAAAAAGATCGCCCGTACTAATTTCACCACCAACCCTTCAATCTCGAGTGACAACCTGTAACACTAACAAAAATTACGTCGATGACTAAAACCTCACTTCCACGAAATTATATCATATCAGAAGTTGTTGATAAAATTACATTAACCACTTTCAATTAATCTATGAATAAATAAAATGTATTCCACTTACCTAATGACCCTTTTTTTCTCAGATAACACGCTCAAAACCGAATGTCAATCGGTTTTAAATCTTGGCTCAAAATTGATGTCAATCAGTTTGCATCTTATTCGTCGAACGTGCAAAACTGAATGTCGATCGGTTTGAATCATGGCTCAAAACTGAATGTCAATCGATTTAAATCTTATTCGTCAAATGGTGGGTTGAAGAAACTGAAGAAAGTCAAGAGAAATAGGGTGGACTTTCTTGATTATTGTTTATTGTTAGATGTTATATGGTGGAAACTGTAAGGTCTAGAAATTAGATGAAACAGAAACAAATACCCGGTAGATGTTTAATTTAAATATAAATAAGAAATACTCTGTAAAAATTATAATTTTTAATGCATAGTGGAATAAACTGTTTTATATGAGTAAATAATTATATATTATAAATATAAAAATCTATAGTGGACATATTTATATTAAAAGAAAATAATTTTTAATTTGAGGGTAAAATGATCAGTTTGATTATTCGGGCCATTTATTCAACACAAAAAGTAAACAACATTATGTATTCATAGATTAATGCATATAGTCATATGTATACAACCATCTATATTTATAAGAGGACTTAATGTGAAAAAAAAAGTAAACACTCCCTTAATCATTACGCAAAACACAAAACTTAAATCATCACTAAACCTTAAATTAAGGATAGTCATGTAACACCGGCTATTTTTTTTAAAAACACAGCAGAAGACTAAAATATTTAAACCACGACCACAACATTATTGCATTACTACATAATCCACGTTATATCATTACCGTTTACAACCGGTGTTACTTATTACAAAATACATGTTACAAAAGTCCACATCAGAGTTTGCACGTCAAACATGTCGTCATCAGCTGCATCCAACCCTAACAGCAGTACCTAAACAAGCAATGGTGGATTGTGGGAGATTAACACTCGACTAAGTGAATGGAATCTATATAACAGACCAAGATTAAGTACCAAAGATTAAGTACCAAGATTAAGTACCAAACATGTAATCCACAACACAAACATGCTAACAACCAACTAGCATATAAACAAGACAATACGACTATACGAGGATCGACGGCTTGTACGGGCACACGGCCCTAACTGATCAGGCTAGTGTCTACCGATAGTCCTTCCTACTAAATCAGTGAACAAACAACGGGACATGGACCCAACCTCCACAGGCGCGGTTGAACTCATACGGACTCTAACCTTCGCAAGCCCGATTAGCAGTCCCCAGCCTCCACATGCCCGACTGGTATCAAACATAATAAGATCACACAACAACAATAAGTATGCATTATCTAACTAGCATTGTAACCATTATCTTAACATGTCAATTAAATTACACTATAACCTGGTAATATGAAACAACCCAACCCGTATTCCATACGACAATTTTTTTTTTTTAAATAACAAACCATTAGCGCCCAATTAAACGGTTACATGTAACCCATTTAAACAATATCACAATTAAATGTTTACAAACGGCACGAAGGCCCTTAACAAATGTAATAGAAGTTGACCCATTTACAAACGATAGTTTTAATCCATACAACACCTCAAGCATGATTTGGGGCTAAACTACCCAAAAACACTAGGCCAACTTCAAAAGCTTCAACAAGCATCACCAAGGGACACCTAGTGCCCAACAACCCCTTTTCCCTTATCCGCACCTTCATCTAAAAAGATAAACAACGAGAGGGGTAAGCTAATGCTTAGTGAGTGCAACAATTATACGATTACATATACAACCTACTTACTTCACTTACGCATTTACCGCATACATGCTAGAAACATAAATAATCATACCATCACAAGTATAATACTAAACCTTCCACCATACGAGCTAGCATAACAATAGCATATAGTTCTAACAATATAATATGCTACAATCCACACACAACCATGGTTAACCAATCGAACGAGGGAACAGTATTTAAAAGACCGTCGGAGTTCATAACAACCATTAGTGCACTTAACACGTCGTACACTAACCCCACGGGTGGCATCTTAACACGTCGATACTTCACCCCGGGTGGTGCCTTAACACGTCGACACTTCACCCCGAGTGGTGTCTTAACACGTCGACACTTCACTCATTACATCTCTCGGAGTGGCATCTTAACACGTCGATGCTTCACTCTCGAGTGGTGTCTTAACACATCGACACTTCACACGCCACGTGAGAAGTGGTGTCTTAACACGTCGACACTTCACAACTCATACTACACAAATAAATACATTATATATGCACGCATATAATTATTCCACTCACCTTAACACGTCGGTGATGATCAAACACTTCCGTATGCTTCAAAGCAACGTACCTAATACATTAAGTACACATTCAATACACAAACTTGTGAAACTAACCACATTACTTAACTCTTGAGCATTGATAAGGCTAAAAAGGAACATATATTTCATAGCAATATCCCTCCTAAATAATAGGTTTTCATATGTAATTGTATTATATTTTCATTGTAATTGTTTAAATAAATAAGTGCGAAGACAAAAGGCGAAAACGAAGATTTGAAGACACAAACGTCCAAAAAGCTCAAATGTTCAAGATACAATTCAAAAGGTTCAATTTATTGATGAAAAACGTCTAAAAATGACAAGAGTACAAGTTACAAAACGCAAAGTACAAGATATTAAATTGTACGCAAGGACGTTCGAAAATCCGGAACCGGGACATGAGTCAACTATCAACGCCCGACGCAACGGACCAAAAATTACAAGTCAACTATGCACAAGAATATAATATAATATTTAAATAATTATATAAATTATTTATATATTATATATATTTAAAAATTATGTCGACAAGCTATGAGACAAATGATCCTGAGCTGGATTTTCAAACTCCGCGACTCGCGGAGTTTGAAGGCTAAAAACTCCACGACTCGCGGAGCTGTCAAAAATCAAAACTCCTATAAAAGCTCACGAATTCTGAGAGTAAAAAAATAATAATAATAATAATAATACTCCGTAAGATAATAAATAAATAAATATATAATAAATATATATATATATAGTATAGATTAGTGTTACATTAGATTAGTTTGGGTTATGTAAAAGTTATTTTTACGGGTTTTAAAGTCGGAGCTCTGTCCGTGTAACACTACGCGATAAATAATCAATGTAAACTATGTTCTCCTTTTTAAATTAATGTCTCGTACTTAAGTTATTATTATGCTTATTTGAGCCAAAGTAATCATGATGTTGGACTAAATATTAAAGACGGGGTAATTGGGTTTTGTACCATAATTGGGGTTTGGACAAAAGAACGACACTTGTGGAAATTAGACTATGGGCTATTAATGGGCTTTATATTAAATTAACGATACCTCGTTAATTTAATATAAAGGTTATGATTTGAAGTATCTATATATAACCACATACGCTTAATCGGACACGATGGGCGGGATATTTATAAGTACGAATTATTGTTCATTTGACCGGACACGGGGATGGATTAATAGTCAATGGACTCATTAAAACAGGGGTGGATTACATTCAAGGGTAATTGGTGTAATTGTTAACAAAGTATTAAAACCTTGGTTTACACACAGTCGATAACCTGGTGTATTCATTAAGCAAAGTATTAAGACCTTGTTACAGTTCGAATCCCCAGTTAGTTGGAATATTTGACTTCGGGTATAAGGTTAAATTTGCCGAGCAGTTTATAATTATGACCGATGAACTATTATGGACAAAAACCAGATAGGTTTCAAATACATCCAGGACAAAGGACAATTAGCCCAGGACAATAAATTAAAATCAAAACGTCAAACATCATGGTTACGGAAGTTTAAATAAGCATAATATATTTTATTTCATTTTTCCTCGTACTTTTATTTATTGTCATTTCAATTATTGTTATTTATTTTATATTGTTATTTAAATATCGTTATTTACTATATGCTTCGCTTAAAATATAAATCGACAAACCGGTCATTAAACGGTAAACCCCTTTTATATATTATTATATATAATTATATATATTTTGTACAAATATAGTTGTTTAAAAATATAGTGTGCAATAAGCCCGCTCCCTGTGGAACGAACCGGACTTACTAAAAACTATACTACTCTACGATTAGGTACACTGCCTATAGTGTTGTAGCAAGGTTTAGGTATATCCCATTTGTAAATAAATAATTAAAACTTGTGTAATTTGTAACGTATTTCGTAGTAAAATATAGTACTATCACGTACCCCCACGCTACCACATCAAGTTTTTGGCGCCGCTGCCGGGGACTTGGCGAAACGCTATATTTTTAATATATATTTGTATAAATATATTTTTAGAAAAACAATATCAAATTTAAAAAAAAAAAAAAAAAAAAACCGAAAAAAAATAAAAAAATAAAATATATATATAAATCTAGTTTTACGATTTTTATTTATAAAATTATAAAGTAGTTCTATTTTTATATAAGTTTTTATTATATAAATATTTAGATTTTAAAACAGAAAAAAAAAAATAAAAAAAAAAACACGTCGAATTAAAAACTGTACCAGAGTTGAATTTTGAAACCCCGCGACTCGCGGGGTTTGCTGCATCGATTACCGCGACTCACGGAGACACTCTGACACGGGTACACAGAACCCTAATTCAGCATTAATTACGGATAATTATTAATTATTATTATTATAACCCTAACTAATTATTATTATTATAATTACTTTTACTTTTTATTTAATTTATATATTTTAGTTAAATTAGTTTAATTAATTTGTAAAATTAATAGTTTTAATAAATAAATAATATAAAAATAATATTTTTATAAAAATTGTACTTTTTACAACTTTTTGTATATTTTTATATTTTGTCCCTTTTTAATCGTTTTAGCGTAATATTTGTATTTTTAGCTCATATTTAGTTTTAAACTTAGTTTTTGCCATAGTTATTTTTACTTCTAGATTTTTAGGCTTTGCCGTAAAATCCCTTAAGTGCTTTTTCTTTAGACTAAGATTTAGGTGCTTTAGAATGTTGCGACGCCGTTTTTATATTTTAGTACCTTTTTAAGTTATTACCATTTAGGATATAGTTTTTCTTTTAAACTTTAATATTTTTAGACGCAACTTTTAATTCTTAGTTTTTAATTCCTTTTTAAGTTACGACGCGCTATTTTCTTATTTTTATTTTTTGACGTTTTTCGACGCGCATTCTTTTTCTTTCTTATTTCTCGACGCTTTAGTTTTTAGGACTTAGAAATTTTCTCTATTTCTTATCTAATATCTCAAACAGAAAGAAAAATTATTTAAGTGGTTAAATTAATGGACGTTGACAATTTTCTGCTTCGTAGTAATAGTTGGATTTGTTAGTGGCTGAGTTGTGAGCTTCCGATTTAAAGGGTTCTGGCTCCCTGCTGCATCTTTTGGCTATTCGAAACGTGGGCAAAAGCAGAAAAGTCTATTAATTGGACAACTTATATAAGTTTTTCTATTTTTATAACTAATAGGATAATTAGTAAATGCACCACATTGTAGCTAAAATTTAGCCATCGCAATAAAATGGAAAATTTTGAAAACAAGGCTATGGAAACTCTTTTTGATATCCAAAATCAATTAAATCAATACTCTCAAACGAGTGTTGATGACAATTTGTTCGGTCAATCTTGGATCACGAATGACGAAACAATAACTGGTTGTGAAATCTGTGGAGATTATCACTCAACATGGGAATGTTATTATTACGTTCCTATGAAAAATTACGCACCCACGGAACCTGAATGGAATGATTATGAAGAATACAATTCAAATTCGGATTATTCCCAAAAATATATCCAAACTCAACAACCAGTAGACGAGGAAAATTACGTGTCTGAAAATTTATTAGAGAATATGAAAATCAAACTCGAAGAACTCAATGCTCAAAATGAACAAATGAGAGAGTTTGTAAACCGGCAAGCTGAAACTCTATCAGACTACACACCTGTTGATCTGAGGAGTCGTGTGCAAGAAAATCTCATATCATCGAATTTTGATGAATTCGAGAGCTCCGAAATCACCAACTATCCCGATGATACTTTTTATTCAGTCTTACCAATTTCACAACATATCGACACATTAGCCTCTACCGACGAAATCATCGATCCATCAATGGATAAAGAAGAAGTAAGGGTAACAAATTGGTACTCTTGGGAATACGATAACGTTGAAAATTTTACCCCCAAGGCCAAACCGAACTTCACCATTCTACAACCTTCCAACCCAATATTCTCAATAGACGAGTCATCCACCGGAAATGAACTACGAGCTGTAATAGATAATGACACCTCGAATTTCACCCAATTGGGTAATAGAGGTGAAAACTTTGACGTCGAGAATAAACGAAAGGAAATGTTAGGAATTGTCCACCCTATAGATATAAGTATGTCGGTGTATATCGATCCATTTGACCAAGAACCAGAAAAGAGACATATCCATTTACTAAAAGCTACACTTAAAAAAGAATTAAGTAGTGACGATCGGGTGAGTCTAAACTTTAAACCCATTGATATATTCTACACCACCCGAAATGTAAATAACTGGCTCACTATTTTAATTCGTGGAACTTATTCTACCGACTTCACATGTCGTCAGCTAAGTATGGGGAAGTCTAACCCCACTTAACGTTAAATTAGGGGTTCGGGTTAGTGCATAACTCGTTAATAAACATGCATAATAAATTAGGGTAAAAGACGCATTTTCAAAAATTATCAAACAGTTCAGAAAAGCAACCATTTTTGAAAAGAAAAAAAAAATGTGTGATAAAACAAGAAGGAATGAACGATGAGGTGCACCATCTATCATCCTGCAATTTTATGGTATCTTTAACTACTTTCTACACTAATCACCCTCATGAATTTATAATTATAGTCTGATTTCATGCAAATGAGGGCATTGCATGATCTTAAGTGTGGGGAAGGGTTATAAATTCTCTCGGGTTTACACTTGATTTTATTTGCCAAATTTTGTGAAAATTTGAAAAAATTTCAACTAAATGAAGTCAAAATCATGTTTATACATATTTATAAACGATGAAAACTAGGTGTTAATACCAAAATTATCGTTACCTCGGAAAGGACATAAATTGAGAAACACCCTAAAACGATTGAATTCATTTAAAATGGAATAAAGGAGAATAAAAAGGCAAAGAAAGAAACTAAGTGTGGGGAGAATGTGCCAAGTTATTCAATTAAAAACTATCTATCACATGTTTCTGTAAAGTTTATTGCAGGTGCTTTTGTTTTGGACTAAATTAACTGTTTTACCCTATTTACTGTAATGAAAGATGGATCTACACGATGAATCAATTCCATCATTTAAAGGAAGTAAAGTCTTCCGAAAAAGACACGCGCTTCTTGATTTAGGTCATGAAGTTGTCGTCCAGACCAGCTGTAGGTTGACGAAAAATCTAGAAAAGTCATCTCTAAAATCAGCAGGAAATCCACGGACCTCAGCATCAAACAGGGTCGCCAAGTGGTCAGATTTATCCTAACCATGAGAAGGATTTATCTCGTAAAATGGGGAGGGCGCCGTGCAAATTAGCTTGATAAGACTAATGAATCAGACCCCCAGAAAGGATAATCTCCTTAAAGATTAAAAATCAGCTTTTAAGCCTGATATTACTCAATCCTTGAGATTGACCTTAAAGATTGAGAATTACAAACTCATGGAATTCAATGATATCTAAACTCGAGCTTGAACGAGAAAATATTTTGATCAAAATTACAAACCGATTTGTTTTCTGAAAACCCTATTTTCAATGCGTTCATTACCATTGAACGTAAAATCCTAGGAATTCACCTGGAATTCATTAGGTCACATGAACCAAATCGGGTGTCAACCGTAAGAACGGTGGTTGCATAGCATGGTCAAAGACAAGACCTTGTGCCAGACCGAAAAATCATAGGATGATCTTTACTATTGCTCCTACAAAGGATAGTAATAGCATCCGACACGTTTATAGACCATAATCAAAAGCATGTCACGGGACATTGCCTTAACAGTTGCTTGTTCATCACTTTCCTTTACAACCGGACGGTAGTTTGCCGAAAGGTAATATACGGGACAAGTAAACTGGACGTGTTGCTTTCCTAATACAAGGTTAGCAAGTGGGTAACACAAAACCACAAGTGTTGAGCTAAAATTTTCAAATCTGAAACCCACACAACCCACAAAAATGTTTTGCAAACACCGGTGAAGGGATATTCCGGAAAACTTATCTAGGGTAAAAGCTAGATTGAATTTTCAAAAGATCAAATGTTTTCATAAAGATCCAATTTCCTTAAGGATCTACATTTTCATAGTCATGTGGGACTGTAAACCGCCTTTCAAATGTGCACTTTGCTTTGGAAACCGAAAGTAAATCGGCTATTTGATTGCAAGTGTCGTTGACCTAAACCCGAGGCAACTGTGGATGACACACCCACCTTTAACCATGGTTCTATCGTTACTATCATTGTTTATACCACCATATCAAAATCACTGATGTACAAAGTGTGATGAATAAAAAAGTGATTCATGTATGTTTTTATTTCAAGTTCTGTATTGCTTGAGGACAAGCAACGCTCAAGTGTGGGGATATTTGATAAGGCTAAAAAGGAACATATATTTCATAGCAATATCCCTCCTAAATAATAGGTTTTCATATGTAATTGTATTATATTTTCATTGTAATTGTTTAAATAAATAAGTGCGAAGACAAAAGGCGAAAACGAAGATTTGAAGACACAAACGTCCAAAAAGCTCAAATGTTCAAGATACAATTCAAAAGGTTCAATTTATTGATGAAAAACGTCTAAAAATGACAAGAGTACAAGTTACAAAACGCAAAGTACAAGATATTAAATTGTACGCAAGGACGTTCGAAAATCCAGAACCGGGACATGAGTCAACTATCAACGCCCGACGCAACGGACCAAAAATTACAAGTCAACTATGCACAAGAATATAATATAATATTTAAATAATTATATAAATTATTTATATATTATATATATTTAAAAATTATGTCGACAAGCTATGAGACAAATGATCCTGAGCTGGATTTTCAAACTCCGCGACTCGCGGAGTTTGAAGGCTAAAAACTCCACGACTCGCGGAGCTGTCAAAAATCAAAACTCCTATAAAAGCTCACGAATTCTGAGAGTAAAAAAATAATAATAATAATAATAATACTCCGTAAGATAATAAATAAATAAATATATAATAAATATATATATATATAGTATAGATTAGTGTTACATTAGATTAGTTTGGGTTATGTAAAAGTTATTTTTACGGGTTTTAAAGTCGGAGCTCTGTCCGTGTAACACTACGCGATAAATAATCAATGTAAGCTATGTTCTCCTTTTTAAATTAATGTCTCGTACTTAAGTTATTATTATGCTTATTTGAGCCAAAGTAATCATGATGTTGGACTAAATATTAAAGACGGGGTAATTGGGTTTTGTACCATAATTGGGGTTTGGACAAAAGAACGACACTTGTGGAAATTAGACTATGGGCTATTAATGGGCTTTATATTAAATTAACGATACCTCGTTAATTTAATATAAAGGTTATGATTTGAAGTATCTATATATAACCACATACGCTTAATCGGACACGATGGGCTGGATATTTATAAGTACGAATTATTGTTCATTTGACCGGACACGGGGATGGATTAATAGTCAATGGACTCATTAAAACAGGGGTGGATTACATTCAAGGGTAATTGGTGTAATTGTTAACAAAGTATTAAAACCTTGGTTTACACACAGTCGATAACCTGGTGTATTCATTAAGCAAAGTATTAAGACCTTGTTACAGTTCGAATCCCCAGTTAGTTGGAATATTTGACTTCGGGTATAAGGTTAAATTTGCCGAGCAGTTTATAATTATGACCGATGAACTATTATGGACAAAAACCAGATAGGTTTCAAATACATCCAGGACAAAGGACAATTAGCCCAGGACAATAAATTAAAATCAAAACGTCAAACATCATGGTTACGGAAGTTTAAATAAGCATAATATATTTTATTTCATTTTTCCTCGTACTTTTATTTATTGTCATTTCAATTATTGTTATTTATTTTATATTGTTATTTAAATATCGTCATTTACTATACGCTTCGCTTAAAATATAAATCGACAAACCGGTCATTAAACGGTAAACTCCTTTTATATATTATTATATATAATTATATATATTTTGTACAAATATAGTTGTTTAAAAATATAGTGTGCAATAAGCCCGCTCCCTGTGGAACGAACCGAACTTACTAAAAACTATACTACTCTACGATTAGGTACACTGCCTATAGTGTTGTAGCAAGGTTTAGGTATATCCCATTTGTAAATAAATAATTAAAACTTGTGTAATTTGTAACGTATTTCGTAGTAAAATATAGTACTATCACGTACCCCCACGCTACCACATCAAGCATTTAATGACCCAAATGCATTAAATGACCCATTTACACCAAAACCGCCCATCAAAGGCCGAGACTCATTATTAATCACTAAAAGCTAGTAATTAGAGTCTACTAACACCAACGAACACCAACTAACACCAACTTAGGGTATTTCATACCCATTTCACCCAATTAGGTCAATCATTACTCATTTGACCCATTTTTACACTTAGACTTACAAACTAGGTCAAACTTGGACCCATTAACAATCTTTCATCATTTAACAAGTGTATTAGTGACTAACAACACCATTTAACACTTACAACCTCAATTCATAAGATCAAACCCTAGATTAAAGCTATTAGGGTTTCATTTCATCAATATAACCCAAATTCACCCATTTAACCCCCAAATGGGTCATACAAGCCTCAAGTAAACAAAACCCTAGCCATAAACCAATTAAAACTCAAAACATAGAGTTGAGACTTACCAATACAACCACAACGTAGCTAGTGACGTAGGGAACAACTTTAAAGCTTGGGTTCGGGTGAGATTTGGCCTTATTCTTCACCAAAGTGAGCTCTCTCACTCTAAAACCTCACTCTCTCTCTAAAATTGAATATGGTAGATGAAGATGTGTTAAATGAGGATTGGGATAAGGTTGCACCAGTTTTACACTCCACAAATCGACCTCATTGTGAAAAGACTTAAACACCCCCAAAAGATGCCATTTAAAATGGAAAAAAAGTAAAACAGCGACTATTGTCGCGATCTGCGGTGACTTGTCGCGATACGCGCCGACTGAAACACGACAATCATTTTTTGAACGCGAATAAAAGGACAGAAATGGGGTCTCAGGGGTTGTCGCGTTTCGACACGACATGTCACGTTACGCGACACAACAGAACGTGATACATTTGAATCAAACGCGACAAAATATCAGTAGGGAGGTTTCCAGACTTGCATCGCGTTTCAATAGCTCCCATCGCGTTTCGCGATGACACAAAACGCGATACACACACACAGGACACGACAGATTTCCAATAACCATCCAAACGCAATCTTTTTAACATCTAACCCATATACAAACAACCATGGATACAATATTAAACGTACACGAGGTTAAATACGCACCTTAAGTCACATTCGAGGAAAAGAGGATGTTACAACTCTCCCCCACTTGAATCAGAGCGTGTCCTCGTGATCCAAGCCGCATGACAAGCCGGAAGATAAACCAAAACAAACTCTTCGGATTCCCATGTAAACTCGGAACCCTTTCGCTGACGCCATTAGACTTTAAAGGTTCTAACCTCTTTGTTCCGCAACATTTTAACCTTCTCATCAAGAATAGCTATCGGCTCTTCAACGTACTCTAGCTTGTTGTTCAAGGAAATCTCATCTAACGGCACCCAAGTCGAGTCATCCGCAAGACACTTATGGAGATAGGATACATGAAACGTATTATGAATCCCCGCAAGCTCTTCGGGCAACTCTAGTCTATAAGCAACCTCACCAACGCGTGCCAAAACCTTGAAAGGACCAATAAACCGAGGAGCTAACTTTCCTCGCTTCCGAAACCGTATAACACCCTTCCATGGCAAAAACTTAAGCATCACCATGTCACCTTCTTGAAATTCAATCGTTCGTCTACCTTTATCGGCATAAGATTTTTTTCTATCTTGCGCCGCCTTAAGTCGAGCCCGAATCATCTCAATCTTACTATTCGTCTCTAGAACCAAGTCGGTACTCCCGATTTCTCTTTGTCCCACTTCACCCCAACAAATAGGAGTTCGACACCTACGCCCATAAAGCATCTCATAAGGTGGCATTCCAATACTAGTGTGGTAACTATTATTGTACGAGAATTCCACCAATGGTAAGTGCTCATCCCAACTACCACCGAAATAAATAACACACGCTCTTAACATATCCTCGAACGTTTGATTCGTACGTTCGGTTTAACCGTCCATTTGAGGATGATACGCCGTGCTCATTTTCAATTGAGTACCCATATCTTCATGAAACTTATTCCAAAACCGAGAAGTGAAATGAGTATCTCGATCCGAAACAATAGATATAGGAACCCCATGACTCGATATCACTTCCTTGATAAACAACTTGGACAAAATCTCCGATGATATCGTTTCCCGAATGGGAAGAAACAAGACACTCTTCGTCAATCTATCAACTATCACCCAAATAGTATCATATTGAGTCCTCGCCGTCTTTGGTAACTTGGTAATGAAGTCCATGGTAATGTGCTCCCATTTCTATTTCGGGACTTCCAATGGTTGTAACTTACCATACGGCTTTTGGTGTTCGGCTTTGACTTGCAAACACGAGACACATCGTTCAACATACTTAACAACATCAGGTTTCATACCGGGCCACCAATACTCTTTATTCAAATCAAGGTACATTTTCGTCGCTCCCGGATGAATGGAATACTTTGACTTATGCGCCTCATCAAGTAGCACCCGCCGGTAATCACCCATCTTAGGTACCCACACTCTTCCTTGAAAAGATAACAAATCATGCGGGCCTAAAGTAATAGACTCCGTTTGCCCCACAATCCGCTCTTCATGCTTGTTGTGAACGTACGCTTCTATTTGAATCTCACCTAGCTTTACAAGAAAATCGTTAGTAATGATCATGCGTAACGACCCTACTCGTATTGCCGGATGTTGACTCTTTCGACTTAACGCATCCACCACGTTCGCCTTACCCGGATGATAAAGTATTTCGCAATCATATCCTTTACCACATCCATCCACCTACGTTGACGATAATTCAAATCTCGTTGGTTAAAGAGGTGTTTCAAACTCTTATGATCCGAATAAATCGTACACTTGACACCATACAAGTTGTGGCACCAAATTTTCAACGCATGTACCACCGCCGCTAATTCAAGATCATGAGTCGGGTATCTCTTTTCGTGTTCCTTTAATTGTCGAGAGGCGTAAGCGATGACTTTACCTCTTTGCATTAGAACACACCCGATTCCATTTAATGAAGCATCACAATAAACCGTCGTATCTTCAATTCCTTCCGGTAATACCAACACCGGAGCTTGACACAATTTCTCCTTCAATAATTGGAAAGCAATTTCTTGCTCGTTTTCCCAATTAAACCTCACGTTCTTCCTTGTTAACTTCGTCAAAGGAGAAGCAATTTTAGAAAAGTCTTGGATAAACCGACGATAATAACCGGCCAACCCGAGAAAACTCCGAATTTTCGTAGGTGGAGTCAGTTTTCCCCAACTCTTCACCGTTTCTATCTTCCCCGGATCTACTTGAATACCTTCTTTATTCACAATATGGCCAAGGAATTGAACTTCCCTTAGCCAAAATTCACATTTGGAGAATTTAGCATACAACTTCTCCTTCCGCAACGTCTTCAACACTTCACACAAATGGTGCTCATGTTCCTTCATACTCTTAGAATAAACAAGTATGTCGTCAATGAACACAATTACTGAATTGTCCAACATAGGTTGGCACACTCGGTTCATGAGATCCATGAATGCTGCCGGTGCATTCGTAAGACCAAAAGGCATAACCACAAACTCAAAATGCCCGTAACGAGTTCGGAAAGCCATCTTCTCTATATCTTCCTCACGGACCCGCACTTGATGATAGCCGGACCGTAAGTCAATCTTAGAAAAATACGTTGCACCTTGAAGTTGGTCAAACAAATCGTCAATCCGAGGCAATGGATAACGATTCTTGATCGTCACTTTGTTCAACTCCTGATAGTCGATGCACATCCGCATACTACCATCCTTCTTCTTCACAAATAAAATCGGAGCACCCCATGGTGAGGAGCTCAAGCGAATAAAACCCTTTTCAAGCAACTCTTGGGTTTGATTCAACAACTCTTGCATTTCTGTCGGTGCTAAACGATAAGGAGTTTTAGCAATGGGGGTAGCCCCCGGAACCAACTCAATGCAAAATTCAACTTGTCTTTCCTCCGGAACACCCGGTAAATCATCCGAAAAAACGTCTTCAAATTCATTAACCACAGGAATTTCATGAATGGACGGTGGATCATCACGAACATCAACAACATGGGCAAGAAAAGCCATGCCGCCACTAACAAGGAAGCGACGTGCCCGTGCATAAGTGCATATCGGCACAAGTCTTCTTTGCTTATCGCCGTGAATAATTAACTCTCCCCCACTTGGGCTCTTCACACGAATGAATTTATCATGGCATGCAATATCGGCTCTATTACGATCGAGCCAATCCATACCAACAACAATATCAAAATCACCCAAAGTCATCGGAATGAGATCGATTTTAAACGTTTCGGTAACAAACACAACATTACAATCATTACAAACATAAACCCCTAGCACCGTCTTACCATCCGCTATTTCGACTTCTACCGGATGACTTAACTTAGCTAGCGATTTATTTAACTTAGGCACAAATCTTGGAGACACAAAAGACAAATTAGCACCACTATTAAAAAGTATCTGTGCCGGATTAGAGTTAACCATGAAAGTACCTGAGACAACTTCGTTAGATTGCTTGGCTTCATTATTCGTCATCAAATAGTTGCGACCCCTAGCCGTACCCGCCGCTTTCTCTAGTCGCTTAACATTATCATTACGCAAATCGGGACACTCCGGCCTCTTATGCCCTTCTTTCCCGCAATTAAAACAAGTGAGCTTGGTTTTGGATGATGGTTTCGGGCACTCACGATCCATGTGCCCCTTTTGCCCACAATTGTAGCAAGTATAATTAAAATCTCCTGAAGCACCCTTCTTCACACTACCAACACTCTTGGAGCCCTTCTTGTTCTTCTTGTTTGAAAAGCTCGAATGACTAGTAGCTTCAAACTTCCTCTTACCAAAAGTAAAGTCACTCTTTATCAAGATGAGCGACTCGAAACCTTTGGCCATATCAAACAACTCATCAAAGCTTTTCACCACGTTCACACTAATCTTTTCTTGATAATTGTCATTCAAGATTCGATAGAAGTCTTCCTTCAACATTTTATCATTCCCGACATACTCCGGGCAAAATTGGGTTTTTGACAAGAAAACAGATTTAAGAGTGTTCAAATCCATCGACCCTTGCCTCAAGGAACGCAACTCGTCCTTAATCTAGTAAGATCGGTCGAAGTTCGGTACTCTTGAAAAAACTCCGCCTTAAACTCTTCCCAAGTAAAATCCATACATTGTTCTTCACCATAAACTTGGATTTTCGCATCCCACCACAATTTAGCATCACCTCTCAACATGCTACAACCATACATTGTCTTTTTATCGAGCGGGCATTCACAAGTACGAAAATCCCCCTCCGTATCGGAGATCCATTGGGCACTCTTAAGTGGATCTCGTTCGCCCTCAAAAGTGGGAGGTTGAGCATCTTTGAAATTCTTATAGTTTAAGTCTCGTCTTCCAACATTGTCCTCTTGAAGGACAACTTTAATTTGCTCCTTTACTACGTTGACTAATTGCTCGTCAATCGTGTCTAGAAATATCTTCTTAACATCCTCTAGGAAAGACGCATGATGACTTTTCAAAATGGCCTCAACCTTGGCCGTGAACTCGGGGTCCTCGCTCGTGCCCCCATTTTCGGTGTCGTGTCCGTTTCTCATCTTCATTCTATAAAACGAAAAGGGTTAAATAACGAAACGAAAAGGCATGACACATACATATACACATTACCGCCCCATCTTGCTCAACAATCGTCGTACATCGCTTATTTACCATGATTTGCACCCGTAATAAAGGTAGCTAGTCATTACTACGCGAGCACATCGCATTAACTCACTAGTACAACGTCTATCTCGCTTGATGATTGCAAATACAACACAAAACAAATAGCGCAAGGTTAGTTCACATAAACCTATGCACTAACAATTCCCAATCCGACCCGAAGTCCTACAAGTCTCGCATAAAGCGCACACACAATAAAGTCTAAGTCTAGGCACCTATCTCAAGTCGCCTAAATCCCTTAGACCATGCTTTGATACCACTTGAAACAACCCAACCCGTATTCCATACGACAAATTTTTTTTTTTAAATAACAAACCATTAGCGCCCAATTAAACGGTTACATGTAACCCATTTAAACAATACCACAATTAAATGTTTACAAACGGCACGAAGGCCATTAACAAATGTAATACAAGTTGACCCATTTACAAACGATAGTTTTAATCCAAACAACACCTCGAGCATGGTTTGGGGCTAAACTACCCAAAAACACTAGGCCAACTTCAAAAGCTTCAACAAGCATCACCAAGGGACACCTAGTGCCCAACAACCCCTTTTCCCTTATCTGCACCTTCAACTAAAAAGATAAACAACGAGAGGGGTAAGCTAATGCTTAGTGAGTGCAACAATTATACGATTACATATACAACCTACTTACTTGCATTCACTTACGCATTTACCGCATACATGCTAGAAACATAAATAATCATACCATCACAAGTATAATACTAAACCTTCCACCATACGAGCTAGCATAATAATAGCATATAGTTCTAACAATATAATATGCTACAATCCACACACAACCATGGTTAACCAATCGAACGAGGGAACGGTATTTAAAAGACCGTCGAAGTTCATAACAACCATTAGTGCACTTAACACGTCGTACACTAACCCCACGGGTGGCATCTTAACACGTCGATACTTCACCCCGGGTGGTGCCTTAACACGTCGACACTTCACCCCGAGTGGTGTCTTAACACGTCGACACTTCACTCATTACATCTCTCGGAGTGGCATCTTAACACGTCGATGCTTCACTCCCGAGTGGTGTCTTAACACATCGACACTTCACTCGCCACGTGAGAAGTGGTGTCTTAACACGCCAACACTTCACAACTCATACTACACAAATAAATACATTATATATGCACGCATATAATTATTCTACTCACCTTAACACGTCGGTGATGATCAAACACTTCCGTATGCTTCAAAGCAAAGTACCTAATACATTAAGTACATATTCAATACACAAACTTGTGGAACTAACCACATTACTTAACTCTTGAGCATTTATGTAGTGACCCGAACTTTTCCACGTTTATATATATATATATATTAAATGAAATTGTTATTTACATGATTAAGTGTTTCCAACATGTTAAGCAATCAAACTTGTTAAGACTTGATTAATTGAAATAGGTTTCATATAGACAATTGACCACCCAAGTTGACCGGCGATTCACGAACGTTAAAACTTGTAAAAACTATACGATGACATATATATGGTTATATATATAGTTAACATGATTTTATTATAAGTATGTATCTCATTAGGTATTTTAACAATGAGTTATATACATAAAAATGAGACTATTAATTTAAGAAACTCGAAAACGATATATATAACGATTATCGTTATAACAACGTCTTACTAGGTACATATGAATCATATTAAGATATTGATACACTTGGTTAATTATGTTAAATGATAAGTAAATATATTATTAAGTGTATTAACAATGAAATACATATGTAAAAATAAGACTACTAACTTAATGATTTCGAAACGAGACATATATATAACGATTATCATTGTAACGACATTTAACTGTATATATATCATACTAAGATATATTATATATCATAATATCATGATAATATAACAATTTAACATCTCATTTGTTATAATAAACAATGGGTTAACAACATTCAACAAGATCGTTAACCTAAAGGTTTCAAAACAACATTTACATGTAACGACTAACGATGACTTAACGACTCGGTTAAAATGTATATACATGTAGTGTTTTAATATGTATTCATAAACTTTTGAAAGACTTCAAGACACTTATCAAAATACTTCTACTTAACAAAAATGCTTACAATTACATCATCGTTCAGTTTCATCAACAATTCTACTTGTATGCATCCGTATTCGTACTCGTACAATACACAGCTTTTAGATGTATGTACTATTGGTATATACACTCCAATGATCAGCTCTTAGCAGCCCATATGAGTCACCTAACACATGTGGGAACCATCATTTGGCAACTAGCATGAAATATCTCATAAAATTACAAAAATATGAGTAATCATTCATGACTTATTTACATGAAAACAAAATTACATATCCTTTATATCTAATCCATACACCAACGACCAAAAACACCTACAAACACTTTCATTCTTCAATTTTCTTCATCTAATTGATCTCTCTCAAGTTCTATTTTCAAGTTCTAAGTGTTCTTCATAAATTCCAAAAGTTCTAGTTTCATAAAATCAAGAATACTTCCAAGATTGCAAGTTTACTTCCAAGTTTTCTAAATCCATTCCAAGTAATCATCCAAGATCAAGAAACCTTTGTTACTTACAGTAGGTTATCTTTCTAATACAAGGTAATAATCATATTCAAACTTTAATTCAATTTCTATAACTATAACAATCTTATTTCGAGTGGAAATCTTACTTGAAATTGTTTTCGTGTCATGATTCTGCTTCAAGAACTTTCAAGCCATCCAAGGATCCTTTGAAGCTAGATCTATTTTTCTCATTTCCAGTAGTTTTATCCAAGGAACTTGAGGTAGTAATGATGTTCATAACATCATTCGATTCATACATATAAAGCTATCTTATTCGAAGGTTTAAACTTGTAATCACTAGAACATAGTTTAGTTAATTCTAAACTTGTTCGCAAATAAAAGTTAATCCTTCTAACTTGACTTTTAAAATCAACTAAACACATGTTCTATATCTATATGATATGCTAACTTAATGATTTAAAACCTGGAAACACGAAAAACACCGTAAAACCGGATTTACGCCTTCGTAGTAACACCGCGGACTGTTTTGGGTTAGTTAATTAAAAACTATGATAAACTTTGATTTAAAAGTTGTTATTCTGGGAAAATGATTTTTATTATGAACATGAAACTATATCCAAAAATTATGGTTAAACTCAAAGTGGAAGTATGTTTTCTAAAATGGTCATCTAGACGTCGTTCTTTCGACTGAAATGACTACCTTTACAAAAACGACTTGTAACTTATTTTTCCGACTATAAACCTATACTTTTTATGTTTAGATTCATAAAATAGAGTTCAATATGAAACCATAGCAATTTGATTCACTCAAAACGGATTTAAAATGAAGAAGTTATGGGTAAAACAAGATTGGATAATTTTTCTCATTTTAGCTACGTGAAAATTGGTAACAAATCTATTCCAACCATAACTTAATCAACTTGTATTGTATATTATGTAATCTTGAGATACCATAGACACGTATACAATGTTTCGACCTATCATGTCGACACATCTATATATATTTCGGAACAACCATAGACACTCTATATGTGAATGTTGGAGTTAGCTATACAGGGTTGAGGTTGATTCCAAAATATATATAGTTTGAGTTGTAATCAATACTGAGATACGTATACACTGGGTCGTGGATTGATTCAAGATAATATTTATCGATTTATTTCTGTACATCTAACTGTGGACAACTAGTTGTAGGTTACTAACGAGGACAGCTGACTTAATAAACTTAAAACATCAAAATATATTAAAAGTGTTGTAAATATATTTTGAACATACTTTGATATATATGTATATATTGTTATAGGTTCGTGAATCAACCAGTGGCCAAGTCTTACTTCCCGACGAAGTAAAAATCTGTGAAAGTGAGTTATAGTCCCACTTTTAAAATCTAATATTTTTGGGATGAGAATACATGCAGGTTTTATAAATGATTTACAAAATAGACACAAGTACGTGAAACTACATTCTATGGTTGAATTATCGAAATCGAATATGCCCCTTTTTATTAAGTCTGGTAATCTAAGAATTAGGGAACAGACACCCTAATTGACGCGAATCCTAAAGATAGATCTATTGGGCCTAACAAACCCCATCCAAAGTACCGGATGCTTTAGTACTTCGAAATTTATATCATATCCGAAGGGTGTCCCGGAATGATGGGGATATTCTTATATATGCATCTTGTTAATGTCGGTTACCAGGTGTTCACCATATGAATGATTTTTATCTCTACGTATGGGATGTGTATTGAAATATGAAATCTTGTGGTCTATTATTAAGATTTGATAATATATAGGTTAAACCTATAACTCACCAATATTTTTGTTGACGTTTTAAGCATGTTTATTCTCAGGTGATTATTAAGAGCTTCCGCTGTTGCATACTAAAATAAGGACAAGATTTGGAGTCCATGCTTGTATGATATTATGTAAAAACTGCATTCAAGAAACTTATTTTTGATGTAATATATTCTTATTGTAAACCATTATGTAATGGTCGTGTGTAAACGGTATATTTTAGATTATCATTATTTGATAATCTACGTAATGCTTTTTAAACCTCTATAGATAAAATAAAGGTTATGGTTGTTTTAAAAATGAATGCAGTCTTTGAAAAACGTCTCATATAGAGGTCAAAACCTCGCGACAAAATCAATTAATATGGAACGTTTATAATCAATATGAACGGGACATTTCAGTTGGTATCCGAGCGTTGGTCTTAGAGAACCAGAAAATTTGCATTAGTGTGTCTTATCGAGTTTGTTAGGATGCATTAGTGAGTCTGGACTTCGACCGTGTTTTCTTTAAAAATGAGTGCTTAACATTTTTGTTGGAAACTATATATTATTAACATGTATATATTATGTGATATATTAATCTCTTAACATGTTTGATATTGTGTGATAGATGTCTACCTCTAGCACAAATCCCATTGACTCACCTAATAATAACGAAGAGTCGAATATATATTGGACTGATTCACAAGTTCCCGAATCAGAACCGGAAGAAGAATCAGAACCGGAAGAGGAGGAGCCGGAGGAGGAAATAGAACCGGTGGGGAAAATAATAAAACGGTTAAGTAAAAGAAAATCCTCAACCAACCGACCAAGGTTAATTATGGTCAATGGTGTTTCCGCCAAGGAAGCAAAATATTGGGAGGATTACCAATTCTCCGATGAATCGGATTCCGATGAGAATTCCGATGATGTTATAGAAATTACCCCAACTAAATTTAAAAAGGCAAAAGAAAATAATAAGGGAAAGGGCATAAAAATAGAGAAATCTAATTCCAACCCCGATGAACTTTATATGTATCGTTAACCCCCGAAGCCCTTAAGTTGTAACAATGACCCGGGAACCTCTAAACCACCAGGTTTTTCTAAACCGTTATGGAAAACGACAGCTCGTATTAGGGGAACATCATATATCCCTAGAAACTTGGCAAAACGAACCAAAACCGAAGAAGAAGAAACGAGCGAGTCGGAATAATATAGTTGTATTCGTGTGGTGTAATATATGTAATATAGTGTGCTTATGCTTTATGATATATGTAAAAATTGCTTGTATTAATAAGTAATTTTTTTTTAATCTAACTCTTGTCTATTTTACAGTATAAAAACACAAAATAGATAGACAGCCCAATATTTTAAGAGACCTACCCGGAGACATGATTGATGAAATCTTGTCTAGAGTCGGTCAGAATTCTTCGACACAACTATTTACGGCGAAATCAGTTTGTAAGACATTCGAAGAACGTTCCAAGAATGTCTTGGTTTATAAGAGACTATCGTTTGAAAGATGGGGGATATCACATTGGGAAACCCATAAGTTACGATGTGTTTACTTTGACACATATATTGCGGGGAACCCAAATGCTATTTTACGCAACGGGTTAAGAAATTATTTTGACTCAATGTATCCGATTATAGGACTTCATGATTTAGAAAAAGCGGCTAACATGCAACATAAAGAAGCATGCTATGCTTACGGGTTAGTAATGTTCGCTTCTCACCAAAGTGAGAAAAAGAACATCGGGCTACAACTATTAAACAAAACGTTCCCACAAGTGACGGAGTCGGTAATTGGGGTAAGAAATGAGGTTTTTAGGTTATTACGAGACTGTTGGTCATTACGTAACCCTCGTCCCTTTGACGATGTTACAACACGCTGTCTTATCAACGGCCATAACGGTTATGTTCCACAAGACCAAGGATGGGAAGTAGTCCTAGTAAAACCTGAATGTATGACTTGTTTCTGGACGTATGAATTACGTGTCTTTATTGCCTTTGCTGAACGACTTGTGTACTAGCTAGAATTATCTTCACAACTATCTTGTATCAAAGTTATTGTGTGCTATATTTCATGCTTTATGTAAAATAAGCGGTATTGTAAGTTTGTAAAATATTGTATAAAAGTTTGAACACGAAATATTATTATAATCAGTTTTTCATATAGAATTGTAGTAGTTGAATTGTATATTAGCTACTAAGTATGAACTTAACGGGTAGGTACTACCCGAATTTAAACTTATAAAACGCTAATATGAAGAAAAAGCTTTTATAAATGAGTTCATATTATGCTACGAAATACTATTAACTACTCTTAATATCCTGTATGATTAACTTGTTCCATTTGACTATTTTGAAGGAAATGGCACCGACTACTCGACACACCGTGAATATGAATGAAGAGGAATTCCGTACTTTTCTAGCTTCAAACATAGCCGCAGTACAGGCTGCGCTACATACCAACAATAACCTTGGATCTAGCAGTACAGGAAATCGTGTAGGATGCACCTACAAAGAATTCACTGCCTGCAAACCTTTGAAATTTGATGGAACCGAAGGACCGATCGGATTGAAACGGTGGACCGAGAAGGTCGAATCGGTGTTTGCCATAAGTAAGTGTACTGAAGAGGACAAAGTGAAGTACGCTATGCATACCTTCACAGGTTCTGCGTTAACATGGTGGAATACCTATCTAGAGCAAGTGGGACAAGATGATGCGTACGCACTACCGTGGTCAGCATTCAAGCAATTGATGAACGAGAAGTACCGTCCCAGAACCGAGGTCAATAAGCTCAAGACAGAACTTAGAGGTTTACGAACCCAAGGATTTGATATTACCACGTACAAAAGACGATTCACAGAATTGTGCCTATTGTTTCCGGGAGCGTTCGAAGATGAGGAAGAGAAGATCGACGCGTTTGTGAAAGGATTACCGGAAAGAATCCAAGAAGATATAAGTTCACACGAGCCCGCCTCCATACAACAGGCATGTAGAATGGCTCTCAAACTAGTGAACCAGATTGAAGAAAGAATTAAAGAACAGACTGCTGAAGAGGTCAATGTGAAGCAAGTCAAAAGAAAGTGGTAGGAAAACGGTGATAAGAATCACCAATACAACAACAACAGCAATTACAACAATAATCGCAACAATTATCCCAACAATCGCAACATCAATCGCAACTACAACAAACGGCCTAACAACAACAACAACAACAACAGCAACTACAACAATCATCCCAACAACAATAATAACCGCAACAACAACAACAACAATCAGAAGCAGCTATGCCAAAGGTGTGAAAAGTATCACTCGGGGTTCTGCACCAAATTTTGCAACAAGTGTAAAAGAAATGGTCATAGCGCGGCGAAGTGTGAGGTCTATGGACCAGGGGTTAATAGAACGAAAGGAACAAATGGTGTCGGAACGAGTAATGGCGGAGCAAGTAGTGTCGGAGCAAGTTATGCCAATGTAGTTTGTTATAAATGTGGAAAACCGGGCCACATTATTAGAAATTGCCCGAACCAGGAGAACACGAATGGACAAGGCCGCGGAAGAGTTTTCAATATTAATGCGGCAGAGGCACAGGAAGACCCGGAGCTTGTTATGGGTACGTTTCTTATTGACAATAAATCTGCTTACGTTTTATTTGATTCGGGTGCGGATAGAAGCTATATGAGTAGAGATTTTTGTGCTAAATTAAGTTGTCCATTGACGCCTTTGGATAGTAAATTTTTACTCGAATTAGCAAATGGTAAATTAATTTCAGCAGATAATATATGTCGGAATCGAGAAATTAAACTGGTTAGTGAAACATTTAAGATTGACTTGATACCAGTAGAATTAGGGAGTTTTGATGTGATAATCGGTATGGACTGGTTGAAAGAAGTGAAAGCAGAGATCATTTGTTACAAAAATGCAATTCGCATTATACGAGAAAAAGGAAAACCCTTAATGGTGTACGGAGAAAAGGGCAACACGAAGCTACATCTTATTAGTAATTTGAAGGCACAAAAACTAATAAGAAAAGGTTGCTATGCTGTTCTAGCACACGTCGAAAAAGTACAAACTGAAGAAAAGAGCATCAATGACGTTCCCGTCGCAAAAGAATTTTCTGATGTATTTCTGAAAGAATTACCGGGATTACCCCCACATCGATCCGTTGAATTTCAAATAGATCTTGTACCAGGAGCTGCACCAATAGCTCGTGCTCCTTACAGACTCGCACCCAGCGAGATGAAAGAACTGCAAAGCCAATTACAAGAACTTTTAGAGCGTGGTTTCATTCGACCAAGCACATCACCGTGGGGAGCTCCTATTTTGTTTGTCAAGAAGAAAGATGGTACATTCAGGTTGTGTATCGACTACCGAGAGTTGAACAAACTTACCATCAAGAACCGCTACCCACTACCGAGAATCGACAACTTATTTGATCAACTACAAGGCTCGTCTGTTTATTCAAAGATTGACTTACGTTCCGGGTATCATCAAATGCGGGTGAAAGAAGATGATATTCCAAAGACTGCTTTCAGAACACGTTACGGTCATTACGAGTTTATGGTCATGCTGTTTGGTTTAACTAATGCACCAGCTGTGTTCATGGACCTTATGAACCGAGTGTGTGGACCATACCTTGACAAGTTTGTCATTGTTTTCATTGATGACATACTTATTTACTCAAAGAATGACCAAGAACATAGTGAACATTTGAGAAAGGTGTTAGAAGTATTGAGGAAGGAAGAATTGTACGCTAAGTTTTCAAAGTGTGCATTTTGGTTGGAAGAAGTTCAATTCCTCGGTCACATAGTGAACAAAGAAGGTATCCAGGTGGACCCGGCAAAGATCAAAACCGTTGAAAAGTGGGAAACCCCAAAAACTCCGAAGCATATACGTCAATTTTTAGGATTGGCTGGTTACTACAGAAGATTCATCCAAGATTTCTCCAAAATAGAAAAACCCTTGACTGCATTAACGCATAAAGGGAAGAAATTTGAATGGAAGGATGAACAAGAGAAGGCGTTTCAATTATTGAAAAAAAGCTAACTACGGCACCTTTATTGTCATTGCCTGAAGGGAATGATGATTTTGTGATTTATTGTGACGCATCAAAGCAAGGTCTCGGTTGTGTATTAATACAACGGACGAAGGTGATTGCTTATGCGTCTAGACAATTGAAGATTCACGAGCAAAATTATACGACGCATGATTTGGAATTAGGCGCGGTTGTTTTTGCATTAAAGACTTGGAGGCACTACTTATATGGGGTCAAAAGTATTATATATACCGACCACAAAAGTCTTCAACACATATTTAATCAGAAACAACTGAATATGAGGCAGCGTAGGTGGATTGAATTGTTGAATGATTACGACTTTGAGATTCGTTACCACCCGGGAAAGGCAAATGTGGTAGCCGACGCCTTGAGCAGAAAGGACAGAGAACCCATTCGAGTAAAATCTATGAATATAATGATTCACACTAACCTTACTACTCAAATAAAGGAGGCGCAACAAGGAGTTTTAAAAGAGGGAAATTTAAAGGATGAAATACCCAAAGGATCGGAGAAGCATCTTAGTATTCGGGAAGACGGAACCCGGTATAGGGCTGAAAGAATTTGGGTACTAAAATTTGGAGATATGAGAGAAATGGTACTTAGAGAAGCTCATAAAACCAGATACTCAATACATCCTGGAACGGGGAAGATGTACAAGGATCTTAAGAAACATTTTTGGTGGCCAGGTATGAAAGCCGATATTGCTAAATATGTAGGAGAATGTTTGAAGTGTTCTAAGGTCAAAGCTGAACATCAGAAACCATCAGGTCTACTACAACAACCTGAAATCCCAGAATGGAAATGGGAAAACATTACCATGGATTTCATTACTAAATTGGCAAGGACTGCAAGTGGTTATGATACTATTTGGGTAATAGTTGATCGTCTCACCAAGTCAGCACACTTCCTACCAATAAGAGAAGATGACAAGATGGAGAAGTTAGCACGACTGTATTTGAAGAAAGTCGTCTCCAGACATGGAATACCAATCTCTATTATCTCTGATAGGGATGACAGATTTATTTCAAGATTCTGGCAGACATTACAGCAAGCATTGGGAACTCGTCTAGACATGAGTACTGCCTATCATCCACAAACTGATGGGCAGAGCGAAAGGACGATACAAACGCTTGAAGACATGCTACGAGCTTGTGTTATTGATTTTGGAAACAGTTGGGATCGACATCTACCGTTAGCAGAATTTTCCTACAACAACAGTTACCATTCAAGCATTGAGATGGCGCCGTTTGAAGCACTTTATGGTAGAAAGTGCAGGTCACCGATTTGTTGGAGTGAAGTGGGGGATAGACAGATTACAGGTCCAGAGATAATACAAGAAACTACTGAGAAAATCATCCAAATTCAACAAAGATTGAAAACCGCCCAGAGTCGACAAAAGAGCTACGCGTACAGTAAAAGAAAAGATATAGAGTTTGAAATTGGAGAAATGGTCATGCTTAAGGTTTCACCTTGGAAAGGCGTTGTTCGATTTGGTAAACGGGGGAAACTAAATCCAAGGTATATTGGATCATTCAAGATTATAGATCGTGTCGGACCAGCAGCTTACCAACTTGAGCTACCTCAACAACTCATGGCTGTACATAACACTTTCCACGTCTCAAATTTGAAGAAATGTTTTGCTAAAGAAGATCTCACTATTCCGTTGGACGAAATCCAAATCAATGAAAAACTTCAATTCATTGAAGAACCCGTCGAAATAATGGATCGTGAGGTTAAGAGACTTAAACAAAACAAGATACCGATTGTTAAGGTTCGATGGAATGCTCGTAGAGGACCTGAGTTCACCTGGGAGCGTGAAGATCAGATGAAGAAGAAATACCCGCATTTATTTCCAGAAGATACGTCAACACCTCCAACTGCTTAAAATTTCGGGACGAAATTTATTTAACGGGTAGGTACTGTAGTGACCCGAACTTTTCCACGTTTATATATATATTAAATGAAATTGTTATTTACATGATTAAGTGTTTCCAACATGTTAAGCAATCAAACTTGTTAAGACTTGATTAATTGAAATAGGTTTCATATAGACAATTGACCACCCAAGTTGACCGGTGATTCACGAACGTTAAAACTTGTAAAAACTATACGATGACATATATATGGTTATATATATAGTTAACATGATTTTATTATAAGTATTTATCTCATTAGGTATTTTAACAATGAGTTATATACATAAAAATGAGACTATTAATTTAAGAAACTCGAAAATGATATATATAACGATTATCGTTATAACAACGTCTTACTAGGTACATATGAATCATATTAAGATATTGATACACTTGGTTAATTATGTTAAATTATAAGTAAATATATTATTAAGTGTATTAACAATGAAATACATATGTAAAAATAAGACTACTAACTTAATGATTTCGAAACGAGACATATATATAACGATTATCGTTGTAACGACATTTAACTATATATATATCATACTAAGATATATTATATATCATAATATCATGATAATATAACAATTTAACATCTCATTTTTTATAATAAACAATGGGTTAACAACATTCAACAAGATCGTTAACCTAAAGGTTTCAAAACAACATTTACATGTAACGACTAACGATGACTTAACGACTCGGTTAAAATGTATATACATGTAGTGTTTTAATATGTATTCATACGCTTTTGAAAGACTTCAAGACACTTATCAAAATACTTCTACTTAACAAAAATTCTTACAATTACATCATCGTTCAGTTTCATCAACAATTCTACTCGTATGCACCCGTATTCGTACTCGTACAATACACAGCTTTTAAATGTATGTACTATTGGTATATACACTCCAATGATCAGCTCTTATCAGCTCATGTTAGTCACCTAACACATGTGAGAACCATCATTTGGCAACTAGCATGAAATATCTCATAATATTACAAAAATATGAGTAATCATTCATGACTTATTTACATGAAAACAAAATTACATATCCTTTATATCTAATCCATGCACCAACGACTAAAAACACCTACAAACACTTTCATTCTTCAATTTTCTTCATCTAATTGATCTCTCTCAAGTTCTATCTTCAAGTTCTAAGTGTTCTTCATAAATTCCAAAAGTTCTAGTTTCATAAAATCAAGAATACTTCCAAGATTGCAAGTTTACTTCCAAGTTTTCTAAATCCATTCCAAGTAATCATCCAAGATCAAGAAACCTTTGTTACTTACAGTAGGTTATCTTTCTAATACAAGGTAATAATCATATTCAAACTTTAATTCAATTTCTATAACTATAACAATCTTATTTCGAGTGGAAATCTTACTTGAAATTGTTTTCGTGTCATGATTCTGCTTCAAGAACTTTCAAGCCATGCAAGGATTCTTTGAAGCTAGATCTATTTTTCTCATTTCCAGTAGGTTTATCCAAGGAACTTGAGGTAGTAATGATGTTCATAACATCATTCGATTCATACATATAAAGCTATCTTATTCGAAGGTTTAAACTTGTAATCACTAGAACATAGTTTAGTTAATTCTAAACTTGTTCGCAAATAAAAGTTAATCCTTCTAACTTGACTTTTAAAATCAACTAAACACATGTTCTATATCTATATGATATGCTAAATTAATGATTTAAAACCTGAAAACACGAAAAACACCGTAAAACCGGATTTACGCCGTCGTAGTAACACCGCGGGCTGTTTTGGGTTAGTTAATTAAAAACTATGATAAACTTTGATTTAAAAGTTGTTATTCTGGTAAAATGATTTTTATTATGAACATGAAACTATATCCAAAAATTATGGTTAAACTCAAAGTGGAAGTATGTTTTCTAAAATGGTCATCTAGACGTCGTTCTTTCGACTGAAATGACTACCTTTACAAAAACGACTTGTAACTTATTTTTCTGACAATAAACCTATACTTTTTCTGTTTAGATTCATAAAATAAAGTTCAATATGAAACCATAGCAATTTGATTCACTCAAAATGGATTTAAAATGAAGAAGTTATGGGTAAAACAAGATTGGATAATTTTTCTCATTTTAGCTACGTGAAAATTGGTAACAAATCTATTTCAACCATAACTTAATCAAATTGCATTGTATATTATGTAATCTTGGGATACCATAGACACGTATACAATGTTTCGACCTATCATGTCGACACATCTATATATATTTCGGAACAACCATAGACACTCTATATGTGAATGTTGGAGTTAGCTATACAGGGTTGAGGTTGATTCCAAAATATATATAGTTTGAGTTGTGATCAATAATGAGATACGTATACACTGGGTTGTGGATTGATTCAATATAATATTTATCGATTTATTTCTGTACATCTAACTGTGGACAACTAGTTGTAGGTTACTAACGAGGACAGCTGACTTAATAAACTTAAAACATCAAAATATATTAAAAGTGTTGTAAATATATTTTGAACATACTTTGATATATATGTATATATTGTTATAGGTTCGTGAATCAACCAGTAGCCAAGTCTTACTTCCCGACGAAGTAAAAATCTGTGAAAGTGAGTTATAGTCCCACTTTTAAAATCTAATATTTTTGGGATGAGAATACATGCAGGTTTTATAAATGATTTACAAAATAGACACAAGTACGTGAAAATACATTCTATGGTTGAATTATCGAAATCGAATATGCCCCTTTTTATTAAGTCTGGTAATCTAAGAATTAGGGAACAGACACCCTAATTGACGCGAATCCTAAAGATAGATCTATTGGGCCTAACAAACCACATCCAAAG
This sequence comes from Rutidosis leptorrhynchoides, assembly GCF_046630445.1. Lineage (NCBI taxonomy): Eukaryota > Viridiplantae > Streptophyta > Magnoliopsida > Asterales > Asteraceae > Rutidosis > Rutidosis leptorrhynchoides. The sequence continues at coordinate 391,737,270 of NC_092338.1, forward strand.
TACCGGATGCTTTAGTACTTCGAAATTTATATCATATCCGAAGGGTGTCCCGGAATGATGGGGATATTCTTATATATACATCTTGTTAATGTCGGTTACTAGGTGTTCACCATATGAATGAATTTTATCTCTATGTATGGGATGTATATTGAAATATGAAATCTTGTGGTCTATTATTAAGATTTGATAATATATAGGTTAAACCTATAACTCACCAATATTTTTGTTGACGTTTTAAGCATGTTTATTCTCAGGTGATTATTAAGAGCTTCCGCTGTTGCATACTAAAATAAGGACAAGATTTGGAGTCCATGCTTGTATGATATTATATAAAAACTGCATTCAAGAAACTTATTTTTGATGTAATATATTCTTATTGTAAACCATTATATAATGGTCGTGTGTAAACGGTATATTTTAGATTATCATTATTTGATAATCTACGTAATGCTTTTAAAACCTCTATAGATAAAATAAAGGTTATGGTTGTTTTAAAAATGAATGCAATCTTTGAAAAACGTCTCATATAGAGGTCAAAACCTCGCGACGAAATCAATTAATATGGAACGTTTATAATCAATATGAACGGGACATTTCAATTTAATGACCCAAATGCATTAAATGACCCATTTACACCAAAACCGCCCATCAAAGGCCGAGACTCATTATTAATCACTAAAAGCTAGTGATTAGAGTCTACTAACACCAACTAACACCAACTAACACCAACTTAGGGTATTTCATACCCATTTCACCCAATTAGGTCAATCATTACTCATTTGACCCATTTTAACACTTAGACTTACAAACTAGGTTTAACTTGGACCCACTAACAATCTTTCATCATTTAACAAGTGTATTAGTGACTAACAACACCATTTAACACTTACAATCTCAATTCATAAGATCAAACCCAAGATTAAAGCTATTAGGGTTTTCTTTCATCAATATAACCCAAATTCACCCATTTAACCCCCAAATGGGTCATACAAACCTCAAGTAAACAAAACCCTAGCCATAAACCAATTAAAACTCAAAACATAGAGTTGAGACTTACCAATACAACCACAACGTAGCTAGTGACGTAGGGAACAACTTTAAAGCTTGGGTTCGGGTGAGATTTGGCCTTATTCTTCACCAAAGTGAGCTCTCTCACTCTAAAACCTCACTCTCTCTCTAAAATTGAATATGGTAGATGAAGATGTGTTAAATGAGGATTGGGATAAGGTTGCACCAGTTTTACACTCCACAAATCGACCTCATTGTGAAAAGACTTAAACACCCCCAAAAGATGCCATTTAAAATGGAAAAAAGTAAAACAGCGACTATTGTCGCGATCTGCGGTGACTTGTCGTGATACGCGACGACTGAAACGCGACAATCATTTTTTGAACGCGAATAAAAGGACAGAAATGGGGTCTCAGGGGTTGTCGCATTTCGACACGACATGTCGCGTTACGCGACACAACAGAACGCGATACCTTTGACTCAAACGCGACAAAATATCAGTAGGGAGGGTTCCAGACTTGCCTCACGTTTCAATAGCTCCCATCGCATTTCGCGATGACACAAAACGCTTTACACACACCCAGGACGCGACAGATTTCCAGTAACCATTCAAACGCAATCTTTTTAACATCTAACCCATATACAAACAACCATGGATACAATATTAAACGTACATGAGGTTAAATACGCACCTTAAGTCACATTCAAGGAAAACGGGATGTTACATAATACAGTAAACCACATTAGCATTTCATGCTACTAAAACTCTATGCGAAGATAGACTCGCTCACCGATTGCCAGCAAATACTCAGTTATCTAACTTCTGAGCTTCTTACTAGTTCTTATCGTCCGAGAACAATATAAACCAAGTTAGTGCAGTGTTCTAATCAAAATTAGACACACAGGAAGCATAACGGCTACAAAATAGCACTGAAATGAAAACATAAATTACTGATGCACATCCGTACGGATCCACTGAGTTCACATCCGTACGTATACACTCCATCCGTATGAATACATTACTCATCCGTACGGATTCAAGCTGCATCCGTACGGATGCAGTTCATCTGCAGCAGCAGCAGTTTCATGATGGGTTTCGAGCCAAAATCACAAAATCTCGTTCTAGGACCTGTTTTTGACCTCAAAATCGACATTAACTTGTTTACAAAATATTTTAGGACTTAAACCCTCAAAATTTACACTCAACCAACATCAAATTTGCACAAACTTGACACTAGAACATACTCTAACAAAACCTAATTCAAAAAACCCAATTTATCACATATTTAGACATGAAATTTGATAATCTTACCTTGTTTGAACTCTTGAAATCACTAGAAACTAATTTCCAACACAAACAAGAATCAAAAACAAGATTTGGAAATTATGGTTTCAAGAGAATTAGAGTTTGGTACGGTTTAGTGAGCGAGTGAGTGTGAATGTTATGGAAAGGGAATGAAGGAAATGAGCTGGTGACACACTTAAAAGTGTGTTAAAACACACACCCCACTACACACGAGTATTTACCAATTATCGAATATCTTTCGTACTTATTTAGGCGGGACCTAACGAAGTTCAAATTAATTAAACAAACCTGTTCTTTGACCCTTATCACAAGCTGGTCTTAACCAAGCTATCAGATAACTCTAAGCACTTAATTAATATAAAAGCACATAAATACACAAATATAAACCTAAGGGCACAAATGTCATCTTACGTCTAGCCCAGGGTTCTGTCTGTTACAAATCTACTCCCATTAAAGAGATTATGTCCTCAGAATCTAGTCCTGTTCAAACAGGCGAGGGTAACGAGTCATCATCAACTCTTCTGTTTCCCACATTAGGTTAGATCCCAAACTGTTCTTTCACTCAATCAACACCAATGAAATCAGTTTCTTTCTCAACTTGGTTATCTTACGATCAACTATTTGAATCGGTTCCCCAACCAATTTCTTACTCAAGTCAAACTTTAAATCCACTAACGGTACAATCTGATTCTCATCGTTTAAACTTACGCAGATAGTACACGTTGAAAGTATTATGGATTCCCGCTAACTCAGAAGGAAGATCCAACACAATTGTCTAGTCGTTCAATATCTGACTGATCGGGAACAACCCAATGTATCTCGGTGCAAGCTTACCACGTTTACAAAATCTGATAACCTCTTTCCATGGTGAAACCTTTAAGTACCCTCGGTCTCTGACATTAAAGGTTACCCGAAATCTACGCAGATCTGGATACATCTTTTGCCTATCTCTGGATGATTTTAATTTCTCTCGGGCAACAGCAACTTTCTTGGCCATTAACTGAACAATATCAGGACCCGCAAACTATTTCTCTCCAGCCTTTAACCATCAAGTCGGAGTTCTACAACGACGACCATACAACATCTCGTAAGGCGGAATTCCTATACTTGAATGATATGAATTGTTATACGTGAATTCAACCAATGGTAGATGTAAATCCTATGACCCAACGTATTCTAACACACAAGATCTTAATATATCCTCCATGGTCTGTATCATTCTATCACTTTGACCATCTATTTGAGGATGATAAGCTATACTTAAGTTTACACGTGTACCCAAAATTTTGTTGTGAACCGTTCCAGAAAATTGACACAAATCTAGATACTCTGTCTGACACAATCGATAACGCCACACCAACAATTTCTTTCACTTATAACTCGGCCAATTCACTTAATGATGATGTCTCACGGGTAGCCAGAAAGTGAGCACTCTTGGTCAACCGGTCAACTATCACCCAGATCATGTCGTGCCTTTTCTGGGTTCAGGTTAGTTTCATCACAAAATCCATCATGATATGTTCCCATTTCCACTCGGGAATTTCCAACTGGCGTAACGACTCATACGGTGTCTGATTTTCAGCTTTCACTTGCGCATAAACATGAAACTTTTCAACAAAACGAGCTATATATGTTTTCATTGTATGCCACCAATACACTGTTTTCAAATCATGATACATTTTATTACTGCATGGATGTACTGTCAATCTGGATCTTTGAGCTCCTGTCAAGATCAAATCCCTCAAGTCTCCAAGCATATGCACACAAACACGGTTATGATAAGTCTTAAGTCCACGTGAGTCATGAATAAGGTTAAGTTTTCGTTTAGTGATAAGTTCAGATTTAACATGTTCATCCTCCAAGTACAGGCTTGCATAGTTCTTAATTGGTCAATCAAATCTTAAGTAATCTCTAAACGAAGAAATTTTACGATATCACTATACTTCTTGCGACTCAGTGCATCAACAACTACATTTGCCTTAAGCGGATGGTTCTTAATTTCACAATCGTAGTCTTTTATAAGTTCTTGCCATCTCCTCTGGTGCATGTCCAGTTCTTTCTGCGAGAAATTATATTGCAAGTTTTTATGATCAGTACAAATCACATAATGCGTCCCGTACATAATGTCTCCATAGTTTTTAGAGTGCAAGAACACTACGACAACCATTTCTAAATCATGTACAAGATAATTCCTCTCATGCACTTTCAATTTTCTCGAGGCGTAATCAATAACCATGTCTCTCTGCATTAATACACAACCCAACACAGCTAATGAAGCATCACAGTACACCACAAAATAGTCTATAACCTCTGGTAACGCAAACACTCGAGTCTAACATAATACCTATTTCAATGTCTGGAAGGCACTTTCCTATTCATCAGTCAATCAAAAGGTAACATCTTTTCGATTCAACTTGGTCAATGAATCCGCAATTTTCAAAAAATCTTTGATAAACCTGCGATAATAACTCGCCAATTCCGGAAAACTCTTGATCTCTGTAGGAGTCCTCGGAGAATCCCAATTCATTACTGCTTCTATCTTTGATGGATGGACTTTAATACCCTCAACATAAATAACATGACCCCAAAAATTGTACCTCTCGCAACCAAAACTCACACTTAGAAAAATTAGCAAACAATTGTTCACGTCTCAACAAATTCAAAACTTATCTTAAATGTTCTACACACTCGGCCTCGGTCTTAGAATACACAAGTATATCGTCTATAAACACAATCAAAACTTGTCTAAAAATGGACGGCACACTCTGTTCATCAAATCCATGAAGACTGTCGGGATATTCGTGAGACCAAATGGCATGACTAGAAACTCGTAATGACCATACCTCATTCCAAACATTGTCTTAGGTATATCCGATTCCGCTACACAAACCCGATGATATCCTGATTGCAAGTCTATCTTTGAAAAATACGAAGCTCCCTGTAATTGATCGAACAGATCATCGATTCTAGGTAGCGGATAATTATTCTTAAAGGTCCTCTAGTCCAACTCACGGTAATCGATACACATTCTAAGGGTTCCATCTTTCTTCTTAACGAATAACACTGGAGCACCACATGGAGAAGAACTAGGACGAATAAACCCGTGATCTAACAATTTTTGAATCTGAGACATCATCTCGAGGATCTCAGATGGAGCCAAACGGAATGGAGCTTTCACAATCGGAGTAGTTCGTGGCACTAACTCAATCTTATACTCAACTTCCCTTACTGGTGATAGACCTGGTAACTCGTCTGGAAACACCTCTAGGAATTCAAAAACTACATGAATGTCGGTGGTCATTTTCTTCTCTTTCTTGTCATCAATCACATACACAAAAATGATTCACAACCCTTCGCCAAAGACTTATTCGCCTTCATCATGGTGATCAAAGGACCATTAAACCCACCTCGTTCCCCTCGGGCCATGACATGGGTTCCATCGATCAACAGGAAGGTAATAATCTTCCTATTACACGTAATGTTGACCCTATGGAGGCTCAGCCAGTCTGTAACGACCCGACTTTTTTGACTTGCTTTTGTGCTTTGTGCTTTCGCAAAACTGCGTATTTGTGCGTACTGAACTATATTATGCTCTGGGAACTTTCTGCATGTGGATTACTTTCGTTTATATATTAAAACATGCCTTTAAGTACGTAGGTTACTTAACTTAACCCCCGGAAGCCTTTATGACCGTTAGTATTACTTGACGTTTTTTTAACGAACTGCGTACTACGTACACGTTTAACTTTTGTCGTAATAAAAATATTATAACTACAAAATACTAATTGTTATTTTATAATAACAATTACTTAGGTTTTTGGATGCTTAATTACGCTTAGTAATTTACTAGAGCACACTAGTTAGCCTTGTTGGACTTTCTACCTTGTTGGACCTTAGCCCACCCTACACTAGCTAGTGGACTATTTAATTAGCCCAATTATAAATAACTAGTGACCCATTAATAAGTAAGATAAATGTCCATTTATTAGAGGGAACATACTAGCATTTTTGTTAAGTATTATCCTTAATGTTGCATGGGATCCTAACATAAGCACCAACTTTAGACAACCATTAACCAAAAAGAAAAAAGGTGTCCCCCTTGTCCCCTCCCCATACCCACGGCCAACTCACCCCCACCCACACCCTCACCACCTATAAATACAAGCCTTATTCCATCCATTTTACACTTGCTCTCATTTGCATTTTACACACACTTACTCTCTAATTCTTTCTCTAGTCTTTCTCTCTAAAAAGTGTAAGTATTTAATTTTTCTTCTTCTTCTTCCCTTCTCTTTCACGAAATCATCATCATCATCATCAAAGGGTCTAGCTTTTTAGCTTTTGATCTTGATTACATCTTGTAGATTCAAACATGGATTTGAATCCTTCAAGAACATGGAAGATTCAAGCTTTCTAGCTTTGAATATTCTCCTATTTTGTAGATCTAAATCTTTTAGCTTTAATCTTATTATTTTGTTATAAAGATTCAAACTTGTATTTGTAATCTTCATGTAACATAAAGATCTAAGCTTTATGCTTCAAGATCTTCAAGAACAACCAAGATTCAAGCTTTCTAGCTTTGAATATTCATTTCTTTTGTTGGATCTAAGTTTTCTAACTTATGATCTCATTATTTTGTTGTAAAGATCAAAACTTGTGTTTGTGGTCTTCATGTAACTTGAAGATCTAAGCTTTATGCTTCAAGGTCTTCAAGAACACTAAAGATTCAAGCTTTCTAGCTTTGTAATCTTATAACTTGTGTGAAAAGGATCCAAGCTCTCTAGCTTAGGGTTCCATCACTTCATTTGATTAAGATTGTGTTCATATTTGTTTGATTAAAGTAAAGTTTGTAGCTTTAGTTGTAAATAGAACTTGTATTTGTGTTAAGACTAAGGATATGATGTAACCTTGGTTCATCATCCATCTAAGACTCTTAAATGAGTTGTGTTCTTACTTGGTCTTAACATATTGTATGTTGGTGGTTGAATCTTGGTCAAGGTGATGCCAACTGAAAGGACCCGTCCATATACATTATAAACGATTCACAATAGTTGATTACATCGCGAGGTATTTGACCTCTATATGATACATTTTACAAACATTGCATTCATTTTTAAAAGACAAACTTTCTTTACAACGAAAATTGACGGTATGCACACTATTTCATAATATATCCAACTATAATTGACTTAATAATAATCTTGATGAATTCAATGACTCGAATGCAACGTCTTTCAAAATATGTCATGAATGACTCCAAGTAATATCCTTAGAATGAGCTAATGTGCAGCGGAAGATTTCTTTAATACCTGAGAATAAACATGCTTTAAAGTGTCAACCAAAAGGTTGGTGAGTTCATAGGTTTATCATAACAATCATTTCAATATATTAATAGACCACAAGATTTCCATTTATAAATATATGTACACTCGCAAGTGTATAAAAGTATTCTATAAGTTGTAGGCACCCGGTAACAAGCCTTAACGTTCATGTTTTACCCTCTGAAGTACACCAGATCAGGTGTGTTTAAAATAACCTCGAAGTACTAAAGCATCCCATAGTCGGGATGGGGTTTGTCAGGCCCAATAGATCTATCTTTAGGATTCGCGCCTACCGTACATAGACAAGTAGTTTAATGTTACCAAGCTAAGGGTATATTTCTGGTTTAAACCCACGTAGAATTAGTTTTAGTACTTGTGCCTATTTCGTAAAACATTTATAAAAACAGCGCATGTATTCTCAGTCCCAAAAATATATATAAAAGGGAGCAAATGAAACTCACTTTTGCCTTGAAGGTATTTAATTCGACTTGGTCTCCGATAAATATCACGAACCTAACCATATATATAATATATCAACATATTTTCTTTTTAAGTAATCGTTACATATATATATATATATATATATATATATATACTTTTAATACTTTTAATATTTTCTTAGTCCGTAGTTAGCAGTCCGATGTTAGTGGTCCACAATTAGTTGCTTAAATAAAATAAATAAAGACCCCATCGTATTCGTATTGATCAGAATTAATCTCGACCCATGGTACCATGTTGTCAAATGACGTGTTGCGTACATAAAGTACCGTGTTATCAAATGACGTGTTGCGTACAATCATGAGGTCTTATGATTAATCTTCTCGTGTTGTTTACGGATGGTCCTGAAATATATAAAATCAAATTATAAGTAATTATATATAAAATATCATATTAATTAGAAAAGATATGATTAATTTACTTTTTCTCCAATTATTTTCGTAGCTAAACTAGCTTCGGATACCCAATCTTGTTTTAGTCGTAGTTTCTTCATTACAACTCCGTTTTTGTTGGTTCAACTTGCCACTTCCTTGGATCGAGTCAAATTTTAAGAATATGAACTGAAAATACCTTAGTTTGTATTCGAAATCATAGGTTATAGGTCAAACTTTGGTGAAACTTATGAAAGTGATCATTTTCCATCATAAAAACAACATTTAATGATCATTTTTCTAAAAATACTTACACTTTGAGTTAAACCATGAAATTTTTATGTTTTAACATATTCATAAGAAATATCATTTTTCCAGAACATGAACTTTCAATTCAAAGTTCAAGATGGTTTTTAATTGTCCAACCCAAAACAGCCCCCAGTTGCACTCCGACGACGTAGATTCAGTTTTTAAGATGTTCTTTGTAAAACCAAGTTATATCTTGTTAGGTTAGCATATCATTATGATATATTACAGGTCTTGAAGTGTTTTAAAAGTCAAGTTAGAAGGATCTATTTAGTTTGCGAACAAGTTTAAAATCATTCAAACTATGTTCTTGTTGTTAAAATTTTATACCACAAAATAAGATAGCTATATGAATATGAATTGAATAAGATTATGAACAAGGTTACTATATCGAGTTACTTGGACAAAGTTACTGCTAAAGATAAGAAATAATATTGGAATCAAAGAATGGTGGAGTTAGATCAAAAAGGTTGGAAGTAAACTTCTTCAAATGGGTGGTTATTTTGATATGTTCTTGAAAGAGTTTTCTTATGGTGTTTAAGGCTTGTAATTGAAGCTAAATGATGGAGAAAATGCTTGGAGATGATCAAGTATGAAGTTAGGAGTATTTTGAGAGAGAAATGAGGGTGTAGGTATGAGAAAATGGAGTGAAGAAATGGTGTTCATTTATAAAAACGTTTTTAGTTTATAAAGAAAGAAAAGGATTCCTAATTTTGTTTTCTTACTAATAATTCATACTACTTGACAAATCCTAGTTACCTCATATCTAGGGCAGTAATAATGTTGATTAGGATGTTGATTTTATGTGTATATACCAATAGTAAATACGTATAGAAGCTGGGTATGATACGGGTACATATACCCTAGATATATGTATAGAAATCTTGAGGAAACGGAATGAGAATTCAAATATAGCTATCTTTTGTGAATATACTTATATTGTTTTACGTATTTAAGTCCTTAAAAAGTGATTAAATACATTATATATACGATACATGTATAAGCATTATAGATTATAAGTATATATATCAAAGAATGTTACGTATAGTTATCGTTTTGAAAACTTAAGTTAGTAGTTTCAAAATATACTTATAACTCATTGTCATTAGTACACAATGAGATGTTAAACCATCCTTAGATCATGTTAAATATATATAAATACATGTATATACACAAACGTATAATTATCGTATGTTATATAGTTCGTGATATCATCGGTCATATTGGACGGTCAAACGTTGTGTAAAACTCTTTTCAAAAACACAAGTCTCAACAATTTGGATTGCTTATCATGTTGGTATGGTTTAATTTATGTCAATATTAATCTCATAAGTATAATTTGGTCAGAAAATTCCGGGTCATTACACTAACCCATCAAAGAGTTGTACGCTTGAAGCTTACAAGCATCAAGGATGAGAACCGTGATGAGCATCAAGCACCAAGAACCCCACCGGAGCACTTGTTTACTATTTTTCGGGATCTGATCAGATTCCTGACTTCGGGAAAACTGATTTTCAGTTAGTTCGTTTCGAGTAGATGACTTTTTGTTTAGGCCTCGTCTTAATCCGATATACGGTTTAGGATTTATAGCCCTCCGAAAGTCACTACGCCTTTGTAACGTTGTGCTGAAATTTCTGACCTACTCGCACTTAAACCGTCGCCACGGTCAAACGAAGACGAGTTAGGTTCTGAAAATTGATCAGCAGTTAACGACTCATATACGGAGCCATAGCCACTGACTACGCGTCTTTTCGTTTTGTATAGAGGTCGTAGCAGCTGACCGAAGTCAGCCTATTGTTTCGATCTCTATTCTTGTCAAACTTACTTAGCTTTTATGATGATGAATGATGATGATGATGACACTTAAACTTAATTTATGCACTTTTAAACCTTTGGGAACAATATACTGACCTAGTAACCTTTGACTTAGGTTGACGACCTTTTGGACCGACTTACTACTTGCATACTTTCATTATCGACTTTACCGCTTTTATCACTATAAGTTATAGCTTCCCTTTTTACTTATACTATTTTTGAGACTGAGAATACATGCGCTTTTTATGTTTTACTTACTTGACAGGAGAACTTAAACTTTACATATGTGTGGGTTATATAACGGCATAAACTTTCCCCTTAGCACGGTAACGTTTAATCATTGGTTTTGAACCGGTGAACGCGAATATTAGATATGGATCCATAGGGTTTGACATCCCCACTCGGGCTAGTCGCGCTAGCATTTAACGGGTGTTTGATACTTCGAGGACATACGCACTCGCCAAGTGTACTTTTAGGGGGTATTATTATTACGTTAAGTTAGTTACCGGGTGTCCACGGATAAGCATATACTTTTCATACTGTTTTGAATACGATAACTCGTGGTCTACATTACTTTACTGATTACAAACTATAGCTCACCAACATTCGTGTTGACTTTAAAGCGTGTATTTCTTAGGTGCTTAGACGATGTTGCTTCCGATGTTAGACTTGCTGTCTTGGTGTTATAGACTTGATGTTATGGACCTGCTGTGTTAGATTTCCGCTGCATTACTTAGAGACGTCTCAATCATGAAACTTTTATCTTGCATTCGTAACTTATGTTATTTTCAAATAATGACTTTGTAACGACCTTTGTGTCACATTATCTTTTGTAAACGCTATCTTTTTATGAATGCAAAACTGGTTTTCAAACAACATGTAGTATTTGACCGTGTAAAGATCCTGTTGTTGATGAATCGTACACGATGGTTTTGTACGGGGCATCACATTTGGTATCAGAGCATTGGTTGTAGGGAATTAGGTTGCACTAGTGAGTCTTGACCGAGCCAAGTAGGATTCACTGATAGGACTAATCTACAACTTGCTTGTTTAACTATTTCTGCGGAACTTACTGCATGTTACTGCTTACTTTTACTACTATGTGTACTTACTGTATGCTACTGTTTATTCTCGCTACTGCATGCTACTATCTGCTTTCGATTGCATGATACTTTTGTAGGATTTTGTTAATATTGCCATGATATGTACTGCTAAGATGCTGTAGTGCCTAATTACGTGCTTGCTATATGTCTTACTAACATGGAAAAAGTTATTTTTCCTTGTTCAGATGTCAGACATGCTGCCCATGACCTTTGACTTCTAGAGTGACTCAGAGACGACTGTTGCCTCGCCTAAGATTGTTGCTAATTCACCGTTACCCTTCGACGACTCTGGCGATTCACCTTCCAGTGGACTCGTGCTTGACCTTATGGACGTCTCGGACGGAGACTGTAGTGACCCGAACTTTTCCATGTTTATATATATTAAATGAAATTGGTATATTTATATGACTAAATGTTTCTAACGTGTTAAGCAATCAAACTTGTTAAGACTTGATTAAATGAAATAAGTTTCATATAGACAATTGATCACCCAAGTTGACCGGCGATTCACGAACGTTACAAATTTGTAAAAACTACATGTTGTGGTATATATAGACATATATATATGGTTGACATGAGATTATGATGAGTAAGTATCTCACTAAGTATATTAACAATGTGTGATATACATAAGAAATGAGATTACTAAGTTAAGAAACTCGAAATGATATATATAACGATTATCGTTATGATAACGTCTACTAAATACATATGTATCATATTAAGATATTGATACACTATATTTAACATGATAAAATGATATTTAAATATATCATTAAGTGTGTTAACAATGAACTACATATGTAAAAAAACAAGACTACTAACTCAAGAATTACGAAACGAGACTTATATGTAACGATTATCGTTGTAACGATATTTTAATGTATATATCATATTAAGAGATATTCATACATCATAATATCATGATAACATAATAATTTAACATCTCATTTGATATAATAAATATTGGGTTAACAACATTAATTGAGATCGTTAACTTAAAGGTTTCAAAACAACACTTACATGTAACGACTAACGAAGACTTAACGACTCCATTAGAATGTATATAAATGTAGTGTTTTAATATGTATTCATACACTTTTGAAAGACATCAGGACACTTATCAAAATACTTATACTTAACGAAAATGCTTACAATTACATCCTCGTTCAGTTTCATCAACAATTCTACTCGTATGCACCCGTATTCGTACTCGTACAATACACAGCTTTTAGATGTATGTACTATTGGTATATACACTCCAATGATCAGCTCTTAGTAGCCCATGTGAGTCACCTAACACATGTGGGAACCATCATTTGGCAACTAGCATGAAATATCTCATAAAATTACAAAAATATTAGTAATCAATCATGACTTATTTACATGTAAACAAAATTACAAATCCTTTATATCTAATCCATATACCAACGACCAAAAACACCTACAAACACTTTCATTCTTCAATTTTCTTCATCTAATTGATCTCTCTCAAGTTCCGTCTTCAAGTTCTAAGTGTTCTTCATAAATTCCATAAGTATAGTTTCATAAAAATCAAGAATACTTCCAAAGTTTGCAAGTCTACTTCCAAGCTTTCAAATCCATTCCAAGTAATCATATAAGATCAAGGAACCTTTGTTATTTATATTAGGTTATCTTTCTAATTCAAGGTAATATTCATATTCAAACTTTGATTCAATTTCTACAACTATAACAATCTTATTTCGAGTGAAAATCTTACTTGAACTGTTTTCGTGTCATGATTCTGCTTCAAGAACTTTCATGCCATCCAAAGATCCTTTGAAGCTAGATCTGTTTTTCTCATTTCCATTAGTTTTATCCAGAAAACTTTAGGTAGTAATAATGTTCATAACATCATTCGATTCATACATATAAAACTACCTTATTCGAAGGTTGAAACTTGAAATCACTAGAACATAGTTTAGTTAATTCTAAACTTGTTCGCAAACAAAAGTTAATCCTTCTAACTTGACTTTTAAAATCAACTAAACACATGTTCTATATCTATATGATATGCTAACTTAATGATTTAAAACCGGAAAACACGAAAAACACCGTAAAACCGGATATACGCCGTCGTAGTAACACCGCGGGCTGTTTTGGGTTAGTTAATTAAAAACTATGATAAACTTTGATTTAAAAGTTGTTCTTCTGTAAAAATTATTTTTCTTATGAACATGAAACTATATCCAAAAATCATGGTTAAACTCAAAGTAGCAGTATGTTTTCCAAAATGGTCATCTAGACGTCGTTCTTTCGACTGAAATGACTACCTTTACAAAAACGACTTGTAACCGGTATTTCTGACTATAGACTTATACTTTTTCTTTTTAGATTCATAAACTTAAGTTCAATATGAAACCATAGCAACTTGAAACACTCAAACGGATTTAAAACGAAGAAGTTATGGGTAAAACAAGATTGGATAATTTTTCTTGTTGTAGCTACGTGAAAATTGGTATCAAATCTATATTAATCATATCCTAGCTAACTCATATTGTATTACATGTATTCTAATATATTATGTAATCTTGGGATACCATAGACACGTATGCAAATGTTTTGACATATCATATCGACCCATGTATATATATTATTTGGAACAACCATAGACACTCTATATGCAGTAATGTTGGAGTTAGCTATACAGGGTTGAGGTTGATTCCAAAAATATATATACTTTGAGTTGTGATCTAGCCTGAGATATGTATACACTGGGTCGTGGATTGATTCAAGATAATATATATCAATTTATTTCTGTACATCTAACTTTGGACAACTAGTTGTAGGTTACTAACGAGGACAGCTGACTTAATAAACTTAAAACATTAAAACGTATTAAAAATGTTGTAAATATATTTTGAACATATTTTGATATATATGTACATATTTGTTATAGGTTCGTGAATCGACCAGTGGCCAAATCTTAGTTCCCGATGAAGTAAAAATCTGTGAAAGTGAGTTATAGTCCCACTTTTAAAATCTAATTTTTTTTTTTGGGATGAGAATACATGCGATTTTATAAATGTTTTACAAAATAGACACAAGTAATCGAAAATACTTTCTATGTTGGATTATCGAACCGAATATGCCCCTTTTTAGCTTGGTAGCCTAAGAATTAGGGAAATGGCCCCTAATTGACGTGAATCCTAAAGATAGATCTATTTGGCCTAACAAGCCTCATCCGAGTTACGGATGCTTTAGTACTTCGATTTATCATATCCGATGAGAGTCTCGGAATGATGGGGATATTCTATATGCATCTTGTTAAGGTCGGTTACCAGGTGTTCAACATATGAATTATTCTTATCTCCATGCAGTTTGCGAAATGCCTGATATGAGATGTGTTATAAAAATGAAATCTTGTGGTCTATTATTATGATTTGATAATATGTAGGTTAAACCTATAACTCACCAACAATTTTGTTGACGTTTTAAGCATGTTTATTCTCAGGTGATTATTAAGAGCTTCCGCTGTTGCATACTAAATTAAGGATAAGATTTGGAGTCCATGCTTGTATAATATTGTTTAGAAACTGCATTCGAAGACTTATGTTGATGTGTAATATTATTGTAAACCATTATGTAATGGTCGTGTGAAAAACGCTATATTTTAGATTATCATTATTTGATAATCGTCGTAATATTTTAAAGGTTATGGTTTGTTCTAAAATCGAATGCAGTCTTTGAAAAACGTCTCATATAGAGGTCAAAACCTCGCAATGAAATCAATTAATATGGAACGTTTATAATCAATATGAACGGGACATTTCAGAGACAAGGATCCATAGGAGATTCCAGCACCACCTAGCCCTAGACTCCCGGAACCACAGCACCATTCCGGCGATGCTGTAATTCCTGGGGGAAATGGAGACGGTCCTTTTTCGTAACGAGCATGGACATTGGGCTAGACGCACCGCTGATGGACGTGTTGTACCGATTCCACCATGCAGATATCGACTTATGACCACCGGCCTGCCAGATCCACCTTCTGATGATTAAGATGATTCATCATCCGATGACTCCAGCGAGGAGGATCCTGAGGAGGATTCTTAGGAGGAACCTGAGGAGGAGCCCGTGCAGCCGCCCTCTACCCCGCCAAAGAAGCGGCATCGTTTCAATGGTACCATTATCCCAGGGATAAACGGAGGAAGACCGTTCGTGGATCCACATGGACAGTTGGTTAGGGTCACAGCCAGTAAAAGGGTTGTGCCATATCCTGCTGATCCATTCGTGCGTATGGTTGCCCATTACGCACCACCTACTTCTGGTGCTGCACCATCTGCACCACCGGCACCATCTGCACCGCCTGCCCCACCAGCATCCCCCAGCGTCGAGGAACTGATGAGGGAAGTGCATATCCTCCGTGCTCGAGTAACTGAGCTCGAGGAACAGATGTCCCAACTGATGGACATCATTTACCCACCATCACCGTCGAATTATTGTATTAGATTTCCTTATGTAACTCCGCTAGTAGTTTCATGTTTTACTCATGTGTTATACGAACCTTATGCGGATGTATGCAACTTTCTTATTAATGAATAGAACTTAATGTTGTTTAATTATTATACGGTGTTCTATTTATGCTACTGTATGATGATTTTATGGTAGCTGTATCTGGTTGCTTTACTTAATTAATTGTGTGTTGTGTTGATTCCATACTGGGTGCCATATGCCATAATATTATTGGATGCTGAATTTTAACTTGAGTCGAAACTTTTTTTCAGAGGAACAATGGAAAACAGAAGAGTCCCAAGGGAAATGCCCACAGCGGCACAGATTGAGGAAATGATTGATGCTCGAGTAGCTGCAGCTATGGTGAATGCCAACCCCCAAGCTCCACCCGCTAACCATAACAATTATAACGGATGCACCTATAAGGAATTTTAGAGCTACAAGCCCTACAATTTCAGTGGTACTGAGGGGCCAGTTGTACTGACAAGGTGGTTTGAGAAGTTGGAAGCTGTGTTCCGTGTGAGCAACTGTTCAGAAGTGAACAAAACTAAGTACGCCTCCTGTACTCTGTCGAACGGCGCTTTAACCTGGCGGAACACGCTTGTTCAGGCTAAAGGAATTGACGAGGCTTATGCTACCCTGTGGGAGGAATTCAAAGGGGCTATGATCGAGGAGTACTGCCCCAGAACGGAGATTCAGAAAATGGAAGCTGAGTTTTGGGAGCTGAAGGTTGTGGGAACCAACCTTGATGGCTATAACCGAAGGTATTTAGAGTTAGCTTTAATGTGCCCCACGATGGTTACCCTTGAATTTAAGCGAATGGAATGATACTTATGGGGACTTCTCAAGACCATTCAGGGAAATGTTACCTCTTCGAAACCAGCAGATGTCCCGGAAGCTATGCGCATGGCGCACACCCTGATGAACCAGATCGTCCGCAAGGAACCAGAGAAAGCGAAATCAGAATCAGGAGCTAGTTATGAGAAGCGTACATGGGAAGGCAACAAAGGGAAGGTCTTTGATCAGAACCCAGCTAAGAGGCATGAGAGTTTCAAAGGAAACAACGACTGGAGGAACCCCAACCCGAACCCTAGCTCGAACCCTAACTACAAGGGTAGTCTCCCGCAGTGAAAGAGATGCTACAAGCATCATACAGGGTACTGCAACGTGGTCTGTGAAAATTGTAAGAGAACTGGGCACATTGGCAAGGACTGCAAGATCACCACCCCAGCTGTGAAGACAAACACTACTGGACCATGAAAGTGTTTTGAGTGCGGTCAACAGGACCACTTCAAGAATGAGTGCCCGAACAAGAAGAAGGATGCCGGACCAGCACATGGGAGAGTTTTCAACATGAACGCCAGGGATGCCCGTGAGGATCCTGATTGGGTCACAGGTACATTCACTATCAATAATCTACTTGCTTCAGTCTTATTTGATACTAGCACCGATAGGAGTTACGTATGTAGGCATTTTTGTTCTAAGATAGACTGATCATTAGTGCCTTTAGTCGAGAGTATTCTGGTTGAAGTAGCCAATGGGAAGCTTGAGAAGGTTGACCAAATTGGCCGAGGAGGTATAATAAACCTAGCCGGTGTGGACTTTGAGATTGATTTGATGCCCATCAAGTTAGGAAGTTTCGATGTGATAGTTGGTATGGACTGGTTGTCCAAAGTAAGAGCAGAAGTTGTTTGTGGAGAGAAGATTATCCGTATACCTCGCGAAGATGGTGTGCCATTGATCGTACACGGAGAGAAAGGTAGCCCAAAGTTGAACCTTATTAGCTGCATGAAGGCACATAAGGTCATGAGAAAAGGGCGATTTGCTGTTTTAGCACATGTGAAGAAGCTAGAAACTGAGGAGAAAAGCGTAGGTGATGTACGAATTATGAACGAATTTCCCGACGTCTTTCCAGAAGAATTGCCTGGATTACCGCCGCCGCGATCAGTAGAGTTCCAGATCGATCTAGTGCCAAGAGCTGCACCCGTAGCTCGTGCACCTTATCGACTAGCACCTTCCGAACTCCAAGAGTTGCAGAGTCAACTACAAGAATTGTTAGACCGTGGATTTATCCAACCAAGCTCTTCGCCTTGGGGCGCTCCTATTTTGTTTGTGAAGAAGAAGGACGGATCTTTCCGCATGTGTATCGATTATCTTGAACTGAACAAGTTGACGATCAAGAATCGGTACCCTCTTCCCAGAATTGACGATCTTTTCGATCAGTTGCAAGGATCAAGCGTTTACTCTAAGATCGATTTGTGATTCGGTTATCACCAGTTGAGGGTGAAGGAGAGCGATGTGATGAAGACTGCATTCAGAACCCGTTATGGTCATTATGAGTTTCTCGTGATGCCATTCGGTTTAACCAACGCACCTGCTGTATTCATGGATCTCTTGAATCGAGTATGCAAACCATACCTGGACAAGTTCATTATCGTCTTCATAGATGATATCCTCATCTACTCTAAAAACGAAGAAGATCATGAACAACATCTTCGACTAGTGTTGGAACATTTGAGACAAGAGCAGCTTTATGCCAAATTCTCCAAGTGTGAGTTTTGGTTGAAGGAAGTCCAATTTCTGGGTCATATTGTGAGCGACCAGGGTATCAAAGTTGATCCTGCAAAGATCGAAGCTATCAGCAAGTGGGAAACTCCCACTACTCCTACTCATATCCGCCAATTTTTAGGCCTCGCCGGTTATTACCGAAGATTCATTGAAGGTTTCTCTCTGATTGCACGCCCATTAACCGCACTGACTCACAAAGGGAAGAAGTTCGTTTGGGCGATCGAGCAAGAGTCAGCATTTCAAACCTTGAAGCAGAAGTTGACCACCGCACCTATCCTATCTCTTCCCGAAGGCAGTGATGATTTTGTTGTTTATTACGATGCCTCGAAAAATGGTTTTGGTTGTGTACTAATGCAATGAACGAAAGTTATTGCTTATACCTCTCGACAACTGAAGATTCACGAGCGAAATTACACAACGCACGATCTTGAACTTGGAGCTGTTTTCTTCGCACTTAAACTGTGGAGACACTATCTTTATGGAACCAAGAGTACTATCTTCACCGATTACAAAAGCCTCCAACACATATTCGACCAGAAACAGCTGAATATGAGACAGCGTCGATGGATTGAGACGTTGAACGACTATGATTGTGAACTTCGTTACCACCCTGGAAAGACAAATGTTGTAGTCGATGCCTTGAGCTGAAAGGAGAGAACGGTACCACTTCGTGTCCATGCCTTGAACATCACCATTCAGACGAATGTCAATAACCAGATCCGCGTAGCTCAAGAAGAGGCTCTCAAGGAGGAGAGTATTTCTCAAGAGCACTTAAACATTCTCGTTTCTCGATTCGAGGTTAAGGAGACTGGACTCTGATACTTTGCCGGAAGAATTTGGGTGCCTAGTTATGGGGATTTACGGAGCCTTATTCTAGACGAAGCCCACAAGTCAAGGTATTCGATTCATCCAGGAGCTGGTAAGATGTACCATGACCTCAAGGTTCAATATTCGCGGCCGAACCTCAAAAGGGATGTTGCAGCTTGATAATGATAAAAACGAACATATATTTCATAGCATTATCCCTCAAGAAAGACAAGCTTTTGGTTGCAATTGTTCTATTTACAAGTGATATTCGTTTAAATAATAAAAGGTGAAGACAAAAGACAGATTCGACGAATTGAAGATGCAAACGACCAAAAAGCTAAAAAGTACAAAGTACAATCCAAGTGGTTCAAATTATTGATGAGAAACGTCTAAAACTTACAAGAGTACGAGCCACAAAACGCAAAGTACAAGATATTAAATAGTACAAAAGGACGTTCGAAAATCCGGAACCGGGACCAGAGTCAACTCTCAACGCGTGACGCAACGGACTAAAAATTATAAGTCAACTATGCACATGAATATAATATAATATATAATTAATTCTTAAAATTATCTATATAATATTATATATTAAAACCGTCGAAAAACAAGAAAACAAAGTTATGTGAGCTGTCCCTAGACTCCATGCGATCGCATGGCAAATGCAAAGGAAGCCCATGCGATCGTATGGCCCCAAAAGTCTGGCCACATCTATAAATTTTGCAGTTTTCGGCCGAATATCACACACCTAATTCAATCTCTCTCTCTCTCACGATATATATATATATATATATATATATATATATATATATATATATATATATATATATATAAAATTTATAATTTTAATTTTAATTTAAGATTAATAATAATAAGGTTATGTTAGCGAATGTTGTAAGTGTGTAAGTTGAAATTCTGTCCGTGTAAAGCTACGCTATTATTAATCATTGTAAGTTATGTTCAACTTTTTTAAATTAATGTCTCGTAGCTAAGTTATTATTATGCTTATTTAAGCCGAAATAATCGTGATGTTGAGCTAAATATTAAAGACGTGGTAATTGGTCTTTGTACCATAATTGGGGTTTGGACAAAAGAACGACACTTGTGAAAATTAGACTATGGGCTATTAATGGGCTTTATATTAACTAAACGATACTTCGTTAATTTAATATAAATATTACAATTTGACGTATCTATATATAACCACATACGCTTAATCGGGTATGGTGGGCGGGATATCTATAAATACGAATTATCGTTCATTTTACCGGACACGAGAATGGATTAATAGTTAATGGACTCATTAAAACAGGGGTGGATTACATTCAAGGGTAATTGGTGTAATTGTTAACAAAGTAGTAAAACCTTGGACTACACGCAGTCGATAACCTGGTGTATTCATTAAACAAATTATTAAGACCTTGTTACAGTTCGAATCCCCAATTAGTTGGAATATTTGACTTCGGGTATAAGGATAATTTGACGAAGACTCTCGCACTTTATATTTATGACTGCTGGACTATTATGGACAAAAACCGTATGGACATATAGAATAATCCAGGACAAAGGACAATTAACCCATGGTAATAAATTAAAATCAACATGTCGAACATCATGATTACGGAAGTTTAAATAAGCATAATTCCTTTATTTTATATCTCATCGCACTTTTATTTACTGTTGTGATGACCCGGAAATTTTTGATCAAATTTAAACTTAATCTTTGTATGATTAACATTTCTGACACGATAAGCAAAGTCTGTTAAACTGAATCTCAAAATTTTTTGAACTACTTTTATATATTTAAATACCCTTCGGTTTTTTCCGACGATTCGCGAACAATTATATGTAAATAGATACATATATACTATAACTTGAAAAAGTAACAATGTATTAATTGTTTGATACCGTACATTAAACTTATTGGTTTAAATATCTATTTGAATATATATGATAAGTTGAAATATTTATTATTAAAATTAATTATAAATAACTACCAATGTGTATTTAAAAACTGATTTATGTATATTAAAAAGATATATACATATATATAATTTCAAGTTGTTTAGTAAACGATAGTAACATTCGTTTATTGATTCGATTGATATTTAGATAAGTTAACTAAAGCGTTTAAGATGAACCAGTAAAACACTAATTTGCTACAGTATTTTCAAATTGCTACAGTACCCAAAATGCTACAGTGTTTTCGAAAATCACTATTTTGCTACAGTAAAATTGACTCTGCTACAGTGAATTGCTACAGTAAAAAATGACTCTGCTACAGTAACTTGCTACAGTAAAACACTATTTCAAAATGAAAATGTATGCATTATATATATATATATATATATATATATATATATATATATATATATATATATATATATATATATATATATATATATTAACAAATAGCTAGACGATAATTTATAGAAGTAAATGACCAAAACACTCAAATGTATAAGTTATACCTCGAGTGGTATAGTTTACTGATAATTTAAGACGATATTTTGACAAAGGTACGAGTCACGAAACGTAAAGTGATAGTTTTCTAAGCATACGAAAATGCGTTCGAGAAATCGGAACCGGGGCATAAGTCGAGTGACAACGTACGAATTATCGGGACGAAAATTACAAGTCAACTATGCACGTGAATTTAATATAATATATAATTAATTATTTAAATTTTATATATTATATATAATATATATAAATATGTCGACAGAATGAAAACAAAACAGATTGGGTGCCAAACAGCTGGCCATGCGATCGCATGGCACTAACCTACATTACCCATGCGATCGCATGGGATCAAGATTCAGGAAACATTATAAAACGCGATCGAGTTCTGGCATTTGACACACACACATACCTCCCTCTGTTATTTATTTTATTAATATTTATATTATTATTATTATTATTATTATTATTATTATTATTATTATTATTAAAATTAATATTAAGATTAACATTATTATTAATCTTATTATTATTAGTATTATACATAAAATACTACGACGGAGTGTTGTTCGAGTAATTTAAAAACGGGTTTTACGAGCGGGGCAGAGTTAAGGAAATTATGGGTTATTGCCAAGGAGGTTATGGGTAATGTTCGGGGGTATATTTGTGAATCAAACCTAGTGTTTATCATTTCCGTTACGTCTACGTACTTTTCTGAAATATTGAATCACAATATTGATACGTAAGCATTTATATTTTATCTTTTATATATTAATAGTGTATCCATGACTAGTGCTCGAGTATATATATTTATACATGCTTGTATGCTAAATTTTGTCGCTAAACAGTTTATAATGAACCATGAATTAAATATATATATTACTGGTAAAAGGTATATGATATACATGTTTTTGGAAAGCTAGCGAAAAATCAATAACTTTTCATTTAGATATCGAATAGTTTCGATGAACGGATTAAAAGATATGATCAACTGAATTATAATTGACGCTAATTGGAATTGCTTTTGAATCTGCAATTAATATTTAAACAACTTGTTTGTAAGGTTGATAAACTGGATTTTTGAATATTACCAGTCGAGTAAATGAATCCTTATATAAAACACGTCTCGTTTGGTTAAACAACTGTCAAAATTGACTTTTTGAAATGACTTTGGATAACTTTTGTATGTCAATCTCGAGCATTAAGATTGTGATACACTATGTCCAGACCTAGCTTGATAGACATTTATTGACCAACATATGTTCTCTAGGTTGAGATCTACGATTATTTGGTAATCCGAGTTTCGATCACATTTTGATGAACGACTTTATATGCTGCTAAGGTGAGTTTCATAAGATCCCTTTTACTCTCTACATTTTTGGGCTGAGAATACATACAAATGCTTTGTTAACCGATATACAATATTTATATGTGTGAGTTTCATTTGCTCCCTTTTTAATTGCTTTTGCAATATATATTTTTGGGCTGAGAATACATACACTTTATTTTAAACGCAATGGATACAAGTACATACTAAATTCTACACCGAGTTTGAACCGAAAATCCCTTAGCTTTGGTAACTAGTAACTGCCGGTTATAAGAACTGGCGGGCGCGAATAGTGGTATATGGATCCGTTGGGCTTGACATCCCCGTCTGTTCCAGGTATAGAAACCCTAGCCTGAACTATAAAGCGGACGTATGCTATTTGAGTTTAGTACACGTTGGATTGCGTGTATTGTACATGTTGGTTGCATGTATGTTAAAACAGGGGTACTTATTATAACGTTAAAGTTTAGTTACCAGGGTGCTCAATCTTGTAGAATAATTTGATAAACGTTTCTGGATGAAACAACTGAAATCTTGTGATCCACCTTTATATACAGATTATACGAAACATTAAAACTATGAACTCACCAACCTTTGTGTTGACACTTGTTAGCATGTTTATTCTCAAGTTTCCTAGAAGTCTTCCACTGTTTGCTTAGATGTTAGACAAGCTATGTGCATGGAGTCTTACATGACATATTTTTCAAGGAAACGTTGCATTCACCAAATCATCACCATGTATCTTATTTCGACTGCATTGTCAACGGAAGTAATGTTGTAAACTATTATTTATGGTGATTGTCTATATGTAGAAATCGTCAGATGTCGAAAACCTTTGATTTAAATATTCATTTATGGTGTGCCTTTTCAAAAGAATGCAATGTTTACAAAACGTATCATATAGAGGTCAAATACCTCGCAATGAAATCAATGAATGACGTGTTCGTCCATATGGATTTGGAGCGATCGTCACAACTGTCATTTTATTTATTGCACTTTTAATTATTGTACTTTTTAATTATCGCAATTTTATTTATCGTCATTTTATTTATCGCACTTTAATTATTGTCATTTTCTTTACGCTTTAAATTAAGTTATATTTATTTTTAATATTTTACATTAGGTTTTAACTGCGACTTAAGACATAAAATCGACAAACCGGTCATTAAACGGTAAAACTCCCTTTTATAATAATAATACTACTTATATATATATATTTATATTTTTACAATTATAGGTTAAAATAATTATAGCGTTAAACTTGTTTACTGTATCCCTGTGGAACGAACCAGACTTACTAAAAACTACACTACTGTACGATTAGGTACACTGCCTATAAGTATTATAGCAAGGTTTAGGTATATCCACTCTATAAATAAATAAATAACTTATGTAAAATTGTATTGTATTTAATAGTATTTTATAATAAAAATATAACTATTTCGTATACACCTCTGCACACATCACAGCTTACATTAGAAAGTGTTTGACTTGTTCTATTTAATAGTATTTTTATTAAGTTTTAATTTCTTTTTGTAAAAATACGTTTTAAATATTAAAAATACAAAAATATAAAAAGAAAAACGAAATATATATATTTTCAAGAGTTTGTTTAAAATATAAAGTTTTTCTATTTCTATTTTAGTTTTTAAAAATTAAGTTTTTATTCATTTTATTTATATAAATCAAAAACAGAAAAAAAATAATAAAAATCGGGCCACTACACTGTAGCAGCCCAACATCTGAACTGGATCCGAGAGCCATGCGATCGCATGGCCCAGGCGATTAAATCTCATGCGATCGCATGAGACTGTCTGACACGCAAGAATTGATCATCATACAACATTAATTACTGTGTATTATTAATTATTATTATTATTAAACCCTAATTAGGGTTATTTATTATATTAATTAATTTTAGTTTTATTTATTTTGTATTTTTAAGTTATATTTAGTTTTATTAATATAATAAATTAATACTTTTATAAAATAATAATATAAAAATATTATTTTTATAACTTTAAGCCTATTTTTATATTTTGTATATTTTTAATCGTTAAAGCGTAATTTTATAATTTTTCGTTCGTAATTAGTTCGTAACTTAGTATTTTGCCGTAGTTATTTTATATTTCTAGATTTTTAGACTTTGCCGTAAAATCCCTTAAGTACTTTTTCTTTAGATTAAGATTTAGGCGCCTTAGAATTTTATGACGTCACTTATCGCTTTAATATTTTATAAATTTTAGTACTTTTTAAGTTATTGCCGTTTTGGATATAGAATTCCTTTTAAGCTTTAATACCTTTTGACGTAACTTTTAATTCTTAGTTTTTAGACTTTTAAGTTTCGACGCTTTATTTTCTTATTTTTATTTTTCGACTGTTTATTTTTCAACGTTTTTCGACGCGCTCTTTTTCTTTCTCATTTCTCGACGCTCTAGTTTTTAGGACATAGAATTTTCTATTTCTTCTCTAAAATTTCTTTAAACTTCGACGAAAAATTATTTTAAGCGGTTAAATTGATAGACATCCAAAATTTTCTGGTTCGTAGTGATAGTTGGATTTGTTAGTGGCGAGTTGTAGGCTTTCGATTTAAAGGGTCCTGGCTACCTGCTGCATCTATTCGTTATTCGAAACGTGGGTAAAATCAGAAAAGTCTATTAATTTGATAGCTTATATAATTTTTATCTTTTATAACTAATAGGATATTCAGTGAATGCACCGAGCAAAACGTTCACCACCTTTTATACGTTCACCACCTGTAACTCGATCAAGACATCTAGCCAACATTGTCGCCATTGATTTTTCTTTAGAATCATCATCTAGTCGACCAAGTACTCCAGTTCAAATTTTCGATAATCTATTTTTTGAAATTGAGAATCCGGAGGATATTCAGGGACAATTCAGAGATCCTGAACCACTAATCATTCCTCCTAAACCACAAATCACTCATCCAGAGATTGTCGAGGAAGAAACCATTAAATCAGAAACCCTTAGTGATTCAGATTCAGCAAATTCAATAATGGAAAATCTGGAACCTCTAAGTATGTAAGACCGAATGAGGGCTAAACGCACTGGCCAAGGTCACGCAATTACTCAACTAGACATTAATGCGCCAGATTATGAAATCAAAGGACAAATCCTACACATGGTAACTAATCAATGCCAATTTAGTGGTGCGCCGAAGGAAGATCCAAACGAACATCTTCGAACCTTTAATAGGATCTGTACTCTATTCAAAATCAGAGAAGTTGAGGATGAACAGATATATCTCATGTTATTTCCCTGGACTTTAAAGGGAGAAGCCAAAGATTGGTTAGAATCGTTACCTGAAGGGGCGATTGACACATGGGATGTTTTAGTTGAAAATTTTCTTAAACAATTCTTTCCAGCATCTAAAGCCGTAAGACTTCAAGGAGAAATTGTTACGTTCACGCAAAAGCCAAATGAAACTCTATATAAAGCATGGACAAGATTCGAAAAGTTATTGAGAGGATGTCCGCAACATGGTTTAGACACTTGTCAAATAGTACAAATATTCTACCAAGGATGTGACATCACTACAAGAAAAGACATCGATATAGCAGCTGGTGGTTCCATTATGAAGAAAACCGCAACTGAAGCTTACAAAATTATTGATAACACTGCTTCCCACTCACATGAGTGGCACCAAGAAAAAGATATCATTAGATCATCTAAAGCGGCTAGAGCCGATTCTAGCCATGACTTTGATTCCATTTCTGCAAAGATAGATGCTGTCGAGAGACGAATGGAAAAGATGACTAAAGATATTCACTCAATACGAATTAGTTGTGAGCAGTGTGGAGGACCACATTTGATAAAAGATTGTCTCAATATTGAACAAACAATGGAACAAAGATAAAATGTTTCATACATGAACCAAAGGCCTGGAAATAATTATCAACCGCCAAGACCAATCTACAATCAAAATCAGAATTATAACCGAAATGTTCCATACAACAACCAACAAGGTCCTAACAATCAACAAGTATCCAACAATACTTACAATCAGCAAAGACATATTTTTGAAAATAAACTACCACAAACTGATGATAAAAAGCCAAATTTAGAAGACATGATGTCGAAGCTAGTTGAATCTCAAATGCAATTTTTCACATCTCAGAAACAAACTAATGAACAAAATGCTCAAGCATTTAGAAATCAACAAGCTTCTATTCAAAATCTGGAACAAGAAG
This sequence comes from Rutidosis leptorrhynchoides, assembly GCF_046630445.1. NCBI lineage: Eukaryota > Viridiplantae > Streptophyta > Magnoliopsida > Asterales > Asteraceae > Rutidosis > Rutidosis leptorrhynchoides. The sequence continues at coordinate 391,764,850 of NC_092338.1, forward strand.
TAAGTAACCTACCGATACAAATGCGATACAAATGCTAACCCCCGGAATGAAACAGCTAAAGCCATTACCACAAGAAGTGGTATTACACTTAAACCACCTGAAATACCTGTAATTTCGGATGACTCTATTCCTACTCCATAAGAACAACAATCTGAGCAAGAAAAGGAAACAGAACCGGTAGTTGAAAAGGTTAATGAAGATAACACAGTTAAGGCTAAACCTTATGTTAAACCATACCAACCACCACTTCCTTACCCGAGTAAAATGAGAAAAGAAAGACTTGAAGCCGAGCAATCCAAATTCTTGGATATGTTTAAACAAATAAATGTAAATCTTCCTTTCATTGATGTGATTTCAGGAATGCCAAGATATGCTAAATTCTTAAAGGATCTTATCACAAATAGAAAGAAAATGGAAGAACTCTAGGCTGTTACTATGAATGCTAATTATTCTGCAGTGCTGTTGAATAAGATACCAGAAAAATTATCAGATCCTGAAAGTTTCACAATTCCATGTTTTCTGGGTAGTCTTAGTTCAATAGAAGCATTGGCAGATTTAGGTGCTAGTATAAATTTAATGCCATATTCACTATACACTAAACTAGACCTCGGACAATTGAAACCAACACGAATAAGCATACAACTAGCAGATCGATCAGTAAAATATCCTAGAGGGATAATGGAGAACATGCTAGTTAAAGTTGGTACTTTAGTATTTCCAGTAGATTTTGTTATTCTGGACATGGAAGAAGATTCTCGAGTTCCTCTCATATTAGAAAGACCGTTCTTAAACACGGCTAAAGCAATAATAGACGTGTTCGGTAAGAAACTGACCCTAAGTATAGAGGACGAGAGTGTTACCTTTTCTGTTGATAGAGCCATGCAACAACTGCAATCTGCAGATGATACATGTTATTATATTCAAACTATAGATTCACATGCAGAATTGTTAGAAGAATTTCCAGAATTACAAGGAACAGGAGAATGTTCTTTAGGAGAAGAAACTGAACCAATTGATGAAGCTGAAATGTTAGCTGCACTTATGGCTAATGGATATGAACCAATAACAGAAGAAATTCAAATGCTAAAAGAGGAAGACAGATATCGATACAAATCATCGATAGAAGAACCACCGACATTAAAGTTAAAGCCACTTCCAAACCATTTGGAATATGCTTATTTACATGGTGAATCTGAATTACCTGTAATAATATCGTCTTCTCTTACGGAAAATGAAAAATCTCGACTCATTTCTGTGCTAAAAGCTCATAAATCAGCTATTGCATGGAAGATTCATGATAATAAAGGAATAAGTCCTTCGTATTGTACACATAAAATCCTTATGGAAGAAGGTCATAAAATGTATGTGCAACGCCAATGAAGACTAAATCCAAATATGCAAGATGTTGTTAAGAAAGAAATTATTAAACTGCTAGATGCAGGTTTAATTTATCCAATCTCTGATAGTCCATGGGTAAGCCCAGTTCAATGCGTATCTAAGAAGGGTGGCATGACTGTCATCACAAATGAGAAAAATGAGCTTATTCCTACTAGGACTGTAACAGGATGACGTGTTTGTATTGATTATAGAAAATTAAATGATGCCACCAGAAAAGATCACTTTCCCTTACCTTTCATTGATCAAATGTTGGAAAGATTAGCTGGAAATAGTTACTATTGTTTTCTTGACGGTTTTTATGGATATTTTCAAATCCCAATAGCACCCGAGGACCAAGAGAAAACCACATTCACGTGCCCTTATGGTACTTTTGCTTACAAACGCATGCCATTTGGACTTTGCAACGCCCCTGCAACCTTTCAAAGGTGCATGATGGCGATTTTTCATGACATGATAGAAAAATGCATGGAAGTTTTCATGGATGACTTTTCAGTCATCGTTGATACTTTTGAATCATGTCTAGTTAATCTTGAACGAATGTTTATTAGATGCGAGCAATCAAATCTAGTTCTTAATTGGGAGAAATGCCATTTCATGGTTAAAGAAGGCATCGTTCTTGGTCATAAAATTTCAAAGGAAGCAATTGAAGTGGATAGAGCTAAAGTAGATGTAATTACTAAACTTCCACATCTCACCAATGTTAGAGGAGTTAGGAGTTTTCTAGGGCATGCCGGTTTTTACCGACGTTTCATAAAAGATTTTTCTAAAATTGCCACTCCTATGAATAAACTCCTAGAAAAAGATGCTCCATTCATCTTTTTGGATGAATGCATCAAATCTTTTAATATTCTTAAAGAAAAACTCACTAATGCACCGATCATGATAACTCCAAATTGGAATTTACTGTTTGAACTTATGTGCGATGCAAGTGATTTTGCAATGGGAGCCGTTTTAGGACAAAGGATTGAAAAATGATTTCAACCTATTTATTACGCTAGTAAGACGTTACAAGGAGCACAAACGAACTACACAACTACTGAAAAAGAACTCCTTGCTATTGTCTTTGCTTTTGACAAATTTCGTTCATATCTTGTTCTAGCTAAAACGGTGGTCTATACTGACCATTCTGCTCTTAGATACCTATTTTCAAAACAAGATGCCAAACCAAGATTAATTCGTTGGATCTTACTCTTACAAGAGTTCGATATTGAAATCCGAGACAAAAAGGGAGCAGAAAATCTCGCTGCTGATCATCTTTCTCGTCTTGAAAATCCTGAATTAGAAGTTCTAAATGAATCAGCCATACAAGATAACTTTCCTGATGAATATCTATTGAAGATAGATTATAATGAAATTCCATGGTTTGCAGACTATGCAAACTACTTAGTATGTGGATTCCTTGAAAAAGGGTTGTCGTACCAAAAACGAAAGAAATTCTTTAGTGAAATAAAACACTATTTTTGGGAAGATCCACATTTGTTTAAAAGTTGTCCCGATGGAATAATCCGCCGACGTGTATTCGGGGATGAAGCTAGTAAAATCTTAAACCATTATCACACAGGACCAACAGGAGGGCATTATGGGCCTCAAGTCACAGCAAGAAAAGTTTACGACGCTGGATTCTATTGGCCTACAATTTTCAAAGACGTACACCTTCTTTGTAAATCCTGTGATGCATGTCAAAGGGGCGGAAAAATAAGTCAACGTGATGAAATGCCACAAAATGTCATTCAAGTATGTGAAGTATTTGACGTTTGGGGTATTGACTTTATGGGTCCATTTCCAAAATCTCATAATAATCTCTATATTCTCGTTGCCATTGATTATGTATCTAAATGGGCGGAAGCACAAGCTCTCCGAACTAACGATGCACGAGTTGTAGTCAACTTTTTAAAACGTCTTTTTGCTAGGTTCGGAACACCGAAAGCTTTAATAAGTGATCGGGGTACTCATTTTTGTAATAATCAACTTGAGAAAGTTCTCTAAAGATATGGAGTAACTCATAAAATCTCAACCGCGTATCATCAACAAACAAGTGGATAAGTTGAAAATACCAACCGAGCTTTAAAACGTATTCTAGAGAAAACCGTAGGATCAAATCCGAAGGAATGGTCCATGAAATTGGAGGATGCACTCTGGGCTTTTAGAACAGCTTACAAAACTCCAATTGGAACCACACCTTTTAAACTCGTTTACAGAAAAGTATGTCACCTTCCAGTAGAAATTGAGCACAAAGCATTTTGGGCTTTGAAGACATGTAATATTGATTTACATGAAGCCGGACGTCTACGGTTAAGTCAATTAAACGAGTTAGAAGAATTAAGGCATGAAGCATACGAAAATTTGTTAATCTATAAGGAAAGAACGAAGAAATGGCATGATAAAAGAATCAGAAGTTCAAAAGAATTTAAAGAAGGAGACAGAGTTCTTCTTTTCAATTCACGATTCAAACTATTTCCTGGAAAATTGAAATCAAGATGGCCTGGACCATTCATAGTCAAAAGAGTTTTCCCATATGGAACAATAGAGTTGATAAATTCAAATGGGATTGAATTTAAAGTTAATGGTCACAGAGTTAAACATTACATACATGGTCCAATGGAAGTTGACAATGAAGTTAATAACAATTTCAACACCACAGCTAACTAAGTGTGGGGAGAATCAAGTCTTTTTAAGGGTAATAAGTATTTATGTGAGAGTTAGATTTTCTGTTTTCGTGTAGTTCTCGAAAAATAGAATCCGAATGGTCTTTCCCTAGCAGACCCTAAAGAACTAGTCTTCTCCCTCCATTCTGAATTTTTATTTCTTTTAGGTTTTACGAGATGAAGAATTCATTTGATCTGAACCATGGTCTACTACTACACGCTATGATTACTAAACGTAATAATAACATCTTTCCGAGTGAACTGGTATCATTCATAAGAAGCAAAATGGACGAAGTAAGGAAAGAACTCAGGAAAGATCATCATAAGATACATTTTGGTAAAGGGAAATCAAAATCCGCAACAAAAAGAAGAGCACGACACCTTGAAAGATGTCATAAATGCGGAAAATGGTCACACGAAGGTAAATGTTCAAACAATTAAACATATTCAAATACCGAATTTGTTACTCTATGCAGAGAAGGACCGTTCATATGTTTAGAAGAAAAGATATTGAAGAATCGAGGTTACGCTTACGTAGCTATGGAAAACCAAATCACACGACTCTCCTATGAGTCGGCTAAAGCAGGTCTCTGAGAATTCTATCTCACAGGTAAGTATGTACAGTTTTTATTTTTTATTTATTTATTGCTTTTAACCTTTTGATAATAAACGCTAAATCGTTCGCTATAAAGTATTAAATTGGTATTCAATAAAATTAGGTATGCAAAACCGAAATTATTGATATCATACATAAATTTATTACATCACTGCGAAATTTACCGTTTATTCTTAAGGTATAAATATCTTTAATCAATCAATCCAAAATATTTCAGAAATTCGTCAGGAGTAAAACTAGGTTATGGAACCGAAATTACTTTACCGAAAAGAGGGGCGTATATTTTTGTTAATATTTGATTAATTAAAGTGGAATAAAAAACCAAAAAGATTTTTAAATTTAATTTTTACCTTGTTTTTAAAATTAATATATAAATATCAAATTTTTAATGTAAATTTTTAAAATCAATATATTTAAGTTTTTAAATATTTTAAAAATTAATATTTTTAATATAAGTTTGTAAAATTAATGTATAAAAATATTAATGATATTTAAATGAATTTTTAATTTTATGCATTTAAGTTTGGTGTGAATTTAAAAACAAAATTTTTTTACTTTATTTCATTAAGTTAAAAATTTGATATTTAAAATTCGTCGTGAGTTGAAAACTAGGTCGTTGAACCGAAATTGCTTTACCCGAGGGCGGGACGAGAACTTTTATTATCATTATTTTTAATCTTATTGAATTAAAGTATGCCAAAAACATTAAAAAAACCCAAAAATCTTTGATTTTAATACGACGCTTAAAAAGTAACAAATTTTAAAACTTTGTTGAGAGACGGACTAGGACAACGATCCGAAACGCCCTCATTCTTAAAAAGAAACAAATTTCTAAAATTTATTAATTTATGTTTTATTAGTTAAAGGTTTTTATATATAAAAAAAGATCAGACCCCATGCGAACGCATGGGGTTTCTTCTTCAAATCCATGCGGTCGCATGGAGGCAAAATGCTGGCCAGGATCATAAAGTCAGTCGAGCTGTTCAGTACTCACACAACTACACACACATACATGAAAAACACAGCAAAACACCCTCTAAAATCATCAATTTTTCATCAAATTCAACCAAATTTCGTTCTACAATTAGCTCTAATCATGTCTTTCTTCAGATGGGGAGGCAAAAAGGTAAAGATTTCACCCTTAAACTCTTTAAATTTTCAGTTTTAGTGTTCTTGAGCTAATTTTTACCTAATTTTATTTTGTTAATTTCTAGTGTAATTAGAGTTAAATTGTTAGTATATTATGCATGAATAACCTAGATTGATGCTATTTAACATGATTTGAAGCTTTAAACTTCAAAATTTTTAGAAATCTAGGGTTTGTGTTCTTAAGCAATTTGGGGCTTTTTGATATAAACAGGTTATGGCCGATTTTTGTCATGAATTATTGCTAAATTAAGTAGTGTAACATGTTTAGGTAGCTAAATGATCCAAACTTTGATCCTAAACATGATTTTTGAGAATTAAAGTGGACTTTTCAAGTCTAAATTTCATGAACTTGATTAATTTGATATAAATGTCATTTGAAACTTGTTCAATTGCTAGTAATGATTATTTTGACATGTTATTTGAGTTGAATGCTTATGAACTTTGTAAACATTTTCATATATGCTTATTTGAAAAAGTGAAGAATTGATAAAAATATGAAAATGAGCATGAGTTTAATATGGATTAAATATGTTATTGTAATTGTTTCAATTTGTTATTATGCTAACACTAATGCATATTTGGATGCACAAATTTTGTGTTTAATGTGTTTTGCAGAAATATACCGAATCTGGCGATGGATCATCATCCAGAAAACCTGAAAACGAACCTGAACCAGAAGTGCAATATGAACCAGAACCTGAACAGGAACAACAACAGGAACAACAATATCATAATGATCAACACATACCGTATTATGATCCGCAACAAGAATATGTTAATGCCTACGTACAATTTCCGATTCATCCGATAATAGAACACCCAACGATTCATGAAGAACAGTTGCATCCCAATTTGAGATTTGATCGAAGTTGGAGAGATTACTCGATGTATCAAAGTAACAAATTTAAACTGGTAATGAAAAATGTAGAAGTACCGAGGGTAATCGATTGGGAGCCTTTGGAATGGCTCCAACTAGTTAACTCAGTTAGGCAGCATCTGATCCAAAGGTATGGGAACTCTTCTTTTCCCGATTGGGAATTTTTATTCACCATTCGTAGGCCAGTATATAAAGAGTGGTGTGTTGAGCTTATGAGTACTATATCACTTGATAAGGATGTAGTTAGGTTAGACGATAGGAATTTTCTTAGATTTTTACTTGGCCATAGGATGTATAGGATGTTCATGCTGAACATGGCCAGGGCTTTACAGATTTACACTCCTGGTGAATTACTACTACCTGATTGTACAAATTTGATTTATCATGGTGAAAGGGTAGATAGGAATTTTGACGCGGACGCCGTCTGGAGGCGTATGTCAAATTATAATGTTTTTATGCTGGGAGGAAGACACTCCTATTTAGATATTAACAAAGCAGAGCTACGTATAATACATAGTTTTTTAGCTAATCCGATTACACAAAGAGGTAAAAACGAGGAGAAGATGACCTTACACGATTTATTTTACCTTAAGTGTATTCGAAACACTAGAAGCTTTGTTAATATCCCCTACTGTGTTGGTTTTTATCTGTCCAAAATGGTGAAAGGAATACAGGATGGGGGAATAATAGGAGGAAGTATTTTTGTTACTCTCATTGGAGAGTATTTGAGTGTAGATAGGGATCAAGGGGGTCCACTGATGGTGTGTAGGGAACAGGTTGAGACTTTTGGATTGCGGGTCTATCAGGGTGCAAAGTATTAAAGAGCGGACGCAATCAGGCAGTACCATATGATGGTCGTCATCCACAGGTAAAGATGTAGTGACCCGAACTTTTCCATGTTTATATATATTAATTGAGATTGATATTTACATGATTAAATATTTCCAACATGTTAAGCAATCAAACTTGTTAAGACTTGATTAATTGAAATAGGTTTCATATAGACAATTGACCACCCAAGTTGACCGGTGATTCACGAACGTTAAAACTTGTAAAAAAACTATATGATGACATATATATGGTTATATGTATAGTTAACATGATATTATGATAAGTAAACATATCATTAATTATATTAACAATGAACTACATATGTAAAAACAAGACTACTAACTTAATGATTTTGAAACGAGACATATATGTAACGTTTATCGTTGTAACGACATTTAATGTATATATATCATATTAAGAGATATTCGTACATCATAATATCATGATAATATAATAATTTAAAATCTCTTTTGATATTATAAACATTGGGTTAACAACATTTAACAAGATCGTTAACCTAAAGGTTTCAAAACAACACTTACATGTAACGACTAACGATGACTTAACGACTCAGTTAAAATGTATATACATGTAGTGTTTTAATATGTATTTATACACTTTTGAAAGACTTAAATACACTTATCAAAATACTTCTACTTAACAAAAATGCTTACAATTACATTCTCGTTCAGTTTCATCAACAATTCTACTCGTATGCACCCGTATTCGTACTCGTACAATACACAGCTTTTAGATGTATGTACTATTGGTATATACACTCCAATGATCAGCTCTTAGCAGCCCATGTGAGTCACCTAACACATGTGGGAACCATTATTTGGCAACTAGCATGAAATATCTCATAAGATTACAAAAATATGAGTAATCATTCATGACTTATTTACATGAAAACAAAATTACATATCCTTTATATCTAATCCATACACCAACGACCAAAAACACCTACAAACACTTTCATTCTTCAATTTTCTTCATCTAATTGAACTCTCTCAAGTTCTATCTTCAAGTTCTAAGTGTTCTTCATAAATTCCAAAAGTTCTAGTTTCATAAAATCAAGAATACTTTCAAGTTTGCTAGCTCACTTCCAATCTTGTAAGGTGATCATCCAACCTCAAGAAATCTTTGTTTCTTACAGTAGGTTATCATTCTAATACAAGGTAATAATCATATTCAAACTTTGGTTCAATTTCTATAACTATAACAATCTTATTTCAAGTGATGATCTTACTTGAACTTGTTTTCGTGTCATGATTTTGCTTCAAGAACTTTGAGCCATCCAAGGATCCATTGAAGCTAGATCCATTTTTCTCTTTTTCAGTAGGTTCATCCAAGGAACTTAAGGTAGTAATGATGTTCATAACATCATTCGATTCATACATATAAAGCTATCTTATTCGAAGGTTTAAACTGGTAATCACTAGAACATAGTTTAGTTAATTCTAAACTTGTTCGCAAACAAAAGTTAATCCTTCTAACTTGACTTTTAAAATCAACTAAACACATGTTCTATATCTATATGATATGCTAACTTAATGATTTAAAACCTGGAAACACGAAAAACACCGTAAAACCGGATTTACGCCGTCGTAGTAACACCGCGGGCTGTTTTGGGTTAGTTAATTAAAAACTATGATAAACTTTGATTTAAAAGTTGTTATTCTGAGAAAATGATTTTTATTATGAACATGAAACTATATCCAAAAATTATGGTTAAACTCAAAGTGGAAGTATGTTTTCTAAAATGGTCATCTAGACGTCGTTCTTTCGACTGAAATGACTACCTTTACAAAAACGACTTGTAACTTATTTTTCCGACTAGAAACCTATACTTTTTTGTTTAGATTCATAAAATAGAGTTCAATATGAAACCATAGCAATTTGATTCACTCAAAACGGATTTAAAATGAAGAAGTTATGGGTAAAACAAGATTGGATAATTTTTCTCATTTTAGCTACGTGAAAATTGGTAACAAATCTATTCCAACCATAACTTAATCAACTTGTATTATATATTATGTAATCTTGAGATACCATAGACACGTATACAATGTTTCGACCTATCATGTCGACACATCTATATATATTTCGGAACAACCATAGACACTCTATATGTGAATGTTGGAGTTAGCTATACAGGGTTGAGGTTGATTCCAAAATATATATAGTTTGAGTTGTGATCAATACTGAGATACGTATACACTGGGTCGTGGATTGATTCAAGATAATATTTATCGATTTATTTCTGTACATCTAACTGTGGACAACTAGTTGTAGGTTACTAACGAGGACAGCTGACTTAATAAACTTAAAACATCAAAATATATTAAAAGTGTTGTAAATATATTTTGAACATACTTTGATATATATGTATATATTGTTATAGGTTCGTGAATCAACCAGTGGCCAAGTCTTACTTCCCGACGAAGTAAAAATCTGTGAAAGTGAGTTATAGTCCCACTTTTAAAATCTAATATTTTTGGGATGAGAATACATGCAGGTTTTATAAATGATTTACAAAATAGACACAAGTACGTGAAACTACATTCTATGGTTGAATTATCGAAATCGAATATGCCCCTTTTTATTAAGTCTGGTAATCTAAGAATTAGGGAACAGACACCCTAATTGACGCGAATCCTAAAGATAGATCTATTGGGCCTAACAAACCCCATCCAAAGTACCGGATGCTTTAGTACTTCGAAATTTATATCATATCCGAAGGGTGTCCCGGAATGATGGGGATATTCTTATATATGCATCTTGTTATTGTCGGTTACCAGGTGTTCACCATATGAATGATTTTTATCTCTATGTATGGGATGTGTATTGAAATATGAAATCTTGTGGTCTATTGTTACGATTTGATATATATAGGTTAAACCTATAACTCACCAACATTTTTGTTGACGTTTTAAGCATGTTTATTCTCAGGTGATTATTAAGAGCTTCCGCTGTCGCATACTTAAATAAGGACAAGATTTGGAGTCCATGCTTGTATGATATTGTGTAAAAACTGCATTCAAGGAACTTATTTTGTTGTAACATATTTGTATTGTAAACCATTATGTAATGGTCGTGTGTAAACAGGATATTTTAGATTATCATTATTTGATAATCTACGTAAAGCTTTTTAAACCTTTATTGATGAAATAAAGGTTATGGTTTGTTTAAAAATGAATGCAGTCTTTGAAAAACGTCTCATATAGAGGTCAAAACCTCGCAACGAAATCAATTAATATGGAACGTTTTTAATCAATAAGAACGGGACATTTCAGTTGGTATCCGAGCGTTGGTCTTAGAGAACCAGAAAATTTGCATTAGTGTGTCTTATCGAGTTTGTTAGGATGCATTAGTGAGTCTGGACTTCGACCGTGTTTTCTTTAAAAATGATTGCTTAACATTTTTGTTGGAAACTATATATTTTTAACATATGAATATTATGTGATATATTAATCTCTTAACGTGTTTGATATTATGTGATAGATGTCTACTTCTAGAACAAGTCCCATTGACTCACCTAATAATAATGAAGAGTCAAATGTAAATTGGAATGATTTGTGGACTGATTCACAAGTTCCCGAAGAGGAACCGGAAGAAGAGTCGGAACCGGAAGAAGAATCGGAACCAGAAGAAGAATCGGAACCGGATGAAGAAATAGAACCGGTGGGGGAAATAATAAAACGGTTAAGTAAAAGAAAATCCTCAACCAACCGACCAAAGTTAATTATGGTCAATGGTGTTTCCGCCAAGGAAGCAAAATATTGGGAGGATTACCAATTCTCCGATGAATCGGATTCCGACGAGAATTCCGATGATGTTATAGAAATTACCCCAACTGAATTTAAAAAGGCAAAAGAAAATAATAAGGGAAAGGGCATAAAAATAGAGAAATCTAATTCCAACCCCGATGAACTTTATATGTATCGTCAACCCCCGAAGTCCTTAAGTTGTAACAATGACCCGGGAACCTCTAAACCACCAGGTTTTTCTAAACCAATGTGGACAACGACGGCTCGTATTAGGGGAACATCATATATCCCTAGAAACTTGGCAAAACGAACCAAAACCGAAGAAGAAGAAACGAGCGAGTCGGAATAAGATAGTTGTATTCGTGTGGTGTAATATATGGAATATAGTGTTCTTATGCTTTATGATATATGTAAAAATTGCTTGTATTAATAAGTATTTTTTTATGAATCTAACTCTTGTCTATTTTACAGTTTAAAAACACAAAATGGATAGACAACCCAATATTTTAAGAGACCTACCCGGAGACATGATTGATGAAATCTTGTCTAGAGTCGGCCAGAATTCTTCGGCACAACTATTTAAGGCGAGATCAGTTTGTAAGACATTCGAAGAACGTTCCAAGAATGTCTTGGTTTATAAGAGACTTTCGTTTGAAAGATGGGGGATATCACATTGGGAAACCCATAAGTTACGATGTGTTTACTTTGACGCATATATTGCGGGGAACCCAAATGCTATTTTACGCAACGGGTTAAGAAATTATTTTGACTCAATATATCCGAATATTGGACTTCGTGATTTAGAAAAAGCGGCTAACATGCAACATAAAGAAGCATGTTATGCTTACGGATTAGTAATGTTCGCTTCTCACCAAAGTGAGAACAAGAACATCGGGCTACAACTATTAAACAAAACGTTTCCACAAGTGACGGAGTCGGTAATTGGGGTAAGAAATGAGGTTTTTAGATTATTACGGGACTGTTGGACATTACGTAACCCTCGTCCCTTTGATGACGTTACAACACGCTGTCTTATCAACGGCCATAACGGTTATGTTGCACAAGACCAAGGATGGGAAGTAGTCCTAGTAAAACCAGAATGCATGACTTGTTTCTGGACGTATGAATTACGTGTCTTTATTGCCTTTGCTGAACGACTTGTGTACTAGCTAGAATTGTCTTCACAACTATCTTGTATCAAAGTTATTGTGTGCTATATTTCATGCTTTATGTAAAATAAGCGGTATTGTAAGTTTGTAAAATATTGTATAAAAGTTTGAACGCGAAATATTATTATAATCAGTTTTTCATATAGAATTGTAGTAGTTGAATTGTATATTAGCTACTAAGTATGAACTTAACGGGTAGGTACTACCCGAATTTAAACTTATAAAACGCTAATATGAAGAAAAAGCTTTTATAAATGAGTTCATATTATGCTACGAAATACTATTAACTACTCTTAATATTCTGTATGATTAACTTGTTCCATTTAACTATTTTGAAGGAAATGGCACCGACTACTCGACACACCGTGAATATGAATGAAGAGGAATTCCGTACTTTTCTAGCTTCAAACATAGCCGCAGTACAGGCTGCGCTACATACCAACAATAACCTTGGATCTAGCAGTACAGGAAATCGTGTAGGATGCACCTACAAAGAATTCACTGCCTGCAAACCTTTGGAATTTGATGGAACCGAAGGACCGATCGGATTGAAACGGTGGACCGAGAAGGTTGAATCGGTGTTTGCCATAAGTAAGTGTACTGAAGAGGACAAAGTGAAGTACGCTACGCATACCTTCACAGGTTCTGCGTTAACATGGTGGAATACCTATCTAGAGCAAGTGGGACAAGATGATGCGTACGCACTACCGTGGTCAGCATTCAAGCACTTGATGAACGAGAAGTACCGTCCCAGAACCGAGGTCAATAAGCTCAAGACAGAACTTAGAGGGTTACGAACCCAAGGATTTGATATTACCACGTACGAAAGACGATTCACAGAATTGTGCCTATTGTGTCCGGGAGCATTCGAAGATGAGGAAGAGAAGATCGACGCGTTTGTGAAAGGATTACCGGAAAGAATCCAAGAAGATATAAGTTCACACGAGCCCGCCTCCATACAACAGGCATGTAGAATGGCTCACAAACTAGTGAACCAGATTGAAGAAAGAATTAAAGAACAGACTGCTGAAGAGGCCAATGTGAAGCAAGTCAAAAGAAAGTGGGAGGAAAACGGTGATAAGAATCACCAATACAACAACAACAGCAATTACAACAATAATCGCAACAATTATCCCAACAATCGCAACATCAATCGCAACTACAACAAACGGCCCAACAACAACAACAACAACAACAACAGCAACTACAACAATCATCCCAACAACAATAATAACCGCAACAACAACAACAATCAGAAGCAACTATGCCAAAGGTGTGAAAAGAATCACTCGGGGTTCTGCACCAAATTTTGCAACAAGTGTAAAAGAAATGGTCATAGCGCGGCGAAGTGTGAGGTCTACGGACCAGGGGTTAATAGAACGAAAGGAACAAATGCTGTCGGAACGAGTAATGGCGGAGCAAGTAGTGTCGGAGCAAGTTATGCCAATGTAGTTTGTTATAAATGTGGAAAACCAGGCCACATTATTAGAAATTGCCCGAACCAGGAGAACACGAATGGACAAGGCCGTGGAAGAGTTTTCAATATTAATGCGGCAGAGGCACAGGAAGACCCGGAGCTTGTTACGGGTACGTTTCTTATTGACAATAAATCTGCTTACGTTTTATTTGATTCGGGTGCGGATAGAAGCTATATGAGTAGAGATTTTTGTGCTAAATTAAGTTGTCCATTGACGCCTTTGGATAGTAAATTTTTACTCGAATTAGCAAATGGTAAATTAATTTCAGCAGATAATATATGTCGGAATCGAGAAATTAAACTGGTTAGCGAAACATTTAAGATTGATTTGATACCAGTAGAGTTAGGGAGTTTTGATGTGATAATCGGTATGGACTGGTTGAAAGAAGTGAAAGCGGAGATCGTTTGTTACAAAAATGCAATTCGCATTATACGAGAAAAAGGAAAACCCTTAATGGTGTACGGAGAAAAGGGCAACACGAAGCTACATCTTATTAGTAATTTGAAGGCACAAAAACTAATAAGAAAAGGTTGCTATGCTGTTCTAGCACACGTCGAGAAAGTACAAACTGAAGAAAAGAGCATCAATGATGTTCCCATTGCAAAAGAATTTCCCGATGTATTTCCGAAAGAATTACCGGGATTACCCCCACATCGATCCGTTGAATTTCAAATAGATCTTGTACCAGGAGCTGCACCAATAGCTCGTGCTCCTTACAGACTCGCACCCAGCGAGATGAAAGAACTGCAAAGCCAATTACAAGAACTTTTAGAGCGTGGTTTCATTCGACCAAGCACATCACCGTGGGGAGCTCCTGTTTTGTTTGTCAAGAAGAAAGATGGTACATTCAGGTTGTGTATCGACTACCGAGAGTTGAACAAACTTACCATCAAGAACCGCTACCCACTACCGAGAATCGACGACTTATTTGATCAACTACAAGGCTCGTCTGTTTATTCAAAGATTGACTTACGTTCCGGGTATCATCAAATGCGGGTGAAAGAAGATGATATTCCAAAGACTGCTTTCAGAACACGTTACGGTCATTACGAGTTTATGGTCATGCCGTTTGGTTTAACTAATGCACCAGCTGTGTTCATGGACCTTATGAACCGAGTGTGTGGACCATACCTTGACAAGTTTGTCATTGTTTTCATTGATGACATACTTATTTACTCAAAGAATGACCAAGAACACGGTGAACATTTGAGAAAGGTGTTAGAAGTATTGAGGAAGGAAGAATTGTACGCTAAGTTTTCAAAGTGTGCATTTTGGTTGGAAGAAGTTCAATTCCTCGGTCACATAGTGAACAAAGAAGGTATTAAGGTGGATCCGGCAAATATAGAAACTGTTGAAAAGTGGGAAACCCCGAAAACTCCGAAACACATACGCCAGTTTTTAGGACTAGCTGGTTACTACAGAAGGTTCATCCAAGACTTTTCCAGAATAGCAAAACCCTTGACTGCATTAACGCATAAAGGGAAGAAATTTGAATGGAATGATGAACAAGAGAAAGCGTTTCAGTTATTGAAGAAAAAGCTAACTACGGCACCTATATTGTCATTGCCTGAAGGGAATGATGATTTTGTGATTTATTGTGACGCATCAAAGCAAGGTCTCGGTTGTGTATTAATGCAACGAACGAAGGTGATTGCTTATGCGTCTAGACAATTGAAGATTCACGAACAAAATTATACGACGCATGATTTGGAATTAGGCGCGGTTGTTTTTGCATTAAAAACTTGGAGGCACTACTTATATGGGGTCAAAAGTATTATATATACCGACCACAAAAGTCTTCAACACATATTTAATCAGAAACAACTGAATATGAGGCAGCGTAGGTGGATTGAATTATTGAATGATTACGATTTTGAGATTCGTTACCACCCAGGGAAGGCAAATGTGGTAGCCGATGCCTTGAGCAGGAAGGATAGAGAACCCATTCGAGTAAAATCTATGAATATAATGATTCATAATAACATTACTACTCAAATAAAGGAGGCGCAACAAGGAGTTTTAAAAGAGGGAAATTTAAAGGATGAAATACCCAAAGGATCGGAGAAGCATCTTAATATTCGGGAAGACGGAACCCGGTATAGGGCTGAAAGGATTTGGGTACCAAAATTTGGAGATATGAGAGAAATGGTACTTAGAGAAGCTCATAAAACCAGATACTCAATACATCCTGGAACGGGGAAGATGTACAAGGATCTCAAGAAACATTTTTGGTGGCCGGGTATGAAAGCCGATGTTGCTAAATACGTAGGAGAATGTTTGACGTGTTCTAAGGTCAAAGCTGAGCATCAGAAACCATCTGGTCTACTTCAACAACCCGAAATCCCGGAATGGAAATGGGAAAACATTACCATGGATTTCATCACTAAATTGCCAAGGACTGCAAGTGGTTTTGATACTATTTGGGTAATAGTTGATCGTCTCACCAAATCAGCACACTTCCTACCAATAAGAGAAGATGACAAGATGGAGAAGTTAGCACGACTGTATTTGAAGGAAGTCGTCTCCAGACATGGAATACCAATCTCTATTATCTCTGATAGGGATGGCAGATTTATTTCAAGATTCTGGCAGACATTACAGCAAGCATTAGGAACTCGTCTAGACATGAGTACTGCCTATCATCCACAAACTGATGGGCAGAGCGAAAGGACGATACAAACGCTTGAAGACATGCTACGAGCATGTGTTATTGATTTCGGAAACAGTTGGGATCGACATCTACCGTTAGCAGAATTTTCCTACAACAACAGCTACCATTCAAGCATTGAGATGGCGCCGTTTGAAGCACTTTATGGTAGAAAGTGCAGGTCTCCGATTTGTTGGAGTGAGGTGGGGGATAGACAGATTACGGGTCCGGAGATTATACAAGAAACTACCGAGAAGATCATCCAAATTCAACAACGGTTGAAAACCGCCCAAAGTCGACAAAAGAGCTACGCTGACATTAAAAGAAAAGATATAGAATTTGAAATTGGAGAAATGGTCATGCTTAAAGTTTCACCTTGGAAAGGCGTTGTTCGATTTGGTAAACGAGGGAAATTAAATCCAAGGTATATTGGACCATTCAAGATTATTGATCGTGTCGGACCAGTAGCTTACCGACTTGAGTTACCTCAACAACTCGCGGCTGTACATAACACTTTCCACGTCTCGAATTTGAAGAAATGTTTTGCTAAAGAAGATCTCACTATTCCGTTAGATGAAATCCAAATCAACGAAAAACTCCAATTCATCGAAGAACCCGTCGAAATAATGGATCGTGAGGTTAAAAGACTTAAGCAAAACAAGATACCAATTGTTAAGGTTCGATGGAATGCTCGTAGAGGACCCGAGTTCACCTGGGAGCGTGAAGATCAGATGAAGAAGAAATACCCGCATCTATTTCCAGAAGATTCGTCAACACCTTCAACAGCTTAAAATTTCGGGACGAAATTTATTTAACGGGTAGGTACTGTAGTGACCCGAACTTTTCCATGTTTATATATATTAATTGAGATTGATATTTACATGATTAAATATTTCCAACATGTTAAGCAATCAAACTTGTTAAGACTTGATTAATTGAAATAGGTTTCATATAGACAATTGACCACCCAAGTTGACCGGTGATTCACGAACGTTAAAACTTGTAAAAAAACTATATGATGACATATATATGGTTATATGTATAGTTAACATGATATTATGATAAGTAAACATATCATTAATTATATTAACAATGAACTACATATGTAAAAACAAGACTACTAACTTAATGATTTTGAAACGAGACATATATGTAACGTTTATCGTTGTAACGACATTTAATGTATATATATCATATTAAGAGATATTCGTACATCATAATATCATGATAATATAATAATTTAAAATCTCTTTTGATATTATAAACATTGGGTTAACAACATTTAACAAGATCGTTAACCTAAAGGTTTCAAAACAACACTTACATGTAACGACTAACGATGACTTAACGACTCAGTTAAAATGTATATACATGTAGTGTTTTAATATGTATTTATACACTTTTGAAAGACTTAAATACACTTATCAAAATACTTCTACTTAACAAAAATGCTTACAATTACATTCTCGTTCAGTTTCATCAACAATTCTACTCGTATGCACCCGTATTCGTACTCGTACAATACACAGCTTTTAGATGTATGTACTATTGGTATATACACTCCAATGATCAGCTCTTAGCAGCCCATGTGAGTCACCTAACACATGTGGGAACCATTATTTGGCAACTAGCATGAAATATCTCATAAGATTACAAAAATATGAGTAATCATTCATGACTTATTTACATGAAAACAAAATTACATATCCTTTATATCTAATCCATACACCAACGACCAAAAACACCTACAAACACTTTCATTCTTCAATTTTCTTCATCTAATTGAACTCTCTCAAGTTCTATCTTCAAGTTCTAAGTGTTCTTCATAAATTCCAAAAGTTCTAGTTTCATAAAATCAAGAATACTTTCAAGTTTGCTAGCTCACTTCCAATCTTGTAAGGTGATCATCCAACCTCAAGAAATCTTTGTTTCTTACAGTAGGTTATCATTCTAATACAAGGTAATAATCATATTCAAACTTTGGTTCAATTTCTATAACTATAACAATCTTATTTCAAGTGATGATCTTACTTGAACTTGTTTTCGTGTCATGATTTTGCTTCAAGAACTTTGAGCCATCCAAGGATCCATTGAAGCTAGATCCATTTTTCTCTTTTCCAGTAGGTTCATCCAAGGAACTTAAGGTAGTAATGATGTTCATAACATCATTCGATTCATACATATAAAGCTATCTTATTCGAAGGTTTAAACTGGTAATCACTAGAACATAGTTTAGTTAATTCTAAACTTGTTCGCAAACAAAAGTTAATCCTTCTAACTTGACTTTTAAAATCAACTAAACACATGTTCTATATCTATATGATATGCTAACTTAATGATTTAAAACCTGGAAACACGAAAAACACCGTAAAACCGGATTTACGCCGTCGTAGTAACACCGCGGGCTGTTTTGGGTTAGTTAATTAAAAACTATGATAAACTTTGATTTAAAAGTTGTTATTCTGAGAAAATGATTTTTATTATGAACATGAAACTATATCCAAAAATTATGGTTAAACTCAAAGTGGAAGTATGTTTTCTAAAATGGTCATCTAGACGTCGTTCTTTCGACTGAAATGACTACCTTTACAAAAACGACTTGTAACTTATTTTTCCGACTAGAAACCTATACTTTTTTGTTTAGATTCATAAAATAGAGTTCAATATGAAACCATAGCAATTTGATTCACTCAAAACGGATTTAAAATGAAGAAGTTATGGGTAAAACAAGATTGGATAATTTTTCTCATTTTAGCTACGTGAAAATTGGTAACAAATCTATTCCAACCATAACTTAATCAACTTGTATTATATATTATGTAATCTTGAGATACCATAGACACGTATACAATGTTTCGACCTATCATGTCGACACATCTATATATATTTCGGAACAACCATAGACACTCTATATGTGAATGTTGGAGTTAGCTATACAGGGTTGAGGTTGATTCCAAAATATATATAGTTTGAGTTGTGATCAATACTGAGATACGTATACACTGGGTCGTGGATTGATTCAAGATAATATTTATCGATTTATTTCTGTACATCTAACTGTGGACAACTAGTTGTAGGTTACTAACGAGGACAGCTGACTTAATAAACTTAAAACATCAAAATATATTAAAAGTGTTGTAAATATATTTTGAACATACTTTGATATATATGTATATATTGTTATAGGTTCGTGAATCAACCAGTGGCCAAGTCTTACTTCCCGACGAAGTAAAAATCTGTGAAAGTGAGTTATAGTCCCACTTTTAAAATCTAATATTTTTGGGATGAGAATACATGCAGGTTTTATAAATGATTTACAAAATAGACACAAGTACGTGAAACTACATTCTATGGTTGAATTATCGAAATCGAATATGCCCCTTTTTATTAAGTCTGGTAATCTAAGAATTAGGGAACAGACACCCTAATTGACGCGAATCCTAAAGATAGATCTATTGGGCCTAACAAACCCCATCCAAAGTACCGGATGCTTTAGTACTTCGAAATTTATATCATATCCGAAGGGTGTCCCGGAATGATGGGGATATTCTTATATATGCATCTTGTTATTGTCGGTTACCAGGTGTTCACCATATGAATGATTTTTATCTCTATGTATGGGATGTGTATTGAAATATGAAATCTTGTGGTCTATTGTTACGATTTGATATATATAGGTTAAACCTATAACTCACCAACATTTTTGTTGACGTTTTAAGCATGTTTATTCTCAGGTGATTATTAAGAGCTTCCGCTGTCGCATACTTAAATAAGGACAAGATTTGGAGTCCATGCTTGTATGATATTGTGTAAAAACTGCATTCAAGGAACTTATTTTGTTGTAACATATTTGTATTGTAAACCATTATGTAATGGTCGTGTGTAAACAGGATATTTTAGATTATCATTATTTGATAATCTACGTAAAGCTTTTTAAACCTTTATTGATGAAATAAAGGTTATGGTTTGTTTAAAAATGAATGCAGTCTTTGAAAAACGTCTCATATAGAGGTCAAAACCTCGCAACGAAATCAATTAATATGGAATGTTTTTAATCAATAAGAACGGGACATTTCAAAAGAGAGGTTCAGATGAGGAAATAGAGGAAGCGGATGACATTAGGGATGTCATTAGAGAGGCTATTACTGACGTTTACCAGCGTATAGATGAGGTAGAAATGACAAACGAGGCTAGACATAGTCAGTTCGAGCAGTGGCACGCCGAGAATGTGTACGAGCATTCTAGGCAACGACATCATGATAGATGGCACTATCATCAGCATTAGATCATGAGCCAGCTATCACCTCAGGTACCAAATAACTACGTACCGACCCGACCTGCTTACTATCCTCCACACCAGCCCGATATGCGACCACCATTTACTCTCTACGACCCTAACCAGGCCTATCAGTACACCTATAACCAATCGTGGAACCCGACCAATGACATGAACTGGAACCCTATCCAGATTGATACAGTTCCCGTTGGTGAATTTCTATGATTTTTATATTTTTATGATTTTTATTTATTTATGTTTAAACATATAATATTGTGATACTTTTATGTAAGTTTTAACATTTTTATTATGTTGTACTAATATTTTATATTTGATTTGAAAGTGGGATGTTAAGTCTCATTTCAAATTACCATGCATGTTATTATTTGTATGTATGTATATTGTCAATTGTACACAACAGGTTAGAACAGCGAATTTTCAAAGACTGGCATTAAGTTCAGCAAAAGCTACTAATTTTGACGACAAAATGAAAAACAAATGTGATGTAACAACAAGACAGAATGAGCAAATGATGTGCACCATTTATCATTCAACAAACAAACGCCAATATGTTTGAAAACTTTGGTAAAATTTAATCATTTTTCTACGCTAATTGAAGCGACCCGTCCTAATCCATCCAGACGAAATCCATATCGATTATAAACGATTCACAACAGTTGATTACATCGTTAGGTATTTGACCTCTACATGATACATTTTACAAACATTGCATTCATTTTTGAAAAGACAATCTTTCATTACATCGAAAGTTGACAACATGCATACCATTTCGTAATATATATTACTATAATAGACTTAATAATAATCTTGATGAACTCAACGACTCGAATGCAACGTCTTTTGAAATATGTCATGAATGACTCCAAGTAATATCTCTAAGATGAGCAAATGCACAGCGGAAGATTTCTTTCGTATCTAAGAATAAACATGCTTTAAAGTGTCAACCAAAAGGTTGGTGAGTTCATTAGTTTAACATAAATATTCATTTCATAATTTTAATAGACCACAAGATTTCATACTTCCATTTCTCATAATCATACGTCCCATGCATAGAGACAAAAATATCATTCATATGGATTGAACACCTGGTAACCGACATTCACAATATGCATATAAGAATATCCCCATCATTCCGGGATCCTCCTTTGGACATGATATAAATTTCGAAGTACTAAAGCATCTGGTACTTTGGATGGGGCTTATTGGGCCCGATAGATCTATCTTTAGAGTTCGCGTCAATTAGGGTGTCTGTTCCCTAATTCTTAGATTACCAGACTTAATAAAAAGGGGCATATTCGATTTCGATAATTCAACCATATAATGTAGTTTCGATTACTTGTGTCTATTTCGTAAAACATTTATAAAAATTGCGCATGTATTCTCAGCCCAAAAAATATAAAGGGTAAAAAGGCAAATGAAACGCACGCATATAAATATTGTAAAATAGTTATTAAAACATTGCATGTATTCTCAGCCCAAAAATATATATAAAAAGGGAATAATGAAACTCACGCATATAAATATTGTAAAACAGTTAATAAAGCATTTGCATGTATTCTCAGCCCAAAAACGTAAAGAGTAAAAGGGATCAAATGAAACTCACAATAATGTATTTTGTAGTAAAAATACATATGACGACATTGAACAATGTAGGGTTGGCCTCGGATTTACGAACCTATATCATTCATATATCTATTAAGACATATACTTGTAATCGAACAAATATATTTATTTATATTATTATTAGTGATGTAATTTATATATGTAGACTAATAGGTTCATTATATATATTTTCATTATATATATAGATATATTAGTATAGTTAAGTTATGTGTACTAAATATATATTTATATATAAAATCTTTATTTTTATGTTTATATTTTAATAACGTCTTTAAAACTTTTATTTTTCATAATCGTAATTATTTTAATAATAATGACATAGATAATACTGATATCAATAATAATGATAGTTTTAGTAAAAAATAATACTAATAATAATAATGGTAATTTTTAATAGTTTTAATAGAAATTTTCAGTAATTATACAATATCACTAATATTAATGTTTAAATGATAAGTCTATTAATGATACTTTGTAATATTAATAATAATGATGATAATACTAATAATAATACCTATGTGGATGATAATAATAACACTAACAATTATAAAATGTTACAAGTACTAATATTAATGAAAATAATAATAATTTGTATCATTCTCATAATAATAATAATAATCATAATCATAATTATAATAATAAATTATAGTCTTTATAATAATACTTGTATTAGTAATAATAAGTGTTCTAAAAATAACCATAATAATAATAATCACAATACTAATAATAATAATAATTTTGGTAATGAAATCTACCTTCCAAAGCCTTTCTAAAAAAATATGCCCTGAACCGGGTTTGAACTAGAGACCTCCCCCTCACCCGCAAACACACTTAACCATTCCCTCTGTCTTGTTTATCTGATTTATAAGGCAATCCAAACTATATATCTAGTATTTCATTTAGCCATGTTCATCATCTTCTTCACCAAGTTTAAAATCAAACGGGGGCAAAAACTCAACAACAATCGAACAGGTTTTCATTTATGACTTGTAAACAACATTAAACAAAAAAAAAAAATGTGTTCATGATATATAAAAAAAAATGAGAAAAAAAACAAAAAATAATCCTACTGCTTGCTAGTAGCCAAGAAAAAAAAATTTTGTTTTCAATTTTGAGTTCGTTTTGGACAATCTTTACAACATGAAACATGTTTCAAATCATTCCTAAAATCTATTTAAATCATTAATTTAACTGGAAACTTCAACACGATTACGAATTTCGCGATGAACACTTTCTTTGACTTTTGACAAAATAACTTTGACTCGCAAATTTGATTTCGTTATTAAGAATTGGAACTTGAGATTTTACAAGAAGTTTAAGTAAATGATTCCTAACAACTCTACATTTCTAGTTTTTGAAATTTGTTTCGAATTCTCGTTAGTGTATATCACTGTGAAGAACTCAAGAACTCAAAAATTGATTTTTAGATTAAGAGTGTTATAGGTTATGATTACAACATGAATTGTGTTGCAAATCATTCCTATAAACTTTATGGATCATCAAATTAACTGGAGATATCAAAACAAACTCGAATTTGATTCAAGAACACTTAGTTGACTTTGAAAACTAAAACTTTGACTCTCAAATTAGAAATTGATAGAAAGAATTGAAGATTGAAAACTTACAGATAGTTTAGATAGACGATTCCTAACAAGACTGCATTATTACATTTTGAAAATTCATTCGAAATCAAAATATGGTTAAAAAGATGAATGTACAGAGTGTCGAGCTTATTTAGTGATTTTTTTCTCAGGTTCATTCATTCACTGGATGCAAGAGACATTATATAGCACAAGATTTTTGTTTTGAATTGTGATTGAGAATGACTTGTAACAACATCCGACAATTACAAAAATCAAATACAGTTTTGAGGAATATGGGTAACTGAATGGTACTAGCTCATGACTTTTTTTTATTTAATATTAATAATTAATAAATATAATAATAATAATAATAATAATAATAATAATAATAATAATAATAATATCAATAATATCAATAATAATAATAAGTAATAATGATAAAAAAATCATAAAAATGATAATAATTTTATAAATGAATAAAAATAATAATAGTGTCTTTAATAATATCTAATTATAATACAATTAAGGTTTAACATATAACAAGTTTTATATTTCAATTTTTATATCTATGTATTATATAATATTAATAATACAAATATTAATATTAACATTAATAATAATAATGAAAGTGATAATTATATTACTACAACAACTATATTCTTATCTAGTATTTACTTTTAATGTATTAATATTATAATTTATTAATTATGTAAATTTTAACATATCTTTTATATTTAATACTTATACATTTTTATATATATTATAATATAACTATAGTCACCAATTATAGAAATCGTGTTCATATATATATATATATATATATATATATATATATATATATATATATATATATATATATATATATATATATATATATATACACACACCCCTATATATATTTATAGTAATTTATTTATTCTATATATTATTTTATATTTTTAATTCTAATGATTAAATTGTATTATTTCAATTCATTATATATATATATATATATATATATATATATATATATATATATATATATATATATATATATATATATATATATATATATATATAGATATATATACTTTTGTTTATATTTATATATACATATATATATACATATTTATTTAAACACGATTGTTCATGAATCGACGGGCATAGTCAAAGGGTAATTGAATATGAACATAGTTCCAAAATATTCGAGACTTAACATTACAGAATTTGCTTATCGTGTCGGAATCATATAAAGATCAAGTTTTAATTTGGTCGGAAATTCCCGGGTCATCACACTAATCACCCCCAATAATTTAAATTGTTACTGATTTTTTGCAAATGAGGGCATTGCAAGATCTTAAGTGTGGGAAGGGGTTAAATTCTTTCGGATTTTAAAAATTTTTGACTTATACACTTGGTTACCATTAAAAATACTAGTAACGCAGTAGTTGTATTATAATCTAGTGCTCTCTGATAATAAAGAATAGCCCTAGTCTTATATACTGACTACTCAATTCTAGTAAAATTTTCAATTAAATGAACTCAAAATCATATTTATACAAATTTATGAACGATAAAACTAGGTGTTAACACCGAAATTATTTTTAACTCGGAAAGGACATAAATTGAGAAACAACCCAAAATGTTAGAATTCATTTAAAATAGAATAGAGGAAAATAAAAAGGCAAAGAAAGGAAAATAAAAGCCAAGTGTGAAAAAAATTTACCAAGTTATTTAGAACATATGTCACATATTTTTGTACAAATAATTGAAGATACTTTTGTTTTGGACGATTTTAATCAAGTTTTACCCAGTTTATTGTAATAGAATTTAAAAAGGAAGTAAAGTCTTCCGAGAAAAAGACACGCGCTTCTTGATTTAGGTCAGGAAGTTGTCGTCCAGACCAGTTGTAGAGTCTACGAAAACCTTGAAAAATTTTCTCAAAAATCAGCTGGAAATCCACGGACCTCAGCATCAAACAGGGTCGCCAAGTGGTCAGACTTATCCTAACCATGAGAGGATATGTCTCGTACAATTGGGGGGGGGCACCAGGCAAATTAGCTTATAAGACTAATGAATCAGATCCCCAGAAAGGATAATCTCCTTAAAAATCAAAAAATCAGCTTTTAAGCCTGATATTACTCAATCCTTGAGATTGACCTTAAAGATTGAGAATTACAAACTCATGGAATTCGATGATATCTAAACTCGAGCTTGAACGAGAAAATATTTTGATTAAATTACAAACCGATTTGTTTTCTGAAACCCTAATTTCAATGAGTTCATTACCATTGAACGTAAAATCCTAGGAATTCACCTGGAATTCATTAGGTCACCTGAACCAAATTGGATGTCAATCGTAAGAACGGTGGTTGCATAGCATGGTCGAAGACAGGACCTTGTGCCAGATCGAAAAACTATAGGGTGATCTTTACTATTTCTCCTACAAAGGATAGTAATTGCATCCGACACATTACAGACCATAATCAAAAGCATGTCACGGGACATTGCCTTAACAGTTGCTTGTTCAACGATTTCCTTTACAACCGGACGGTGGTTTACCGAAAAGTAATATACGGAGCAAGTATACTGGACGTGTTGCTTTCCTAATACAAGGTTAGCAAGTGGGTGACACAAAACCGCAAGTTTTGAGCTAAAATATTCAAATCTAAAACCCACAAAACCCACAAAAACATTTTGCAAACACCGGCAAAGGGTTATTCCGGAAAACTTATCTAGGGTAAAAGCTAGATTGAATTTTCAAAAAGATCAAATATTTTCATAAAGATCCAATTCCTAAAGGATCTAAATTTTCATAGTCATGTGGGACTGTAAACCACATCGTTACTACCATTGTTCATACCACCGTATAGAAATCACTGATGTACAAAGTGTGAAGAATAAAGAAGTGATTCTAGTATTTTTATTTCAAGACTATATTGCTTGAGGACAAGCAACGCTCAAGTGTGGGAATATTTGATAATGCTAAAAACAAACATATATTTCATAGCATTATCCCTCAAGAAAGACAAGCTTTTGGTTGCAATTGTTCTATTTACAAGTGATATTTGTTTAAATAATAAAAGGTGAAGACAAAAGACAGATTCGACGAATTGAAGACGCAAACGACCAAAAAGCTAAAAAGTACAAAGTACAATCCAAGTGGTTCAAATTATTGATGAGAAACGTCTAAAAGTTACAAGAGTACGAGCCGCAAAACGCAAAGTACAAGATATTAAATAGTACAAAAGGACGTTCGAAAATCCGGAACCGGGACCAGAGTCAACTCTCAACGCGCGACGCAACGGACTAAAAATTACAAGTCAACTATGCCCATGAATATAATATAATATATAATTAATTCTTAAAATTATATATATATATTATATTATATATTAAAACCGTCGGCAAACAAGAAAACAAAGTTATGTGAGTTGTCCCTAGACTCCATGCGATCGCATGGCAAATGCAAAGGAAGCCCATGCGATCGCATGGCCCCAAAAGTCTGGCCACATCTATAAATTTTGCAGTTTTCGGCAGAATATCACACACCTAATTCAATCTCTCTCTCTCACGATATATATATATATATAATTTATAATTTTAATTTTAATTTAAGATTAATAATAATAAGATTATGTTAGCGAATGTTGTCAGTGTGTAAGTCGAAATTCTGTCCGTGTAAAGCTACGCTATTATTAATCATTGTAAGTTATGTTCAACCTTTTTAAATTAATGTCTCGTAGTTAAGTTATTATTATGCTTATTTAAGCCGAAATAATCGTGATGTTGGGCTAAATATTAAAGACGGGGTAATTGGGCTTTGTACCATAATTGGGGTTTGGACAAAAGAACGACACTTGTGGAAATTAGACTATGGGCTATTAATGGGCTTTATATTAACTAAACGATACCTCGTTAATTTAATATAAAGATTACAATTTGACGTATCTATATATAACCACATACGCTTAATCGGGTACGGTGGGCGGGATATCTATAAATAGGAATTATCGTTCATTTTACCGGACACGGGAATGGATTAATAGTTAATGGACTCATTAAAACAGGGGTGGATTACATTCAAGGGTAATTGGTGTAATTGTTAACAAAGTAGTAAAACCTTGGACTACACGCAGTCGATAATCTGGTGTATTCATTAAACAAAGTATTAAGACCTTGTTACAGTTCGAATCCCCAATTAGTTGGAAAATATGACTTTGGGTATAAGGATAATTTGACGAAGACTCTCGCACTTTATATTTATGACTGATGGACTATTATGGACAAAAACCGTATGGACATATCGAATAATTCAGGACAAAGGGCAATTAACGCATGGTAATAAATTAAAATCAACACGTCGAACATCATGATTACGGAAGTTTAAATAAGCATAATTCCTTTATTTTATATCTCATCGCACTTTTATTTACTGTCATTTTATTTATTGCACTTTTAATTATTGTACTTTTTAATTATCGCAATTTTATTTATCGTCATTTTATTTATCGCACTTTAATTTATCGCACTTTAATTATTGTCATTTAATTTACGCTTTAAATTAAGTTATATTTATTTTTAATATTTTACATTAGGTTTTAACTGCGACTTAAGACATAAAATCGACAAACCGGTCATTAAACGGTAAAACCCCCCCTTTTATAATAATAATACTACTTATATATATATATATATATATATATATATATATATATATATATATATATATATATTACAATTATAGGTTAAAATAATTATAGCGTTAAACTTGTTTACTGTATCCCTGTGGAACGAACCGGACTTACTAAAAACTACACTACTGTATGATTAGGTACACTGCCTATAAGTGTTGTAGCAAGGTTTAGGTATATCCACTCTATAAATAAATAAATAACTTGTGTAAAATTGTATTGTATTTAATAGTATTTTGTAATAAAAATATAACTATTTCGTATACACCTCTGCACACATCACAGCTTAAGTTAGAAAGTGTTTGACTTGTTCCAAGATCAAAGCCGAACATTAGAAGCCGTCTGCATTACTTCAACAACCCGAAATTCCACAATGGAAGTGGGAAGGAATAACAATGGATTTCATCACGAAACTACCGAAGACGGTAGGAGGTTATGATACCATCTGGGTTATCATTGACCGTCTTACCAAATCTGCTCACTTCCTAGCCATGAAGGAAACTGATACGATGGAGAAACTGGCACAATTATACATAAAGGAAGTTGTATCTCGACACGGTGTACCCTTATCGATTATCTCAGATCGCGATACTCGTTTTGCTTCTAGATTTTGGCGTTCTTTACAAGAAGCCTTGGGAACACGTCTTGACATGAGTACTGTATATCACCCACAGACCGATGGACAAAGCGAACGCACAATCCAAACCCTGAAGGACATGTTACGAGCATGTGTTATCAATTTCGGAAAGGCTTGGGAAAAGCATTTGCCGCTAGCCGAATTTTCTTACAACAACAGCTATCATGCAAGCATCAATGCTGCACCTTTCGAAGCGTTGTATGGCTGCAAGTGTCGTTCTCCTATTTGTTGGGCCGAGGTAGGTGAAAAGCAACTCACCGGTCCCGAACTCGTCCATGAAACAACCGAAAAGATTGTCCAAATTCAAGCAAGGCTCAAGACGGCCCATGATCGTCAAAAGAGTTATGCCGACCTTAAACATGGAGATCGTGAATTCCAAATCGGCGACCGCGTTATGTTGAAAGTCGCACCTTGAAAAGGTGTAATCCGTTTCGAAAAGCGTGGGAAGTTGAATCCGCGATATATTGGTCCTTTTGAGATCTTAGGAGCGTATTGGACCCGTTGCTTACCGTTTGGATCTCCCGACTCAGTTGAGCACTGTTCATCCTACTTTTCACGTGTTGAATCTGAAGAAGTGTCTTGCGGAACCAGAACTCGTCATACCACTTGAGGAGCTTACGATTGATGACAAACTTCATTTCGTGGAAGAACCTGTCAAAATTATGGATCGTGAGGTCAATACCTTGAAACGCAACAAGATTTCGATCGTCCGAGTCCGATGGAATGCAAAACGAGGACCTGAGTTTACTTGGGAGCGAGAGGATCAGATGAAATAGAAATATCCTCACCTCTTCACAACTCTACCAACTACCTCATCTTAAAATTTCGGGACCAAATTTTCATTAACAGGTGGCTAATGTAATGACCCGATTTTTTCGACTTGCTTTTGTGCTTTGTGCTTTCGCGAAACTGCGTATTTGTGCGTACTGAACTATATTATGCTCTGGGAACTTTCTGCATGTGGATTACTTTCGTTTATATATTAAAACATGCCTTTAAGTACGTAGGCTACTTAACTTAACCCCCAGAAGCCTTTATGACCGTTAGTGTTACTTGACTTTTTTTAACGAACTGCGTACTGCGTACACTTTTAACTTTTGTCGTATTGAAATATTATGACTACAAAATACTAATTGTTATTTTATAATAACAATTACTTGGGTTTTTAGATGCTTAATTACGCTTAGTAATTTACTAGAGCACACTAGTTAGTCTTGTTAGACTTTCTACCTTGTTGGACCTTAGCCCACCCTACACTAGCTAGTGAACTATTTAATTAGCCCAATTATAAATAACTAGTGACCCATTAATAAGTAAGACAAATGTCTATTTATTAGAGGGAACATACTAACATTTTTGTCAAGTATTATCCTTAATGTTGCATGGGATCCTAACATAAGCACTAACTTTAGACAACCATTAACCAAAAAGCAAAAAGGTGTCCCCCTTGTCCCCTCCCCATACCCACGGCCAACTCACCCCCACCCACACCCTCACCACCTATAAATACAAGCCTTATTCCATCCATTTTACACTTGCTGTCATTTGCATTTTACACACACTTACTCTCTAATTCTTTATCTAGTCTTTCTCTCTCTAAAAAGTGTAAGTATTTAATTTTTCTTCTTCTTCTTCTTCCCTTCTCTTTCACTAAATCATCATCATCATC
Organism: Rutidosis leptorrhynchoides; assembly: GCF_046630445.1. Classification (NCBI taxonomy): domain Eukaryota; kingdom Viridiplantae; phylum Streptophyta; class Magnoliopsida; order Asterales; family Asteraceae; genus Rutidosis; species Rutidosis leptorrhynchoides. The sequence continues at coordinate 391,795,912 of NC_092338.1, forward strand.
AAAGGGTCTAGCTTTTTAGCTTTTGATCTTGATTACATCTTATAGATTCAAACATGGATTTGAATCCTTCAAGAACATGGAAGATTCAAGCTTTCTAGCTTTGAATCTTTACCTATTTTGTAGATTTAAATCTTTTAGCTTTAATCTTGTTATTTTGTTATAAAGATTCAAACTTGTGTTTGTAATCTTCATGTAACTTAAAGATCCAAGCTTTATGCTTCAAGATCTTCAAGAACAACCAAGATTCAAGCTTTCTAGCTTTGAATCTTCATTTCTTTTGTTGGATCTAAGTTTTCTAACTTATGATCTCATTATTTTGTTGTAAAGATCAAAACTTGTGTTTGTGGTCTTCATGTAACTTGAAGATCTAAGCTTTATGCTTCATCGTCTTTAAGAACACCAAAGATTCAAGCTTTCTAGCTTTGTAATCTTATAACTTGTGTGAAATGGATCCAAGCTCTCTAGCTTAGGGTTCTATCACTTCATTTGATTAAGATTGTGCTCATATTTGTTTGATTGAAGTAAAGTTTGTAGCTTTAGTTGTAAATAGAACTTGTATTTGTGTTAAGACTAAGGATATGATGTAACCTTGGTTCATCATCCATCTAAGACGCTTAAATGAGTTGTGTTCTTACTTGGTCTTAACATATTGTGTGTTGATGGTTGAATCTTGGTCAAGGTGATGCTAACCCATCAAAGAGTTGTACACTTGAAGCTTACAAGCATCAAGGATGAGAACCGTGATGAGCATCAAGCACCAAGAACTCCAACGGAGCACTTGTTTACTATTTTTTGGGATCTGATCAGATTCCTGGACTTCTGGAAAATTGATTTTCAGTTATTTCATTTCGAGTATATGACTTTTCGTTTAGGCCTCGTCTTAATCCGATATATGGTTTAGGATTTATAGCCCTCCGAAAGTCACTACGCCTTTGTAACGTAGTGCTGAAATTTCTGACCTACTCGCACTTAAACCGTCGCCATGGTCAAACAAAGACGAGTTAGGTTCTGAAAATAGGTCAGCGGTTAGAGGACTCATATACGGAGCCATAGCCAATGAATACGCATCTTTTCATTTTGTATAGTGGTCGTAGCAGCTGATCGAAGTTAGCCTATTGTTTCGATCTCTATTCTTGTCAAACTTACTTAGCTTTTATGATGATGAATGATGATGATGATGACACTTAAACTTAATTTATGCACTTTTAAAACTTTGGGAACAATATACTGACCTAGTGACCTTTTACTTAGGTTGACGACCTTTTGGACCGACTTACTACTTGCATACTTTCATTATCGACTTTACCGCTTTTATCACTGTGAGTTATAGCTTCCCTTTTTACGTATACTATTTTTGGGACTGAGAATACATGCGATTTTTATGTTTTACTTACTTGACACGAGAACTTAAACTTTACGTATGTGTGGGTTATATAACAGCATAAACTTTCCCCTTAGCACGGTAACGTTTAATCATTGGTTTTGAACCGGTGAACGCGAATATTAGATATGGATCCATAGGGTTTGACATCCCCACTCGGGCTAGTCGCGTGTAACACCCCGTTTTCAGTTACGGGTTATTTCAAGTGACATTCGAAATACGAGGCATGTAAGTGTATATTTGGATCCCCAATAAAGTTGGAGTTGATGTTCTAAAACCTTACCATTGGATAGTAAATCTCATTACGTTTCCAACGATATTTGATTCGTCGAAAACGGAGTTACGGTTTGAAAGTTACGACCAAAACAAGTTCAGTTTCAGACTCAGTTCATTGGGACTCCGTCCAGACTTCAGGACGCCGTCCAACAATGAAGGTTAGGATGCCGTCCAAGCTTTTTGGACGCCGTCCAGAAGGCCTGACGGGCCAGCAGCTCTATTTTACTCAAATTAAAAGGGGTATTTGGGTCTTTTCACTTGGGGTCGGTTTGGAGCCTCTAAAACTGATCCAACCTCATTTATGGATCACATTTCACCCACCAACACTCTCATCTTCAAACCCTAGAGAGAGGAGGTGTTTTTAGTGAGAGAAAGCTTAGTTTGGAGAAGAAGAAGAGCGGTTTGGGTCGGGTCGCTAGAGTTAAAGTTGTTCCTTTCGTTCTCGGCTACATTTTGGTAGTATTGGTAAGTCTCAACTCCGAATTTCATTGTTAAGATTCTTGTGTTCATTTAGGGTTTGAGCTTGTTATTTGTAAAACCCTTTTAGATGATGAAGAGGCTTTATGGAAACCCACTATTTTGATATTTTGCGCGTTTTGGAAAGTTAATCACTAGCCGTTAGTGATTAAAGATGTTTTTGGGACTTAAGTCAAAATGAGTTGACTTTGATGGGTCAAAATTGGTAATGACACTAGTTTTAGTCAAATGGATGTTAAACGCTTTTGTTAAGTATTAAGTGATGTTTTTGAAGGTAATTACTCGCGAGAAGTAATTTTGGATTAAAGTGATATTTTAACATAAGTCAAAGGCGTTTGAAATGATTACTACCTAAGTAGTAATTTAGTGTTAAGACCTAGGTGGGTTTAAATGGCGTCAAGTAATTTAGGTTAAATTGTACTTGTTTGAATGAGCCGAAATTACCACCCGTAGTGGTCATTGGTGAAGTCCACTTTAGTTGTCTAAATGGGCGGTTTGTGGAGGTAGGTATAAACCCTTGGTTAAGGGTGTTGGAGTCGAATTCTCTCGTAGAGAATGTATGTTGATTGTTTGTATATCTATATGCGTATTATAGGTAAAAGGTTTGCTCGGTTGCGTTTGGAGGCGATTTACATACATGACTTATGCGGGCATTTCGAGGTGAGTGGAATAATTATGCATGTATGTATATAGTGTATTTATTTGTGAATGTTATGGTATGAACCAACGAGCCGGTAGTACCATAACATGTATGTGACGAGTGTCGAGATGTGAACCACGAGCCGGTAGCATCAAAGTGTGAACCACGAGCCGGTAGCACTATAAAATGAGATGTGAACCACGAGCCGGTAGCATCAAAGTGTGAACCACGAGCCGGTAGCACTATAATATGAGATGTGAACCACGAGCCGGTAGCATCAAAGTGTGAACCACGAGCCGGTAGCACTATAAAAGAGTATGACTCAAATGCGTAGTGGCGTGAACCAAGGAGCCGGTAGCGTCATAGCATTGCGTATGGTGTGAACCACGAGCCGGTAGCACCATAGCATTTATGGTTAACCATATGATTTGTGTATGTGTTGTAGTGTAGCATATTATATTGTTTGAGTATATGCTATTGGTTATGCTAGCTTGCGATATTGGAGGTTATTAGCTTTATACTTGAGATGGTTTGCTAATTATATTGCTAGCATGTAAGCGGTATGTGAGTAAGTGTATGCAAGTAGGTACATTATATATGTATATGTATAATTATTACATTCACTAAGCGTTAAGCTTACCCCTCTCGTTGTTTACCTTTTTACAGGTATTGTGGTTGAAGCTAGCTAGTTTGTTAAGCTAGATGCATAGGAGCGCTTGGGCTCGATGGGGTAGCTTTTGGATATTGAACGCGGATTGGGGATTAGTAGTCCTCGGGATTATGCTCTTGGTATCGGGTTGGGTTGTAGAGTCTTAATCCGTCTAAAGAGTTAAATGGGTCGAAATTGCTACATTATTTGTAAAACGGGTCATTGTGGGCCTGGTGTTGTAAAACTTATTTTTATTGTGGAAATCTCTTAGTTTTACTTAATATGATGTGTTGCGAAAGTCATTTCGTTTTAAAAGTATCGGGAAGCGGGTTTTCCACTCGTGTGAAATTGAAAAACTGATCAGTCCACTTTAGTTCATTTGGACGCCGTCCAAATGCTTGGGACGTCGTCCTGTCTTTCAATACTGGATGCCGTCTAGATACACTGCCAAAAAAAAAAATTAAGGCGTATTTTTGGTAAAACGATGTCCTGTTGTTACAAGTGGTATCAGAGCATAGTCTAAGGGAATTAGGTGACCTTGGAATAGGTGCCTAGTCTTAGACTTATTGGCGGTTGTGCGTTATTTGCGGGACTTGTAGGATTACGGGTCGGATTGTGATTTGTTAGTGCCTTAGAGTAGGTGCCTAACTAGGACTTGTTTTTGTCCAAAGTGTGATTATGTGGGGCCTTATTTCGTGAGTAAATTAGTGCCTTAGATTGTTAGTGCCTAAGGTAAGTAGGCGAACGGGGACGTTGTTTTAGTGATAGTCTCCTAGGCTGTAGGATGACGTGTTATTGCGGTGTACTTGTGTATATTTATTATTATGTTGTATATAGGTATATATATATACAGGTATCTTTTGTGCGGTATCCTAGGGATGAATATATTGGGGAGATTCGTATGTTTGGCGGTTTTGAGTGATCAAGTTCACGGTAAGGACTTTGGTCATTCGGGTACTAGGAGTTATCGCGTGTTATTTTGTGTGAATGTCGCGTCAGTCCGGGTAAAGTACTTTGCGTGACCATGTGAAAATGGTAAGGTACGCATTTGTAATAGTGACCGATCACCATTATTACGAAAGTGTATCTTGACATCAAGCATGACATGACGAGTACCGAACGGAGGAAACGTGGCATGGTTGGGGTAGATTCGGGATAAATGAGAAATCTCTATTGGTTCCTAGGTGATAGTTGTCTCGGGTGATGTGCTTGTAGTCACATCGGGTTCGTTGCGAGTCGAGAAGTGTTACGGTGGATTCGGTTAGTTAAGTGAGCGAGCCAACTCACGAGTTTGGTGCGTGCTTAGTCACCCTAAGTAGTGGGTGCACTGTTCAGATTGTTATTGGTTTTAGTTAACCATCGTAACTAGGATGGTTGATTTACGCTTGTGTGTGTGCGACGAGGACTTAAATTCTGTAATGGAATGCGACAAGTCTAATGATTGTAGTTTTGAGTTACACTCGGTAGAGTGTGTTGTTAGAGAATCGTGTTAGGATTCTTGTTGTGAGTCGCCTTGGAATTGGCGAATCAAGGAGTCTTCGGGTCGGTAAACTCGCATGAGCGAGATCCGTATAACAATGGTTGCGTTAATGCGTTGTGGATTAGAGGGTAACATTCCTAACGGAATACCCCGGTCGTTGTGATTGTGCCGATATGTGGAAGGGTGTAAGACTTGGTGTTCCCGAGCATCTCCTTAGTGTTGGATGAAACGCTTCATTAGGCTATATCGTTTGGCCTTGTGGAAATTGCGGGTAGCGTGTAATCGCTAGGAACTTTCGATAAGGCAATAAACCGTAAGGTTTTCGGGTAGGTATGACTTCGGGTCATTATTATAGAGAGATGGGTGACATCGGGTGTATGGAACCTAAAGATCGATTTTCTAAAATTCGATTTATAGTGGTGGGAGTCTGCATGACACTGCGTCAGGTGCCTCTTTCTACCTGCTAGTGTAATGTTCAACTCCGGTAGTGGTGTGATCACTTTGTGCTTAGGGTGCCCGTGAGATACCCTTGGAAGCATCGGAGATTATAATAGGGATCGACGAGTGATAGTAAATCGACGGTTCTGAAAGTCGAAGTTTAAGAGCATTGTGATGAATACTTCTTATGAAGAGACGGGTGCGCGAATCTTGTTGCTCTTAAGTGATAGACGGGTAAAGATGATAGGTGAGCCGGTGACGGACTTAAGGGTCAGTTAGTCCAAAGGGTATGATGAAGTGTTAATATTGTGGTGGACGCAATTATAGTGTCGGAATTGGTCACTCTTCTCCATGAGAGTGAGCAATTATTGATAAGGCTCGTTGCGTAGAAGGTCGGGTGATCTCGACTGTGATGCACGACTGATTAAGCGGAGTGGCATATGCCTAGTCATAGAGACGTATGTGGGACTTTGGTGGAGTTCGCTCTGCGAACGATGAAGAGCTGTTAATTATGATTTATGGTATGAAGGTGTGATGTCGTCGCTTGTACGACGTCTCAAGTGATTGTGCATGTCGGCTCTGAGAGCCTAAACTGAGTTTGCAGTGATTTGGTGTGTATGACCAATGATGAGAATGGTCATGTATTTTGTGGAATGGTAAATCCGCGGGATGTTATCATCTCGGCGGTTAGAATATGGAGCTAAATCCTAAGTGGGGGAGTTTTTACTATCGTAGGAGGAAGCTCCGGTGGTGTTAGATCAAGTGAAGTGTAAGACTTCTTTGGAAAGATGGTTGTGTATTACCATTGTGCGGTGTGAGACCAAATGTGAAGTTTGAAATCTCGGAATGAGAGAATGAAGTTGTCGTCGCGAGTGCTCTCGTGATGTAAATCTGGGTTGCTGAAACTCGAATAGTATTATTGAATGTGTACAAGTTCGATATTATGGTGATTGATGTATTTTTCCCCTGTCGGGAAACGTGATCGGGGAAATTGTCAGTGGATTATTCCACTTTATGGATGATTGTGAGGCGGGGAGTGCCGGTTCATACTGTCTCACATAGAGACACATGGTTGTTACTTGTTTGCGAGAGCATGTTCCCTAGTGATGTGACCCGTTGGTCGCAATGAAATGTCGAGACTATCCTTAATGGACGGTCTAGGTAGGAAGGTTCATCCGGATTTGGTGACTATTTTGTGAGTCGTGTGGCGAATTACGAAAATTTGGTGACGATGATTCGCCGTTGACAGGATTTCTGTATACGAATGGCTTCTGTGCTAGTTCTAGGAAGCCGTATTGTACGGTTCAGAGGAGAAACCCTATGATGATGTGTTGATGTTTCGCCTAACTCGTGGTGTATTATTGTCGTCCTGGATTAATCCAGTTACGTATCGTCGTGTGATCGATCGGCGGGAAAGTGGTGCTTCTTAAGTGTTATTGCGGGGTTATTGAAATTTCTTCGTTGAAGGAATGATCCGGTGTGAAGCTGGAGGAAGTGTGGTTCTTCGACTAGAGAATATTCGGGAATGATCGGTTGAGTAGTACGGTTATGAACCAAATGAGTACGAAATTTTCAGGAAGCATGAATCCTTCTCTATTTGGATTAATGCAAGACATGGTTCACGACGTAGTAGTTTTTAGTAGATCGCGTTGGGTGATACAGTTACGAATGTAGCTTGTTGCGATTTGTAGCAAGAACTTGAAGGGTTATGTGGTATCTTTCGTATTTCCTAAATGGAAATTCTGGACGTTGAGTGTATGAGATATCGCTTATTGCGGTAGTGCACGCTAGTGATCATTAGCGTGTGGCGAGATCTTAGAATTCACGGATGATGTTATGGATGACGGACTTGGTTGTGTTTCGTAGAAACGGGAGGCGTGACAACGATGATTGTCGGAAAATTGTTCTACTATTAGGACGATTGTGAGGTCTATGGTACGAGTTTAGATACTCGGGGTAGGGGCAACGGTTACGGTTGTTTTGACTCGTGGGTTGATTGCCCGATACTGTGGTAATATGATGCATTAGTGCACGAAGCGAGAATTCGGATGAGTTTACTACTTGTGTGACTCCGCGTTAGA